>NC_142182.1:34670000-35325000 GCF_026936395.1 Plectropomus leopardus
TCCCACATTTTAACTTGTGTGCAGTTGGTCTGATTTATACTTGGGGTGCATGATCCAAAGACTGAGAGGGAACACCATATTAACCCAACCACAATTTCTACATCACAATCATCACAAGAATCACAAGTGAGGAAGCATTCAAGAGTCATGCAGGGCACATTTACCGTGAGGATGAAGAGATGGTGGAAGGAGGCGATTGATGGTTCTGCCATAAGAAACTGTTTACTCCAACCTTTTAAGTATTTTTTAAATGACATGAATATTAAGGGGATGACTAACAGATTACTCCAGAGCAGCAGCTACACTGGCTCAATTATAAAGCCTTCTCAATATGTGCCTTTTACAAGTAGTATGCATGGAAAGTTAAAAAGTACTGGATCTAAGTTTTAAGCACACAAGTATTGCCCAGACAAGGTCAAAGTCTAGACTGTTGTAAAAATTTAAGGCCAAATAGCCTTCACTGCATATTTCAGTTGAAGTTTTTTCCATGTTTCATTCAACACCTGTCAGAATCCGTCCCACTTAAAGGTGTAGTCATCCTTCATCAAGTATACAGAGCTCTGTGTTTACTCACTCCATGATGCTTAATAATAGTACAACACCTGATGAAGGCGGACCATGTTGCCCGAGATCTGATGCTGGCTACAAAAGCAGAACAGGTTCTGCAGCATTTTGACATTTCTGCACATAATTTGGTGGCCAAAATAACTAAAGCAAGTTGATCAGTTTTGGGCAACACCCTGGGAGCACTTGCTCGAGTGCAAAAGTCATCTACTCGCAGCTATTCTTCACAGTGAACGCCGCTAGAACAACACTACACAGAGCTATGCAGTCTTGCCTGCACATTTGGTCTGGAGGTTTCTTAAGATTGACTTTGTTTAGGCGGTGAAGGACCCTTAGGGATCCCTGCCCTCCCCCTTCCCTCCCCCCTGCCCTCCCCTCCCTCTGCTCCTCCATCTCTCAGCACTCACAGTAGAAAGCTCTGTGGGGTCCAGCACACTCTCCAGTTTCACCGCTGCCATGGGAGTCTCAGTCTGTCCTGCGGCAGATGTGGCCATGCCCTGCGACGCGCCACCCTCAGCCCCACTGTCCCCCAAGGCCAACAGTGCACCGAGCCCATCCGTCTGGGGAAGGTCTGGGGGTGTGGAGAGGGCCAGAGCAGGGACTGGGACTGATAAGGTAATGTCTGTTGGTGGGAATGTGGCTGAGGATGAGGGGGGCTCTGGGGCTTGGGAAGGGGTAGGAGCTGGTATTGGGGGAGGCGCGTCTTCACAGGGTGCGTCGACACACTGCCCCGAGTCTTGTACACTCTCTGCTGGGGGCTGCACCGACAGTCACACACAAACACACGCAAACTCAATTAAAGACATGCATATTTCAAGCAATTCATGAGAGCAATAACAAAAATAAAAAAATCAAACCAGTCAATACTCAACAAAACACAAATCATGCAGGAAAGCTGGTACTGACATGCCCTAAACATCCAATTATAATCTAAATAAGCTGCCAGATTGAAAATACTGATCTGTATTTCAAAATCAACCGATGGTTGTAACACACACTTACCAAGTGTGTCTTGAGGCATCGACAGAGTATTTATTTCATGAGAGTGAAAATGGCTTTTCTGCCTCTGAAATGTCAGCGTACAATCAATCGCCTTAAAGTTGATATGCCTGTCTGGACAGTCTGTCTATGAATACCATGGAGCCCAAAACAAAAACAAATGTGGCTGATAAAACAGTCTAGTGTTACTCTACTTCTCCTGAATAATTGATATCCAGGGACTGCTCTGGGAGAAAGACGTCACAAGGTGCTGAGCCTCAGTACCTCCATCATGTTGCTATTCTCTGGACATCCGACCTCCTCCAGGGGATTGGGCTCTGCTGGGATTCGTTTCTCAGTGTCTTTCTCAGTTGTGTTCTTGTCGAGGGGACATTGAGGATGGAGCTGTTGCTCTTCTTTTGGCTGCAGATGTGACTGGTTACGCTTGGCGCTGTCCTGCTTCGGGGCGACATGAGCCACGACGGGACTGACCTTGGCAACTATGGTGGCAGAGCGAGGCTTGGCAGTGCGTCCTCTCTGGACCGTCTCCCAGCCCTCAGCATCCTTTTTACCTGGAAAACATGAGAGGTACCGTGATGTTGAAGGAGAAAAAGATGTGTTTCTGTGCTCTAAATGTTAAGACAGAACCGTGTTCACTCAAAGTACATATTGGGTCTGTGCAGGAGGAGAATTGTTGTTAAATTGGCAAACCTGCTGCTAATTTGCCTTATGTCTTCTGCCCGTTGCCAAGCAGCCAGCTATAGGTACATATGAAATATCTATTTTATTTATAAACTGCCTAACTTTGTGTTGCATGTTACATTGGAAAAGTCCCAATCCTCCTTCTACCGCATCCTAGTTATTGGATCTAAGGTCCTTTTTATCATTAGAAAAGGTGAAAATATTCTCATTGGCTCATCTGCCAGTTTCTACAAAAGAAGGCAGCCTGTAATTTCCTACGTAAATACTCTTACCTCTCTGGACCCCATCTGATTCTCATTGCATCAAATTTCTTGGGGTAAGCATCTTGACTATCTTCCTTATGGTGTTCTTCCCCCAGTATTTTTTTTTAATCTTTATCTTTTTTTATTTTTTTTAATTCTTTTAACTAATTTATTTTTAGCTATTTTTGCTTTAATTACTTGCTGAGGTGTGAGGTGTGCGGGTGGAGTGTTCATATAAGGTGGTGTTTTGTTTTGCTGTTCTACCACACCATAAAAAGGGGTGGGAGGGGAAAAACCAACAAAAAACACTGGAACGTATTTGTACTTTGTATTTAAAATTTGTACACTACTGGTTCCTCATTAAATCTTTTAACATTTTATTAAGGTTATGGGTCTTGTATTTTATCTCTAATTCTGTATATTGCTGTTTTTTGTTACTCTTGCTGTTTTGCATGTCTGCATGTGATGTTTAGTTGTATGTTGTTGCTTCATGCTGCGTGCATGAATGTTTGTGCTAAAATGCTATATGTTGTTGCTGCGCTACTGTTTTTTTTCTGTTGTTCTGCTGTTTCTTGTTGCTTCACATGGCTTGTGTTCAGTCTTGGGAGTTGCTGTTTGTTGTAGCCGTCTTTATGGTGTCCTACTGCCGTTGTCACAGGAATTTTTATCATTTTATAGGTTTCAAAACATCTTGTCAAAGGACTTCAGACTAGCCTCGTGGCTAACACTGGCACATTTACAGAAATGTTGATTAATGTGTGTTGTCCTTATAAATAAAATAAATGAATTGAAAATGAAAATTCTTACCCAGCTTCTCTACTGGGGCGCTCATCGGTTGACTGGCACTAGAGACGGACTGAGTGCACTTAACTCGGTCCGCCCAGCTGGGGCCTGTGTGGGAGAGTCGGGCTGCAGCCAGTGTAGATGGGGGACCACTGAATAAGAAACACACACATCGTGCATAAGAATAAACAAATGTGCACCTACATGATAAAGCCTTCACTATCAGAAAGTAGCATTTTTTAAATTTTATTACACCGTTACATCTAATCTCTGTGCAGGTCTGACTGTGCTGCCCGTCACTTCAGCAGTCTGAAGACAGTGCCTATCTAACACTCCAGCACTCTCCACTCTGAGATAGCATGGGACTGTATTGGACAACAGGCCTCTGTCATGATCAATATCCATTTCCTGCAGCATCCGATTACAGAGCAGAGCACATATTGAACCGTTGCAGTTTCAGCAGTCTTTAACTGACACTTTCATCTACACCTTCCACTGATTCTGTGGCCATAGAGTGAGAGACTCAACAAATTGCATTAAACAAATGCTTTACCATCGGAGATCAATGGCTGTATTGTTAGATAACGCAGTCTGCATTTTCTGACCCCTTAAAAACAGTTATTATGCATCACTTAAAATATTGATTGGTTAATAAAAGGATGCCTTAGGATAAATTTTTTATCAAAAAAACTGTAAAAATGGGGTTTGGTGCAGTACTTGGGACGCAGTACGCAGTACTTGGTGCAGTACATGCAACTTGGGATATTGCCAGAACTTACCCAAAGTTGAGGGCACGACGTGCACCTGGAGAAGGAACCATTCTGTCCGCAGAGGGGCTTGGCATCACATGACGTCCTGGAGACATTTTGCGTACCTCCCAGGCTAAAGATGTGGGCCTGAACAAAGTGAAAGTGGCAAACATTATTTAACTAACACTAATTACACTTCCTAGTTGCCAAACACGCACACACTTGGCTCACACTTTGGCAAATCAGTTAAATGGCCGATTCACTCGCAGCAATTTACGTTACAAATGGAGCGTGTAAAAGTTTCAGGTTGTCGTATTGATTAACAGTACGCTTTAAATGAACAAATTGTGAGGCAGCGCTGGGAATTTCATTTCTTAGTCAATTTACAGTGGCAGTGGTCACTGTGTTAAGGAGAAGCCAATAAACTCATGGATCTCTTTGAATTAAAGCCAAGGCTATTGATCTGTTCTGTTTGTGACTCAAAGCCAGGGACCAGACACCGGCACTTCCAGTTTCACCTCTGGGAGCAATTGAAAATGGGGAGTGAATGTGAGGGAGCGATAAAGTGTGAGAAAAAGAAACTGCCAGTCACCTGTTCTGGGCGTCTGTTTTCTCCAACTTCTCCTGAAGCTGGATCCAGTCTATGAGAGCTTTGAAATCCCGTACATAGTTGTCCAACATCATCAACACCTCCTGAAGACAGCAGTTACAACAGGTTTGGGAATGATGACACAGAAGAAACACAAAAAATAAATAAGTATTTTTTTTTATTCTCACCAAAGAATATTTGTTGGACAATATTAATGAAAAGAAGGGTTGCGTGATATGATGAAATCGTTTCACATATCGTTTATTTTGTTTATATCATCTGATAATGCTTTGCGTATGTCCACCAGGCTGAGGGGACGTCTACACAATGCGTGGCACCAAAACAAACAGATATGAAGGAGCTAGAAAGTGATACTAAACGTGGGGATTTTGCACAAGACACCAGGAGGAGCTCGTATCCAAAAGAGGGGCTCCTTCTGTCATTTGGACATGGTTTGGGTATAAAAAGTCAAGACACAACAGAACTATATTTTGTTTCATAAACGTAAATAAGTACAAAGACAATTTCTAGTTTTTAACCCTTTGAAACCTCCATATCCCAAATATGGTAAAAATGATGTCATCTGGTCGAAAAAAAGTTAAAAATGACAAATTCCAAGGCAAAAGTCCAGAATGAAACCCAGAAATAATATAATGCATGTTTTTTATGCTTTGGTGGCTGTGGGATCAAAAACTGCAGTTTGAATGGGTTTCAATAGTGCATGTTTTGCACTTAACAGTATGTATATAACAATTTAGTTTACATGGTTTATTTTAGACTTATTGTGGGAGCTGACCTGGAAATTCCAAGATTAAACAAAAATACACAATCTTTCAAAAATGTATGCCATATGCATGAACACATCCAAAATGATCAAAAAACAAAGAATGAAAAGTGTGTAAAACGCGCAAAAACAGTTCCTAAGGGTTAATTATATCATATCAGAATGTAAGCATGCAATAAAGCATTACATTTTTCTGTTAGCAGTTTCCACTCTCCACTATTTCTGGGATCAGTTGCTTGTTGAGAGCCCAAATCTGCCATTCAAGTCAGTTTGAAAACTGATAGAAAGCTCATGTAGATCAAGAGTGTAGCTGGCAAACAACAGCTGGCCCACACATATTCAAAGCCAAAAGCTTGACTGAAAAGTCTGAGGAAATACAAAAAAAGGCAAATTCCTCCCAGCAAATGACTATTATCTACACTTGGACTGACTCACAGTGTTGGTTATCCAGAGGTGGTGGGCCGTCTGTTTGGAGCTTTTTTTTCCCCAGAGCTCTAATGAAACGAACACAGCTGATTGATGGGGAGTGTGAAGGGAGTGGTAATTGAGAGTAAAGCTTCACAGTGCTTTTAGTTAATAGACAAGTCAGGCCAGTGAAAGATGTGTCCAGCAGCAGGTCTGCTGATTAGGGCTGGTTAACAGGCAAAGACCACCACGATGCTTGTGGTGTTCATTTGGTAATGAAGGCCGAGATGGAGAGAGGTTGGCTGCTCCTCTGACAGATAAACCAACAATGAGTGAAGGCACCATAAAGTGGCTTTCAACATGTTAACAGGCCTACTTACCTGAATACAACCCTCACATAACATTTCATGAGGAATGACAAAATGTTTAACCTTCCAGAGGCATTGCCATAAAGTAGGATGGGCAGTAAAAGCTTTTGGTGCATGCATGGAAACAAGAAGGAACAGGTATAGCATGGGTTGACTGACCACAAGTAAATGATTCACAGTTTTGATTGTTTTGTTTTTCTAAAGTTAAATAATGTATAGCACGAAGGCCCATTTTGGTTCACTTTAAAATAGGGGTTGACAGATTATTTGCCTTACTGGGGCCGCTATTTGATATTTTGCCAATTAGCTGTATTGTCATTTTATTTTAGTGATCGCCAATAAAATTAATTTATCAAAAAGTGCAAAGGAAGCGTCAGCATGGGAGAAGCTTTTACTTTGTAAAAACTAGGAAGCTATTTTTATTTATTAATTTTTATTCTAATTTGGCTTTATTTTATGAAAAAAAAAGTTGCTGGGAACTTGCTGTATATGATGCTGAAAGTTTAATTTTTGATTACACATTTGCTAAAGGCACTCAAACAAAGTTTTGTGTTGGAGTTTGTTATATTCGAAATACTGTCAGAAAGATTTTCATTTTTTTTGTAAATGCATATTGGTTCCAAATATCAGTTATCAGTCTCTATCTCTAACTCTATCTCATTAACCAGTAAAAGTCAGTATCGGTATCGGCCCTGAAAAATCACTATCGGTCGACCCCTACTTTAAAATAGATGAAAAAGAAAATAAATTCTGAATCTTAGCTGCCTCTGAGTAAAGAGGAACACCAAGTACCCCTCCTGCCTGCTCTGTGTGATATGTCTAATAAATCAGGGATGGAATAAAGGAACAGTTGATAGGAACTAATTAGGCCTGGGGCTGTGGGTTGAAGAGGCATTATGAATAAGCATATATGAATCATTCTGCTTGGCGAATAATTTCCATCCGAGTGGGAAAACACATCAGCACTAAGCTTCTCATTAAAAATTACGCAAAGCATTACAGTAATATCTGAGAATTAGGCATCACTTCCTGACGATGGTTATGTTTATGTCCATATGCTCCAGGGTGGAAAATTGTTAGCGATTTGTGTGAGAGTGCACAACGCAGATTGGCCACAGCTACACCGGGGGTTTGCGGCTGGGGGCTATCAGAGCACTCTGCTTCCCCTCCAGATGACTCCATCATCTATCAGTGTCCATTAAGCCCGAGCTGGGTGGGATGGGGGATTATGAGCAGCACCCAGCTCTACAGCCATTAGACAGCATTAGGGTGTAGAGCGATACAGTGGTATGAGAGGGGGGAAAAAAACTACCTACCACCCAGATAGCTGACACAAACCAACAGACAACATGCTGATCACACCTCTGGGAGCTGCGCTGTGGCACTGACAGTAAGCCAACCACAGCACAGGGAAGTGGGCGACGGTACTGACCGCAGAACGTCACCAGAACCATGCTCAGCATAATGCAGCATGGCAGAAGAATCAATAAAACACAGGACCAGCAGTGTCATACCAATATGCCCTGGAGCAACATCAGAGTTGTGTCACAAATGCTGCACCAAAACAACACATCCACAAAAAAGATATCAAAAATGTTGTTCATTTTAGGTACAACATGTAGACCAAGAAAGGAGCCGAACTGGCCCAGTTTCAGCAAATGCCTGACGACAAACACAACGCATACACAATATGTTTACAGTCTGTCATCAATATTCAGTCCAGTCAGCCAGGCCCAAGAGAGAGCCCTGTGATAATTCTTTCAGCAGTGAGCCGTCACAGAGCCCCTCTGACACAAAGCAGAAATCAAGAGGAATGTGAGCTGAGAGGCAGGAATTTCATTATGATCTAAATGTCCCCCTCTAGTGTTCATAAATCCCAACAACCTTCAGGCTCCACAAAAAAACAAATTCATGTTCGATTAATTCAGATCATGAAGCTATGGAAGCACATTTCTGCCAGTGTGGTAAAAAAGTAAATAAAAAATCCTGTGAGTCATTACAAAGAGAGACTTTTTCAGAATACTGAATCAGAATTTTAAAATAATGACTTCATATCTTAAAATGATATTAAGCTTTCTCATAACAATGACTTATCTCAAAAAATGACTTAGTATCTCAAAATACAGATAGATCTCTCAAAATAATGTGACAAAATCTCTAAAATAATGAACTATCTCAAAGTGATAGCTTAGCATTTTAAAATAAACTTTCTCAAAATAATAACTTTTATTTCCACAATAATGACTTCAAGAAACCTTGATAGTATCTTAAAATTATAAGTTAATAACACAAAATAATCTGTATCTCAAAATTCTAAAAAGCTTTCTCAATATTATGACTTTTTTCAAAATAATGACTTGCATACCACAAATTATTGAGAAATGATACTAAGACATTTCTTGAGAAAGTTTCTCATTATAATGACCTACAGATTCTCATTTTTTTCCCTTCACACTGGCATAAATAGGCCTCCATATAAACTCACTGATCCTGAGACTATAATTTGCATTTCTACCTTGGCCGTTGTTTTTGACTAACCTTGCATTCTACGACGCTCTGATCAGATTCACAAGTGACGTAAATCTCGTCCACAGCTCGGCGCAGGTTGTCGAAGAGGAAAGCCCAGTAGCGTGCTCGCAGATCCACTTTGCGGGGCTGCCTGGCTTTGGTGGGGCTCTTCTCTGCCCCCTTATCCAACGAGGTACCAGCTGTGCCTTTACTTTCCACACCAGCATTCTGTGGCGACAAAGCGTGGACATTATGGTAACAATGACAAACTTATTGCAGTGTTATTTAAGTCTCAAGTTGTTCATGTATACAGTAGCAGCCACAGCACTTATTCCTGCTGGAAAGGTGGTGCAGCTATTACCTTACTTTCCCATTCACGCATGCACAGCATGGGGAAAAAATTAAATTTGGATCCGTTGTGGCTATGTTGGTGCCACACTTTACACACTTAGTAACACCATTACATAATGTCCCATCCCATAAAATTCTTTTTGCCGCCCTGTGCAAGAATATCTAATGGACATACCACTATAGATTGATAATGAAGTTAAAAGATATAAAGAAATACACAGGGTATAAAAATGCCAGAATTAGCCAGGATGCTATTTTTCATCTGTAGTCCCTCGGCCAAATTGTTACACAAGGCTTCCTAAAAACAACAAAGCAAAACAGCAACAAAAAATAGAGCATACACTTTAAAAGACTTCTTTAAATACATCAGCAGGAGAAAGAAAAACAAAATGAAACAAGGCAAAGCAAATAACAGCATCATAGAGATGGTGCTGGCACATCACACATCACAGATTAATCACCTTTTCCCTTTTTCTTTGTGAACTCAAGCTTTTCCAAAACTAATTTACACAATGCAAGAACAGGGTTCATGACCATCACAGATCTACTTGCAGAGAGGCAAAAGAAAGATGACTTAGCTTGGTAAATGGTGCCCTCTAGTGGACGAAAATGACACACCAACCTGTTTCTTATTCCTTTGTTGACCCGAATTGATCCTCTGAGCCCTGGAACTGCTACTGGAGTTGCTTTTGGACTTTGCTATGTGGAGAGGAAAATATATAGCAGCTGATGAAATAAACAATCTTTAATGATCCTAATGAAAGTAACAATGAAAATGCATACGTTTATGACATGAAACCACTCATAGTAGTGTGGTCGTAGTTGTTAATAAATACAGATGTACATTTATGGAAAAGTGGACAAAACAATAACTGTAATATGAGTGCTGATGGTAAATTATTCACGTTTAAGTTGCTGAAGATGCATATAAAAAGAGAAACTTATATAAGACCTAGAATCTGACCTGTGCAGTTTAGAAGGAGTAAAGTAAAACCTGTGGATTAATTTATACTGACTTTCCCAGCATGCTTCATTATAATTGAAACTAAGAATGTGTAAAAAGTCTGACAGGCAGTCAAGGAAGAAAGAAGATGTGCATGTGCATGTGAGATTCTCCGTCTGGTTGCATTCTTTTTTTAACACCATAGACAAGCAAATGCACAGGATATCATAACCGTCAACATTTATATCCACCTGTATACCACTGCAAACCGATCATTTAATTAGACAAAGAGTTTTTTGGATTAGAATCACAGACTCCTCCTTTAAACTGGGAGATTTCTGGCATTCACGGCACAAACTCAAGAGCAGCAAATAAGCCTTGAATAGAATAACTGAGCTGACCCACAAAGAAGAGGGAGAGCGGGAGCAAAAGTGAGAGAGTATGAGAGGCTGTGGTGAGGGTTTCTGAGTAGGCTGGTCTTAGAGGGGCTTTCTTTGATAAAGTGATGGAGCGCTGCCATGCTACACAGGAAACTATATTGTGTAACAGACAAGTTGAAAGTTACCATCTTCCCAGAGGTGTTTTATTTCTCAAAACTGAGTAAACAAGTCAAAGCCTGTTACATAATATTCTATTGACCATCACGGCCCACCACAGTGTAGCAGTGACCTGTGCCACCACAAATATAATGTTCTACAAACAAAGGACCAGACATTGGTGTGAGATTCAGCCTTCATAGGCGATTCTCAGCACTTATCATTTATCAGTCTCGCCATGAAATGAAAAATGATCATTGTGTTCCAGCTGATATTATATTACAATATCAGACAGCATTCACAGTCTGTGATCACAGCCATACCATAACATGTTCACTATAATGCTCCAAATAAATGACTAAACATCTTCCCAAAGATATTAAAAATACAGTTAACATCCACAAAAACACCTATCGCTGCACAATGAAGACCTAAACAATACAAATATGATGTCATAATCCATTTACTCTTGTGATGTTATTATGGCAATAATGTGAAACTGTCACAAATCAGAACATAAAAGCATGTAAGCATGCACAAACAGTTTGTTTTGCATGCAGCTACCAACCTTCCTCCTCTTTGTTCTCTAGCGGTACACTCCAGGCGATGAGGTTTCGAGCAGCACGGCCCTCTTCAGCAACTATCTTCCTCACTTTGTCATGGCTGTTGGAGCGCTGAAAAGACGCCTGCACGAGAAACAGATTCAAATCCTTAATTTTGCACTTTATCCAAGAGCCAAAGAAATAAAAGATAAATAAATGTGTAGAGCAGTACAACATGGCATACGTGACAAAAAGATGTGGGTTCTATAAGGGGACTTTCAATTAGTCTAACATCACAATATGCGGTTTAGTATAGGACTAGTATCTAGGACTACACCATATGGTTAAAAATGTTTGGTCGGTTGGCTGTTTTTTTTTTGCTCCTGAGGGAAAGTTGGCAGAACTTTACTGTTAAATGTAGTTTATACTATTTATTGTCAGAGCGTGACATTTTTTTCCAAAGAGCAAAATATTTCCCAAATCTGAAGTTGATCAAAAGCAATTACAGTAAAAAAATAATGTTATTAAATAAAAGAAAAGACATGGTAATCTTAATTCTGATCAGCAGCATGTAAAACTCTTTGGACAGATGGTTTTTAAAATTTTGTATGTGTTTTGTCTGACAACGGAAACAAAATAAATAAATAAGACAAAAATCTCAGCTGTAATCAGGATTTTCTGTATAAGTTTTACACCCACAGTTTTAATTTCTGCCATTTCTCAATCAGAGACTTTTTGAAAACTCAAGCAGATATTAAAATGAGCGTTGCAGTGTTTTGAATTATTTTAAACTGTATTCATAAATTTGTTTTTTTCCCCCAAAACGAAAATGTAAACTCTATTAATATACTGTATACCATAATATTTGCTTGATATATTCTCTTAAAAAATATACATATTTAATATAAAAATTTCTTATATTAGTAACAATCACATTGCATTATTTAAGCATTACACAACACACACTGTTGCAATTCAGCATTCACAATAAGTTATTAAGTGACATTTGACATATTCTGAACACTTGGTAAGAGTTTTAGTTATAAACTATAGCTCCCCAGCTTTAGTCAAGGAGGTTGGCGGTTTGAGCGCAGGCTCCTCCAGTTTGCATGTCAAAGTTACTGGAAAAACTCTGATGCTAATGAGTAAAAAACATGAAGTAGCAGGTGGCATCTGTAGATTCAGTCTACGGATATATGGGCGAGTGTGACAAGCAGTGTGAAAGCACTTTGAGTTGTCCATATACACAATACATATACACTGACCGACAGGATGGACAGCACAACAAACACAAGATGTCCTTACATTTGCAATAAAGCCTGGTCATATTTTTGTTACTGTCAACAAATCCTAATAAAAAAATCAACATGTATTCCCTGTTTAGCCACAGTCTAACATACTGTAACGTATTCTTCTTTATGCCATATAGCTCCTTTTTTTTAAACTATTAAATTCAATGAGCCACACAGTTGCTTTGGGTGACATGTTCATTTACTATGATGAACATTGGCACAGTAGCGTTTTGAGGCAATCCCAAATACATTTTTTGGTGGTAAATTTTTCCTAAAAAGTACAGTGCGGTATTAGGAAATTACTCTGCATTTATTTTTAAATAGAACTGAATCGTTTTTAAATATTTCCTTCTTGAGTAGGAATGAATGGGCTTGGGGTTGAGTGCCCCAGACAGGGTGGGGAGGTTGAAAAGTATTAAGCAGCAGACTAAAACATGTTGGTGTTGGTCACCTCATGAGATTTTCTTACAATAACAAAAATATTAAGTATTTCCAGCCTTATTCTTTAAACCAAGTAGTTTGCTGAAGCACAACTTTTCTACAATAGATAAGCACTTATCAACATCAGGAAAAGTTGTGTGGGTTTTGGACTGAATGCAGCAGACCGCGAGAGGATCCCTACCAGTGGCATGTGCCAAGCGGCAAGTCAGACCAGAGGGGAGAAACGAAACCGAAAACGCCGTTGTTGACCCGAAGCACAAAGAGAGGGAGGAGAGCCTGCATCAGGGTAAGGCTGACCCGACTTGGACCGGGAGCTGTTCCTCTACCAAGTCTTCCTCTGGCTAATGTCCGATTGCAGGAGAGTAAAGCGCATGAGATGCAATTAAGGCTCACTCAGCAATGGAAGATCAGAGACTGCTCTGTGCACATCATCACAGAGACATGGTAAACCCCTGGAATCCCGGATCAAGCTGTTGCACTGTATAGGCAGACCTTGTGGAAGCCATTTGGACACAAGACTCTGATGCAAATTCAAAAAATGCACTGCAGGAACTGAATGATGCCACCAGCAGCAACATGTCTAGTGCACTAGAATAGAGGGCTCTGAACATGCCCAAGGAACGGGATGGAATTTTCATAGTGGCTGCTGATTTGAATCATCTCATCCTTTCAACTCAAAATATGTAGCAGGATCAAGGACAAAAGTAATTTTGTTTTTGGTTTAAAAAATGACCAATAAATCTACCTTCTACCTTCTTATTGGTGAGCTAACCAGTTACTTAAATTTATATACAAAAGCGGCGGTTGGTGCGGCGGCCATCGTCTCCTTCTTCTCCTCTTCCAAAACACGACCGCATTGCATTGTGGGATACGGAGCACAAAGTAGTGTACATTGCTTGTTCACTCAATTTTGCGGTACATTGTGGGTGTTTTCTCGTCCACTACATAGTGGATGAAATTATCGCGGAGAATTCGAACAACACTACAAAATGGCGAACACACTATATAGTGCACTACATCTGTGATAGGGGGTGATTTCGAACACAGCCACAGTCTGAAGCATGAGTAGTGTTGCTATGGTTACCATCATTTTAATACACCTTGTACAGTGATTTGTAAAGTGGTTCAAATGTTATGTAAAGCAGTACAGTGTATTATCATAGCCAAAAAAAATATATTTTAAAACAAGCAATTGCATTCTGCATTCATTTGACAAGTTATACTTTAAAGGTACTCAACATCAAAAAGTGTGTAAGATTCCATTTAATACACACTATTCACATCTAAAACAGACATAAATGCCACAAAACACAGCTGTTCAATGTTTGTACAGTAGCGAGAGGATACACCTATCCTGGCCCTCATAGTAAAACAGACATTTCCAGTATCTACAAAATCAGTTTAACACAAAATTCAAAATTAATCAAAAGTGCTAATTGCTATTGATAACTATATTAAATCTATGGGTCGACAGCTATTGGCCTGGCCAATTATTGAGGCAGATATTTGGCATTTTGTTGATTATCTGTATTTGCATTTTATTTTAATAATCGCTAATAAAATGTATTTATTTAAAAGTGCAAAGAAAGTGTCATGGGAGGAACTTTTACTCAGGGAGCTATTTTTATTTATTCATTTTTATTTAAATTTTCACTTGACTTTACAAAAAAATTGCTGGGAACTTGCTGTACATGATGTTGAACATTTCAATTTTGATTTAACATTTACTAAAGGCATTTAAACAAAGTTTTGCGTTATATTTTTGCTATTCCAAATGATAAATAATGACAGAAATATTTTCATTTTTATTGTAAATGCATATTAATTACAAATGTCAGTTATCAGTCTCACTAACAACTAATAATAGGTATCGGCGCTGAAAAACCAGGTCGGTCAACCCCTAATTAAATCGCTAATCCTTCCATTCAGTAAGTAAAATAGTAACACTCAGGAGAGCATTTTGCAATGTGCTGTTTCAGTTATTTGTCCCATCCCTGGTGTGTTGTCGTGAGCCGCTGTTGAAGCCACAATACTGCTAGCAGTAAGTTTATGGAAGAGGTCTAACATTAGCAGCACTGACTGTGACAAGAAACAGCCAGAGGCACGAGCTCTAAACCCACTTTGTGCCCAGCATGCATCATGGTTGACCTACACATTGCCTATGCATCAGTGAATTTGACTCAAACCTCGGGTGAAGCAGACACTGTGAACCAAAATAAACGCTGCGAGAAGTCACTCATCATATCCATAATCCTTCTATGGAACATTAAGATGCCCAATGATGATGAAACATGGCGTCAACATCTCCCTGCATCCTCAACTCGCAGAGAAACATGCTGTCACATCACAGTTTGGTCAAACGGCTCATGCATTGATGCAAAGACCAAATCCGCTACAACTCAATTTTGCTGTGCAACGACAGAGAGAGAAAGAAAAACACAGTGTACCCGACAGTCTACTTGATTTAATTTGCCTTTGTAATCTTACATCACTTAATATTCTGACTTGTGGAAATCTGGTTACAAAACAACACAGAAGCTAATACCAAGAGGCTTATCACTCTGAATCTTCCACTCTTTGTGTTTCCTCCACAGAATAGCCTGTTGTGTACTCTTCATAAATGATTTAATGTAATGTTGACAGAGCAAACTAGAATATTTTAGTAAGACAACTATAAGAAGTGGTTTCAAACTTAAAATACATTGTTACCTGAAACCAGCAACAACAAAAAAAGTGAGCCAGTTCTCCTCTTAATAGCAAATGAGTCATGGAACCAAACGTTCTCTCTTTTCTTGGCTGTCTCTCACTAGCAACACTATTATTCCAACAAGAAAGCTACAGCTAAACCACTCCTCTTTTAACACTTGCAACTAAAAGAAGAAGGATACAGTTTATTGCTCATCTATTATTTTGAGAAAACAAGTGATAATTAGGCCTTGATTTATGTAACATAACATGTAACAATCTTTGCAGACAATCTTTCAGTGCCAGCAGAATGTGAGCATGGCTCATTAGGTGTTACACATGCAGAAACAGCATGCGTGCATTGCTCTGATACTATTTAATGTCCCTAAGGGAGATACCCAGCTGACCTACTTTTAGTGTGCAAAATTCTTTACATGTTGAGTGGCCTGGGCTTTATTCGGCCAAGAAGAAAAGGGCTACAAAGAGATAAAAGAACATCAAACAACAATGCTAAAATGAGCAAGATCTAGTCATGTAGGTCAGCATCGATGCACCATCTCCCCATCTACAAATTGTAAATATTTACTCTGTGTTTACACGGCTTGGCAGCCATTTGCTGACAGACGAATGTTGTGAGAATACCTTACCTACTTACAACTGATAGCTAACTATGTGCAGCAGCCTGAAGCAAAAAAAGGCTTACAGCAACATTCTCTTGATCCACTTAACCAGCTGTAAACAAGCTGTCTCCTGGGCTGCGCTGTAGCAAAATAAGATACATTGTGGAGCAGAACTTTTGCTGTATTTCTGGCCAGGCAATCCTTCCCCCATGCACCGGATAGAGAGCGCTTATTTTCTGGACTGTGCTGAGTGAGAGGCAAGTGTAAGGTTTCCCTTTTGGCAAGGTCTACAAACAAATGCAGGCAGCAAGACAGAGGGGGTGGGGGATCGAGCTCATTAGGTGAGACACAGATAAAATTAAAAGATAAGAGGATACATACAGAATAGAAGTACAGTCTGTAAGCAGGTTCCTCGTCCTTATCCACCCCTGACATACTTTTGCAGCCCACTTCAGGCAACCTGTTCCCCCTCACCAGCACTGCCACTTGTGCAAGGTGACATCGTCATCTGACGGCAGGACCAAAATAGACTCCTACTGTGTAGTCCACACTGCTATAGCAACTTGCCCAGCTGTGTCAACTCCTCTCCCAGTGGCGATTGAGAGAGACAAGTGCTCAGCAGTCCGCTGGTCCTGCCTTTAACTTGGACTATGTCTGTAATCTAGCCTGAGCCCTCAGTGCTCTGCTGAGTTAGCAGCCACTTCTTAGGCCTGACTCTGTGCCTGCTGCTGTCTATCTGCCTGCCTCTCTCCTCTGCTCTCCACTGCATGCAGCTTCCTATATTTACAGCTCCTCTTCTCTGCTCTCTCTGCTCTGCATCAGAGCCCCCACTCTCCCTCTGTTTCTCAGCTCTCACTCTCCTTCTGCCACAACACTGCGCAGTCATGTGCACACGGCCGGCCTGCCGCTCTGCCCCCCATCCTGTGCTGCCAGTGATGAGAGTATAGCTGCAGGCTCAGAGGCAGTGTGTGTGCTAATGCAAGCCTGGCCCGTGCATAAGCCACACAGGGTGATGCTCTAGATCTGATTGGACTCTGTGTGCAATGATTCACAGGCTGCTGGGGGACTGAACACACAATCCCATGTGGTTTGACTGCCTACAAATGGCACAAAGTTAAAAGGCTGCAAGAAGTTAGAGCAATCAGGGAGATACCTTAACATCTGATACAGACTAGTCCCAATTACTTTGGTCACATCCACCGTAACGCTTGTCTTGCTGCTACATTCTTGCTATAATGATGATATGACAATACATGTGTACACATAAAGCCCATGATGTACTAGCATCTTCTTACAAAGCACACAAGGCCATTTATCATCACTTAATGCAAAATGCACTGACTGCTGGGAGGGGAAGCACTTCCGGACCACCGTTGTTGTGTCGCAGACTGTTTACCCATCAATAAGCCTTTCCTTCAACTCTACACCCAAAACCTGACCACCAAAGGATTCACTCGCACTAACACTGGTATTGTGTTGAAATGTGACATGTGCCTCCCTAGGTATTTAGGGTTAGGGACTGTTCGCTACTTATGAGTGGGGAAGGGGTGGTGCAAAATGGATAAGGTATTGAAAAAAATTAAGCACCAGGGAGGGACTAATATTTTTTTTATTTTGACTTTAGTGAGGGACATCAGACTTTAAATGGCAGTACTTTGTATTAATTTTCACAACCTCTGAACCCCAAATCCTGCAAGCGGGTTGGAAAGGCATGTTTTCTTCAAAAATCTGCAAAATTAAACCATTTATCTTTGCTATGAACTGTTAAAACAAAAATTCCAAAGGTGCTTTAACACATTATTTTTAGGGAGTATTTGCAATTTACTTAAGAAATTGGATGTTTGTTTTGGTGATAACTAAAGACTGCACTGTTTGTTAGTTGCATTGGTTCCAATACAGACTACATTTGATGTGAATACCAAAAAATGTTAAAAGGTCAAGGTAAAAAAAATAATAATTAAAAATTAAATAAATAAAAACAAGACATACGCCAGCTACACCCGCCATCTGATAAATACTGTACAGTCCCTTAAAGGGTTTGGGTCAAGTTTAGGTTGGGGGGAACACATATCGACAGTCTTCAACATTCTTGTCATGCCCTACGTAACACTCATCCTGCTACCACATTTTTGCTTTAATGATATGACAAAATATGTAAACAAAAATCCCATCATGCACTAGCATCTTCTCAAAAAACCCACAGGGCCATTTATTATCATTAACTTATCATTAACAGTCACCCTTAAATGCTCCTTTCCTGCTGAACTGTCAGCTAACTGAACCCATTTTCAATGATCCAGTCACTTAGCTCAGGCTAGCTAGGTGTGAATAGGGATTACACTGCTTTTGATTTAATTGACTGCTGTATTTCAGCTGTTAGCAACAAGCTTAGGTATCATTACGTACCTTCAAAGCGCTTATGGATGCATTCTTGCTTTTGCCTCCTCCATGCGAGGAGCCTGAGCTGTTGCTACCAGACCTCTCCCTCCCGTCCCCTCCTTGGCTAACTCTCGGCCCGAGACGGTGCTGCCCAGCGCCACGCCGTCGTCCATCATGGCGGTTGTCTTTGGACATTGACCCCGTGGTAAAATTCAATTGTCAGTCTGCGGGAAATAAAAGTCTAAGGAAACGGTCGTCTTGTTGTCAGAGTTGATGAAAAAAACATGTCAGATAAAACATGACAGTGAGGACAACCTAACAAAAGCAGGAAGTCTGTTGAGTTTACATTTTGACCGGCAATAGGATTATCCAATGAAATCGTCTTCACATTGACACTTCATGCTCGCCAGCCAATCACGTACAGTATAGTTTAGGTCAATGGGCGGGACTTTAAACTGTCTACCATGGCAACCATAAGGCTCGGGCGGGACGTTTGGTTGATTTGTCAGTGATGTCAAGTCATCTATAGCCAACAGGAAACCAGGAGGGAGAGGAACATGCCTTCAAAATAAAAACACTTTAGAGCAGCCCTTTTACTCCACTCAAACGATCAAAACAGACACACCACAAGACTTTCTAGTTTAATCCATTTATAAATTGTTGCTTACATTTCTGTTTTCCAGCTACTTGATTATACATGTTTGTTTAATTTCTGTTTTGCTTTGTGCTTATGTAAGCCCTTGTTGTATGTTTATCTTCTTGTGCAATGTTTTTGCTGCTGTGTGCTAAGCCTGGCCTACTTGTGCAATATGAGACTGCAAAGCCACTAAGATGATTTGGAAATAGTTTACTTTCCACTCATAGAGCTATGAAAAAGATTTGTGCAGCTTTTTTTAGTTATATGCAACAAAATGGACCCTAACAGAAGCTCTAAGCTATGCCTGCACCGCTCAGAAAAAGCAGGTTTAAAACCTAAACTCAAATCATCTTTATCTTTATGTTCTCTATTCAACTCGCGCTTCCTCTGAAGACTGTGCTACTGTAAATAAAAGTGCCATGCCTTGCCTAAAGGCTGCCAGATATACACAGAAAACTTAGTGTTTGAGACAGGCTGAATAAGACATCAAGAAAAAGTCTGTCCAGTAATCCAACACCCAAAAATGAAAAAACACACTCATATTAATTAAGAGACAAACTCTCAGTGTCAGCATTTTACTTTAGCTTGCCCTATGTGCACACAAACTCACCACTGTCATTCAGATTACTCATAAAACAGGCCCCACAGTAAGCCAATTCATCCTCCTAAATATCCAGGTGAAGCACATAATATTGTCTCATTGGACTAACAAGGTTATTTTAAATCTTTTTTCGTTCTGATATAGACTATTAACCTCTTCCCTCTCCACACAAGGGTGTAGATGATGATGATGATGATGATGATGTCACTAAAATGAAGGCCACCAAGCTGACACCAAGACTAGAAAGATATTCCAGTGAAAGTGAAAGTTATCTCCAGCTTTGTATCAAGTACAAATATCAATTTTGGGAGGTGGATGACAAATACATGTATTGGCACAACACACACATCTACCAACAGAATTCATTTTCCAATTGCTCCTATAAATTTACACTGGAAAACTCAGAAATTATTCATATACCCTGTGATTTTCATAGATGAAAGCTGCAAAGCCATTTTTTTTTCAAAACCAGTATTCACATAATATACAATGAACACCTGTTTTCATAGGATATGAGGAAAATTCAGCGTGTACATTTTGCTGATTTGTCTTTGTATGTTTTCTGCCCTGTATGCTTGTTGGTATCCTATTATATTAGCAAGGCTGTGAGCATCATGTAATCCAACTCAAATCCAACTTTAACTGCAAAAATATTTACATTACTGCATGCTTTCACAGAAGTTACCTGGCTATCCAGCTTATTGCAATATCCAATACATGTATATATATACATATATGCATACACACACACACACACATACATATATATTCATTCAAAACAAAAAAAACATATTCTATATGTCTATAGAATAGACATATATTCTATATTATATCATATGCGGCAAAATTGACATCCACTGCAATAGCAGGACGACTACTTTGAAATGTGTAGCCGGAAGTACACGTATCCTCAGGCGTGCATGAAACTGTCGTAACACTTGTACGGAGTTTCCACGGTAATAACATCTTCTCTTTCCATTATTTGTCACTTTTGTGTCAGTTACTTTATAACGGTGTCTTTTGATTTTTGCCAACGCTGCTGTTTTTGTCCTCGATTCTGCCTTTACCTCTCTCTCTCTCTCTCTCTCTCTCTCTCTCTCTCTCTCTCTCTCTCTCTTAAAAACATTAACTACAAACAGGACTTAAATGAATCTTCTAGTGTTTGTACCAAACTTTTGCGCATTTCCTTTATCTTATACGCTCGTGTTCCGGATAGATTTGACGGGTGTCACCATGGTTTCATCACCATGCAGGATGAGGCTCCCACACAAAGTTTAGTTTGTTTGTCAGAACAGCTGACCACAGGGTCGCGTGTTTGCATCGCAGCAGCCGTGTTGGTCATTTGAGTTTTCAACTGGGAAACTTCCCTGGAAGTTCACAAATACTTTCTGGTTGGTGTTTTTATTAATTTCCTCAATAACTTGTGTTACTCAACAGATGGCTCCCTCTGCATTGCTAGTATTGCTGATACTTCAGTTTGGATTTGTTCAAAGCTCTCACAAACATCTCCATGAAGATCACTATACTGGCCAGCAGCACAACCCTGAACATGACATGAACATCCTGCTGGGAGATGAGGTCTCTAAATATTGTATTTTATTATTCAGCACAGTCTCCAATCTTTATCTATCACCTGCCCACTCTTTGCTCTACTTATTTTATGCACCTCTAGGACACTGAGGAGATTAAGAGGCTCAGCCCAGCAGAACAGAAGGAAAAGATGATGGAGATTGTGAAGCGGATTGATACCAATGGTGACAATCTGCTAAATTCAGGTACATGTCTCTCATAAGATTAAAAAAGAAAGCAAAGATAAACAGAGGTGATGAAAGGTCATACTCAGTCTGCTGTTATTTGTTTGTTTCTTTTGTTTTGGGTTTTTTTATCGACAGAGGAGATCACACTATGGATTCAGAAAGTCTACAGAAAATATGCTCTGGATGATGCAAAAGAGCGCTTCCCGGAGTTTGACACTGACAAAGATGGTATTGTAACATGGGAGGAATACAACATGGTCACTCATGACCAGCTCCTTAGTTTTGATGAGAGTGCAGTACAAGATGATCCAGAGCAAGAGTCTCTCAGACACGTACGTAGACTTTTATTGTCCTTTTATGAGTCACTTTAAAGGATCAGTGTTTAAGATTTAGGGGATTTAGTGGCATCTAGTGGTGAGGATTGCAGCTAGCAACCAGCTGATACCTCTCCCAGTTAGAATTCCATCAGGGGTCACTGTTAGGAGGTTTTTACCAGAAGCTGAACTACGCACAGAGATCGCTTACTCTCCAAAACACACACACCAGGTGAATAAAACTAGTAAAAACACTGAATAAATCAGTTTCAAGTTACAAATCTATGTTTTCCCGGTTCCGAACTAGCACGTCACAGATAGGGTGTTAGTCCAGCGCTTGCTAGTGTGTGCTCACCTTTTTTTCTCTAAAACTGAAGATCCAGACTTTCAGGAGGTTTTTCTCAGGAACCTAATTATCCGCAGAGGTCTCTCCATCTCCAAAACAAACCAACCTGGGGATTTTTTTAGAGCCAGCATTTGATTGTCCTTTCTGGGCTACTGTAGAAGCACGGTGGTGCACCATGGCGATCTCTATAGACGAGGACCTGTAATGACAACACAAGGATTCTTATTTTGAGTTGATTATACGTCAAAGAAAGCACACTTATTACAGTATATTCAATTTATGACAATATAGTCATCATCATCATCATCATCATCATAAACTTCATTTACAGAGCACCTTTCATACAAGGGATGCAGCTCAAAGTGCTTCACATTATGAAATACAACACAAAAAAGACAACAAGGTTAGACAATCAAAAGATCCCCGTAACTCTTACACACTGGACCTTTAAACCACAGCCGGTTTTGTCTGTTATACTAACATTGGCTCATATCCCATCAGCTCCACCTGAAGGAGAAGAGGCGCTTTGACTTTGCAAACAGGGACGACACACCCGGGCTTAACGTGTCAGAGTTTCTTGCCTTCACACATCCATCTGAAGTGGATCACATGGCTGTAAGACGAGTTCAGCTCCTGCAAAACCTGATCTGATAACGTGTTCTTCAACTCATCATAAGATTGTCTTTCATATCTCATGTCAAAATTGAATCATTAATACATTTCTTTTTCCCAAATAGGATTTTGCCATTGAAGATGTGCTAAGTGAATATGACACTGATAAAGATGGATTCATCAGTCTGAGGGAATTTATTGGAGATGTTCGTGGTGATGGTAAGACTACAGAGATTATTTTGTGCAAAGTATTTTTTTAAAAAGTTTTTCTTATTATGCAGAATGCAGTTTGATACATTTAAGTAACTCTAGCCTATAGCACTGTTACACATTTACAATATGCCATGTCAAAGCATAAGTTCAATGGTAAATATGATAAGTGATTCATAAACATACAAAGAACACAAATGAAAGATGGGGACAATGAAAACCTGGTCTAGAACTGGTTGCCAAATGATGTTGAGGGCACAGCCTCTTGTATTGTGAGGATTTCTTTTTTCCAGATTCATTAGATGCATAGGATCTCTAATCCATAAATAGAAAGTTTGGAGGACTGTTTGGTCTGTCTTTCCATTTAAGCATTCCAAATCTCCTCGCTCAGTGCGTAGTAACGGCTGAGATTATATTGACTCGTAGATTATGATCTGTTTGTTGTTCATTTCCTCGGCTATACCAAATTGTTGTCCCCTGTGCAGTATTGACACTATTTTTTCTTATCAGAGGAGTCCCCGTCACAGTGGGAGATTGAAGAAACAGTGCGGTTTAAAGACCTCTATGATCAAGATAAGGACGGCAAGCTGAATCGAGATGAGCAGCTCCGCTGGGTGGCGCCAAATAGCTACGGCTCAGCAAGAGAAGAGGTGAGACTGAGCTGTCCAAGTATCTGCCTGGATTTTGTTGGCATTCCAGATTAATATTAAATGACCAGTGTGTATCATTTAGTGGCCTCTATCGTGTATGAAGTTCAAAGTTGAGAGATGAGAACCTATGGTGGCCTTCAGGTAACATAAAATGTGAAAGGTCGTATCTAGAGCCAGTGTTTGGTTTGTCTTTTCTCCACCACTGGAAGGACACGAAGGTCCAAAATGGTGGGTTTTGTGGAAAAAGACCCGCTCCCCATATAGATATGAAGGGCTTATTCTAAACTAATGAAAGCACAACTATTCTTAAGTCTCAGGTGATTACAGACTCATGAAAACATCTGTCCATTTTCATCCACTATTGCCGGGGCTTTGTTGCGAGAGCGAGGACGTTCAGATGTCCCTTTTCCAACTCCCCCTAGGGGACCCCGATGACTTCTAATCCCTTTTAATAGGGACGTATCTAAGGAGCGGCCTCAGGGTGACATGGGCCACCAAAGAATCACATTGGCACCCCAGATGCCACCCCATTATGATTGGCTATCTGCCCAGTCAGTTTGAACAGTTGGACCAGTTACTGAATTTCCATTAATAATGCGCCAGAGTCGTGTCTAGTCTGACTAAAACTTTACATACAAATAAACTGATGCAACTGTTTAAAAAGATTGTTCATACAGGCTTATTTATTCTAAAATTTTTGGCATTTTTTATTTCATCATTTTTTTATTTTATTATTTATTATTTTAATATGAAAGCATTATTTTACTCTGTTGTGTTGTGAGTGGTGGGTCTATTTATCTTTTAAACTAAACTATAAACATGAATTTAAGACACTGCCGTGTAAATAATTAAAGTAGGTGTAGTTGAGACAAAAATGGTAAATTAAAGCTATTCTGACGCGTGTGCCTGCAGCAGCGCTCGTACTTCATGTCACCCCTGCATAAGTCAGTGCCCTACTTGGGCCACCCCCGTAAGAAAAAGTCTGGACACTCCACTGCCTCTAGTGTGTTGTCTGAGCTCTTCACCCTGTCTCTAAGGCTGAGCCCAGACAGCCTACAGAGGACATTCATTTCAGCCACTTGTATTTCCGATGTAATTCTGGTGATCACTACCTGAAGCTCATGACCACAGGCGAGTGTCGAAACAAAGATGCATCGGTAAATCGAGAGCCCTGCCTTCCGACTCAGCTCGCTCAATAGTCCTGCACAGTGCCCGCATCACAGTTTGCAAACCACCTATCTTTATTTTACCCTCCTACTTAAATATTATGATAATATTATCTTGTACTTCTGCCAATAGATCCCTCTTAATTTTCCACGCTGCTCTTTTAATAAACAATTCTTAAATATAAATACATGAGCAAATAGATGCTTCTTTAGTTATTGCTTGGTAGAATTATATAAACTGTCTCTCCATGTTGGCAGGGCAGCATATTCACTAATTTACTCATGTCATCAACAGGCTCTTCACCTCATTAAGGAAATGGACCATGATGGAGACGGGCAGATCTCAGAGGCAGAAGTTTTGAAAAATCAAGAAACGTTCATGAACAGTGAAGTGACAGACTATGGCAGACAGCTGCATGTGTCACACGACGAATTATAACTATTATTTTAACGTCTTGTTAATTGTTAAGGTCTTGTTTCTTTTTTCCCATGTTGAAATGCTGTTTATTTCCTGTGTTGCACTTAACAATCTATTTACGCCATTGTTATCGGTCAAAAACTGTTTGAAATACTGACATGGACAAAATATCAGGAAAACACATATTGCAAACCAAACATAATACATCACCAGCAAGTTATGCACCTGTGAAATGATCACAGTGTTTGTCAGTAAATCAGAAACTTCACAAAATACTATGTTGGAGCGCCGCTATATTGGATTGCATAATATTGTAAGTCATGTCTGTTGTTTTGTCGACTCTAACATGCACATACTCCCTGAAAAAAGGAGATTTATGTTGAAACTTGATGTTAACCACTTTTTTAAACAAGAAATTATTTTGATCACATTCATACAACAAGTTCATTGAACTGTGTACCATCATGATTTGTCCTCTCACAGTGCCAAATATACACTGACACAAGTATCAGTCCAGTTGTGGTAACTGCTGATATGTTGCAGCTCTTCCTCATTTAAATCAACTGAGTAAGTCAGTGAGTGTTGCTGTTTGAAGGCTGGTTTCCTGAATGTGTCATGATCCATTTCACTTGCAGCAAAGCAACAGCCTGTGACACTGCCAGGCGCTGGAAAGTGACTTTAAGTTGAGTCGATTCTCTAACAGGGACTATTTTTAACCACCGACAAGATGAAAGTAGAATTTAAGGATGCTTTTTGGGTGAGTTAGTCTTTTTTTTGGGATGTTTATGTTGAAAGCTAAACTTGACTTTGAGTTATTACTGGGCTGTGAAGTCACTGTTTTTGTACTTAGTATCTTTACTGAAGTTTTGAGGTAATATCTTTCCATGTCTACTGTATTTATGCTCAACGTTTTGTCTGGACAGTATCGCTACACCATGTAATGTATTTGGTTATCTGAAACTTGTTTGTGACTTAAGTTTGCTTAACACTCTATTTTGTCCTTAGTCTAATAATAATTTCTTTTTTTAAGAAAATTCTGACTATGAAACTCACTGAACAGTTGCTGAATCATTGCATGAATTAAAGCATTAACTTTTCCTTTATGTATGCGGTCTTGATAAGCAAACAATTGCTTTTTATCTTTGGGTTGTGTACAGTTTTATCTAAAATTTGGTGTGTCACACAAACCTAACAGCTCGGTCTCAGTGCAAGTATTTTGTTTTTAGTTTTTTAAGATAGTTTTATGGTGGTAACTGTGTCTTCTGTGCAATTATTGAGGGTTTCCTGTTCATGCGCTTATTCAGATCTGCACAGAGCCACATGTGTGTGGAACAATGCCACAGACCTCAACTCAAAATGTTTATATAACCATTTGCTAATACAGCAAAGTATCAGGAACTGGTAATTAAGAAACAACAAACAGTTGGACTCTGCAGTAGCTTCAGTTTACATGGTGAAGTTGGGTGCTTCCCTTTTCCTCTTTATCCTCACACTGCTATCAGTGATCTTATTTAAAATGTAACCTAGTACGAATATAAAGCCAAAATTTTTGCATCAGAAATTTTACCTCTGCATGTGTCAAATTTCAGTTAAGCCAAGTATGCCTTAACATGGGAGGGGTTTTGGGTACTTTTCTCACTGAGCTCTTTCCACTCAGACCCCTGCAGCACCATGTAACACTTTCTACTCTTGATGCCATACCACCTCCACGGGGAAAATTTTCAAAGTCATCCATGTACAACTTGTGGTCTGAGTATCATTTAAACCAGGGGTATCAAACCAACGGCCCGGAGGCCAGAACTGGCCGTTAAGGGTCCATTCTGGCCCACTGGGTGACTTTGTACCCCTAATATTGACGTTCTGTGAGGGCTTAGAGGTGCCAGGATTCAGAGGCAAGATAAACAGAAGCCCACTATACAAAAATTCTGCTTTAGAGGCTTTACCACACTGAACAATGAATACATACTATTGTGGTCAAATTTACAGATATTGAACACTGAGAAATATTGTCAATCAGCATCTTCAGCACAAAAGAATCTGTATCAGACTTCTAAAAAGAACGCAAGCCAATTTAAAGGGTTAAATACTTGTGAAGGTATCCAAATGATGAGTGATGTTGATCTGGGTTTTAAAGGGTTAAGACATCTCAGGGCTGTTGGTCATGTTTTGTATATAGATTCCCAGTTTTAGAATGGAGCTCTTTACAATAAGAGGGAACGATTTAAAGACGCTGTCATTTATAGGTTATTAGGTAATTTTCTGGTGCACCTGAGATCAAATTGAAATGCATGTGATCGCTGAATTACAGTGAGTTTGACACCCCTAATTTAAATCATGGGCTTTTTCCAGCAAGGTGATCATTTTGTGATATTTTAAATACTGAGCTATAAAGAACCAAAATGTAACATTGTTTGTGGTATGTATTAAGGTTGTTGTACTGAGTATTTTGATTTGGTATTTATGGTTTCAGGGAGCGGACTTTATCAGTAATATCGGGTATGAGACTATCAGTCAGAGACTTCATGATGGTCGACGGACGTGCAAAGACATGGAGGAGCTCTTGAAATTGAGGTGGGCTCACACACTTCTAATAAATCGTACTTGATGAGAGATTGAAGTTAACTCTGTTTAATGTGGTTGAGCTCTGTGTTGGTTTTGTTCATGCAGGGCATCAGCAGAGGAGAAATATGGCAAGGAACTAGTCACAATCGCACGCAAGGCTGGGGGTTTATACGAGATCTGGTGGGTGTTTACCTTTCGAAGTAACACGTTTATTCTGCAGTGCTGGAGGTGCAGAAAACACTGCATGTAAAAAAGTCATAAAATTCTATTCATTTTGTTTTCACAGCACTTTGAGAGCATGTTTTGATGAAATGAAAACACGTAAGCACCAGATATATTTTCTACATGATTTTCCCTGTATACTTCATACTCGTCTCAGGCACTTCTGAGTTTTTTAATGTATGTTTTGGTGTTATTTCAGAAATTGAAAATGTAGGAAATTCACACATTCAACTCTCTGCAGCCCTAAGGGAGGAGGTGAAAAGAATGGAACAGTTTAGAGAGCGACAGAAAGAACAGAGAAAAAAGGTACCAGTGAAAGGATTTCTCTCTCTCTCATTTGCCTTCAGAGGAAATCTAAAAAGAGTCACCTCTCTCATTGTGGTTTTCTGATGACAGTGACACCATTGTGTTGTTCTTTACTTCTTAGTATGAAGTCATCATGGAGAAGATCCAGAAGACAAAAGTCTCCCTCTACAAGAAAACAATAGAAGTAAGGCCAATTCATATTATCATGATGATCTGTATGATCAGACCTCGTGTGTGTGGAGGCGCTTGTTATCAGATGCAGCTACAGACCGAGTTATTTCAGTTTTAGTGTGTATTTACACTGCTCTTTATATAGGCCTAATGGTGGCAGTGGTGAACAGCATGCATCATCTCAGCTACATCCTGCTTGTATAAAGAAAAGTGCAACCTGAGAAGACTTTAGCAGAGAGACGGAGCTATTTATTTATTTAAGATGCATAAGAGGAAGGCGGTTTTGCAAGATAATAAGAACATACCAGTCAACACATAGGTACAGTAGACACATTAAGGATCTTACACTCACATTTCTCTTTGGTCAAAAGAGGGAAGTGAGATCTTAGTTGATGCACTTTGTTTTTCCTGCAGATAATTTTCTTAGCAGAACCCCCCCCCCCCCGATTTCCTGTCAAGGTTTCAAAGAGCAAGATGAACAGAGGATGGGTGTTGCAGTTTCATATGAGTTTCTGTTGTTTCCTTCCTAGTCTAAAAGATCCTACGAGCAGCGCTGCAGGGAGGCAGATGAGGCAGAGCAAACCGCTGAGAAGACGGGCAACGCTCCCACAGCCACTCCCAAACAGATCGAGAAGGTAAATCTGCGCTTTGGTTTGAAACCAGTGCATTCATATAAATTCAGTGATGAAAAGATATTGACATGATTCTCTAAAAGTGCTTTTTTTTCACTTAAAAAATATTTATTAGAATCACTGAAGATCCCCTCTGTACTACTATATGCCCTCTACACCAATGGAGAAGTCTGCTCTTATTACCGATAAAAACACTAATTTAAGCTGTTTCTTGATACAAATCAGCTTTTCTGCAACACTGTTCAGCTCATCACAGATGGGCTGCAAACTAAGCACCAGCTGATGTGTTCACCTTTTTTTGGTCCAGACATTCGGAAGTTTTTTGTTTTTTTTTTTACCAGGAGCTGAATTACCTGCAGAGGTCTCTTCCTCTCCAAAACAAACAAACCTGTCTGTTCAACCTGGCAAAAACACTGAAAAAGCAGTTTCACATCATAAATCCATTCTTTTCTGGTGCTGTTTGACTTGTATTGGAGGGGCTGCTGACTAGTTGCCCAACGTGAAAACACAACTGGATCTATGCAGAGCGGGCGTTTGGTTTGTACGTTCTGGGCCACTGTAGAAACGTGGCGATGCAGCACGGCAGACTCCGAGGACGAGGACCTGCTCCCTGTGTAGATAATAATGAATGAGTCATTTTAAGGAAACAAAAACACATTCTCTTAGTTTCGGGTGATAATACACCAAAGAAAACATGTTTATTATATTCCATGTCCCCCGTTAACCCTTTAAAACCTGGATCGACATCAGTTTTCGTGTTCTGCACTCAGACACCTTTCTCAAACATGTAAACCTGTAAACTGAGCAAACTGGTTTGATTCCTTAAAAAAACATGTGAGAAAAGACCATGTGCAACTTGGAATGATATGTCCTGTAAACTTCAACAAAATAAGTAGAAGTGGTAAGAAAATGACCTGAAAATGAGCTAAAAAAATCATTATAATCATAAGAGAATCATTCAACTATCACATAACTATGAAAAAATATCAAGAAAACTAAATTAATATATACTATATTTATATATTTAAAATAAGGTTACAGGGGAAAATTTGTTAATTTTCTTGCAATTTCTCTTTAACTTTTTTTTTTATCATTTCGGGTTATTTCTTGTTAAATTGCTCATTGTCTTCTTTTCATGTTTTTGAAGAAATCAAGCCAATTTGCTCAGGTTTTTAAAGGGTTAATGTTACACACTGGACCTGCTGCATATTTGGCCGTGATTAGTTTCCAAATTAGTTGTAAAGTCACAAAATCCTGCTAATTGGTACACGTATTAAACTGAGATTGAATTGTGGACACAAAGATAGTTTTCTCCATAATTTAATCAGGGCCACCCGGCAACCTAAGACCAGCTAATTTCTTGCAATTTGAAAAACATTTCTTGCCAAGTTGCTAATTGCCTTTTTCCCCATGTTTTTTGGAAGAAATCAAACCATTTTGCACAGGGTTTTATTTTTTGTGAAAAGCATCTGGATGCATTACAAAATGCATTTGAGTTTCTGTTTTGACGAATGTAATTTTGAAAGATTATGTTAAAACTACAGGGTTACAGATATAAAGACAATGTGTAATTTTTCTTTTCTTTTCCAGATGAACAACAAATCAAAACAGTGCAGAGAAGCTGCAGATGAAGCTGGTGAGGACAGATAATATATCAAGTGAAATGCAGCCATTACATGTAGACAGCTGCTATGTTTTACCAGAATTTTTTTGAGGATGGTGGTTACATTTACTTCCCCTTCCCCTTTATTGAGGATTTCAGAAGTAGAGTTAGATCCGGTGTATAAATAAAACCTCAGTGTTTATTTACGTGTTTTGGGTTTTTTTTTTCAACAATGAATTATTTCACTTGTCCTCAGAGAAACAGTACAAATCAAACATTGAACAGCTGGACAAGACTCGACAAGAGTGGGAATCAACACACATCAGCACATGTGAGGTAAAGTGGAGCATGACACGCTGTATTTCTCCTCTCAGCGTTTATCAAGTGAGAATTACACACTGCTGCTTGATGCATTTCAAAATGTACAAACTTAGACCAATAGTGGTAATACCCCTTGGCCTGCTCTGTCAAAGAGGATGTGCGATACTTCCTATAAGCAGAGAATAAAGTGAGTCACCAATCTGTTTCCCTGCAACAAAGTCTTCCTACATGAGATAACATCTACAATACTGAGCCAACCGTTCAATTACTTCATCTTTGTTTAAAAAGGTCAATAATACTTTGCAGTACAATTATACACACACAAAACAAGGAGACAAAACAGGAAATAATACATTTAACATCATGAAGCAATAAAACAGATGTGCAGGAAATTGCCAGTTGCATCAATATGTTTAACCCTTTGAAACCTGGATCGACATCAGTTATCTTTTGCTACAGTCAGACATCTTTCAAAAGCATTTAAACCTTTTAAAACCTGAAGAAAAACAAGGTTTGATTTCAGTAGAATAGATAGATTTGATTTTATTTTTAGCACACCTAAGTAAAACATGACAAGAAAAATATCTGAAATCTTGCTTAAAAGAAGTAAGAAATGTTGAGAAAACTATATAGATTTTTTTAAATTTAAAATCATGTTACAAGAAAAATACATGCTATTTCATTTGATTTAACTTTGAGCATGTTTTGTGGTTATTTTCTTGTTTGTTTTTCTTATTTTTCTTCTCCTATTTTATTTTCGGGTATTTCCTTTTTACTTGTTAATATCTTGCTAATTTCTGGGCCATTTCTCAAGTTGCTAATTGCCTTCTTCCCATGTTTCCAAGCCAGCTTGCACAGGTTTCAAAGGGTTAATATGTGTATAAACAGTGTCTTAAATGTATTGTGCTTCAACATTCTCTGGTTTATTTACTATTTTTTACAATCACAATGTTTTGCAGATGTTTCAGCAGCAGGAGGAAGACCGCCTCAGCGTGCTAAGGAACGCTTTGTGGGTGCACTGTAACCATTTATCAGTGCAGAATGTCGCAGACGATGAGGTGTGTGCAGCTGTTCTCATACATTTGTATGGGATGTATTGTGCTGTATATTTTAAACTCACTCTGGACAAACTTCTTACAGTGTTACGAGGAGGTGAGGAAAACTCTGGAAAAGTGTGACATCATTGAAGATAACAACTGCTTTGTGGAGATGAAACGCATCGGCTCGATACCCGCAGGTTTGTACCGGCCCTGCGGTCTTCCTGATTTTGATTTGAATATGTACCAAGGTGGAAATTTTAATATTATCTCTCTGCTGCTGCTTATTCACAGAGCAGAACTGCCTTTGGAAACAGGAGATGGATTGTGTTTGATCAGGGCATTTTGTTTTTACACACACATAATTTTAATGATCCCTCCATAGCTCCAATTGAATATCAGAATTACTACGACAGAGATGATACAGGTGACAGAAATGGCAGCGCTGGATTTGTAGGAGGAGTGATGAAAAGGTCAGACTTACACAATGGAAAGCACTGTTACCAAATAAATGATGATGAGTATTATGTAACATTCTTTATGCTCTTCTTACCGAGTACTTTTCCCAATTTGTAGGTTTTCAAATCTTCTGCAGTCAAACTGTTCCAGTGGCTCCAAACTGAGCATCAATGAACCAGTTGCACAACCTACTGGTAAAGTACCAGAGTCATTAAAGCAACACTGCAGTTTCCAAAATGATGGCATACGACTGTGAAAGCCACTGGATGCAACACAGTGTGAAGCAACTATGATTTACATATTGTAGTTATTATTCTTTCCACTTGGGATTCAGATGAAGTGGTCCTTGTACTCTAGAGGGAACTTCAGCATACATATATACACACACACACACACATCTATATTCTATCTGTCAGTATATACATACACACAAATTCTGGATATTTTTCCCTAGCTGTTTCCTAATTTTCCAACAATTCCACCCCCTTTTTAAAAACGAACTTTCAAAACATTTCCTTGTCACCTTTTACTAATTTCTTGCAATTTGAGGGACATGTCTTTCCAAGTTGTTCATTGCCTTTTTGCTCACATTTTTGCAAAACACAACACAAAAAGGACTATAAATTGATGTGAGGCATGGAAAACATTATATTAAAACCCATTTTTATCGAAAGACTATATATAGCATGATGAGGAAAAAGCCACAGCATTTGTTCTGATTTGTCTAGAGATACCTGACTTGCTTTGCCCCAGGGGCCACTTATGCAAATGACATCACCATTAATACATATTTACCAGGTCATATAAATACACAGGGCAAGTTCATCCGCAGCAGCCCTGTGTAGGTGAGGTGTACACAGGATGTTGCTCGGATTTAAGGACATTAAGGGCTTAGCCTGCATCTATATTGAATAGTCTGGGCGATCATCCCCCAGCACTTTGTTTTTAATGGACAAACAATAGACAAACCAAAATTTTCTTGCACTCAGGTACCTTATTTACATGCAAAGTACAAAATAATTCCCAGTGTGAATCTATATATCTTAACTGTGAACTAGAAAATGTTTATCAGAGCCACCCAGCACCCTATCACAGACCAGATTTGCATTGCAAGTTGACTATCAGTTGTCTTAAGTCTTGAAATATGGTGTGGACATACAGTGGACAAGTATCTAACAGTGCCAATTTTACATTTTTATATTGCATGAGAAACATACTTTTATCAAATATTCAAAGTCAGGAATCAGGATTTTTGGAAAAATGAGGAAAAATGCCAACATTGTCTTCACACAGACGGTAAACAAATGCTAATTATGTCTGAAATCATGTCAGCAGAGACATCAGAGGGATTATACGCCTCCATTCCTGGATACCCGGGCTTCCAGCAGAGCAATGAGGAGTACAAGGTCATTTATGACTATGTGGCACAGGTAAACTTTGACATGAGTATCTTCCAATGTTAGTATTCTTGCTCATTTTAAGGGATATCTTTTGATCATATGTTTTTGTCCTCGTTCAGGGGGATGATGAGCTCTCGGTGTCTGTCGGGGACATTGTTGTTGTAACAGATCAAGGTGAAGACGGCTGGTGGACGGTGAAAAGGAACGGCTTTACTGGATTGGTCCCAGGATCTTACCTCGCCAAAGAATGAGTTAATCCTTCATGCATTATTTTGTGCTGGCATTGTCATTTCAAATTCCCGTCTCTGAACTTCATATATATATATAATATTGCATGCATCAATGAATCCACTATGAGTAGGATTTAAAATTTCAAACTCTTCACCCCAGTTATATGGTAAAAGAGCACAGCGACAGAGATTTGACCCTGAGACCATGTCAGTGAAGAGCTGACCCCTAGTTTTCACAGGGCTTGTCTCATGCCGTTGGACTAAAGAAAGACACTTATCGCATAATGATAGAAGCTGTCACATACAGTAGCACAAGACATTGTTAAATGATGATTTATTTATTACTGTGGCACATATTCATATTACTTTGCCCTGACTGCTGGTGTTTTTTTAATGCTCCTCTCAACAAGCAGGGAGTTTGAGTTATCTGTTGCACAAGATCACTGCACTAATTTTGATGATATACTGTGGCATTCTTATACATCTGCAGTCCTAAATGTTGGGCAGAATGTTTTATTCTCTGTTGTTTGACTGTATATAATTTCTATGTGTAGTTATTGTTCATATTCTGAATGCTAAAAATGAATTGTTTGTGAATGGGCCTTTACTTGTATTTATTCAATATTCAATTATTGTTTTTAATATGGTCAGCATTGTTTTTAGATCAACCCTTTGAAACCTGGATCAGCATCAGTTTTCTTGTGCTGCGTTCAGACCCTTTGTGAAACGGACTGTATTAGAACCCAGATGCAGTACGCCAAAACTCAGAGTTAGTTGGTAATGACTTTTATTATAACCAACACAAACGAAGATCAGCTCACAGAATTTCGGTTCGTTCTTCGGGCGGTTAGCCCAAACAATGTCTCTGGGAATCCCACGAAGCGAAGACACGAAGCTTGAACCTACTGTGGCTGGAGAACAGGAAACCCCGTAGCTCGACGAGCCGACAACACGTGTGGGAACGTTGTCGGGGATAGCGCTGAATCGTGGTCGGGGACAGGCAGAGGATCCGTAGCCGGGAAAACAGTCAGAAAGAACAACGGTACCGTCGAGGAGCAGGCAGGAGGATCGTCGTGGTCGAGCGGTGAGGTCTTTGCCAGTGAAGCCGTCAGATTTCCGGAACGCCGGAGCGAAGCACGTGGTCGGGGACAGAAGGCAGGTAGGTACACGGGGAGGCAGGCACAGAGAGCAGGTCGGGAACAGGCTGGGTCGGCAACGGTAAATCTGGCAGGAAAACGCTGGAGAATCGTGCATAGTGCAGAGGAACAATCTGGCAGTGAGTGAATGTGTGGGAGTGTCTTAAACACCGGACTGATTGGAGATGAGCTGCAGCTGAGGGAGAGCGGGCTGCAGCAGTGGGCGTGGCTGGCAGGTAGAGCAGGTCAGAGTGAGGTTAGTGGAAAAACACTGGCGGTGGGGAGGAGGAGAATGCAGGAGCCATGACACTTTGAAACCTGAGCGAATTGGTTTGATTTCTTTCAAAAACATGGGAAAAAAGGCAATGACCAACTTGGCAGAAATGTCCCACAATATGCAAGAAATTCATAAAAGGTGAAAAGAAAACTATCAAAGAATTTGTATTTAAAAAAAACAAAAAAAAACAGGGAGGATGACTAGTAAGTTTGTTTATTACTATAATAATTTTATATTTTAAATAATGTTACTATAATACTTTTTTAAAAAGACATACGTTTATACTTTTTCATTTTGGTCTTTTTATTGTTTGATCTGGGGGGTTTCTGACTAATTTTCTTGTGAAGTTTTTACATTTTTTTTGCAAATTTTGGGCATTGTCTTGGTAAGTTGCTTGTTGCCTTCTACCCATGTTTTTGAGGTCTCCTCCTCTCAAAAACAAACTGACACTCCAATTCAAACCAGTAAAAACACTGACTACAATAGTTTCACGCCACCAATCAAGCTGATCCAAATGTTCTGGAGGTTTTCACAAGGAGCCAAATTATCCTCAGAGGTCTCCTCATCTTCCAAAATAGATGGACCCAGTGATTTAACCCTTTGAATCCTGAGCATTTTGACCTGATTTCTCTAAAAGAACATAATAAGGTGGCAATTAGCAACTGTGCAAGAAATGGTAGCAGAAGATAAGTCTAAAAAATAGAAATGTCCTAAAAATGTATTCAAATAATATCTAAATGTATTTCTGTGACGTACATATTTATGCATTTCTCTTTACATTTATCCCAAGTTTTTTTCTTTTTCTTTTACTATTTTTCTTATAATTTTCTCTCTTTTTCTTGTCATTTTTTACTAATTTTATTACTTTTTTCCATTTCTTGCCAAGATACACATTGCCTTCTTCATGTTTTTGAAAGAAATCAAACCAATCTGCTCAAGTTTCAGGTTTAAATAGTTGGGAAAGGTGTCTGAATGCTGCACCAGAAAACTGGTGCTGATCCAGATTTTGAAGTTTTATATCAGTTTAAAAAAAACCCAAAAAAAACCAAACAAACAGTAAAGCTGTATCATATTTAAAAATCTTTGTTTTTCTGATGCACCATTGCAATGAGGCATGTAACTATGGTGGCCGATGCGAGAGTGTTTTAAGAGTGTTCGGTTTGTCTGTGCTGGGCCACTGCAGCAATCCCCTTAAACGAGGACCTGCTCCCAATGTAGGTATAAACATCTCATTCTAAGGCAAGGAAAACACAATAATTCTTATTTTCAAGTGATTATACGATAGAGAAAATGCACTCATTTTCAATTTCTGCCACTAAATCCCCCTAAATCTTGCACCCTGGACCTTTAACGTAGATTACAAGAAAACAATCCACACAAAGTATCTGAAATGCAACCTTACTATGTTTTTGGGTCATGTGGCTGAGAAGTCCGCCCACTGTGGTTCAAACATATCTGGTTTCTCAGGGTGATAATTTTACTGACTCGGTGATGATCAAGTAACCAAAGCGAAGGCTATAAAGGTTCCCATTGGCTGGTCTGTGGTGACAAGATGTTCCAAAAGCAAACACATCTACATCTAGAGATTGCAGTAAGAGGTGTAATATTTACATTTTGTAAGTTTCAATTTGAGTACACAGTAACCTCGACCCTAATTTGAAGACGTAGAGCTACAAAACATAAAAGATGAGACACAAACAAAAGCATATGACTAAATGTGTGAACCTCCTCCACCCCTCCCTCATGGGAAACAGCTGAACTTTAACCTCTAAGTGCAAGCTGACTTGTTCTTCCAAGCCTGTGAATATGAGCCTTGTCTGGACAGAAAAAAATTCCCATTTGGTGCAGCAGTTTCATCTCTTTTTTCTCAAAAATTCTATCAGAAAATAAATCAGCACCTGCTTAATTTCAAACTTTCCCCACATTTTATTTACATTCTTGAGTCTGCTATTGCTACATATCAGAAAATCAAAGTCTAAAACTATCATCAGTAGACTTTCAAGACAAAAAAAAACCAAAAAACAAAAAACAAAACAGCTATAGGTCAAAGTCTATCTTGAGAAATCCCACATACTGAAGGGGATTAAAAAGCTTGATTTTTAAAAAGAGAGACCAGGTAAGCAAAAGCCTGTTAGGTTACACAGTTCATACGCAGCAACTTGCCGTCACTTTGGGCTGTTTTGTCCACTATGTCTTTACAGAATACTGCTGGTGAAAGGTGAAGTTTTAACCAAAATCTAGCTGTAGTAGAAGGATAGTAGCAGTTGCAGTAGTAGTAGTAGTAGTAGTAGTAGTAGTAGTAGTAGTAGTAGTAGTAGTGGAGGTAAAGGGTATAATTATACAGTCTTTCAGGACAGATTTAAATACAAAATATTCAAAGCCGTACACATAGTGCAAACTAACATATGAGGATATTATCCTGTCCACATTTTACTCCAGAAATTAGGTCTTTTATCCTCGTGTCATCCTCAGAGCAGCAGAACGTTTCCTCAACTCATTTACATCGACCATTGAAGAATTTGGTCTCTAGCTTTTTTTTTTTGAAAAACAGGTAAAATATATAACTTTAGTGTGGTTGGTGTTTTAAGGTTAGTGTGGTAATGTATTATTTTCATGCTCTCACCAATGTTAGCTCTGAAAGTGTTTTTATGGTGAGAAATATGCTCTCCTTTATGCAACGGTACCCCCTGTGATGAGCAGCTCGTAGGCAGGATCTCGGCTTCTGCGGCACAGCACGACACATGCGCACAACATCCCCAGCATCTACAAGAAAGACACAAACACATTACCACATTTTCATTTGTGTTTGTCAATCTCTTTTAGAATTGTTAGTCAGTTACAACCCTTTAGAAATGTTTGGGAATTTCACTGTAGTAGTGTAATCCACACTTCTGCCGGACTTTAGTATTATAAAACCAATATTGAGACCAAAAACAAAAGACCTCAAAAATTAGGAAGAGTTAAACGTTTCGGAAATACACTTATTTCCTTTCTTGATAAAAGTTATGCCTGGAACACGCTGTCTGCATTAGCAGTGCATGAGCGGAATCTGTGCTTTTAAATGTGGAAATACAGTCCTCATAGCAGCAGCAAGCCCAGCAGCAACACAGTTTTGGCAAGGTTTCGATCTTGCACACATGCAGTGTGTTCCAGGTGTAATCAGAAGCTTGTCGTGGTTTCCATGTGCAGTATTTTCCTACTACAAGATAAATACCAATCTCATGTCTTAAATGTGGTATTAGTCTTTCAGGCATGTAGAAAAATTGTACAAGTACTGCTTCAATCCTACCGCAAGAAATCTCTTTTGCTGCTGACATTTATCTCATCATTTCACTACTTCACCTAGGAAAGTTAGAAACTGAAAAAAAAAACCCACAAAGCCTCACACCAGCATTTTAAGTCCAGATGAAACAGAATTTCAAGAGTTTCTAGCTTCAGTATCTTGACATATTTTCTAGTAAAACAGGATAAGCAGGGGATGTATCAATGGTAGGAATTTTATTTGATTTCTGAAAAGTGGGCATGCCATTACAGACATGAGGAGGCAACCACGGTGCAAATTAGACAGAGCAGCAGTATCCATCAGTGAGAGAGAGACGAAGCCCAGTGTATGCTCCATATAGTTGCTGAGGTAATTCACTTTTTGCACATAAACTGGAGCTACCATAGCTACTGTTTTCCTCAAAGTGAATCAATTCTAGCCTGCCATTTTGAGGCAATAAATTAAATGTAGCATGCTGTTGCTCGCAAGATAACTAATGAATCTTGGCTCTATGCGGCTAATAGTTGCAGATTAATGTGTGGATATCATGATATTATTGGTTGAAATTGGTTGGTACAAACTTTGGTTAAGACACATCATAATTCACACTGAGCACAGTGTGCGCAGAGCAAACAGCATCATAAGATACTCCACTCATCCAGCTCAGCTCATGCTTACACGCGTGCAGTCCAGGAAAGGATACAGAAGCATCACATTTAGGACTACTCGGCTGTTAAACAGTTTTTTTCCCACAGCAATTAGACTGCTTAATCAAAGAATGTGAACCACACATAGAAGAATGTTCTTTTAGATTATTCTTAATTCTGAAATCTTTGAATTAAAACAATTTATTTTATTCTATTTTAGCATAATTAGAGTTTATTTATTAGTGCTCCTATTTATCAACTTTTTAATTTGCAATTTTTAATGGTCTTGCACTGAATTACTAAGCGGTGGATGTGTGAAACACAATTTCGTTTTTTATGTGAAGCATAAAAATGACAAATAAAAGGAATCTTAAATCTCTTGAACCTTGCATTTGTTTTACAGGAAGGAAACATGATCAGATTTGGATATCAGAATAAGAAGGAGGCATATATAATTAACCAGGTGCAAAGTATGACTGGGTATGTCATCCAAAAGGGTAAAAAAGCCTGTTTCATTTCATCTTGATTTTAATAGGGAAGCCTGTTGCTCAACTTTCTATAGAATTACAGTAAAAATGAAAATATAAAGTCTTCATAAAGCTGGTCATTTGAAAGTGACATACCTGGATGGCAGCAAATGTCAGCGCAGTCCAGATGACGTACATCATGATCTCCTTCAACTTCTTTACAACAAGAGCTTCACATCCCTACACACAAAAATACACATGCAAATATATGTTCAAACAATTCAAACTCTGACAAATCACTCCTAAAAATAACTTTTTTTGCAGTGAAAACTTGACGCATTTAAAGGTTGATTTACTTCTTGGTAAAGATCTTCAGGGTGAGCGAGGGACCCTGTGCAGCTTCTTCCAGTGTAAGGTTTGCAACAGCTCATGGGGACGCTGTTGTCTTTGGATTCTTCAAACCAGTGTGTGTTCTGCCAGTCTGAGTAATTGTGGATCCCACAACACTGAAGCTGTGAAAATGAAAACAATAAAAACTCAAGATCCCTGTCACCTACCTGCACAATCAGAACAATTCAAACAGAAATATGAAAGTGAAACAACAATTATGTCATTATATCTAATTTACGGAGTAAACAGGGTTTCTGTTCTCACCTGTTTCTGAATATAGTCGATGGCACGGCTCTGGGCATTGCTGTTGGTGCCATTGTATTCATCATACACTTTCTTGATAGAAATATTAACTTCATTTTCAACCTGCCAATGGTTAAGAAGGGGTGAGACTAAACATTTGATGACACATCTCCTTGAACTGTACAGACCAACGTGACTGTGTGAAGATAAGGCTCAGGATCAAATAAGGCCAGGACAAAACAAACATGAACTGGCTTGGCTTTCTCACCTTTGCTCTGTAAACATATCCGAGAACCACAACTGCCACTTCCGTCACGAAAACCAGCAGGAGAATGACAACAAACTGTGGATTAAATTTCAAGATTTAAGATGCACAGATAACAAGACACTGGAAAAATACAGTGCAAATAACTAAAAAGTAGATAGGCTAACACCTATGTAGTAGCAGTAGTAGTATTTTATTCAGTCATCACACACAACATAACAAGGACAAAAAGTACCTAGAATATACACTCTAATGTACAATAAGTGTATACATTTTAGATAACGGCATAAAGTAAATAACGTACGGTGGTAATGACTAAAAAAGGTACAGGCAGAAGCACAATGCTTATATATATGCCTATCCTAAATAAAATTCCTGCATTAAATTAAGCTGCCCACCAGAAATTGATAATAACAATGGGGGGAAAGAACTACCTATTTTAACTCTCAAAAATAGCCTTATAAGCCATTCGTTTAAGAAAATCAGTAGTGAGTGTAATTGTAATTTTGACTTCTTTGTGAGACACACAACCTCCCACCGCCTCACCAAAATGTCAGAATTCAGTTCCTTTGCATTTCAACCACGTGAGACATCCTTCTCTTCTGTCTCCTCATCAAGATTCAAATTCGTTTGTATTTTGAACTGTGATGAGTTTAACTCACACCTTTGATAAGAGACCGAGGGGTGTGTTTCTCCACAAGCATAAAATGTCCAGTTTTCCCCATGCTCGGGGTCTTTCTTCATCCTGACCGCTCACATGTTGATTGACCTTTTCTTTGCAAAGGAAATAAAACCTTGTCGGCCGACAGAAGTCTCTATTTCATTCTTCACCAGCAAAAGCAGCAGAGAATTTCCACCACAATAAGTCACACATTCATAACTTCAAGTTGGCATCATTCCAAAATCTGACCCCAACTACAGAAACACATCTCCTTTTAAATCCCTTTTATTTTTAGCTTTTGAAAGGGTAAACTTAAAAAATCTCTTAAACCATATCTACACTCCTGCACTGAAAAGAATCTTTGTACTGGATCCGGCATGCATGTTCAAGTTACAACAAATAACTGCCACTTGTGAGAAAAGGCTTTAATGACAGGCTTTTTGTGCCGTTATCTAAAATCCTTAACAGCCTCTAAAGAGCTGTACTTTGTTGTGTCTGATAAAGTACGAAAAATGCATTTGCCAAATTTGATATGTTTATGCTCTGTTGTAATGCATCCTAAAACCCAATTTCTCTATTCATAAGGTTTCAGTGTTCCCTGCACAGGGGCTTTAGTGCCCTCATCTATCATGCTAAACTTGTAAACTGGAGTACTGACCGTCGTGAGGCCACAGTAGCTCTCTCGCACTGTAGCGCAGCATCCAATGAGTCCAATAATGAAAAGGAGGGCTCCAACTGCAATAATGGTCACTGCTGGGATGAAAGTGTACACATCTTCGAAGAAGTGATCGTAGTCATCATATGTAATGAAGACATAGGCTCCAACATAGCACAGGATACCAGCAGCAGCCTGTAAGTAACAAGAACATCAATATTTCACTTGAGCCTATCAACAAAGAAAAAGCAACAGCGCAGCATGAAACTCCAGATAATGCAATATTGTAAAAGCAAAAGTTTAATTTGTATTTGGGTTCTGCTTCACACTTGATATCTAGAGCAATAAACAGTAAGCTGTGATTTTTGGATGGCCAAGGTTTAGACCCAACATGCAGCAGCATACAGCATACCATCATTTCAATATTTCCATGTTCTACTTTAAACAGCACTGCATGTCAGAGAAAAATACTGTCCTTAAGATCCACTACATTCATTTGACACCTATATTTACTGGCACTGGCAATAGTATTAAAAATTACAATACCAGTTTTACCCTTAAAGTGATACAGATACTGACAGAGTGCTTTATTTGATACCTTTTTTCAATTTCATTCCATATTCATGAATGGAAAACACTGAGCTGTGTATCATGCCTCCACACAACAACAGCGTGGAGTAAAGCCATGCTTTCGAGTGTTTTGGTGACATCTCTGTACACTGAACTGCCAACTCCATAAAACTTTACCAAATCACATAAAATATGGATTGTAGCTGCTGCGGTATTGGGCCACTCACACATTACATTATATCAGAGAACACTTGTGGGGATTGGCTGCAGGCAAAACCATGTAAGTCATCTGTCTACGTTATTCAAACCAAGATGGATAACTTAGTTCAAAATGAATTTTAAAACAGGTTAAGCAAGGTGTCTTCTAGTATTTACATGCAATTATCAATAATGTAGCTGAATCATATTCTCTACTGCTATGAATTAGGTTTAACCCAGGGGTCGGCAACCTTTACTATCAAAAGAGCCATTTCTGGCCCAAAACAACAAAAAAAAATCTGTCTGGAGCCGCAGGTAACACAACACATACAGTCAAACTAGCCTATCAATATTATTAATGGGTCTACATGAGCATTCATCAATATGTTTGACCACTATTTATTATTTTTTGTTACATTACCTTTGCAGTGTTGGTGGTAAAAATTAAAAGATCTATCCATGCACTGTTATTATTACCTCTATGCACCAATAACTTCTCCATTTTCCTCTGAGACTTCTCCTATCTTAGATTTGGAATCCATAGCTAGTCAGGCTTTTTTGATCCAGGACCACCCACCATTTTTTAAATTTGGCAAAATTTAGCAGAAAAAGCACCAAGGCCACAGAAATATGATGCATATTTTAGTTAATGAAATACATTTTCATATTCTGTGTACAGGCTACATATTTTTGCAATTGAAAAACTGAATGAAAACTTTTAAAAAATAATCGCAATTCATTTCCATATAATTTTTAGTCAGAGACACAGGAGCCACTTGAGAGGGGCTAAAGAGCCGCATGTGGCTCTAGAGCCTCAGGTTGCCTACCCCTGGTTTAACCTATTACTCCCCACTGTGAGGTCAACAGGGGTAAAAACTCAGTTGTAAAATAAGTACTCAGATTCTTTACTTCAATAAAAGTAGAAATACTATACCACCAAATACCAAAATACCACACCATTTAAAATTTTACCTAACTAAAAGTTAGGCTGCAGGATAATATCGTCATGTCATCACGTCGTCATGTCATCACGTCGTCATGTCATCACGTCGTCACGTCATCGGTTAATTAAATACCAGAATGGGCCAACATGCTGATTTCTGCCGATTTGATGAACATTTATGTGTGCAGATAGATAGATAGATAGATAGATTGATAGGCAGAGAGATAGATAGATCAATACATATTTAAATGTACAAACAGTTGAGGTATATTTCTTATTTTGCAAAATAAATTACTACATACACTGAAATAAACAGAATTTTATGTCTCCATCTGCTGGTGGGCCCTCACATTAAGAGTCCATCCATAATCCATATCCATAATATGATGTTAATTCTATTACAGAAGACACTTAACATCACTAAAATTAGGTGGGGCAAAAAGTGGATATATCAGTATTAATATTGGTTATCGGCCAAATGAGTTGTTATATATCGGCGTACGGAATATCTGCAAATATCCAATATTGTGCATCCCTACAAAAAGCAAATCAATTTATCAGCAAAGTGTAATATTATTAGACAATATAATATAATTCTGTTTTTTTACCACTTGCTGAGTACATGTTTTTATGTTGTGCCCGAATTTAAATACTTTGTATACTACTGTACAGATTACTATTTCAGTAGCCTACTGCAACATATGATATAAGCATAGAGGTGGAGGGCATACAATTTATATATATATAAATATATATATATATATATATATATATAAATATATATATATATATATAACACAGAGAGAGAGAGAGAGATTGCAATCTAAAGGGAAATTTCTTTTCAAGTTGGTCACTGCCTTTCCCCCCATATTTTAGCTAGAAAGTAAACCAATTTGCTCCGTTTCAAAAAGGTGTTCTAGTTTGCGAAAGGCGTGTGAACGCAGCGTAGGGAAAATGATGTCGACAGGTTTTAATGGTTTAGTGTAGCTGCAGCTGGACACCTGCCATTACAACTCTCTATTTAAGTGAAGTCCGGCAAAAGGTGCAATGTTTACCTCCAACATGTGATAGAGTTGCAACAGAAAATAGCCTAAAATGGAAAGACTCAAGTACAGTGAAAGTACCTCAAAAATGCGTATATAACGTATCGTTATTTGAGTAAAGGTAAAGTTGCAAGTTAGCTACATTCCAACACAGGTGATACTAATGATAAATGTTTTAAGCCGGCACGGGCTCTTTATTTACCCTAAAACGTAATAAAAGGTGTTTCATTAAGCAATGTCTTGTTTACGGTAAATCATTAAACATTACAAGTTATTTCTCCTAGGTAATATCTTTCCTATTGACTTTTTTAAACTAATCCCTCCCTGGCTGAACAAAGGTCGGCTGCAGCTGCTAGCCGAGCAGCTGACTGCACACACAGCTAACAAAGCTAAACACAGCTAATGTTAGCCAGTGACGCACCTTTCAAACTGTCACAAAACCTCTAACTCACCCAAAATATCAGGTTCAGAAAGACCAGAACCGTCTTTGACGACGTGATACCGCACTGTCCCATCTTCAACACGGGGATTTTATGCTGTTCGTGTTGGAAGACAATGCAGGTTTCTACTGAGACATGTCCTGGTCTGCTCTTCCACTCATCCCAGCGCTGTGTCACTGGATCTGGTTACTGCACCGGCGGAGCGCCGCAGCGCCACCAGCACAACCACACAACAAGCGCGACACACAAATGATTTAACCACTGCAAAATACAGTTAATATTAAAGCTCTAGATAACACAATATAATGCATACAATATATTTTTGTTAACTATTAGCCTTTAACATATGCGGTTAACTATTAAAAATATAAGTTAAATTAAATGGAAACGGCATTTGGAGTAGCCTCCTTGTGGACATCTAGTGGTGGAAAATATGACTTGACTTTTACTTGTCCCTCATACATTAAACATTTTTGAGTATCAGGACAACCAGTGTCACCAGTCTGGGATCACTGGTCAGATTACATGACCTAAAAAATACAAGAGGCATACTGGTGTCAACATAGAAATGCAGAAATAAGGTCATTTTTACTTGAAAAATAAAAGGGAAGACCCGCAGTAGATGAAGTAACTAAAAGCCATACTTGAATAAAAGTACAGATTTCTAACCAGAAATGTCACTTATAAGAATATTACTAGTCTTAAAGTATCTGATATTTACTGTACTTAAGTGTCAAAAGTAATTTTAAAATATTAAATGTACTTAAGTATTGAAAGTAAAGCAAATGCTGGAAAGGCTTTAATAAACAAAATTGTTTTTTCCTTCTCTCCAATTTCTTCATTTGTCTGTTTGTCCCCTCCTTCCCTGTTTTATAGTAAGTAACTAAAATGCGTAGGAAAAATGTAGTGGTGTAAAGTATACATTTTATTTACTCCCAGAAAAATACTTAAGCACTGTAACAAAGTATTATTTCTTTGTTATATAACACCACAGGGGAAGACATACTAACCCAGAGTCAGTGGTTACTAAACCATCAATGTATGTGCACTTGATATTTTGATGTTGTGGTTTATACTTTCAGGCCTAACAACAGACAGATGAGTGAATGTGCCTGAGGTGTCATGGACCCCACTGGCCCTCATCTGCAAAATGTCAATGAAATAAACATGTACTCAAAATGACCACAAAGAGATGCGAAGGAACTACAAAGACACACAAAATAACTTCAAAAGGGGAAACAACCACAAAAATACACAAAATGACTAGAAAGAAACAAAACCTAGAAAGATACTAACTGACCCCAAGGAGAAACAAAACACAAAAAGATGCAGAATGGCTACAAAGAAAGACAAAACACCAACAAGGACAACAAAAGCAAGACCACCACACAGACTGTGTCTTGCTATCATTGTTTTAAATGGATATGTTGTCAGTTTATTTGATCCCTTTTGTCCACCCCTTGAAATAAAATAAAACCAACTCAAAAGAAACATTACACTGGTAAAGAGTGGAAAAGTGGCTCAGATGATGCAATATTTATATGTATTGCATCCCATGTCTAGAGCTCAGATTCACTTTCAGAGTGAAAATTCAGGCATTATTTATATTCTGCATATCTTTAAATGATATGATTTTATCAAATTGGATTGGCAGATTTGCCCATTATCATCTCTATACCACTGCAGGAATATCTTGTTTTGACAGTGTTTGTTTCAAATACAACAGTGACATGCCTTGTGTATAAAGGAAAATGTAGTCTCTTAGTTTTGAAAAAAGCAAACCAGACACAAAAGCACAGCTCTACCTAACAGAGGTCTAAAGTTCTATTTCATAGCAGCAGAGAAGCTGAAATCAGCATGCGTGCCAAATATTTTATCCCAGTGGCTGAAGTGTGGTGCAAAGTTGGTATTGGGTTTCTGATGGTGCACGTCGTGTTTGCTGGGCCCTCCGTAGATGCCAAACGGTATCAGGCGTGACATGGACCAGGGGAAATCATAACCACAGTGATCCTCAATGGAAACGTAGACATGCAGCACCATGAAGGCCCACGTGGTGAGAAGGTGGCATCTCAGGATCACAGGATTCAGAGTGGTCCAGAAGCCCACTGTGACCAACTCCCAGCCACCGAGGCACTGGGTGGCCAGAGCAAAGGGAGATGAGTAATTATGATGGATGGCATGGAAGGTGACGTACAGCCAGCGGATCCTGTGATGGAGCAGGTGCCAGATGAAGTACTGGAAGTCAAAGAGCAGGAGGTTGGCTATCACCCCACCAACAAACTCCAGCAGGGACGGAGCTCGGTCTGGCAGGTCCACAGGTGGCCTCCATGCCCATTGGGCCACTGATGCCGGGAGCACGAGGAACGCATGGTTGTACAAGGTGACACCTGCACAGTGCAGCAGTGTGGAGGCTGTAGGACGACAGCTGGGCTGGATCTTGAACTGCTGGACCCATGCCCACCTTTCTCCCATGATGTCGCAAAGAAGGAAAGGGAGACACAGGACAAAGTAGGAGGACACGGTCAAAACAACAGGGAAGAGAGGAGATCTCAAATAGTCTCTGTAGTTGAGCCTCAGACTGTCCCACAGAGGCTGCAGCAAAGAGTCATTTCCTAAGCATCTTATCCAAATACCTGCACTAGAATCCAGATCCATCCTCGAGTAAAAATCACAAGGTGAATATGTTATAAAAGTCTAAAGAGTGTACTCGTTGCAGCCAGAAACAGCAGCTTTGGTAAAGACTTTGAATGTCTGCTTCACTGTGTGGTATCAAGTGACAGCAGTGTGCAACAATGCAACAAATTATTCATACACACTGTGTTCCTGGTAACATATAGCTCCCCACATGATATATAGTTCAGCAAAGAAAATGATTTCAAATCCTATTTTTTTCACTCTCTCAAACATAATGTTCTTGTCATACCTTTGCTTGAGCTCAGGAGAATGTATTTCTCATTTTACACAGATACACACTGGAATTCTTGCATTTTTTACACAGCCGCTTCAAGAAAGAAAGACCAACAAAGAACATGTAAAAAGAGTGACACAAAAAGCACACATGTCACCAGTGTGGGGAAGAACACTTTTCAAATATAATAGGTTACAGATTTTTACCCTGTAAAAAAAATGTAATATAACTATTGCAATTACTTCATCAGAGTAATATAACTTATAACATTTGATACATTTTTGATTACTCTTCTAAAAATGTTCTAAATTGGGAAAAAAAAAGAAAAAATGTGCATAAATAGGCAATGCTAAGGCATCCCTGCTTGATGAGGTGCAAAGCAGCAGAATGAATGCTATATTCTGCATGTTAACATTTTGCAAAAAAAGTAAATAAATAAATATTTGGATGTAACCCCTTTGTAATCGCCAACATTTTGACAACTAACTGTAATTTAATTACATGTTTTTCTTAGTAACTGAATTACATTTATTTTGTAAATTAATAACATAGAACTAATTACTCCCCAACATAGTATGTCACACTGTAAATAGGCTATAAGGAAACACCATATATCCATAACACAAAACTAACAAAAAAAAAATTAAATGGTGAATCACAAAATACAATTAAAATCTTAAAAATATAGTATATGTTAAGCTGATGTGTTTTGGTGTCCTGAAGTGGACAATGCAGACCAAGAACACAGTCTGGCCTAATATTTAGTGTAAACGAAAGATGCCAATATTTCTTTATATATATATAGTTAATATTGAGGAACAACAGCTTTAATTTGAATCATTCTGCTGTTTTTGGCACATCAGCAGGCCCATTGCAGTTGCAGTTTTACTGTGAGAGAGAGGAAAAAATGTTGAGAAATCAATCTCACAGCAAGGTCAATTTAGTGTGCATAGTTATTAAGGAGTTTTCAGTCATATCCATAGACTGTGTAAACAGGATATCATATGTTTTCATCAGGAGAAGGAGTAGGGGTTTTCTGAGCACTTCAAGTTTTTTCAAGTTTTCCATGTTGGCTTAACCCTCCGCAACTTGAGCAAGTTGACTTGATCTCTTTCAAAAACCTGGGAAGAGGATGAAAAGCAACTTAACAAAAAATAACCCCAAAATTAGTAAAAAAGATATAAGAAAAATAAGCAAAAGAAAAAGAAGAAAGGTTTATTAAATAAAAGAAAAAGAAAAGACTTTAAGAAATGCCTAGATAATAAGACAATTATAAATATAGTTTTCTGAACATATGTCCTCAGTTTTTGATCTCATCTAATAATCCCCCAGCTAATATTCAGATAATTTCTATGTCACTTTTTATTTACTTTATTTCTGAATTCTGTGGGACACTTTTACCAAGTTACTCATTATGTTTTTACTGTGTTTTTGAAAGAAATCAAACAATTCCTCAGTTTTCAAAACTTTCATGTTTCTGAATGAGGAGAAAATTTAATTAAAAAAAAAAAAAGATTTGATCCAGGTGTTAAATGTTGAATAATCTTATGATAAAAGGTCAAGAAAAGCTACTAAACTGGCCTGTCACATGAGGTGTCAGTGTTGTCCCAGCTCAACAATGAACTTTATACCTCAGCCTTAAAGATTACATGGGTGTGTAGGTAATAATGCAACTCTAGCTGTTAAGGGTCATGTGATATAACAAAATCTCCATGGTTTTCTCAGCTGGTCAAGAATAAACTCTGAACCTCTTCACTTCCGTTTCACACTCCCAAACTGCAGAGGGCGACAAAATTACCCAACCGAGTAGGATCATGGATGCATTATAGGGCCCCGCCGTCGTACGTAATGACGCAGGATACGATTCCTGTAGCACGTAACGATTTAGTTTATTGAGAGATATCAGCAGGTAAGGCCACTTCGAGAGGTTATTTGAGGTATTTCAGCATTTATGTTTGTATCATTACAGTGAATATACTTTAACGCGGACCCTTGTGTGTATCTGAGGCGATTTCCTCTGAAATCAATAACTCATTTGATCTGAAAAAACACTCCCCGTGTCGAGTAAAAGTCAAGTTTACCTAGCTAACAGATAGCTAATGTTTATTTCTGCCCTGTTTAACAGCAACTAAGAGCAAAATGCACAAATGTCACGGCATTGAGACGATATTTGAATACAAATTTAGAAAATGCGGACGATCAATGGACCCCGCGTTAGGCTAAATGTAACGAAAACAAAACATTTTGGGGGTGTTAATAGTCCCTTTTGTATAACATACTGGTAGATCATTCACGAAACGTTAACATAGAGCAATAAAACAGGCTCAATACCATCGGATTGACCTTTGAATATGTGAAATAGCCTATTAAACTGAGGCACATTTAACACTGAGATTGTCCACGCTATCTGGCCAAAGGTATATGGACACACATTCTGTTTTTCAATGGTTAGGCAGTAAAAACGTGTTTTAAAAGTTGTTAGTAACATTTTATTTGTGTGTGATTGAAAGGACGAAAAGGATCTTTGAAGAAGTATCCCAGCTGGCTGGAGGGGCATGTCTGTCTCTGTGTTGGGTTGACAGCATTAGGTAAGTAAACAAACCTGAGCTGTAGCCTACATATCATGGGTAAACTTAGTGTCTCGTTCAACAAGCTAAGGTGCGAACAAGTGAGCGCTTCCTTATTTTAAAGGGGAACACCAGCTAAATTAAGAAAAACAATATGTTATTTCCATGAGCAGTGAAAAGACGATTTAACAGAGATGTTGATGTGAACTGTATTTTCTGGTTTGATTGTACCAAAACTGTTGTGAATCTATTTTTGCATTGCCTCACTGTGAAGAATTTCTGGCTTTATTCATTAAATTTTATTTCTTAAAATAGTGATGAAGCCTTGCTCTGGAGGATTACATACTTGAGGAAAGCCCCTTACAAAATGAACATGATTAATCTTGTTGTTATGATGGGCAAATTCCATATCCATGAATGTAAATTCACATTTAGAAGACTATGCTGCATTGCTATTAAAAAAAGCTATTAAAACTGTAACTGCGTGTCAGCTGTTCAGTATATTTTTATAGACCCATGTCCTCCCTAGTGATACACTTTGTGTGGGACAAAAAAATAAAAATAAATATAGGAGCAATAAAGTTCAATTAATATTTTTGAACACTACTCTCTCTCAAAGCCAGAAACCAGAGAGGTGAGTTTTGTACTTGTGATGTCATCAAGTATAAAGTCTGGAACGGCTCCATAGACAACGAATGGGAGCTTGATTTTGTGGACACACGTTTCCTTTTTTATACCCAAATGAGCTTGATTTTATTGCAGTGTTCTCAGCTCTGAAACAGAAAATGTTCCTATACACTCAGATCATTGCCCTGGCTGCTCTGAGCTCCACACTTTGTACCCCATGACGTCACAAATTTGAATTATAGCACTTAAGCTATTGGATTTAGGAAAAAGTTCTTCATATTTATAAATATATTTTTGGACTTTCTAAAACCATAAAAAGTATGAATTTTTAAAAAAAAAATATGTGTAGTTATGAGTCTAAAAGGCTGGAACCACTGTTTATGAAGATGGTGTTCCACCTTTGTTGTAGCAGTTTGGAGAAGGTTTTTGTCTGTTTTAAGATAACGTTGCCGCTAATCGCTAAGCATTAACATAAACAAGTGGTGTTCCCAGTTAGGTATGGAAGAACTTTCCAGCTTCAGCGTCTTGCTACGACTTTTGTGGCTAAATGAAAGCAAATACCTGTATCGAGGTTCCAAAATCTTATCAGAGGTCTTCTCAGAAGAGTGGAGGCTGTAACCACAAATGGATGTTTGTGTATGTGTGCCATGAGCGGGGCACCTCATCACCGTGTGTCCTGCTCTGAAAAGAAAAGAGCAAAACAATTTGGTGGAAAGTACGACATGTGAACAGTTTGTATTCACATGTCGGATGGCGTTCTGATGTGCTGTTGGTATCTGCACTCTGGTTTTACACACGAGTCTGCGTGCCATTTTGTTGTGCCACAGCTGTTCCGTCCTCAGATGCTGAGTTTAGCTCATGACCATAGCATGTCCGGCCATTCATGTGTCCATGAAGCAGGTGATTCATGATGTTCGTGCCACATGTGCTGAATACTTTTGTCCCTCTAGTGTTTACATATAAGTCAAAGAAGTGGGGACTCTTTAATGTGTGTTAATGTATTCATTCATTCAGGTGTTAATGATGGAGAACGGTGAGGGAGAGGGGACGGGTGAATCAGAGCCTGTGCTTGATACACGGCAGCTGTGTCGCTTCTTCTCTCAGGGAAGACACTGCAATTTTGGGAAGAAATGCAAATTCCTACACATTAGAGATGATGCCAGAGCTCATGAGAAGAAAACAACCAGGACGCACAGCCAGTCAGATGTCACATTGCCAAACTCAGAGGTCCCTGGAGGAGATTTGGCGCACAGGCCTCCCAACTCCAGGGCTGCCCCAGCAGCTAGCCGCCGCCCCTGTCGCTACTTTGTCTCAGGCCACTGCACCATGGAGGACAGATGTCGCTTCTGGCATCCACCACAGTTCCCCCCTGTGGACGACCAGCGTGCTCCTGGCAGTTACCCAAGACCTGCGCAGAGGATGCCACCAGTGCCCCGTCCAAGCATCCTCCAGGAGGTCAAGCTGTGTGACCTGACAGAGGATATGTCCAAGCAGCTGCGGGACACAGAGATCAATCAGTTAAAGAAGCGTTTTCCCAAAGACCAGCTGATTATTCAGGAACGAAGTGATGGAAAACTTACGTATTACAGGGCAACTGTTGAGGCCATGGATCCAGACTGGGTAAGTATTTTAATTATTTCTCCTCTTCTCCACTGCAAGCTTTAATAGAGCAAATATCCACCCATGTATTATTTTGATAATATAGCAAAGCTCATTTTTAATAAATGAGAATGAACAAGTCTCTCCATGACTAATCAACACGAACTACGTATATTTTGAGACAAATACTGAAGTCTCTCCAAAGACGGTAAATAAAAGAAACATTCCTACTTTGCTGTGACAGCACCCATGGTGATTTTACTGTGAAAGGGTAATTGTTCATTAGTAGGGGATACATGGGATTTGCATCACTTAAACTGCACCACTGAGATTCAGTTAAGCCTATTTGTTTTATGAGAAATGGGGTGAAGTAGTGATTAATCTTGGCTATTTTGGCTCATTTGAGAACAACTAAATACAAAAAGATATATTTGCTACTCAGCCATTACCTTATGATGTTTCTAAACCACTGACCCCTAGCATACAGTTAAATATAGTAATTCATTTGACAAAATAAATATTACTGGCACATCAGAACTGTAAATCTGCTTGATCAGCATTGTTGTAGAAGCTATAAACTACAAGTTTCTCTTGTAAATCATTAATGAACCTACTTTAGGTTTAATGTAACCAACCATACGTTACATTGATGAAAAATCCTACAGGATTATCTGGAAATAGGCAAGGCAGCTTTTATGCATAATACATTTCATGCAACAGGGCAATCCAAAGTGCTTTACAGAGCAATAAGATATAAAACATAATAAAGGATGCAGATTAACAATAAAAGAGTAAAGGGATATAAAAGGTAGAATTAAATACTAGATGTTTTAACTTTTTCTAACAAATTTACTAACTCTGCATTTTAACTTTTAGCCTTTTGATTTAAAAAAGGTCGACATCATGGTGAGCTTCCCAGACAGTTATCCCCATGAGGTAAAGACCACTGCTTCCATTTAAACCACAGTCTCTGTAATATATATACAATAAATGGTTGACATGGAATAACAGTTCTCATCATCTTAAAATATTTTCTTAGGTTTTCACTATAGACATACCACTGGACCAGGAGCTGCCGCCAGTAATGGCAAGGTAAATCATGTAGTTATAGTGAAACTTGTATGTTTAGAGTTAATGGTGTTGCCATTTATATACATCTCTGTCTACATAGACACGTACAGCAAGCGTCATTGGAGTGGCTTCAAGCCAAGCACGCAACCAATCAGCTTCTGGGAAAGATAGAGCTGCTCTTCCGGCCTTTTCTACGCTGGCTAGATCGAAGTTTGGAGAGACTCTTTACGGAAGGAGCCCGGCAGGTGAGACTGCAGTGTGCAGAAACTGGAGATCATTTGTATTTTTTCTCTTTGAGCTTGCTGAAATAACCTTAAATTTACTGCTTTTAATCTAATTTAATCCTTTTTCTTTTATTTATTATTATTATTTCATTTATTTATATTATGCTGAAAGATTTTCTCTTGAATGTTTTGCAGCTGAAAAAAGACATTGATTTAGAAAAAGCTGGATTGCAGTTCATATCATACCAGGAGCTTCAGGCAGCTGTGTGTAAAAAATCTGGAAATTATCTTTCATCTGACGCCGCTGCTGCAGGCGAGGAGGTCAGTGATGAAGGCAAACTGGAGAAGACAGAGGATGAGAGGACAATGGAGGAAGGGACATTAGTGCAGCAGGAGGGTCCAGGTTCTAATGAAGGGCAGCAGCAGGGGGAGGACACCAGTCATCTGGTGGAGAACATTAAGATCAGCGATCCCCGTAGAGGCACAGAGATGAAGCTGCTGGGACTGAGACTGGGAGAGAACACAGCTACTGTCGCAGCCCAACAAATCACCGTTTGTCTTCAATGTAACAGGCAAGGAAGAAAAGCTAAACTCATATCTGTATCATAAATTAGAGTTAATTCATTTCGAATGGCACACAATTGAACTCTTGACTGTTTGTGTGCTGTCTGCAGGTGTAAGGTGACCGCAGATCTGACGCTGACTGGAAGGGCACCCTGCACAGCTCAGTGTGAAAAGTGCAGTGCAAGCATCAGTGCTGCGTTCAGGCCCTGCCTGCTGCACCATTACAGCGATGTCCTGGGATACCTGGACCTCTACAATGCTACACCCGCTGACCTCGTGCTTCAGGACTGTGACCTCATCGTGGGCTGCCTCAGCTGCTCCCAGGAGGGCCCCGTGCAGGTGGTTTTTCAAAATTAGCACTGTGATTTATCAGCAGAAGTGAAAAATTGAGATCTGGCCTGGTCTGAAACTTTTTTTGTCTTTTAATTTTTACCAGAACCTTTCCTATGGTCAAACAAAGGAGTTTAATTGTGAACACTGCCACAGCAAACTAAATCTTATGGCTGAGAGCACAAGATTTCAGTATATTCCTCCACGCGCCAACAGAACAGGTCAGAGCTCACCTACATTTGCTCTTAAAGGGATCAGCAAAGATTCAAGATCTTAGCAAACTGCCACAGTTGGCTCCCTCACCAGTGTTACCTCACATTGTTATTTAAGGAGCTACACAGAGCACAAAAGCCTTTAAACACCAGCATTTATGCATCTAAAAATGTAAATGTTTGTTGTATCTAAACACACCAAAAAGGCCAACATGTTTTTTTTTTCCTTGGTGCAGGTCGAAGTGCTGCTACTGTTAATTACAAGACAATAAGAGATCCTGCTGTGCAAAAAGGGAAGCCGCTGCCAGAAAAGGGATCATGCAAGCATTACAAACAGAGCCATCGCTGGCTAAGGTAGCATCATCATGCTATCATCGTTTCATGTGTCTGACGTGGAAGCTCCAAAAAGCACATTGTGAAAACTTTGCACCTCTGACTGCCCTCAGGTTTCCATGCTGCGGTCGGGCTTATGCCTGTGATGTGTGCCACGATGAGGACCAGGACCACCCCATGGAACTGGCCAATAGGATGATCTGTGGCTACTGTGCCAAAGAACAGGTGAGCGAAAGACTTGGCGTGACATTATATTTTAGCCCCTGAGATAAGATGAAGGTTTTTTTTATACCGAGGGAAATTGCTTAAACTGTTATCCAGGCAGACTTCAACTTAGTTCACCAACATTGAAGGTAATACTAGCAAAGAGCTAGGCCAGCTACTGGACGCATGAATGCATACTGCTGCATTGACATGGAATCAGGTAGACGGCAGACGGCAGCTGGACAGCACCTTCTGTATGGCATGGGAAAAACAAAAAACAAAACAACAGTTTGACGGAATGGCAAAATGGCAAAACTAATGACATGACAACATGCTGCAAAGGTGATATTGTGTAGTTTACAAAGAATTAGTGAAATATATTAAATACAACAACTGAATAGTTATTACTTTATGTAATTTTTGAAGTAATGTCCAGTAATTGTCCAGAGTGCCAAGGTTTTCACCTTGTGTAAAGGAGCTATTTAAGATGCGGACATAAATTAAGTTAAAAAATGTGATCAGTAATGCCGTCCACACTTGCAGATACATGGCATGACTTCACCTAATTTTACCTTTCTCCTCTTGTCCACTAAAATCCATAATAAATCCAAAATAAATATCCAGTTGGCAATCTACTTCCCCCTTGATTCTGTGAACGCAGCATAAGGCTGTTTTTAATATTATTTTATTTCCTGTGCTTTTATAGATACATTTGGATTCGTATGTGAGACTTTGCCTCTGAATGGAATTTAAAAAAAAAAAAAAATCATCCTTACCTTGTTTGTTGTTGCAGCCATACAGCAATGGAAAGCCTTGTGTCAGCTGCGGCAGCATGATGACGAGAGGTGCACGCACCAGCCACTGGGAGGGAGGACTGGGCTGCAGAAACAAAGTCAAAATGGCAAGGTACATCTATAAGGTCCACATTTTTTAAAGTTTATTTTTAACATTTCTTGATTTATTTATATTTGCCGGGTTAAAACAAATTGGTGGTAATGTTTTTATTAATTAAAAAAATACTTTTTTTGTGGTGCAAAGATAAAGAGTTTGTTTTTTCTTTTCAGAAATGATCGCCAAAAATATGCCAACACCAACAAAACCATTTCAAGAAAGGCTCTGGGTGAAAATAAGTAGTTGGCGAAGAAGAGCATCATTGCCTTAATTTGTGACAACACGTGACACGATTTCAATGAAATTTTTGCACATTTTCACCAATAAATCATGTTGTTATGATCATTCAGTGTGAGACATGTTAATATTTAAAATCTGGACATTTAATTAGGACCCCCACAGAGGACCCCCTCCCTAAAAAGTCTTACGGGGCACTGAATTCATTAATGTAAACTTAAGGCAACTTTTTGATTGAATTTGCCTTAAGCTGTAGGAATCCTGTTTAATGTGGATTGAATTGGATGACATTTTATTCTAAAGTATTGAGAGATTTCTGCAAAGCAAAATGCCTGTCTTCTGCAACTCTGAGGAGAAAACATTTATATTTCACTTACCAAAAACATGTCCTTGTCCTCCTTTCTTCCATGCATTCAGTGATTTAACCTTGTACTGGTTAAACGGATGAAAGCGTATCAGTTTGTTGTGTCTGATGCATGGTCCTGAGTGGCTTTGTTAATCTGCTTGTGAAGGTCTGCTCGTTAACATTGAGCTGGAAAAAAAAGCAGCTGGTCTGTTCTGACTGAGAGAAAAGCCCCTTCTGCTGAGCTCCACTATATAAAGGCAGAACTTCGTGTTGATCCTGAGACTTGCAGCAGCAGCAGCTTTCAGTGGAGCTACAGCGAGATGTTGAACATCAGTGAGATGCCTCTGCAGGTCCTGCCCTCCAAGGCCTCGGACCGTCTGCTGCAGCCATTCTGGGATTATTTGCTTCTCTACCACCTGCCTCTCATCTCATCTCCTTTCTTCCCAGTCCTACTAGCCTTCTCCAGCTATTTCTTCTTCAGCATACCTTTTGCTGCACTGGACCTCTGGGGAGAAAGACTGCCTTTCCTCTATCAGTACAAGATCCAACCAGAGAGGCAGCCAACAGTGGGAATGATGGCTAAGAGCTTCATGACGGCGCTGTATAACCACATATTCTTTGTTTTGCCAACTGTGATAATCAGCATGTTCATACTGCCTACACCAACGCTGCCACAGGATGCTCCAACATTGTATGAGGTATTCATTGACGGACTGGCTGTGCTTCTCCTCTTTGACACTCAGTACTACATTTGGCACTTTGTACATCACAAGCATGCACAGCTTTACCGCTGGATTCATGCAATCCACCATGAATACATGGCACCTTTCTCCTGGTCGACTGAGCAGCTCAGCATCCCAGAACTGATGACTGTTGGACTCTGGAGCAACCAGGACCCCATTCTTTTAAAGTGCCACCCTTTGACCACGTGGTGCATCACAGTTTTCAGCCTCTGGCTCTCTGTGGAGGACCATATAGGTTATGACATACCGTGGTCCCTTAACCATCTGGTGCCTTTTGGTCTGCTGGGAGGTGCACCGGCTCATGACATGCACCACCAGAAGCCAAGCAGCAACTACGCTCCTTTCTTCAGCCACTGGGACAGAATCTTTGGCACAGCCGCTCCTCTGAAGAAAAAGACAATGAAGTGAATGCAATTCTGTAAACACTGCATATGTTGTGGGTTTTTTTTCTTCATTATTTTGGCACTGTCACATTCACAAATCATGACTTTTCTATCTTTTATTTTATAGCACTTGTCAGTGCTTTGCTGCTATTTTCTTTGTGGGGCTATGTGAGTTAAAAGGTGTGAAAAGTTTATTTTTTTATGGCTTTTCATTCAATAAAATAAATTTTACAAAGATTCTTGCACTCATTTTTTTCTATTGGTCTTATGAGTAAAAGTTATATACATGTTGACACATCCAGTACATTAGTCTCCATGCATGCTATGTGTGCACTACCACACTGAAATCATTCCAGTAAAGCAGCCAAAAGTACGTGGCTGAATTTGTAAGCAACGCAAGGGCACATTCCTGCACATAACTTCCTGTTCTTTGCTTTTCTCACAATCTTCTTACATAATACCAAGTCTTTAAAAGAGCCTGACACAGCAATATTTTGCTTACAAATCCTGCACAGGAATAAGAAGCTTCCAAACAAGAAATCCAAGTACTGTTTGTTAGGTCTGTCACCACAAGGTCAAGTACAATACCAGCGCGATTAAGGATAACCCGTATTTGAGAAAGTGCTGAGCTTTGACTGGGCAAAGTCTGACTTGAAAGTGGAATTTATTACAAAGAATGACACAGCAAAAAGTGAGTGAAAAGGTAAAAAAGATGGGAATTAATGCATGTAGAAGCCACATAATTAGGTATCAAAGCATGTGTTATGTTGAGCTTGGTGGTTCATAACTGACCTTGGAAATAGAAACTTGATCAAAAATTCAACCCAAAGTTCTCTAATTGTGTCATCACCATGAAAACTGAGCAGCGCCATCTGCTGAGGAAGATCACAAGATGAGGCTGAAAGCTCAAGAAAGTTTAAATGGACCTTTTGATGGTCAACAGTTCAGTTTTGCTAAAATGTCTCCATGGTTTCTTCCAGAGGTGGAGCCAAGCCACTGTTTTTGCAAGTCACAAGTAAGTCTCAAGTCTTTGCACACAAGTCCAAAGTCAAAACTGACAGTTCTTATGTCCAAAGTCCTGTTTCCAATTTCAAGTTCCAAATGAGTCATTATGTGCTCTTTAACAAATGCAATGCCATTTCAACATAATACATTAAATGTACAAAAATCATGTTTGCTTTTTAATGTATTTGTCAAAAAAAAAGTTTGCTGAAAGTTGTTGCATTTCCGCTGTTTTTTCAACCTGCACTTTTTGCATAATGTAATTCATATTTTTTGTTGACCAAAGCATAGCTTTTGTACAGGAATGAAACTATCTTCGGTATAATTTTTCTATGTAGTGCTCAGAAATGTTTCCTGCAGCTTGATGGGATGCTGTCTGATTGGTTCAAACAAAGTGAATCAGGGAGTCATTGTTCTTAAAGGAAGTTATGAAGTATTTTCACGTCAAAAAGTTCAAATCCAAGTGAAGTCATTAAACTTCAGCCCCAAATTTCTGATAATAGCCCCAGATCTGGATGTATAGGCTACACATGTTTCTCAAAAAAAAAAAGAATAGGCCTAACGACTACTTTTACAGCTCAAGTCAATACATGTTTAATGATAGCATTGTTAAGTATCCTGTACTTAATAATTACTAACGACTACAATATTTTTCTGATAAAGTTAAAGGTAAATGAGGTGCCAGAGTGCTTAAAAAGAGCATCACAATAGAGCATATTCATAAAAAATTAAAAGTTCCCAGGGAAGGCTCCCCCTGGACCACCCTACTAAGGTCTAAGCTATGTCCCCAATGTCCTCAAACCCCAGAAACACCCCTGGTCCTATGTCTTTCATGTTTAAGTCCAAGTGGAGTTTCAGGTGTCACTGCAAATGTCCGTGCTGCATAAGTCATCAAATTTGTGACGTGAGTCCACACCTCTGGTAGAAACCTTTGGCTTTACGTGGTTGGGCCTTCACAGCTGACATGCTTGTGTCTAATTTGTATAGAATTTACAGGTACTGCACATGGCTTTTCTGCTGTAAGGACACTTTTTGTAAAGATCAATTTCTGCTCATTAAAAAATGCAGTGCTTTACTTTTAAATTCCAAAATGTTTTGTATTTTAATTCTCTAAAGTGGCCAATAACCCACAACCATGCACCAAATATTTAAATATATTTATTTGTCTAAAAAAAAAAATCATACCAATGCGATAAAATGTCAGTGAAGGCTCTTATTTAAATACTGCACAAACATGTTAGAAATCTGCCCTGTGTTCTCTGTTGGATGCATCTTTGTGTAGCTGATGAACTGGCGCCGTAATTTCCTTAGCTCTGCCATGTTGATGTTCCTGGTGAGCTCGATGTTAAAAACATCAGGTTAAGGACATTCAAATACAACGAAGGATACATATATTTCTAAAGTAATCCTGAATAGTGATAAATGTAATGTGTGATAAGTTACTAGCCAGAAAAGTATCAGAAGGAAACAGTGTCACACCTCAACCTTTAAGGAGAACACGAGGCAACAGTACAGAGTGCTGAATGTTACTGACGTCATCCCAAATGATGCACCCGTCACTGAAGTTTGACCAGTGCAGAAATGTCCTTTTAAGTGAGCTTCTGCCCAGAAATTCATTTCAATCGAAGTGGTTGCTTCTTAGAAGGTCTGACACGTTGCAGCTGCCAATATAAATCCGCTAATCTCTGTCATTTGGCTTCTCTCTTGTATCCCACAGCATGTCATTACAGGCAGGACCTTTACCAGTGATTGGCTGCTGTGCCTTTCATTTAAACGTCTTTGATGGACACCCCCACCCCCTTTTTCCTTCCTTTCTCCTTCAAACAAATCATTTGATGTTCAGTACTTTGCCTCCTGCTGCTGAGGGAATATGACTCTTTAGCACAAAGACAAACTGCAGACAGTCATTAGCTGTGAAAGGTCACTGCTATGTGGACACCTGACAACCCACATGCCAACACATCACCAAAACCTGCGACGTATGGACGTGTAAATGTGTAAAAAGGATATCTTTTCTGTAGCTCCTGGAACTTGAATCAGATCCCCAGGAACACTCGTCTTCTGTGCATTAAAAATTGCCTGAAATGACATTTGTCAAACACATTACATACAGAAGAGTGTTTTTACTGACAAATACAGCTGCCTGGCAGAAGCACAGTGGGTTTGCACACAGAGTTAAATGGACTGATGAAGCCAAATTAGAAAAGAACTTCTAATAATTCATTTAATTTATAATGGATTTGTTGAAAAATATTTAAAAATGTGCACTCAATGGCATTTCATTTGTAGCTTACAATGAGGTTTTTAAATGAAGCTTTGAATGTCTATAAGCATTTTGTCATCACCTCAAGATTTTTTTTTTAAAATCCTCAAAAAAAACCAATCAAAAAATAACCTCAAAATAGATGAAGTGATTTGTCTTATTTAGTCTTTTTTAAAAAAAAGCACAAAAAAATTATGTCTTCAATGAATATGTCATTTACATTTTTTTAAATTTAAATATGCAACACGGCAACAACCATGGATTGAAGCTGAAAATGTCTTACATGTTATGAATTTTGAAAATGATTATCTTTATACAAAAAAAATGTCTAACTTATCAGATTTTCAATTTAAGATTATCATGGCCAAAAGAGTTCTCAGTAACAATATTATTGTGACATGTACAGAAGATTTGAAAAAAGAAAAAGAAAAGAAGTAGCATTACACTCAAAGTACAAGTGTAGGAATGTGGAAAGAGTCGGTAAATGTACAAAAGCATTTAAAAAGAGCAAAACGCTTAATAGATGGTGAAAAGGCAACACGCTGGCGTTTGGGGAGGGAGACTAAGCGAGAATGGAAAGAAACAGAATTTTTTAAGAGGCACTGGATTATTTAAACAATATTATCATATAAGTATTATAACCATGATAGCAATATTTCATCTTTAAATATCACAGTTATTGTCACTAACTTTATATATCACAACACCTCTACATTTGGACTTAACAATGCTCTGTAGTTACTGGAAATGTCTAGATCACATGAGTTGAAAACAATCCTTGCAGCCACCCTGAAATCTAAATCTAAAAACAGTATAAAATACTAATAATATTAGTGTAGCCTTATTTTTATCTGCAGTGGTGCAGAAATATTGTTTTTAAACAGAATGAATAGACACGTGTGATGCCCCTGTGGTGTCATTATGAGGACTGACACCACGGGGGTGTCAAAAAAAAACTGCACAGCATTCAAATGTTGATTTAGTATTTGAGTGATATTATAGAAGATGTGAAACTCGAAGTGAACTTCGAAGAGCAGGAGATTTCTTATTGGCTAACAGCAATTAGCAGACACAACCGATCATATAAAAAGGCAGACAGATAATTACAGGAGCAAAGGTGCTTAAATAACAGGACACGCAACCTCATGTCAATAATGAACCTTGACATCACCCATTTACATAGGGAGGACATAGTGCTGATTGCAACGCATTAGGCACACATTATCGTCTTTTTGCCATTTACCCATTGTCCAGCTGGTCCTTATGTAATGTTAATGACTTCACCAGTTGTGTCTCTTAGGAAAGAAGGCTCAATATCAAAATCAATATCAGAGACCTGTGGTACATGTTCCAAACACTGTCATATACATAACATTTCAAACAACATAAAGAGAACTGCTTCTCATTGAGTCTGATCAACAAATGTTGCACATATTGTGCTCCGTCTGTGTTGAGATTGCTAAGATTAGTTCCTCAGCATCGCATCAGCAGTGTCACACCGCCAAACTAAAATGCACACTGATCCAATTAAAGGCATTAAAATGTTACCTATTGTCTTTCATGTAACAGATATGGCCTATAAATGGATAAAATAAATTGTCAACTCCAGTCTCTGAATGAACATAAGCAGACATCCTGACATTCGGTTGTATTGATACATTTCTCCCGAGCTGCAGAAAGGTGAATTTGGATGACTTCAACATTTGTGCTTTGCATATTGAAATTTAAAGCAAGTGTTTTTTGGACTAGAGGCGGGTTTCTACAGATTTGTGCAAAACTTGAGCAATTTTTTTCAAAATGTCGATAAAATACAACTGTGAGATGACTGTGTTTCCATTGAGTGATGCTATTCAGCTTCTCACAAGATGTTATGTGACTTCTCTCACAAGAACATTCCAAGAAGCATGGCGATGTATGTTCAAAACAAAACTGGCGGTCATTATTTCCAATCTAAGGCGTTGTAGGCATGTTATTGGAGCGATAATGCAAAGGCAAGCCCCTCATACGCGGGAGCGGCCACGTATGAGGGATTTCTGGGAGGTAATAGTCCACATTTTCACAGAATTGTGGATTCAAAACCTCTGGATGATCTGCTCAACTTTTGAAGAGTTATGTGATGCAATAACAGCTCTTGTAGCTCCTGCTGCATCATGAGGGAGTCAGTTCCTACTGACAAGCACATAGCTATAGCATCATGTGACCTAGAAAAGCCAAAAAAGTGTTTCCATTGCAGTTTTGCAAAATATGGCATTCTCAAAATCGCCTGATAAACATATGAAGACATACCATTAACACATCTTGTGTGATCTTGTCCAACTCGTACAAGAAGTTTGCAGATGACAATGGTTGCTGCAGAAAAAAAAATCTCAATTACTACTGACAAGTCAAAAAGGCAGCATGCATCTACTGAATATTACATGCTTGTTAAATAACAACACAGCATGTGTCTTACACTCTGGGTAGACTGGTTAGGTGGGGGTGCTTTTCTTTTGAAAAGTGCGTCAGAGATGGCTTCAAATGGAAGCATGTCATCTTTCAGGATGGTGAAGAGAGGACTGTCCCATCGGTTTCTGGAGTCTGGAGCTTCAAATCTCAGCACTAATGCATCAAAGCTATAAGAGACAAACCAGATGCCACAAAACAAAAGTGGACACTGTTGATTTCCACAATTACAGGCACAGACATATGTTTTAAAATCTATACGAATATGCACCTCCACTGCATGAGTGGACTTCTCACTCACATGTCCTGGCTGTACTGCTCAGCAGCATCTCTGCTGGTATTCCACGTTGAGCTCTCTTCATCTGATGTCAAACAGTAGACCTTTAACAAAAGAAAGCATCTGATTTTGACTTGTGAAAATAATGTTTAGGTAATGTTTTTTTTTCTTCTTGATATTAAAAATCTATTAGTTATTACTCTAGTACACTCACCAGGCAGTGTGGTGTCTGTGTGTGTTTGATGAGACAGAACAGTTCATAGCGGTAGCCTGTCAAGTATTTCAAGTCTTAAAGTAAAAGCATGAACAAATAATATTTCAGTACAGAATCTGCAAAAAGAATATTATTAGCATGAGTTACCTTTTATGTAATTCAATGAATCCAAAATCACAATGTCATCCTTGTTGACTTTCCTAAACAGAAAATAAAAGGTTAAAAAGGATGTGACGGCTGAATATCAGTGATAAATCTAGTCCAAAAACAGATTTGATAAACTCACCTCTCTACCTCGGCTTTCAGAGACGCTCGGACATTTTTTTCCTTTTGGGAATCTGCAACACATCCAATAAGGTTTAGATGATAGCAGGAGTATGCAAAAGTAACGGGTCACTTTTATAACTCCAGTCTTCTCTGTGACTTGTCATTTGGGATACCAAACAACAGATGCTAAGCTATTCGCAGCACGCACGTTATATATTTCAGAGAACATTTCATTGAATATCAGACAATTTGGAAAAAAAAACAAAACAAAAAAAAACAAACAAAAAAAGTAATAAACCAGTATAAATTTAATTATAAAAACATGCGGCTTGTTCTAGTAGCCGATTATTTTACTGGTATTACACTTTAGCTGCTGAAACATTCAGAAACCTATTAGATGTTAATATAAGGCATTTTGAATTGTGCCAAGCAAATGGTTTTGCAAACCAAACATAACGGTTATTAACAAGTTATCCACACATTTAAGTGGTATATGAATTATTAATTATCAGGTATGCAAATATAGACATTATGTGCCTTCTGCACACCAAAATCCATTCAAAAAGTTAAAACATTAATTCTAACCAAACTCTCGATAATCCGTAATACACTGCAATTCTTGATTCATTTGGTAGCATATTTTATTTTCAGTCGGCGGCACACCGCACAATAACATGACAACAAAAACGAGTCTATTGTTAGAAACGTTTATCATCACATCTCTTTTCCAGTTCAATTATCCTCGGTCCACCCGGTGACATTACAGTGAAATACTGCGGTTGTATTAAGATAATATGACCGCGTTGGTGTATATCTAACATGTAGGGGAACTGTGACTATTAACACTTCTATGAAGACATAGCTAATTTAGCTAGCGTAACTTGCCTGCGTAAACTGTGTTTTTCTCAACGTCCAGAGCTCCGTCTCCGACAATATGAACCTTTCTGTGGGTGCTTCCTTCAAAATGCGCCTTCAGCTCTTCTGCTCGTCGTGTTTTGCCGCTACAGGGGTAACCACACATCACTATTAACGGCATAACTACAGAGAGATAGCAACTCAACTTGCCCAAAACGGTGTAAAGCACATTGCCACTTCCACCCGGATGTGATAACTGCAAACATTTTTACAGACGACCTACAGGGGGCGCCAAAAAAAGCTAACCGAACCATGACGGACCGTGGCCATACTGCCATATCCGTTAGGGACTGTTCGTTATTTATGAGAGAGGAGGCGTGGTGGGAGGCATGTCAAATACTTTTAAACACTGGGGAAGGACTTTTATTATAATTATTATTTTGACTTCGGGTAATACTATTACTACTACTACTAATACTAATACTAATACAAAGTGCCTTACAAGGTTCATCCCAAATTTAAAATAATGCAATATTTAAAAAAATAAATCAGGCAAGAAACAGTGACCCCAGCAATAAAATAAATACCAACAATGAAGCAGATACATTACACAAAAAAGGCAATCTTTCAGGCACTTAGCTGCAAACTTTGCTTGAAGTGTATAAAACAGACAATTAGAATAGTACACAAAAACAACAATACATGATAACAATATAAGATAACAATAATGATAACAAAAAAAGACATGTTTAAAATGAACAGTGTGCTAAAATTATAAAATACTTTTTTGAACATATAACTTTTAAGGAGTGATTTAAAATATTTTATTTTGGGGGAGGGGCATGTGGCATTAAATGACTGTATTTTGCATTAATTTTATTGGCAATTTTTGAAGAAAATATGCCCTCCAAATCCACAGGTGGGTTTGGAAGCATGTTTACACCTCTTATCATAGCCAAAAACTGTAAACACAGAAATTATTGTTGGATTTTCATTGACACATTATGTGAGACCAAAGCTTCTGTCAGGAGAAAAAAAGGGTTATGCATTCAGAGAGACTCAAGAAAAACAAAAAAAGGAAAAAAACAGTCACACCACAGCCACCACCCTACTCTGATAAAAAACAGTCCCTTACTTACTATTGTGTAAAAGGACTTTAATAGAAATAAAACACAATTACTTCAATTACTGTATTTACTTTTTTATTTAAAAAAGAAAGAATATTTCAACAAAAATGTGAAACCAGCAAGATAAAAAGGCTGACAGCTGGTGTCTTTCAGTACTAGTTCATTTATTAACAGGTAGCACTAACACATTATGATTAGGTTCAAAAAAATGGAGCCAAGAACAAAGCAGTGCAGACTGGCACCACACTGTTTTGTACAATATAACATATCACATTAAAAAAATGCCAACATATTCATTTTTTCAGGAGATTATTGTAAATCTCTTCATCAGTCGGATTTCATATTGTTACAATGTTGGTTGAAATGTTCTTCACGCAGAATCCCCTCCTCCTCTAAAGAATGGAAAAAAAAAATCATCAGTTGCACTTGATGAATTTTAATAATAATAATAATAATAATAATAATAATAATAATAATACTAATCTTACATGTCTAATGCTCGTTTCCTTTGTGTTTGTTTAGCAGTTTTCAACATCTGAAGCAGTGCCTGCATTGTGTCCACTGGGTGCAGAGGACTAACAGCTCTGACTTCAGTCGGAGTATTTACATCTTCAAATGCAGACTTCATATAGGAACTATCCACAACACTTTTCTTGCCCATGAAATGCCCTTAACACAAAATACAATAATATAAACCATCAAAATTATACAATAAATAATTTCTAAAAAGTACAAAAACACATCATTTTGCAGTTTTATTTCTCTTACCTGTCGCCCACAGATTCCCTCTCGGATTCACCTTGATCTTTGAAACTTTATTTCTCAGCTCCGTCAAATCGAGAGTCATTGAAGAAGTCATGGCAATGTATGAAACAAGAATGAAGGAAGACAGAAATCCGGCTCTGCAGATCTTTGTCAAAGTGCCTTTCATTCCTCAAACGTGTTTCGTACAGATTTGAGGCAGGTTAATTAAAATCCCCTTTGCTCTTGTGTTACTTTGGTAGCAGGCAGTTATACTCAGATAGGACGGGCTTAATATTCTAATGGCATGAAGTCACTCGTCTGTGGTTGCTTTCTTATTGGATGAATGACAGTGCCTCATGTTATTCTGAGTTGCGGTGACAACTGACCTCAGTGCAAAACCACTAATAATCACACCCAAATACCATCAATCACCTCCCACCCCCACATCCTTTCATACAGACGCATGTCTTCAACACAAGACAAAACACAAAGCAGATGTATAATTAAATGCACCAATTTATTTGTAAGTATGTTGACGTAAACAATACAGCAAGGCACGTGGGCCACTGCATGCTGAACAGATGTAATGGCTTAAGAAATACTGTGAATCCAGGGTTCACTGGCTACTGTATGTACACAGGTTACCTACCTATACAAGTCCTCCCTGTACACAGTATCAAAAGTACAAATGTCTTTCAACAAGCGTTATAAAAGAACATGTCATTCTTTTCAGCCTCTGCAGTCAAACAGCTGCAGTGTGGTAAATTAAGGATTTCAGACTACAGAGAAATACAGAGCTCCTATAGCACTTAAATACAAAAGTTCACTTGCCAGTTAAGTCAATATGACCATATAGCCTTAATATAATTCCCAAAATAATTTATAAAATTCAATAATGTGGGATAATAAACATTTTTTAAACTTCTTTTTTTTTTTTTTTACATTGCACTGAGATTACCTTCAACTCCTCAAAGTCTTTCATTGTAAAACAATCACTGCCATTAACCATGGAGGTAGGAACTGTCGTGTTCAATACATAACAAGAGGCGCTGCTTCACAATCCAGAACGTGCGAACAAGAAGTACCCAACATAATGAGCACTGATCTGAGAAATGTCTTTCCTCTGGAGCCATAATGGATCTGACCAACTCCTCTGATCCTACTAGTATTATTATCACAGGTCCTCGTTTTTAGAACACTATCTCCAATACACCACCAAAACTTCACTTTCACGCCTGCTCTGGATTATCCAAAACAATGTACCCTGATTTGACATTACATTGACTGTTCACTTGCCTGAAAATACATTTCTGGCAATTTGAGGTATTTTCAAAACTACTGCACCACACATCCAATACCTCTCCACGTTTGCCCTTGAAGGGGAACTTTGGTATTTTTCAACATGAACCCTATTTTTCCACGTTTTTGTGTCTAAGTGACAAACTGAGACAGCAATTTTTGAAATTGTTCTAGTAATGTGACAATGCGCTGCAGCCCAGAGAGGCAAAAACAGGCAGCAATGTAACCACTCAGGGTAATTGTGCACTGTCAATGTAAGTCAACCGTAAGTGCTTATTTTTGCCACTGAGGGGCTCAAATAGTTATTCTAAGTGTCTAACATTATTGAAAGGATCCCCACATAGGTGGACCTTTTTGACTAAGAGTAAGATCCTTTTGGTAAAACCAGAAACAGCCTCAAAATCACTGTAGCCACACACCCCTGACTCCATTTAAATAAACAGTTATTTTATCATTGCAAAACACACTTCAAAGTAAACAGAAACAAAGTAAAACTCACACAAGTCTTCTTGGTTTGTCTTTCCACTGTTGCATCAATCACCAACTCTGGTTTAATTGAAGTTCACCATTAATTCACCCCGTCAGAGGTGAAAATAAGCTCCTCTATATATGCTAAAATTACTTGTTACTTAAATTGAGTCTGGTCGTTTTGCTGCTAGCAATTTCAGGGTTGTTGTTGGTTAATTAAAAGGATCTTCCTCTTTAACAAAAAGGTCTATCTCTGAAGAGATCAATTCCATAATGTTGTCACACACTTCAAGTAATAATGTGAGTTTGTCAGTGGCAAAAACAAGCACTTCATGTGGACATAAACTGACGATGCACAAATGCTTCAAGTGGTTATGTTGCAACCTATTACACACATACTGGATAAAAAAACAGTCTCCTTTTGTTACTTAGACATTGTGAAAACATGTTAAAAAAAGGTAAAAAAATACTGAAGTTACCCTTTAACACTCATTCACAAAAGGAAAGAAAATTCATTAAGAAAAAAAGACAAAGGAAGGCCAGAACTGGGACAACACATGCACCCACAAATCGAATAATAAACACAGAGACAAAAGCATTGCAGAATGCTAAAATAGTCAAGAGAAAGTCTTGCTTTAAAGTGTAGCCTAACCTCAGTGGGCTTTGCCAAACAAGACAACTTGCACGTATTCTTTCTCACGGGACAGTTTACAAATAACTTCCAAGAACGCAGGAATACGGCTCTAAATGAATACTGAGCTATACTGTTTTGTGATACATGGTGACTAAAAATTCTAGCTTTGTACTGCAAATTAATTGCAACACAGTTATGTCATAAAAAACGCAACCTGAAGCCCTTTCAGGTAATAGTGTGTTGCATTAAATACTTCAGACAAAATTCAAGCAATTAAAATAAATGCTGAATATAAAAAGGCAAACATCCACCTCTTTAATCAATCAGACCTCGACACTAACAGACATTCCTGAGTCTCCTGTCAGAGTGGATGGAACATTTTGGGGGAAAGAAAAATAAAAAGCTTCAGCTGTAATATGTGCAGTTACGTCTGAAAGGCAAAATGAATATATTACCAACATGCAAAGTTAAATAAAAATAATTGAAAAATATTAATTTCCCCTCTCATTTGTGAAAATACTCTTCCTTAATAAATGTTAAGGATCTGCTTGAATATACTGCACGGCCTCTGAATAATAAAAAAGAAAGGCCCAAACACTTCCATGCAGACCATCGAGCCTCCGCTGTTACTGTCATGTGAAAACTAACAACATTAAAGCAGCTTTAAAGAGGTCTTACTACCGGAGAGAGACTGCTTGCGTCTGAGAGTGCGTGCTCAGTTTTAAATTACAGTCTGACGTCTTGTCACAGTTCAGACTCGCTGGATCTCCTGCCTGTGAGGGCTCAGGTTCATTTAGCTCCGGTAACAAGTCACTGACCTCATCTGTATCTGCTAATGTGACTGGCTGATTAACCTGCTGCTTCTCTCTCACCTCCGTCCCGTCCTCTTCTCTCTCACCGTCTTCGGGATCTTTCACTTTGTGCACAATGAAAAGATGTCTGTTGAGAGACAGCACGGATGTGAAACACAGGCCGCAGTGAAGGCACTGAGGAGTGTTTTCATCAGTTTTATGCTGTGGTATATGCTGCTGGAACTGGGCGCTGTCGTCTGTGACAAAGCCGCACTTTGAACAGCGGAACTGAGTTTTCTGACGTTTCGCTGGAGGAGCCTTGAGACCAGAAGTGCGATCCTGGCCCGCCTCCTGTGTGTCCACAGGAGGTCTTCCTATGAAAAGTCCCTGCAATTCATCAAGACATCACATATTTTAAAATGACAGCTTGTAAGACTCATAACATGTGCATTTGTGCCTGCAGTTGTTGTTTGTGTTAAAAAGAAAACGAATACGTACCTTGCCCAGACACTTTTTGGATTCCTGGATGGCTGTTTTCGGCATTTGGCCAAGATCAGGATTTTTGATTCCATGCATTAGACTGATGTGATTCTTTAACATCACACTCGAAGTGAATATCTTCTTTGTATCTGTGCAATACCTAAAACAAAAAAAAAAATAAATAATTAAAATAATTTTTGTCGCGGTGCTGTTTTCCTGATTTCAGCTGTTGGGAGAGAACTGTGAGACCACTAATACTAACTGCAGTCCAGATTCATGTGGTCCACTTAGGACTGAAATAGCAGTGGCTTGTTCATTTTCAGAGCTAACAATCTTACCAGCAAGTGTAAATTCTCTTTTTTCCACCGTGGTCATTACGAACATGTCGTCTCAAGCTGATTGAAGAGTTGAAAGACTGCTCACAGTGTCGACATGGATACTTCTTCACTGACTGTTGTAGGGAAAAAAAAAAAAAAGATTTTGTAGTAAAAGTTTCCTCAAAGGTCATCATGAACTTCTAATGAGTTCACAATCCACACAAAGTAACCATTAAGACATTATTACTTTCTGAATAATGAAGTAATTACTAGATTCCCAGGATTCACATTAAACATTTTAAATGTGCGGCACTCAGCTGCAGTTAAACGTGAGAACATATAGCTGAGAATTACCAATAACACAACACTCTTTACTCTAGCAAAACTCTTTAGGCTATAACCCAAAATTCACACCTGAATCAAGACTTAACAGAGTGTAACTATCAAGATATTAATAAACTGAAGACTATTTTTTAAAAAATATTCCTTGTGGATCATAAACCCTTAAATATAAAAATGACTCATTAACACTGGTCATGAAATGTAAATGTTATGGTGCTTTTTAACAGGAAAAGTGCCCTCCTGTTTACTTGTGCTTGTTTACGGGAAAGTCTTAGCCGGTCCAGTATGGCGGTGATGCTGACCTATCACAGCAGCCCGCTGCTTTTAAAGCCTGCTTCAATACTACACACACTCATATCACTCTATTTTCAAAAAATTACTTGTCTTTATATTTCCAGCACTTGAAGCAAAATACTTACCATTCCATTCATATCTATGTACGCATTTACAGCTTTGTCTGTACATTTAAAAAATCTCTAAGTACTTGCAAATCTGAATACAGATTTGGAGATATTTTTTCACACATTTGCAAATGTGATTACACACACACTGATTCTGAATACACATGTGCAGATACCTTTGTATGTTGTTAGATATATGATATAGATATATTTTTACACATATACAAATCTGTACAGAGATCAGACACAGAGATTAACAGTTACATAACTCTGCACATTTGTAAATAGTTCTGCACTAGTTCTGCTACAATAATGGCCCCATATGAATTCATTAGACAATTTCAATAGTGGCGCTTCAATTTTTAGTATTGGAATCTGGACACATCTAAATGTGTCTTTGAGCTAACTTAAGCTGCAGCAGAGTAAGCGTCCCCCATTTCACCCTGAGGCAGTCATTTATGTTTTGGTTGAACACATATACCTGTACATCCCAGCATATGGGGAATTTATTATCTCTAAAATATACAAAAATAGAATCTGCACACTAGATGATGCTCCCACGAATATTTATTACCTCCATGTGTGATGTTTTGGGTCTAAGCCTTTCTTCAGACAGCAGAGTGTCTGGAGAAGGGCTTCGGCCCAAAACACCACAAGTGGAGGTAATAAACATTCATGGGAGCATCATCTAGTGTGCAGAATTTATTTTTCTATCTTCTTTGGTTCTGTGCAGCTTCTAGTATTTATCTGCTTTGGGATGTGTGCGCTGAAAGAATTTTTTTTTGCATGCATTTATCATCTGTCACCTTTCCGTGGTTGGTCTTCATATGAGAAACATAGGAGTCTCGCTCAGGGAAACACTGGAGACACTCCCCACACGTCCAGCCGGTGGGCTTCACACCAGGTCTTTTGTCCTGCTCAACCCTTTTTCTTGGACTATCTGTGTGTTTAACAGGGCTGTGACTCTTCTGTTGTTGGACAGACTGAGCATCCTGGTACCAGTCAGGGTTGTCTGTCTGTTTGCTGTTGTCCTCTGCCTCTGCTGTCAAGTTTCCTACATGAACACTCTGCACAACAGAAAAGGCAACCATATATGAGATCTTGTCCTCTCTTTTGTGCTAATGATCAGGTTCTAAAGGTCACAATTGTTTTATAGTTTACACACTTTACACACTCAGCATGTTATCCATATTATAATTTAAATTTTCACATACTAGTAGTAATTTTCTATTCCTGTATTTCTTACATTTATATTTTTACACACATATTCAGCATACAATGCATACCTTATTTTTTTAAAAAATATTTAGATATTTCCATAATGTGCTAATTGTTTACTACTGCATTTTTATTTTTCTTATTTATATTTTATATACCTGTGCTTGTGCTTCTTTCTGCTTGAGATAATTCTCTATGCGGGCATCAGAGTAACTGTAATTAAGTATTTCTGATTCTGATAATACAAAGTACTCATCATTTATGCAACATTACTCTTCTTCTCTTTTGCTAATGTGGTGAAACAACAAGACACACTTCACAGTGTTGTTGGACAACTTGACCTCGTGTTGCTTTCTCTGCATCATGTGCATGATTTTGTACATTACCTCATGTGACAAAATCTAACATTGCACAACAGCTTGCAAGATGTTTACTTAAAACTGACACACACACACACACACACACACACACACACACACACACACACACACACACACACACACACACACACACACACACACACACATCTCCATAAAAAAATACAAACCAGGGCTAACCTTGACATGTTGCATTAACAGCTGCTTTTGTGGAAAGACCGAGTTGCATTCTGGACACTTGAATACAGACGTAACACGCTTGTTGGCATTCTGATGGAAATGCTGAAACAGTAACTGCTTTTTCTTGAAAATCGTCTCACACGAGCACTTAAAGATTAACCTGCAAAAAGAAAGTGAAAAATGTTTAAATTAACTGTCAAAAGAGATGTAGGCTACAACATTTAACTGGTCTCCAGGTGTTGACTTACACAGGGGATATTTTGCTGGTGTTGTGTTTATTTTTTAAATGCACTTCACAGCCGTCAGAGGTCTTGAAGGCAACTGGACAGATGGAGCACTTATAGAAGACATCACAGTGTCTTTCCTCAATGTGAGTTTTTTGTCCTTGAAGGGTCTTGAAAACCATATCGCAGTGAAGGCATCTGGAAGAAAAGAAAACACAATGTCACTTTTTTCTAACACTGTACTGTCTTATAAGGTCTGCGTTTTATTGTTGCTTACTTACTTGTACCACGCCTTGCGAGCGTAGTGCAGACAGTTTTCCTTGACGTGCTTCTGTATGTCTGCAGAGCGGCTCAGGGCACCGCACTCAGGACAACAGTACGGAGACTTGTGTGCATGAATGCGTTGGTGAGCTTTGAAGCTGCACTTGTTGGGTAATAACATGGAGCACACCTTACACATCTGTTGGGACAAATGAAAAAAATGTCAAAAAACAGATAGATTTAAGACTTTAAAAAAGATTCTTTAATGCCACTGGAAATTAAATGCAAGTTGGTTATTTTACAATAACCAAAATTAACCCTTTAACACCTGGATTAACATCAGTTTTTGTGTGCTGCAATCAATTGCATTTTACCATCTTATTAAGAGATTATTAAGATTATTTTTGGGGCATTTTCCCTTTATTTATACAACAGCTGAAGAGAGACAAGAAAGTTGGGGGAGCGAGGGGGGCTTGACATGCAGCAAAGGGCCACAGGCCAGACTCAAACCCAGGCTGCTGCAGAGGCCTCAGGCATGGCGCACACTCTGCCAGGTGAACTAGAGGTCGCCCCATTTTACCAGCATTTTAACCTCTGAAACCTGAGAAAATTTGTTTTTCTGTCAAAGACACGGGAAAAAATATAATGAGCAACTTGGCAAGAAATGTCCCACAAACTGCAAAAAAGTAAAAGGTGACAAGAAAATGTTCTGAATATTAGCTAGGGGGGAATATTAGATAGGATAAAAATAAGATGGAAAAATGTTCAGAAAGCTATCTTTATAGTTCTCTTAACCCTATAAAACCTGGACAAATTGGTTTGATTTATTTCAAAAACATGGTGTTAAGATAATAGGCAACTTCACAAGAACTGAACAAGAAATTATCAGAAAGCTTACATTGAAATTCCCTTAAAATACACACACAAAAAAGGCAAAAAGCAAAAGAAAATACCCCAAAACTGTGCTGAAAATTATTTTTATTTTTTAAATGTATACTTTTTCTATGGCATAATTTTAAATATAAAATTATTGTAACTATACAGTTTTTCCAGACATTTTTCTCTAAATATCCCTCCCTACCCCACCTTATTGTGTCCGCTATTTTTGTGGTGGTTTTCTTGTCACTCTTTACTGGTTTCTTGAATTTTTTTTTAAACCCTGTTTTACTCATGTTTCAAGGGGTTAAAGGGAAAAAATATGAGCTGAAATCAAGTATTTAGGGTAAAGGACAATTTTGCAAAATGTTTTTCTGTAACATAAAACATCTTCATCTCATTGCACAGCTTAGGAGTAAAACAGAACTGGGAAATATCTGACATATGACGGGGAGTTCTATGTGTTTTGTGTTTCTCATTCTGCATGTGGGATTCCACTGCCTTCATCCACATCATGCCAAGTTTGAAAAAGTTTTTCATAAAATACAGTTTCAGCGATGCCTCAAAAGCTTGGTTAAATAACATTTTTTCATATAATTTGCATTTCCCCATTGTGCAGGGTGCAGTCCTAGATTGCTAGCAGACAGTAGATGCTCTGCTCTGAGCATCCCAGCCAGAAACAAACTTTGAGTGTTGTTGGTTCCACTACCCTGATCTGCGTCACATTAATGAGCAGGTAAACCAATTTTATTCATATTTAACAGTGTAAAGTCCAAGAAAACGATAAATAAACTACCTAACTCAGACATCTTAGCATTTTTAGACAAATCAAAAAATTGATTTATTACATTTTAATACCAATTAAGGCATTGTTTTTAGATAAATTAATTCACTGCCTTATAAGATGTTTTAAAGATCTGCAGGAACCCTGTAAATATTTATTTCTTCAGTAGGAATGAATGTGATCGGGGTGCCACAAACAGGGGTTTCATTAAACTGCTGACAATAACAACAAATCTTTTAAATATTCTAATAACTCAATAACACATCTACTCACGAGTCCTTCCACATCTTCAGAAGGCCTCTGGTAATGGCCTGCTAAAGCTTTGTAGTCAGACATCTGCTTGTTACACTCCAGGCATCTGAGCCGGTGACGGATGGCATTGTCTGGATAGAGGGGCAGGACAGGCTGGCTTTTAAGGGAGGATGAGGTGGAGTCCAGGTTCACAGCACTCAGTGGTACAAACATTTGCTCCTCTGCTATGGGTTTCATGTGAAGCTGAGTGCACTGCATCACCATGCCATTGTTCTTGTGCTCCCGTGCATGCGCCAACAAGGCACACTTGTTGAAAAACACCATCGTCTTAGCGCAGTGCGTACACCCAACTTCAATGTGAACGCTCCTCCTGCTGTAATGATACGCAAGACTCCTCTCCACCCCGAAAGAATCGCCGCACTCGAGGCAGCAGTATCCGCGTGGTGGGAGGTTGATATTGCTCTCTGGAGGGGGGGTCAGGTTGGGCACATATGTAGGCACGGGGTTGGCATTGTTCAACAGTCTGTTTAAGGTTCCTGCTGCTGTGTTGGGAATGTATGTGCAAGGATAAGGGCTGGCTGTTTTCACCTGATGCACCAGTGGGACGGTGCTGTACACCGTGGAGGAGAGTGTGTGTTGGCTCTGTTGGTGGGACGTGGAGCGTGCAGCAACTGAGGCGGCAACACTGTGAGGGACCAGGTTCAGACTAGCTAAGTGCATTGCTTTTGGGAGGAAGTTGGTGCTGGTTGTGTGGCCTATCGTGGCTGATCCTCTCTTTGGTTTCTGCCCCTGATGTGCAGCAGATCTTTTGACAGGACCACTAGTGTTATGGAACACTGCTGCGGACTGCGTCATGCCCGGCCTCCTGGAGTTAACCTCTGGTTTGTTGCGTGAAACTTTCGGTGAAGCTGCAGTAGCAGGGGCACCTTTAGTTTGGGCTCCAACAATACTATCAACACTTTGAGATGGATGGGGAGACATGTTACAGTAGGAATCTTCACTAATCATGCTCTGTGATGGGGAGGATTCGTATGCAGAATGAACTTCATCTGTTTCTGAATCAGGCAGCACACTGGTCACTGTGCGCTTGATCTGCCCAGATGTGGTTTTAATGGTTTTAATTCGGACCCTGGGTATAGCAGGGGGTGACCCTGTTGCCACAGCAGGGGATGCTTTGCCACTACTATCACTGCAGATGCTTATGGGACTATCTGAGGGTTTCATTAACCGTTTTACAGCTTCAAGTGGGCTTCGTGGAGACATAGGCACGTTGGGGTTTGCTTTAAAGCAGTCATTCTGAACTGCTGATGGCTCTCTGGGATTAATCTGCTCACTGGGATCTTTCCTAGAATTAAGAGCCACCAGAGCCTCGAGGCAAGAAGATATTTTAGATTTGACATGTGGATAAGAAGTGGGAACGTCCATTGTGGTTCCTGAATTGCAGTTGGTCTCAAAGTCTGGGCTGGGAGGGGGGAGTGTACTGTGTATTCTCTGTGTTTTATCAATTCTGTTACCGGCACAGATGTCAGTGGACTCCTCATTTATCCTACTTTCCTCTATGCTCCTCTGAGTGTTTTTGGGAATATCAGAGTCCTTTGGACAGTCGTCAAACAGGCTGAGGTCCAATTTTTTTGGATTGTCTGGGATTATAGGTTCCACCAAATCTAAAGCTTCTGGGAAACAGGGTCTTTCTTGTTTTGGATGCATGTCATCCCTACTACACTGAGTGTCTTCAGACTCAGGACTGGAGATGGGACTAAAATGAGAAAGAGACTGTGAAAATATTGGTGCTCCATCAGGCTTGTGTTGAATTGGCGCCTTCCCAAGAAGCTCTCTCGGACTCTCTCCATTCAAAGCGGAAACAAATGATTTGGAAAAGTCAGCGTTGGGTGTCTCAACTGAGTCAATGGAGGTCTCTTGTCCCCTGAATCCATTTTGCAATGCTGGCTCAAAACCTTCCAACGACTCCTGTCGACTTGTGTTTTTCACAATAACACTTACAGCAGGGATATCTGCTGTTGTGACAGCTTGGTTACTCAATAAACTGTCATCCAGACATATCCCCGTGTGCTTCAGCTGACTCTCAGTCTCCTCATGACTCCCTTGGATGGGCTCTTTGGCATCCAACCCTGTGGCATCTGGGATGTCAAAGGCAGCCAGGAGATCATCAAAATCTGGGGTTTTCATGTCACCCATGGCAGCACAGTCTCGTACACCTACGAAAACACATACACAGTTAGCTTGACATCTTATTTTTCACTGGGCACTGAAGGCATGGTTTAACGAGCTGTTGGCACTATAAGAAATGGATGTTATCCAATTTGAATAATGTTTTGCAAGCTCTGTAAGATCTTCTATGCTAACGTTAGCCTTAGCAAACAAGCTAATCGTTAACTTGAATTCGTCTTTGTGTATGCAGCTATATTTCACACCAAAGCATGCACTGACACATACATATAGGAGAACAGACACATTCAAAACAAGCTACAAGGCGTCACTAAATATAAAGTCCTTCATAAACCGAACCGAATTAAACATGTTTTGTTGATAACGTAGCTAGCACAGAAGCAAGCTAACAAGATAGTCAGCGAGCCAAGCTACATAGCGGAGCAAAGCCAGTCGGTTAGCACTCTAGCTTAGCAACCTGCTATCGCGTAAATCATCTCGCCAAGCTCCTAAACTCGTCATTTATCAATGCAGAGGTGCACTCACCATTTGACCCGGCTATGTTTTACAGCTCTACTAGATTAGCTATAAATCCAGTTTACTGTGGGCGCTAAATATGAGCCAGCTAGGTTTGACTGTGGCAGGGTTTCATTGCTAAGCTACAGGCTAACAGCGTTAACTTCGTTTTCCTTTTGCTTCAGCTGGGTGCTGCAAGCCCTCGGCTCTGTCTTTCAGACGAGAGGCGGCGCCATGGACCACTGGAAACCGTGCTGGAAATGTTACTGAACATGCACCCCGCAAAGATAAGGAGGAATAGGATTTATTGTGACCAAAGGCTCAGCTGCTACGATGCACAAACATTTGCATTATTGTATGTGATAAGAAATTAGTGATAAGTAGGTAATGCATCATGATAATAAGCCAACACACTCAAATATGAAACATATGCATGCACAACTGGAGCAATGCCATGATGGACCATGCCAAAAGGCAAGGCCCCCTGAGGATACAGGGGCCCCTAACTAACCACCCACCCATTGCCACTGTGCAGCATTGTCTACTCCTTCTTGCCTTGCTTGTACACTTGTTTTCAGTTATAAGTTTATGGAATCATATTGACCAATCATATCAGCCAATACATTTCTTAAAGTTTAGGTTTATAAAAAAATTATAATCAGGATGTCAATACAGGAAACCAGGCATCAACTCCACTGTTTGTTCTTGTTAGCAGCCTGGATACACTGTAAATCACACGGCAGGACACAAAAGATAAGCTATTCATTCACTGTTTGTTTTTAATTTATTCACACCAAGGCTTTCCTGGCAAGCTCTATTGATACTGGGCACAACTGTATGTAGATAAAAACTGGTACAATATTTTTCAGTTTTCATGAAACGCCAGAACTCATACTGGAATCTGGAACTGGTGCTAACTAACTTGCCCCAGTGTCACAGTGGCATTTCCCTTTTAAAGGCAACTATCACTTTAAACTGCTGTCTGTGATTTAATGCTGTCATCTAAGGAGGAGGGGCAGCTGAGACTATCTGTAAGATGACCTCAGGCGCCTTTGCTATGTTGCTGTAACAGAGTTTGTTTTTGACATCCTGTAAGACATAACTGAGGGAAATAAATACAAAAATTGTCTTCCATCCCACTAGTCATTCATACAGCAGTGACACCAATTCCTGCACTTTGCTATCAGATTAGAAAGAAAAAAAACTGTGCTGTAATTCTAACTGAGGCAGTTATGTAACAGGATAACATTTTAAAGATAGCATGCTGTGTGTGAAGTATATATATATATATATATATATATATATATATATATATATATATATATATATATATATAGATAGATAGATAGATAGATAGATAGATAAGATAGATAGATAGAGATTTAAATAAAAAAAACACCTACAATTCTACCTTAAAAAGTTACTTTTATAACTTTTTATGGTTCTCTGCTATATTTTTTTTATGAAGAAAATATGTTTTTAAGTAAGCTACGTTGGAAAGTTGAGACATTCAAACACAAGCCAGACCTCACCCCATTGACAAGTTCAGGTTAAATGGGACAATCACGTTTGTATGTTTTTTAAATGGATAGATCCATTTATCAGTTCAGTCATGAATTCATTAAATCTGGTAGCCTAAAAATATGTTGATTTCACATTAGTTATGTTTTAATTTTTGGCTTAGGGGAGGGATATTCAACTTTAAATGTTGTATTTTGTATTCATTTTAAATACCACCAGAACCTCAAAACCTTGATGTGTGTTTTAAAAGCATGTTTTCTCTGAAAGTCCCCAAAATCACACCATTTAACACAGCCGGAGACTGTGAAATATGGTTATTATGTTGCGGGAAGGGTCATATATTTCTCCCCAGTCACTCTGGGAGGCTCAAGGGATAGTATTTGTACTTACTGGAGGGTTATGATATAAAAAACAAAGTCATACCTCAGCCAACCCTATACTCTGATAATAAAAATACAGTCCCTTCCATAAATGAGTTTTTTGTATATGCATCATAATCATCCTTCAGCATGTGTTTTCGAACTCCCAGTTGTCTCATCTAAATCAAACTGAGACAAATGGTGTAGCTACATAAAAACAATCTCCGGAGTTACTGAACCACAGCGTTTAATGATCTGCCACAAAATCTGTTATTAAGTCGTTAACCTCTGCTAATGATTTTTAGGGTCCGCGGTGCTTTCTGAAAACCTAGCGAGCACAAAATATCTTGTACCTTTTAACAAGAATTCATGTTTACCAAATCCATCCAGGCAGGCTGAGCCCCCATTCAGTGTTATGGAGCATGGACAAACAGCATTTTTATGAGGATTTAGATTTCTTTTTGCTTCTTGCTTGACAAGATCACATTTGAACATCAGTGAATAGAACAAATTGCTGACATTATGTTCAGTCATGAATCATCACCCTAAAAGTAAAATACAAATTGCTCTGCAGTATATTTAATAGTCCAGATAGCAGCTATAAACCTGATCCTGCAGCATATGTTCTTTATCTTCACAATTATCTTTTAAAGATATGAGATTCTGTCATAAAAATAAAGTTAATTTGATATTGCTCAAAGAGTACTACGTGCATATCACAGCACACATACTGTATAGCATATAACTACACATAGTTACATAGGTCAAAGTTCATATACTTATCTTTGGGCTAGTTTACCAGACTTGTGTGTTTTCTGACATTACAGGATAACTAGTTCTTTCTTTTCTAACCAGATAAAACAGGTTTATTCACTACAGTTTGAAAATATGAGGGATGACCAGCAACAAACCTCACTGAAATTACAATTTAAAATTTATGGTTTGGTATACTTGTATACATGTCTGTTTGTTTAAATGGCAACTTAAATTTAGATTAAAAGGGAAAATTTTTGCGTCAATTATACACAAAGTATTTTTTTTTCAGGAAAATTAGAAAAGAAATAAAAAATGTTTTTGATGTGACTCTTATTCATCATATTGTTGATTAACATACTTCTGAGTAATGTTAAGTTTCTAAATAGGACACAAATAGATAGGCACAACAAATTTTTATGACTAACTACCGCATGGTCGGAGCACTTCCTCCCCCAGACAAACTCATTTATGAAGAATCCACTATGTGCTCCCCAGTTTTATCACATACTGGTCTTTAAAGCTAAACGTCAGACCTGCTGAATTCATATCTGTTACCCAGAAGTCACATCTTATCACCCGTCACTCCAATGATTCGGCAAAACATGTTCAACATCACGTCTAATCGAATGTTGCTTCATATGAAAAATCATTTCAGTTGCATAATCTCACTAATGACTGTGTCCTGACCTGGACTTCCTGAGACAGATCAGAGTGGTGCGTGACGTGTCTGTTAATTAATGATAAGATGTTTCATATAGAGGGCAGACTACATTTTTCCCGCAGTGTGTTTTACGGCACAGCGTTTGACAGCCGGGTTTAGGAGGACGCACAATGAGTAAGCCATTAGCTCTCCTTTTCCTTGAATTAAGACACTTTTGTTTCCTTGTTTTGCAGTTGTGAACTGTGGGTTTTGTGCATTATTATTCACAAGATAAACCACGAGGACGCTGTGGACTTTTTTTTTTTTAATCTCACAGAGTACATGGAAACACAGATTACTTGTTTGGCATTCCTGGTTGTTTTAGTTGAAGCTGCTGCACACAAGTGAACGATGATTGTGTTTTTCAGCGGAAATCAACAGCGTCCAGCTCAAAAATGTGCCCCATGGCACTGGAAATGGTGTGGACAACCATGCTTTTGAAATAGAGGTATGTGACACTTAATTTTTTAAAGAAAATGGCAAAACATTATATTTTTTTTCCCTCTCCCTTTTTTGTTTAAAAAATGCCTTTATTTTCATAGGAGGACAATGTTTCTGATGCTAGCAGCATCAAAAGGCAGACTAAAAACACTAAAAAGGGATTGGGATCATACTTCAGGTGTGTCAGCTCAAGTGATTGCACTTTGTAAAGTAATTATTGTTTTATTTGGGGGTCCAATTATCACAGCATTAGGCCTCTGGAATGTTGTTTACGTTTATACTATATGTAAATGTACAGAACTCCCTGATTAATATACATTTAACAGGAAACGAGAACAGCTGTTTTCTGTGCTGCTGTAAATTTTGATTGCGTTTAGTGGAAAAATGCAACTTTTAGACATTTTTCATTAACACAAGAAAAGGATATCTAAAACAAAAGTGTATTTTGTATTAATTTGTTCTCTACTGTAGCAAAGTTTCCAAGCCGATTAATGCAACAGAGAATTACATCAAGGCGCACTCACAGACCTTTAAATACATCGTGCTGGGTGTACTCGGTGCAGGTAAAAGTCTGTTTGTTTGTTTAAAAAATGTCCAATTAGTAGCAGTGTGTTCATATATAATGTCATTTCTTTTGAAGTTGTAAAACCGGAATAATCGTGTGAATATCCAATGTTTTTCTTTCTGGCCTGTAGGTTATGTGGCGTACTTCATCGCTGCGTGCGTACTGAATTTCCAGAGGGCTGTCGCTCTTGTAGTCCTAACCAGTTTGGCTATTGCTGCTAAATCATATGAACTTTTGAAGAAGTACAAAGGAGAAAGCATCGCTCAGTGTTTCAGACCTGCAGTTAGATGCTTTACGTCGAACTTGTATTGGTTGAAATGGTGAGTGGATTTGTTGTTTTTAGTTGATGACAATCACTGGTGGAAAGTAACTAAGTATTACATTTACTCAAGTTCTGAGCTTTAAGGTCCAGTGTGCAGGACTTAAGGCCATCCATTGGCAGAGATGGTGTGTAATATACCTAACTATGTTTTAATTTGTTTATAATTACCTGAAACAAAGAATCACTGTGTTTTTGCACCCTTAGAAAAAGTGTTTGTGTCTACAATGAGCGGTCTCCATTGCAACAGAAAATGTGCCAGGCTTTAAAATCAATTTTTGTAGTGGCCACAAAGTGAAATTACAGCTTCCGAATCCCTCGTGATTCCATGGGGCCCAGAGAGAGGCATTTCACACAGCTATGGTTCTTGCACAAATTGTTAAAGTTCTGTTGCAGTTTGGCCTTTCATTCACATGACAACAGCATTTTGAAATAAATACAGGCTTACCTTTTCGCGATGACGCGGAAGCAGCACCAGTCATTCAGATAATTTTTTATGCGGCAGTTTTTGGCTTCATGTGCCAAACAGTGCCCTACATCCAACATGGTATCCAAGTTTCTTTATACATCCATGGCAGGTCATGGTATGAAATTTCCCTGATCTTCCGCATTGCCAGGTCCATGAGGCTTGCGCACTATTTTAAAGTTTATTCCTAATCTCTTAGACTTTCCAAATGTTAACAAACTGGATGGCTTAAATCTAGATAGCAAAATGAGTCGTTTCACAGGGATTTTGACGCTCACAAAAAATTATCCCCTAAATTAAACATCTGTTTCCCAATGCAAATCAATGGGAAAAAGTCTTTTTGACGTGACCAACACGGATAGTGTAATTACACTTTTGGCCACTGTGTAAAATTAGCATCAGAGCCTGATGCACTTCCTGGGGGCTTGATACATCTATGGCAGGTCCACTTTCACACAGTTTTTTTCTACAGTAACCCCAAATGGACAAACAGAACACTGGCTCTACAAAGCGCCATTCGCATTTTTGCATTTTCTTCATTAAAGTTCTCCTACAGGCAATCTGCGCCGTAACTTTTTGAAGCCACTAAATCTTACAAACTAAACCTTAAAGTACAATTTTGACATACTTTTACTTTACCAGAGTATTTTTATACTATGATACCTTTGCTCTACTACATTTTAGAGGGAAATATTATATATATATAATACTTTTTATACCATTTAATTTATTTGACTTTTTACATGAACATGAAGTGTGAGATGCATTGCTATACTACTACTACTACTACTGCTACTACTATCAACTAATACTCAACAAAGTAATACAATATTTTTAATTCAGGACTCTACTTGTAATATTTATTTTAAAATGATGATATTTCTGCTTTTCCTTGAGGATCTGAGTTCCCCCACTGATCACAATGAGCTACATATTATAGAAACTGTTGATGAGTGTGTTTTATTGTGTCTTCAGGGTGTTCATCACAGCAGCTGTGATCCTGCTTGTTCTGTGGCTCGTCTTAGACACGAGGAAGCGTCCCGAGCAGCTCATCTCGTTTGGGGGCGTGTGCATGTTTGTGGTGCTGGTGTTCCTCCTGTCAGCTCACAGGACAGCGGTGAGTTCTGCATCGAGTTCACCACTGACTCGACTCTAGGATGAATGATCTCTGTTTCATAATGTGCGTTATCGCTCCAGTTATCTCTGCTCTGTTTTGCTGACACTTTGGATATCATTTGACCTTGTGCCCTTGTCATCTTAAGGGTTACCAGAAGTGCTTCCTTTGCAATAACATAAAGTGTGATGGAGACTCCCTGATACACTAACCAGCTGCTTTTTTTAATAGGTAACATGGAGGCCTGTGTTTTGGGGTCTCGGGTTGCAGTTCTGTATTGGACTTTTTGTCATAAGAACACAGCCTGGACTCATAGCGTTCAAATGGCTTGGGACTCAAGTGCAGGTATTACGCTTGGATGTTTTCCTTATCTAAAATACAACAGCACAGGCAGGTTGAATTTTATATATACAACAAACACTAAGGCATGTGTGTGACCTCAGCATATTCACTCATGACTGTTAAACACGCTTCACTCCTCCTCCCCATCCACATAACAAATATTGAGTATGCAACTCATAAGTTAATAAACATAAAATTGAACATAAACATGGAAAGAAGGCAATAAGCAACAAAAGAGATGACGAAAGAAATGACCCAAACATGAGCAAAAATTTATCAAAAAGTACAAGAAAAATACATGAAAATTATTTTTTTTTTTAAAAAATAAAAACAAACAAAAAAACAACAACAGGGAAATAACCTGGAAAAAATGCTTCGCTTTTTCAAATATTGCCAAGGAACTTTTTCCTATACCTCTAAAAAAATAAAAAAATCTAAATCCACAAATTTCTTACAATTTCTTGAACTTTTTCTTCTTTTTTCACCAAGTTGCTCATGGCCCTGTACTTTGCTCAGGATTCTTTTAAACATCTGTGAAAGGCATCTGAAAATAGCACATGAAAAGACGATCCAGGTTTCAAAGGGTTAACAGTACATTATAAACTCATTTCTTTAATAAGGGACATCAATTGATTATACCTCTTTTTTTAAATTAACAACATCTACAATTTACAGCTAATGTTTAATGTTACAATTAAATAATTAATGTGTAGTATCACTGTGAAAAGTGTGATTTATAACACATGATATGAAGTTCTTGCTCTGCAGACTTTGACAAGACAGGGAAACCTTTATTGCCCACTACTTTACATAAAATGGAAATTTGCCTCCGGTGTTCTGGCGGTGAAATGTAGAACAGAAAACAAACAAACAGACGAGGCAGGTGCCCAGGGTCAGCACTCACACATGCACCGCTCACTCAGATGGCACACAGTGTTCCTTATCTACCACGCCACATTATTCTTTAACTGAGGTGGATCACACGTGCTTATCTTTAGAGCCACTTTATTATGTTATTCAACCTGATTCTTGGATCACACAAGGTTGAGTGAGCAGAATGTGCGCACAGGCATCTATAAATCACTTTTTTTTTCTTTTCTTTTTTTTTTTACAAATTTATAGAAAACATTGTTCGACAAAATAAAAATATCACAAAGGGTGAGTTGTAATACATGTTTAGCATCACAAACAAGTTTACAATATTCTTCATAGATAAAATTGTTTTTAAAAAAATCTAAGAGAAAAAAGTAAAATAATAAAAAAAGAGAGAGGGAAAAGAAGAGGAAAGAAAAGAGAAACAAAATTGTACATGGTGGGTTTAGAAGGATGTCAGAGAGGGGAATGAGTTATTGCATTGTTCTTAAAATGGTCTATGAAAAGTTGCCAGATCTGGTAGAATTTCTCCTTATACCCTCCGAGAGAGAATTTAATCTCTTCCAAATTCAGGTGGTGCATAACATCCTTTACGAGGGCAGAATGAGTAGGAGCCCGTGTCTGCTTTCAATTTCATAATATCAGTCTGCAAGCAAGTAGGGTCACAAATAATATAATGTTTTATTGACACCTGGTTATCACAAGATCAGAGCCTTTATTCCAAAAAGTGCAGTCAGTGGATTAGGATCCACATGTCTACCCCGGAAGTCTGATAGCAACTGAAAAATGTTTTGCCTATACCTGCCAGATCATATGAGCTATTGAAAAAAAAAATAGAAAAAAAAATATGGAAAGAAGGAATTGAGCAGTAAAAGAAGAAATGAGAAAATATCGGAAAAAATAGAAAATATTTTAAAAATGTATTTATTTTTTAAAATCTAAATCTACTAATTTATTTTGTAATTTTTAGAACATTTCATGTGTCATGCGGCAAAGTTGCTTGCTGCCTTCTTTTCTTAAGTTTTTGAGAGAAATCAGAGCAGTTTGCTTTGGGTTCAAAGGGTTGCATACATCTGTGAAAGACATCTGAAAACAGCACAAGAAAGTGATGTCGCTCCAGATTTCAAAGGGTAATATCTGGATGCATTTCACAGAGCTTATAATTTGCTAGGTGAAGTCTATGCAATGTTATGATTTGCAAAAGTCTGTGTCTTGCACAGGTAAATCACTTCTTTAATGTGGAGTTCAGCCTACTGTCTCGTCCAGGTTGCCTTCATGACTTTCTGTTGTGACATCCGAATTAATGAGTGATTGCATCATAAATGGATGGATCAAGGAAAGAAATAAACATAGTATATTCCATGTTTTTGCTTTGTCTTATAATTGCAGATATTTCTTGACTATACCAAAGAAGGGTCCAGGTTTGTTTTTGGGGATCTGATTGAAAACATTTTTGCCTTTCAAGTAAGTGGATGACATTGTATTCTTTCTTCAATAAGTGCACCTAACTAATATTCTAAACCATTAAATTGAATGTGTTAAACTTAAGTTTTGTGACTCCTCCTTTAGGCTTTGCCCATTGTGGTGTTTTTCAGCAGTGTGATGTCAGTCCTTTACTTTTTGGGGATAATGCAGTGGCTCATTCTGAAGGTAAAGACAGTCTCCTGTCAGTGTGGGTGTGTACTGCTCACCCCTGCAGCGTCATTCTGTGAACAAGAGCCATGTGTTTTTGTCCTCGCAGATCTCATGGGTTATGCAGATAACGATGGGAACCTCTCCCACAGAGACCTTGAGTGTGGCAGGCAATATATTTGTTGGGCAGGTACTTTGAAACACTATCTTTGACCCAAGTCTGATTTGATGAGCTAGAATCTCTCTGTACTTTAGGTTATGGTTATATAAACAATCATTAATAACTGTTTTAAGCATCCTACAGTTACTCCCCTGGTTTACTGTTTGTTTTTTCATGTGTGTGTCAGACTGAAGCTCCGCTGCTGATCCGCCCGTATTTGAAGGACATGACCAAATCTGAGATCCACGCTGTAATGACCGGTGGATTCGCTACTATTGCAGGAAGTGTCATGGGAGCATTTATCTCATTTGGGGTGAGGTGACCATGTCAGTTTTGATGCCACCACATGATACATACAAATAATGATAATAACAATATATCTATACAGCACGTTTCGTACAAAAAAATCATTTCAATAAGAGCCCAATTTTAAATTAGAGATGAAGAGTACACTAATAAGAATCTATATTGTGAAGGTAAGACAAATTCAGAGTTTCTTACTAAAACCAGGCTCAGGTTTTTCTCTTAACCCTTTGAAACCTGTGCAAATTGGCTTGATTTCTGTCATAGAACACAAGAAGAGGGCAACAAGAAACTTCACACAAAAATGGCCAAAAAAAGCGAGAAATTAGAAAGAGAATGAACGTATATATACATACATACATACATATACATGTATATCTAAGTGATGTTTAAAAACAAGCAAATAGCTCCGCTGCTCATTGCTTTCTCTCCATAGTTTTTTTTAAAGAAATAGAGCCAATTTAATTTGATTTTAATTTAACGTTCCAAAGGGTTAAATGACATTTCCTTGTATTTTGCAGATTGATGCATCTTCCTTGATATCAGCGTCTGTGATGGCTGCTCCTTGTGCTCTGGCCATCTCAAAACTTTCATACCCAGAGACCAAGGAGAGTCCCTTCAAGTCAGACAAGAATATTAAAGTGTCTTGTGGGTGAGTATATCTGTCAATTAGTTCTCCCCTTCCCATTTCACAATTTTTCTACCTTTTATTATATTATGTAAATATTTTTTAATTCCCTAGAGATGAACAAAACATTCTGGAGGCTGCTAGCAGTGGAGCATCTGCTTCAATCGGTCTTGTTGCCAACATTGCAGCAAATTTGATCGCCTTTCTTGCCATCCTCGGCTTCATAAATGAGGCTTTGAGTTGGCTTGGCGGTATGGTTGGGTATCCTTCAATCACATTTCAGGTAGGTTTGTGCAAAAGACTAATAACTCATGAAGGAAAAATTTGATCATGTGGGATTAAAATAAAAAGATTTATACATTTTGCACAATTGTAATGTCAAGTAATGGAATGTAAAGTTATACAAAAATGTGTAAGTGGTCAAAAAAATAAATAAGCAGAAGTAAACATTGTTACAGTCCAGTATGAAAAAATGCTTTTGTTGTATATACGTAATTGCGACATTCATGAAAGTGTTCACACTCATGTTTAAATTTTATTAAGGCCCAAAGTTACATATATTTAACGGACAGGCACATATAAATATTTGGGACAATAAAAAAAAATGTAAAACATTTTACAAACAATTAATTAGCTACTTTCTTTCCTGTTTTTTTTTAAATTGAACAATATTTATTTACATATAGTATGTTTTAAACATTTCAAACAAATCTAATCTTTGAATAAATGGCAACCTGTTAACATTTATAAACAAAACATTTAATTCCTGTTTTTAAACTACTATAAGCTTTGTCCTCTCATCCAAATATGGTCACTTCTGGCTCCAAATAAACAGGATGGTCATGCCCAAAATGCCAAACTTTTTTTTCAAAACGTGAATCCACAAACCCCTGGGTGACATCACAGTAGCTATGTCCATTATGTTTTCAACCCAAAAATTGCTGCAACAACTTATCAGACACAACCCTTTGAAATCTGGATTAGTTTTCTCGTGCTATATTCAGACACCTTTCACCTTTCACCAAATCCACAAATTTCAAGAGATTAGAAAAAATGTGACAAATTACCTTAAAATTAGTTGGAAAAAAGAGAAGTGGGGTTAGAAAAATATATTTTAAAAAATAGGGGAAAATGTCAACAAAGCTTTATTTTACTATAATTATACATGTTAAAAAATATTTTACAGAAAAAAAATACATATATTTAAAATGAATAATTTTCAGCACTTTTTTGTCGTCATTTTTGTGTTTGTTTTTACCATTTTTTCTCTCTTTTTTGTGGCTAATTTTTGAGCTATGTTTTGTTACTCATTTCCTTCTCCACATATTTTCAAAAGTATTAAAACCAATATGCTCAGGTTTCAAAGGGATAGCTGAACATAGGAAGACGATCATATACATCCATCATAATGTTCAAAGCCTTTACACACCCTATCTCCCTGTAAAGATCTCCTCTCACCCCCAAAAAGAGACAAAAATGGGTTTATGCTGGGTCTCAGAAGGTTGAAGAAATATTTGTTATGCATTTTGTTATGATGATTATTTATACATTTTTCAGACATTCATATATATTCAAGCAGACATTTCACAGATTTTGCTTGCTTATACTGTAAATTCAAGTCGGTGTTACACTTTCCAAATGATCTCTGTGTTTGTAGATGATTTGCTCTTATGCATTCATGCCTGTGGCCTTTATGATGGGAATTCCTTACGAGGAGAGCTTCACTGTTGCTGAGCTTATTGGCACCAAGCTCTTTCTCAATGAGTTTGTGGCTTATCAGAAACTATCTGCACTGAAGGACAACAGACTCAGCGGACTGGATGAGATTATCGGAGGCGAAAGACAATGGATATCTGTGAGTTCTTTTTTGGAGTCATCTGCTGATGACAACTGCACAAAAAATGAAAGGGATTCACACAAAACAAAAACATTACACGATTAAGTTTTTCCTTGTTTCAGGTCCGATCAGAAATAATCACCACGTTTGCTCTTTGTGGGTTTGCCAACTTCAGCTCCCTGGGTATTATGATTGGAGGCCTGGGTGAGTATTTTATTATATTGTCATATTTTTATCCTGCCGTAGGATACTCTCTTAGAACTTGATTTTTCTTCTCTCAAAGCTTCTATATGCCCATCCAGAAGGGGCGATGTCTCATCTATGGTACTAAGAGCTATGATCACGGGGACTTGTGTGTCTCTCATCAATGCTTGCGTTGCAGGTAAGAGGTTTTGAATTGTCCTGGCAGCAGTGCAGTTTCCTGTCGTATTGTTACTGAGCAGCTTTTTCACTTCATTTCTTAGGGATTCTCTTTGTTCCTCCACTTGAGTGTGTGACACTGTTCAAGACATCCGCTTTCAATGCCACAGATGACAGTATACAAACTTGCTGTACTGACCTCTTTAAAAGGTAAGCATGCACATTTTCATTGTGGGAGCTGAATTAAAAGTCCACTGTGTAGGATTAAGTGGCATCTACTGGTGAGGTTGCAAAACTGAAACTTGCATTGTGACTTGCATGTGTAAAATGAAAAAGGCCCTCTCTAGAGTCAAGTATTTGACTGGTCTGGTCTACTGTAAACAGCATGGCGGACTATGTGGGACAGGACCCGTTCCATATGTAGAATGGTTCATTTTAAATTAACAAAAACACAATTGTTATTTTCAGATAATTATACACTGATGAAAACATGGGTGATGTATTTTAAAGCAGAGGATAAGTGACAAACCTCAGTCACACAGAGGCACCGCAAAACTTGTAACGTCTTACTCTTAGAAAGACTAATGGCACGAGTAAAGAGCGATGATGGTCCATTCAAGAGAACACCTTTCTTCATGTATCTAGAGGACAGCAGTCTGTTCACCCTGTTACTATCTGGGAAAAGATACAGAAGTATCAGCTGCCATGCCAACAAACTAAATGACTTAACTCCTCCTTCGACTCCAAAAGATGTAGAAGGATTTAGGGACCAATTTTAATTACATTCTAAATAAATTCATCTTGTACATTGTATCTGCCTTTTTTGGTATAGATGGAGTTTTTTTCTTTTTCCTTTTATTTTCTCTTTATTGTAGTTATTGTAAATTTTTCAATATATTATTATTATTGTTAATATTAACATATTTAATTATTTGAGATGTCTGCAAATGTGGAGAGTGCTGTGCTCTTAAGTTAAAAATAAATAAATTCAAAGTCAATAAATATCTCTTGTCAAAAAAAGAGAGAACATAAGTATGAATTTTAAATATAATTTCTTCCATTAGATGCCACTAAATCCTACACACTGGACCTTTACAATGTTGGGGACACACATGGTTATAAAAACCATAATGGACTCTTAAATGTCCTCTCAGGTAGCTGAGTATCTCTCGATTTGAACTTGACATGTCACATCATTTCTCTGCAGCACAATAAACAATGGGACCATCTCATTTGAAGGATCATGGAGCAAAGTAGCAAACGTCACTCTGTTTTTCTCTAAGTGCTGTCAGTGCTGCGGGATTTCTGATGTGGCAGTATGTAATTAGAGGAGGTAAATATGCACCAGTGTCTGTTTTTATACTGTAGTCATTTACGGGTCTGTCCATGTTTGTATATACGTGCCACAGTTTATGTACAAATGTAAAGTCTATGATATCTTTTGAAGATGAATGTATATTTTAATGTATTATACTGTAAATTAATTCAGATATTGCCTTTTATGTAGAGCCAAGGATTACACTTTTACTTCATCCACAAAATGAACATTTGTAAATCACTTTTTGTTAAGTATTCATTCATGCCATGTTACCGTGAATTTGTGAAGATAACTTTGTTTTTCTTGCATGCCTCCACTTAAAACAGTGAACGGTGAACACATTGGGGACCACGCTTAACAACAGCAATACTATGCCGAAACATCCTTTCAGAAAATCTCACACAAATCGTTCAGTATCATCCGAGTCTTATCTATCCAGTCGAATGCACAGTGCTTTCCAAACATATAGCAGTTTTGCTTTAAAAACTCCAGTCATTGAGTCTGTTTTTAAAGAGAGCATAGACAAAACTGACTTTTTGTCCAGTTGTAAATTCTAAGGTTTTGGGAAAAATGCATTTGTTTGAAAAATACTAAGAATACAAATGAATAACTGAGACTTGGATCATACTGCAGCAGTTGTGTGAGAGTTTGTATACAGATGCTTTGATATAGTTTTGCTGCTGTTAAATGTGGTCCCCAATCAATTAATATGTTTGCTGTTTTCCATACGAGAAAAACAAAGATTTCTTTGTGTCAGGGTAACATGGCATGACTAATTCCAAAATGGGTGAGATATTCCTGTAGGAAATATACAGTACCTCAGAATGTATTCAGACATCAGCAGTTCGATGAATGTAAATATTTAAAAGACATCTGAGTGACTCAATTATTTTATAATGTTATTGATAATTATAACAGTCATACTTTTTTTGAGAAAAATGAAATTAAAACCCAAGAAAATGAAAATGTGATCTGTGCTTGGACACAAATGTTTTACATATTTATTAAAAAAAACATTTGCTGACATGATGTGACATAAAGGCAGCAGACATTGTAAACACTTATTCTCTCTGAATCACTGATCCATTCACTAAGTCTCACTTTTACAGTTTTACTTGAGACTACTTCAAATATTCAGCCCTTTGACTTTATGTACACATGAACACAATACAGTTTGCTTGCATGACACCACGCTTTAAGGGAACAGTTCACCCAAAAGTGAAAACTGAGTCATTGTCTACTCACCCTCATGACGATAGAATGTCGAGTTTTATATTCCACAAAACGCTGCCGGGGATTCGCGGGCAAACAGCGCTGCACTTATCTCCCAAACGACTGTAGCAAATGGTGACCAGGATTCAAACGTTGAAAATACACAATAAAACCACAAAATGTCTCCATACTGCTCGTCCAGAGTAACTTGAGCGATTTGAAGCTCCGATGTGCCAGGTTCTTTTGTAAAACGCCGCTGCCGTCCTGATTTTAGCCATGTTGTTGACTTGTTGCTTACTGCTAACTTCATAAGTCTCTGTCGGTGTGCGGCGGAGGCCTCCAGGTAGCAGGTAAGCACCGGCCTTGATATACTGCGAGCTCTCCTTGGTCTCGAGCACGCGTGCATAAACACGGCTCCCACACCTGGAACTACTGTGCTAATTTTCAATTGCAAGTCGGAAATTGATAGTTCCATGTCGGTTTTTCCGACTTCCGATCTAAATGCGTTCCAGTGTATCTGCTCGAGAAAACATGGATGCCCACAAGAAACTTGTTTTTGCAAAACTTTTTGCCGACTTTTAGATATTACAGTACGGTAAGCTACCTGCAGATTCATTGATGTAGGTAGCTAAAGAGACAGGAGGAGTAGGCTCATAGGCTACTCCATGGCCGCAAAGACTTCTATCAAACACGAATTAACTGAATGGAAATGCCACTACAAAGTTGTTACAGCACGTTTCACAACACAAACTCTACATTAAAATAAAAATTGGCAAACAGGTTCTGCATTTCGACCAACTCGGTCTACATGGATCTTGCCTGAGTTTCTGATTTGTAATCCTGACTTCAATGGTCGTTCCATTGCACTTTTTCCCAGTGAATATCGTTTTTTTCCGAGTACAAAGGAACGCAGCATAAAAATATGGTGCCAGTGATGTTTTTCAAAACAGCTTGGCAAGTCTGGGCTTAAAGACACTTGGTTCACTTCCGCTGAGCAGTATGGAGATATTTTGTGGTTTTAATGTGTACTTTTGTTATGTCTGAATCCTGGTCACCTTATGCTCTAGGTGTTTGGGAGATGAGTGACTTTTCACTATCATTTGCTGGTCAATATTTTTTCTGTCATAAACAGTCATGCATGTACAGTGATGTAAAGTAACAGCACCTGAAGTTAACAGTGGAAGACTTTGAAGGCTGTTGTTGATCATTAACTAGTAATCCATTACCGGAATTTCTAAAAGATTTCTTGTCAGTTTTTTATTATTTGTAAAAGGCAATTGTCTACTGTTGGAATTTAACCCTGCATACCTGTACAAACTCAAGTGATAACTGAATACTTGTCACAGCTTACACGTTCAGTGGTAAAGGTGGTTGCCAGTTGCAATAAAACTTTACAGATTTCCTGCAGAGCGCCTTCCTTAGTCATGAATGGGCTCCTGAAAGTCCAGAGTCTGCTATTTTAGCTATTTTGTTCAGTGTGCTTTTATGCCATAGTCCAAAGGTCACATCCAAATTACAGTGTGGGACTCATTCAGCAGCTTTCCTCACTGCTGGGAACACACTCGAGTATTTGCATGTCAATGAGCATGAGCATACCATAGAGTTTACTGGCAAGTCCCTTACTGCCCATTGCTTTGCGTTCACCAGCATATATTAAAATGAAGTAAAATATTCCAAGAGGACTTACTAAAGACACAGACACAACGGCAAAGTAATACCAAAAACAACGTGCACACAAACATCTGTGATCTAAAAAGGGTTCTGTAATAACACAGCATGAGCTCAACTTTGCTGTGTAAAGAAATGCTGCGTAGGCATTAATAATGCAAGCCATAAATAACATCTCTAAAATTAACTCATGTCCTTCACACATACTGTACATCACAGATGAACATGCAGCGTTTAATATTTAGACATTACCTCAACCTCTGCTGTGGCTGTGGTGTAATTCTTCATAATTCATTAGATAAAATCATAAAAATGATGCAATCTCTTCATTCAAAGACAAAAACTTCAAACTGTAATTTTAACAGTGAGAAATATGGTTGGGTTTTCAGTAATGGTTATGAGTTGACAGATATTGCTTGGAGAGTTGTTTTTCCACTCATAGAGCTGATAAGACATTTCAAACTATTTAATAGTTTTATGTCAACTCTAATGTGGCCCAGTGTTGCTTTTCATACAGTTCAAATTAAAAACACTGCCTTTGCCATTTGATGTCTGTGAGGTTAAAAAACCTGCACCAATTGCTCAAAACATTCTCATAAGTCTTTCAAAAACGAAGTATCTGGAGGATGGATGTCTCATACTGTTATTGTCATCGCAAAAAAAAAAAAATTGCAGTAGTTCACAGTAGTTCGTCATGAAAAGTCAGGTCAACAAACTATTCTTTTTTCTATGTCTCACTCTTCAAGTCCTTGCTGGTTTTGGTAACTGGAAAGAAACAGCAGATAATACTAAACCATTAAAAGCACTAAAATCTTGTTTGACACAGAGGAGGTGATCTTTCCTACCTCATTTCAAGAGCACCAACAGTTTCTGCAGCTTTGGATTTGGTGCCGTAATTGTCCTCCGTCTCCTGAACTTTTCTTGGCACCTTTGGGCTAGAATTAGCCTTTCTAGACATCTGAGGGCTGTGTCCTTTCCGCTGCATCTGTGGGCTGTGTGAGCCCAACTTGCGGTTGAGCAAGGGGCTCCTGGAGCCCTTCACCTTGCCGCTTTGCTGCTCCAGAGTCTTAAGTGGGCGCAGGCCAAGAAGTCCACAGTAGTAGTTGCACTGATGGTGTGTCAGGAACTGTTCCAACACTTCAGGAGAGCCATGCTCTGTTAGTCCTTGGTATCTGAGATACAGGAAACAACTTTATAGTCCATATATTCCAATAGAAAACACTGATGCAATGTGTCCAATAATAATGGCAATGACCAGAGGTCTTCAAGCTACTTATCAGGAGATGTAAAGCTTAGATTCAGCAGAGTCCAGAAAGGGACATCACATTTTCTCAAATTTGTTGGCAGAACTCCAAAATATAAACCTGAGCTTTTTTTAGTTTTAGGTCTCAAATGTCATTTCTCATGTGTAACTGGGAGGTTGCAGCTTTTTCTTATTAGGAAGATAAACTGCATACTAATAACATTATAAAAGCTGCAATCTTGTTATGAGCTTCTTTAAAAGGACTATCCTCTCCCAGGACGCTGAATATGGCCATCAAAGGATCAGGCTCTATCACCTGCCTAAAAAAATTGTGAGTTTGATAAATAGATTTCCAGAAGTTAGATAATTCAGGAGCTAGAACATGTGTGCAAGAGTAGCAGGAAGCTGTCTACAACAGTTACAAACAGAGTTTACATTAGGATATAATTATTATATATATTATTAGCTTTTGCTTTGGACCAAGATAAAAGTCCTGCACATTGTCCTGCTTACTTCTGACAGTGATGTATTTTGTGTTCATTCTGTTTGCTCCATTTGTTCACATGCTCATGTCTTGTGGGTAGGGGCTTTTGGGTATTTATTGTAGGATGATAAATGATGATACTTACTATGTTTTGACTTGTAGAGTTATATGTAGCTATATTTAATGCCTATTGTGATTTATTGTGAAAAATAATAATAAATAAATCAAATAACTCTACTGTCTGACTGATGATGGAAAGTAGTTTCAGGTGATGATCAGTCTCAGCAGTCCTCTGACTGGATGACTGAAGAATTGAGCCAGTCTCTGTGTTTGTATATCTGTAGAGAAGTTCTGATGCTGCCATCATACCTGATGAAGCTCTGCTACACTGAAACGTCATTCTTTAAAATTAAATAAATATGTCAACAGTAAGCAGAACGGTGTGCAGGAGTGTCTCTCTTTGATTATAGATTGCTCCCTCCTCTGATGCACCTTTCACACATTCAGGTGTGCAGAGATTTTCTTCAGCAATTTCAAGGTTTTGCTTTGGAATAATGAAGACAATGTACTTTTAAATGTATTAGCTCATGCCTAATGCACACTGATGCTGTATGTGTAAGATACAAACCCTTTTGACTTGGTCACAACTTTAATATTTGTCATCTTTGCTTCAACGCCTGCAAAAATAAATCACAGAAGATTATTAGTGTTACCATTCTCAGAAATACATAAATTATTGCGCTCATTATATCCGTGTATGTGTGTCTTACCCTCCAGCCGAGTGACCAGCAGATTGCCATGCGTCCACTGATGGATCCAGTGCTGGAAGGTGCTGCATTTCTGCTCCACCTCAGAGGCAGTTTGTGTAATCAGCTTGCCTTTAGGATCCATGGTACAGTACTGGACGAAATCACCTGAAAGGTCAGCCTCCACTGTGGCATACGGCACAGAGTTTGCAGGCCGGTACATCAGATACTGAGGAATTACTCTGTGGGAAAAATTAACATAAAGTGGGTTTATCACAAGCAGTGTTGTACATTTCAATAGGAATCAATTATCACAACTGTAAGTGTGGGACTTACTCAAGTGCAAAACCAAAGTTCTCAATAACTCTTGCTTCAGCCGCAAAGATTTTGCAGTATTCTCGAATCATGTTTTGGACTTTGCATTCCTGGTAATGCAGAATTTAATACACAAATCAACATACTGCAATTATGAACACTAGGAATTTATTTGCCAAAGATTCTTAGACAATAAATGCACCACTCACTTGCTTAGTTATCTGTATATTTCTCTCTGCGAGGTTGTTCTCCTGTGTGGTCCCGTAAGCGATGGGGCTCTGAACTTTGATGATGCAGGCGCTTCCAGACTCAAAGACGGGGTCCAGGCCATAAATGACCTTCACTCTGCTCGCTTTGTGAGCGCAACCCCCCCCGATCTGCACCGTCTCGGTCATGATGCGGCCAAAGTACTTTTCGCCCCAGTTGCCGCAGTCGGCAAGGCCTTTGGTGAACAGCAGCGGGGTCATCTCGATCTCCTCTCCAACTGAAAGAAAACAGAAACATTTACCATGAACTTGAAATAAAAGCCTACTCCCAATTAGATGCCCAGTCCCTTTTACTTGCTGGGTGTGGCTAGACATTTTGACAAATAAAGGCCTGTCTCAATTAGAGGCCCAGTTATCATGCAGTTCATTTTTGTAGTAGTTCTTTGGATGTACAAAACTGGTTTGTTGGATACCTGCTGGAGATAACCTTAGTTAGCTGCTTAGATCATGCATACAATATGTACTCTTGTTTAAACTTTTTTGAATATGGACATGCTACTTATAATGTTAGTTTGGTGAGATTTTCACAAAACAGTCATTTAGTTAATTTTACTGACAGCATGAGCACCAAAGAAGACAATATTATTGGCACAATGAACAAGAGAGACACAAAAAAGAGATTAGTAGACTATTTTTAAGAAAGCTAAAGAAAAATGTCAGATGAACTATATTCATATTCATCATAAATATATATTTAAAATGATTTTACATAATTATTTTAATTCTTGATATTTTTACTTCAGGTCAAATCTATCCATCTATCTATCTATCTATCTATCTATCTATCTATCTATCTATCTATCTATCTATCTATCTATCTATCTATCTATCTATCTATCTATCTATCTATCTATCTATCTATCTATCTTACTTTCTCTTTATCTATTTATTTTTTTCAGGTAGTTTTCTCGTACTTTTCTTCTTTTGTTGCTCAATACCTTCTTTCCTGATTTTTTTTTTTTTTAAACTTCAAGGTTTCAAAGGGTTAAATTACATAATTTGATTGTCTTTCCCATCTTTGCTGAGTCACAATTTTGTGTGAAAGGAAATAAAAGACAGTCCTATATGGATGTCTGTCTTAAATATAAGCCTGTTGAGGTCAATGATTTAAGCAAATAATAACCCATGCTATAAGTTTAAGTTTTAAGGTACTTACAACGAGCAATCATTTACAGAAAATTTAACCAAAAAAACGTAGGCAACTGAAAAATGTACCTTCCAAATCATCTTTTAGTAGTATCTCAGAGAGAACTGTAAAAGAGAAAACAGAAAGACTCATGAAAGCATTATTTATATAACAGAGGATTTTGATTTCACACTTGATTTCTCCAGGCAGACTGTATCTTACTGTCTTCACTGAGCAGGAAGTCAGTGATGTCAGACCCATATTCATTTGTGATTGAGCAGCCATATACTCCACAGTCAAGGCTGGATGCCAGAACAACAGCCAGTGCCACTTGCGTTTCATCTCCTCCACTTGAGGACAAAAAAGGGCAAAACATAATCATGAAACACAACACACTCAGTTGTACCAAACATCAAAGATGCAACAACAACCCACAAGGTGTCAGTGTGAGACAGATGGCCGAGCTGTGTGGCTGCAGTGTGCTGACACAGCAGCCAATAGCACATATATAGACTTTTAATGCCCCCTGGAGATGGGAAAAATACTGTGTCAGGTTACAGTTTCTGTGTCTAGCCAGAGATTCACCTCTCTGTGTCACAGCTGTGGGGCTCACAGTCACATGAGCTGGACGTCTCTGCAGTGTGAATATGAGAATGACAGAAGGCCATGGGATGCACTCTGTGGCCCAAATAAGTCCGGTTCATCCTTGTAGCATTATTGTTTCACATTTGGAACCAGATTTATCAGTCATGTCTGTGGGAAATCCTCAAAACAATAGTAGCGGGAAAACAGGTGACAAGTATGTGACATTGCTATTGATTTGTGTTACAGGTGGTCAGAGCGGTGTTGACGCTGTAAGATAAGCAGGGATTTACCTTCTCTTCACCTCTAGAATTTCCTCCTCATCTCTGAACCACTTAATGGTGGAGTCACTGAGCACGTTGAAGAACTGGCACCACAGCTTCAGGTGTCCGGAGGCATCCGGGAATGGCTCTCCCCTGATCTTACGGATGACCTGTGGAGCTGTTGGTGTGTGAGAGAGGGAGGGGGCCCAAGGTAAATATATACTGTACTGGAGAGAGGAGACTTTCTAATGTTTCCACGTCCCCAAGCACTAGTCTGACGTGTGTGTTGACAAAGTAAAAAACTATGCCAAGTATTTCACAAAAACATATGTATTGTAGTTTTGTGATATTTGGTCAAAAGTCAAACATGGTACACTGCAGAGTGCCATTCAACAGCTAATCACTTGTTAATCTACTAAGTCATTGTTTTGTCTCAAGCAAGTCTCAAGCCTTTGCACTGAAGTCTCGACTCTCGTCCCAAGTCAGAACTGACTAGTCCCAAGTCAAGTCCCAAATCCTAAACTTTGAGTTTTGAGTGATTTCTGCTGACAGCACACTTTCATAGACTATAACACTATAAACCAGTACCAGTTTAAGGTCATCAAATTTGTGACTCCAGTCCAAGTCATGTGATTTGAGTCCACACCTCTCCTGCAGAGCCCATATTGTATATATATTTATTTTCTGGGTTATATTAAGTGAAGTAAGATGATAAGTGAGTTATTGTGTAAACAAGCTCTGACACTGTGCAAACAAGTGGATGCAGCTCTAACTTGAAACGTGCACAACTGTCCCTGCAACATCATATCTTGACAGCAGATTGATTCTTACCTTTCAAAGGGTCCCGCTTCTTTTCAGCTGGTTTCTCCTCTTGTTTGATGACTGGCTCTTCTTTGGGAGTCTCCTCCACGACTTTTGGCACCTCTAAGGTGGCCTTCCTGCGGATCAGCAGCGGAGAGCGCCTCTCCATTGGTGGGGTATTCTGTCCCGTGGGAGCTTGTAGTAATGCTGCCCTGCGAGCCTGGCTGGGTGACATGTAGGGGGTCTCCTTCTTGCCTGGAGCATCCAGCGCACCAAGCACTGCTCCCTCTCCATCATCTTTAGCTTTTGGGATGAAGATTTTGCGGCGAGCTCCAGAGGCCAGCTCCTCAGGCGTGGCGGAGCGTATGAGGGACAGACTGTCTCTGCGCTTCAGACGGGGACTGCTCTCACAGGAGAGGGATGATGTCGGTGTTGAGCCTCCGCTCAGGTCTTCGTCTGCCTTGTCACTCTGACGGTCACCGACAGTGTTCACATCGGAGTCTGGAGCAGCTTTGGACATAAATTTGCGGAGACTGGCCGGACTCAGTGATGGATGTGTGGGGGGTTTAGAGCAGAGTCTCTCAACAGATGATCTGTTTCTTTGAACATCCTCAGTGGACACAGAATTCTCAATTTTGGCCTCCTTAAGGGGTTTTATCTTTGAGATTTCAGGGACAATATTGTCTTCTGTTGTTATACTGAATGATGGCACACTATCTCTGACTTTTGGTACAAGAGCTTCATATAGAATAGAGGGGGTGTTTTCTTTCATACTATTTTCTGACCTTTCTTCTGAGTCCTCTTTTCTTCTTTGACTTTTCTCGGGCAAAGTGGTATTATTAATGTCAACAAGATGCTTTGCTTCCCTTTGCGTGGCAGCAGAAGTTTCTGTTTCTGTCCACTCCCTCTGAGTGGGAAGTTTGGGTCCAGAATCACTTTCATGACAAGTGACAGAAATCGGTGGCACCACAAACAACGGCACCGCTGGAGTTTCGAAAGGCTCCTGCTTATCTGAAATATGGGTGTTCACAAATACACCATCCTCCTTGTCATCAGTGCATGAAACATTTATCACAGGAAGTGATGCAAAGTCCTGGTGGGGGAGCTCTTCACTGCTTTTCACGCGTGGCTGCTCAAACATTTTTGTCTCGTCATCTAATTGCGCAACTTCCTTTTCTTTCTCTGTAGGTAAGAGGCTGTTATTACTTTGCATACCTTTCTGTGTGGGCAACAAACTTGGAGAATCAGCCACGCTCTGCTCTCGGATTATTGCATCATGTTTTTGCAAAGTGGCAGGCTCTGACTCTTGCTTGTTTAGTGCCAAAATAGTTAGTGGCAGGGTGCACTCTTTGAGCTCAGGCTCCATTATTTCAATTTTGGGGATTGTAAAGTGTTCATTTGGGTTTGGGCCTGCCACAGTTGGTGTAATATCTAGGATGTCTTCAATAATAGATATTTGAATTTGTGGGATATTCACTGAGGGCCGGCTCTGCTGTTTGTCGCTGTTGTCTTGATGTGCAACATTGCTGTGTTCTTCTGTTACATGAGCATTATCTCCATTGTTTTGTGTTACTAAGAGCTTCTTTGATTCATTCAACTCCTCTATCACTAAAATTTTCTTTTCCGTCTCTCCCTCAAACTGTAAACTCTCATTCTTTACGTCAGTGCTTTCGCATGGTGAAATCACCCGCTCTTGTGTTTTTAGATTGTCAGATAAATTAACTTCTAAATCTAAAGTAGAAATCAATATATCTTCCAATGTCCTTCCCTCTTCACTGCTTCTTAAACCTGTGTTTGAATTCTCCATTGTACCAACATTGTGGCCTTCAGAGCTCTCCTGTGCTATAGAAGAGGTGCATTCTTGTTGCATTTTTAGGTCACCCTTCTCTAAACTCTCTGGGGCCACAGCGGGCGGAAATCCTACATTCATTTCCTGAACCAGTGAAATACATTCAGCCTGTTCTTTTATGTTCTCGCTCTCTACGCCATATGCTTCCTCTGCAGGCAGAGGAGAAAGCACCTGATCTGGTGTTTTAGATTGATCTGCCTCTATTCTCTCTTCCATTGAACATGTTAATCCAGTCATCTCAGATCTGTTTATATCTGAGCACGGCTGTTTGTTTGCTTTCACTTCAGCTTTCTCTTCCTCACATAACTGATTGGAGGAAGGGCTCTCCTCTGTCTCATGGTCATCATCTCTGCCCATCTTATTAACAGTCATCTTCTCTTCTTGTAAAATTTCAGGGGGTGCTTCTCCAAGGCTGTGGCTGTCTGATGCCGAGATAAAATTGCAAGGGGGAGTCCGGACTTCTTCCAGACTTGTGAGGGTGGATGTGGGTGGGGATTCCTCTTTGTAGGGGGCTTGGGTCTGTAGCAAAACTTCTTCCCTGGGTGAAGACTCATCTTTCACACCCTGGTGATTCAGCTGTGATGAAACCACCACACATTCTTGCTGGTGCTCAGGAACCTCTTTGGTGACTGATACTATCTGAGAATCTTTCTCTACAGCCTGATGGAAAGTAAACAAATAAAGCAATTTAGTGCCTCATTGCATTGGCAGCTTCAGCTGTGTTTGTCATTCACAATGAACTTTATAAACATGCACACATCTTACACGGCTGGTTTTAATTCTTATGCATGCAAATAATGTCAACAGTCTGATTGTTGTGGCAAAGAGTTACTTTAGCCAAGTATAAATTGTACGATTTTAGTCTGTTTTTGACCCAATTTTGAGCTGCATGACTCATTTTAGAGTTGGGCTGAATTTTAGCCTCGTCAGGCGTCGTTTGCCGTGCAGTGTACATGGGGGAGCAAGGATCCAAATGGCTGTTGGATGAATTCCCGACAAATTTTGGATGGCAGAGGCAGGCCTGCGCACATTTGAAGCAGAGCCACGAGTTGATTCCCCAATGCCAATCTCAAAACACCATGGCAACATGACGCTTGACGGAAAATGTGCAGGGAGCTGTGGCAACAGCATGCATGCCTTTGTTGTTTCTTCCTTCTACTATCATGATCGATATGAATGAGAGAAATGTTGCCAGGAAATAGCCAATGTTCTTCAGCTGCCTGATAATATTTTTACCAGGCACAGGACTGCTTTCAAACTAATCTTTATTGCCAATTGTTAACAGCAAGGACGGTCCAAAGCGGCTGACGGGATGTTTTTACATCTACATTGTGAGCTCTCAAGTTGTGGCTTGACGACAGTGTGCGCACATGATTCATGAGCTTTGGCTTACATCGCAGACGATTTACTCGTACAATATAAGTTGAAATTAGCAACAACATTTCTAAAATCATTCAGTGTATGCCCAGCTTTACTGGAAAAAACAATGAGTGTATTGTTTGAGAGTTGAAAGTAGCAGCGTGTAGCATTTAGTGAAACCAGCTAAGACTTCTACCGTTTGCCAATCGTGACCTCCCAGTTAGGATTCTTTCAGTGTTCTTTGTTCAGGAGGTTTTTACTGCAAACCAAATGATCTGTTATGGTCTTTTCCTTAAAAAAACAAACGGACCAGGTGAATAAAACCAGTTAAAATACTGAATCCAACATTTTCACGTTAAAAGCTGTTCTTGGCCTACTTCCAGCATATTTATGTGTCTACATTAAGCAAAAATTTGAAAATGGCTATGCTCTCTGCTCACAGAACTTGTTCTTATTGTCTATAGCTAGGGGTTTGTATAGAGTTTGGCAACTGAGCTTGTATGTATACAGCTCCATATATGTAGAATCTTCTGCAGAAAGACTTGAACTCTGGTTCCTCAAAGCTGTTTCAAAGCTCTGCTGCAGGACTTTTGTGTTTTATCTTCTACATGCTGATGTGTAGAGGGTGTATCCTAGCTTGTCTTTTAATCGTCTTGGTTTTATGGTTTACTTATAGCATGTATTAACATTTTCAGTCCTTCCTTGTGGTAACTTTATTTTGTGTTCTTTTTGTGTTTTATATTGTTGCTTTGGAATTGTATATTTTGATTTTGTGTTCAACATGTTCCATGTTGTTAGTCTTGGCCAGGACACTCTTGAAAAAGAGTTTTCATCTCAAGAGGATTTTCTGGCTAAATAAAGGTTAAATAAATAAATCAAAATCAATGTTTTTCTGAGGCTGTTTGTCTCAGTTTGGAGGGGCTGCTAACTACAGTGGCCGCCATGAAAACATGAAAACGAGAATGGCCTTGTCTACAACCAATGTCTGATTTTTTTTCCCTACTGGGCTACTGTAGAAACATGGTGATGAAACATGGTGGACCCTGTGGATAAGGATCTGCCCCCTATGTAGACATAAGGGATCATTCTAAGGAAAAAAACCCACAATGATTCCTAGCTTATTATACACTTCTTACTGTATTATATTCTATTTCTGCCATTATATGCCACTAAATACTACACATCAACCTTTAAAGTATTTTTGAGAAGATCGTTACAGCAGACTTACTGCAGTGAACTTTGACACTTCCGACAATTTTAGACTGAGAGATGTTTTTCTGCAATAAATCAACAGAAGCATGAGCAGTGACAAGACAAACATGATGTGCAATGCAATGCCGTGTTATATTGGCCGTCAGAGGGAGAGCACTCGTGTGTAAACTAAGTTGATCAATTACTAGCTGATACGTAGACAATAAATAGTTCGGAAAATATGCAGAACAACCTGACTAAGTCTTGTGTTTTATGACCTGTCAGCCTATTTTAGGGAACCTCTTTACTTCATGTCATGTGCAAGGACGCTGAAACCAACATGTTTTGGTCATTCCCAAGTTTGATGGAATACTGGAGATCTTTTTTTGATGTTATGTTCAAGGTATTCAAACTAACTCTATCCCCATCACCACAGATCGCCATCTTTGGCATCCCCGGAAAGGATGTTAGAATGATGGCCAAAGAAAGAAATGCAGTTTCCTTTGCCTCATAAATTGCTTGTCATCAAATTCTTCTTTCATGGGAAGAATGCTCACCGCATCCTGGTTGCTAGATTTGATGTCATATCTGAAACTGGAAAAGATTTTCTGTCCGTGGTTCAGCTGAGAAATTCTACCAGCACTGGCAACCTCTTATCTCCTATTTTGAAACATTACAAACTATCCCATTAAACTAGAGTAGGCCAAGCTGACAGGTTGACATTTGTTGATCTTGTGTACTACCGGTTGACTCCTTTTAAAAAAATATATTTATTTATATTTTTTTCTTTTCTTTTTTTCTCTCTCTTCTCTTCTTTTTTTAAAAAATTGTATTTTTTTGTTTGTTTGTTTGTTTTAAGTACCTCTTTGATTGTAATTCAACTTGACAGTTAGGTATGTTATTTAATCTATTTATTTGCCTTTATAAGTAGGGAGGGGATTGGAGGATGGGGGAGAAGAGAGGGAAGAGAGGGAAAGGGGGAATAATTAAAAAAACGAAAACAAAAACATAAATCTGTAATATTGTACCTTAGTAATGTGATTCTTTGAATATATATATATATTTTTTTTTACAAAAAAGACCAATTTTACGATAAACAAAATTGAAGGAGAAGAAAAAAACATAAACCGAGAGTTAGGGGCAATTTCACCCAAATTTTTAACTTTTTAACTTTAACTTTTATTTTAACACAAAGCCTGACCTTTTTAATCAGGTTAAAAAGTCAGACAATCTACCTCAAATGCTGGGGAGAAGATCTGCGTGATGTTCATTCAAGAGGCATTCAATTAATTATTTAAAAAAAGATATTATCAATTCTTATTTAGATTTTACAATGCAACATCTGAAAAAAAGATGAATAAAATCCTAATTTCAAAAGCTTAGCATTTTCCAGAAAGATTGATTTAAGACATTTTATTGCCAATTCAGGCCTTATTTTTAGATGAATTAATTTAATGCCTTTTAAGACTTTTTAAGGATCCATGGGAAACCTGATAGGGTTTATCTTTTTGGTTTAAAATTTTCTGAATTAAGCCCTAACTGAACACACATTTTATGCTTACTTTTATGTCTACAATTTAAGCAATTAAACTGAGCTAGAAGTACTTATACAACCTGCCTCTTATGTTGAAACACAGATAGGGGATTTCCCAAATGGTCGACTCAGATGGACTGTTTACACAAATAACTTGTTTAGCAGTCAGTAATAACTTGGCCTTAAACAACATTCATTACATACATGATTTGTATAAATCTGTTGTCATGATGAAGCTGTTGAGGAATCTAAACTAAAACAGTATCTTCAATGTAGGTGTGCATGAAACCAAAGAGGGGAGTTATAGGTAAAGCTACAAGCCACATATAGAAGTGCTGCTGGGTGTTTCTCCTCACTGCCCTTGTTTTTGCTCTTCACACCATAAAAATGAATGCAGAAGAGTGATGACGCCACATGCTGCCTCGTGACAACACGATCAGCCAGCCAGCAGTGACTACCAAGAAAAAAAGAAGTTGCTGCTTTCGATGGAAGGGAACTAGTGTCAAATTCTAAAAATGAAGTTGTGGTCATCACTACACCTCCGGGTGTAAATAGGTGTCACATTTATGTGAGAAAACACTATTAGCATGCATTGTTTGACTTCCTCCAATGAGTAGTTCACAAGGCCTTACATTATACCACCACCACAGCAAAGGCACAGTTGTAGTTCCACATTATGGCTTAACAGTTGCTCTGCAGGTGGATAATGTTTACTTCCTTTTTCCACAAGCCACTGTGCACCAAAAAAGTGGATGTGAATGGACAAAATAAAATTAACTACATCTACTGTGTTTCATTCACAACAAGCAGAACAAAACAACACATTTACATACAAATATCTAAAACAGAAGATTTCAGAATTTCTCAGCATTCTTTCCTCTCACAAAAAGGCAAACTGAACAATAATACACTGAATCAGAAATATCAATTTAGTCACTAACATTTGTTTTGTTTTTTTTATATTTACAACTAAATCCATCTGTTTTGAAAATGCATGTTTGTAAGGTTTGGCCATTACTTCTGTGTATTTTCATTAACATGCCCATATACAGTATTTAACTGTTTTTCAAAAACTATAATGCATGTCACTCTGGATACAACAGTGACAAAATTATCTTATCTAAAAAGACTTTCATGTAATATTTGAGAACTTTAAAGATGAATCTTTTTATTTTTATCTTATAATTTGTGAAGAAAACCTATAGGCCAGGCTTCAGATGAAGAACCATGGTCATGCTTGGGTAACATAAGAACATAGTTTTCAAATATTTTTTGCCATTTTTGTGTACTAATAAAACAATATTTTGGGCCATAACAGGAAATGTTTGTATTGTATTACTGCTTCTTTAATTACAGTTAGTCAAAAGTATTGATTATTGCTATTCATATGAAATTTTCAGAGAAGTTGCTACATGCTATTTTAGAAACTACTTGGCTAACTGAGTTATCCTCTTTGGTGCCACCTGGACTCTTTGCTGTAGATCAACTTCCTCAAGTGCAAACTAATTGTTAACTTGCAAGGCTATGCTTTCAAAGTAGCCTCCTCAATGCTGCTCAGTCATATGATCAAACTTAAGTGAATCAGTGCAAACCCAAACAAAGCAAAAGAGATAGTGTCACCATGCCTATCAGGTCTCTTACTGTATGGGTGTACACAGTACAGCACATTAATCATAGCATGATCTGCTCCTAATTGTCCACACATGACAGACATAAAACAATTCTCCAAGCTGAGCACTGAGACGACAGAAGTGCTGCCTTCCTCTCTCTCCTCTTAATGAGGAAGAGGTTTATTTTAAGATGTAGAGGGGTGGGGGGCAGTGAGGAATGTGTTCAATGTGACGAGGCCCTCCTTTCATGCTGAGACCTGCCGCACTCTACTCCCGCTCATCCAGACCAAACGGCTGTCTGTCATGCAAAGCCCTGTTTGTAACGTGAGAACCACTTCTGACATTCAGGTTTCATCATGATCTCTGACGCACTGGTGTCCCACTCATCGCAGCCAACATCTGAGATATTCCCCATCCTATCTTACAGTGTGCAGTGTACATCCACAACATCCCCCACCCCCTCACCTATTGAGTGCAAGTTGCTCAGTTCCTATGGTAGCTTATTTCTCCCACACTATCTTGTTTGGCTTTGCGCTTACATGGCCACATGACTAGAATGACTCACTCCAGCGCTCGCTGTTCACCAATATTATGCTGTATGTTTTGAAGCGATTGTATTGTCTGACTCTTCCCCACTCTCCCATGAGTATAACATCTAACTGTGAGTTGTCAGAAATGCTTGTTATCAACCACATTTGCAACCACCAACAGCGCATAGCCTAAACTGTGTCACAGTTCAGGCTTTGGCCCTGAAGTAGCTCATCTTGTATTATCTTGTCACACAAATGCTGTCTATATATAACTCAAGTGGCTGACCCTCAAGACCACCGCACATACCTCAGTGAGAACATGAGGCCTGGAGAATGGTGTTTCTTCACCTGGACCGCTGCTCTCAGGCCCCACACACACTTCCATGGCCTCAGCAGCACCATCAGTCGCTTTGGCGCTCTGCCCTGTTGACTCCTCTACGCTCTCAGGTGGAAATTTATGAGCTGGTGGCAGGTCTGTGTGCTGAGCGCCGTCTTCATGATTATGTTCATGTGGCTTCAGTGACACTGACTGTTCTACATTCACAGTTTCTGAAAGCTCCTTTGGTTTATCTACTTCCATAGGCACAAAGTCCTCCGTGGGAGGCTTGCACACTTGATTACGCTCCGGTTGCAGCCGATATGATGGCGGCGTTGAGGCAGGCGAGCGGCTAAACTCCCTCTCCTTGTTCTCAGTGTGATCGTGAGAGTCCTTCTTGCTCTTCCCAAAGAAGAAGTCTTTGACGGAGTGGAGCACAGAGGAGATGGAAGACTGGATGTGGTGGTGGTCGTGATCCTTACGAGCCTTACCGTGATGTTTGACTTCATGTTTTGTATGTGACGTCTCCAAAGCCCTTTCCCTTTCTCTCTCCCTCTCTAAGGCCAGTTCTTCTCTCCATTTCTCTCTCTCATACTCTTCCTCTCGTGCTTTTTCTTGCTCTTCCATCAATTTTTGCATCCTCTCTTGCTCTCTTTCTTTCTCTCTGTTAGCACTTACATTAGGTATATCCATCTCTTTAGGTTTCTCCCCTCGAGATGAATTCTGTTTCTCTTCAGCAGCTTGGGCCTGGAGAGCCTCGGCCAGAAATTGTGCCAAACCAATCCCTCCGTCATAACAGTTTTCCCCTCCGTTCCCCATCATATGGCTTCTGCTGCTGCTGCTGCTGCTGCTGCTGGTGCTACTGTTGCTACTGTTAACCACAGCATCCACACCATTTGAGATCTTTATTTTCTTTTTGGCCAGTGTTTCCTCAGATGGAGAAATCTCCACATCTTTGGGGGTCACAGGGGGTGTTTCCTTAACTTCAGATCTAATACCAATAGGTCCTGCAGCGACTTCCAGTTGTTCCACAGCCTCTGGCTCCTTGACCAATGGACTGTCTTGTGTTGTTGGGACATGACGCTTCCTTGGAGGACGTTCTGGGCTACCCTGTGGTTTGTCTTTCTGAATGTTTTCTTTATCCTCCTTCTTAGTCTGCTCCTCCATATCTTTCTTTTTCTTTTCTGCTTTCTGCTTCAACTTGGCAAAGAACCTCTGGTGGATCTGGAACTCGTTCATGGTGCCAACCTCCAAAACACCAGAGCAGGAGACAATACCTTTGCTATTGCTGGCTGAGACCTGATAGATGGCTGCATCATCCAATGTGCAGCTAAAAACAGAAACACTTGTTAGTTTTGTTAGTGCTGAAAGTGTTACACTTACCTACAAAAAACAACAAAAAGCTCAATTTCTAATAATTTGTAAACAGATACATAATTCTTGCAAGTTTGTGTTACATACTTGTAAATATGGAGGGTGTGGGTTTTTCCGTTCCGACGAATTTCATATTTTGGGAGTCCACAATACCGGTCCATTTCCATATCATCTTTATACCATTTCAGTTCTGGAGCTGGGTAACCTAAAGACGTGGATACACTTAAATGAAAAGATGGCCTCTGGGTTATAAACATCACACTCTCAATACCACAGAGTGTTATCTTTTAATATTTGTAATAACTGACTGTTTACACTTATGGGGCCCAGGGTGCACAGGCTCACAGACCCAGTCTTAGGGGGCCCTTCGACCTTCACTAGCAAATGTCCCTCAAATCAACACGTACCAACCACGGAGAGACTCAAAATGACCACAAAGATACACAAAACTACACAAAATAACCACAGAGACACAATTAGCTATAAAAATGGGCAAAAAATGACCACAAAGAGAAACAAATAGGTACAAAAAAGGACAAAAAACACCCAGAGAGAGACATAAAATGACTACAAAGAGACACAAAATTACCACAAAGAGACACTAAATGACTACAACAACGGGCAAAACAACCAAGGAGAGACACAAAATGACTACAAAAACAGGTAAAACAACCACAGAGAGACACAAAATAACAAAGAGACACAAAACAATTACAAAGAGTTGCAAACAACAACAACAAAAGAGGCAAAACCACTACAAAGTCTTTGTGTCTTGTTCCTGTGTAAGCAGATGTGGCGGGGCCTTTCACATACTTGTGCCCAGGGGCCAACTATCTCATAATTCACCCATGTTTGGAATAAATATTTTATGTAGGACTCTTTACAGCATCACTCTTGTAGCTTTGGCATGTGTTTTAGTCTGTTGCATCATGTTTGTGATGTAACAGCTGCTGGAACAGCTGCAGCTGTTGAATGGCCCCACCCGTCCAATTGGCGTGCCGGAAAAACATCCCGAAAAACCAGTTTGAATGTCATATGGTCTGTTATCTTTAAGGTGTACCTTGGGGAAAAAACCCCCAGTTCATTTGGTGCTTTCTAAACAAAATCTGTCTTTTGTTTTCAGATTAGTCACATCCCATCTCTTAACATCAAAAACAATCTGAAAAGTTTCATTTATTCCAACAAACAACAAGCTGGGGCACGAAAAATGAACAGGCCTACCTGTTACCACACAAGTGAACTTCACATTGCAGTTTTCGGACACTGCTTTTGATTTCAAGGTGGTCTCAAAGGACGGCTGGATGTCCTCGGTAAGCTGAGCCATGACACTGCACAATGTGCTCCTGGAAGCAAACACAACTGTATTAGAGTCAATTCATAGAAAGTTTTATTCTTCTGTTTCATTTCACCTCTTCCTCTCTTTGCAGTACATTCCAATGACTTGCTTTATTAAGAAAAAGGATGTTAATGGAAATTTGTGGTAGTGACGGGTGTGGCAGAGTGACACAGACTTGTGAGATGTCAAGCAAAAACAAAGTTGTAAATCCAACACTAAGACCGATGTTCATCACTGAAAACTGAACGCAGCATTGGACAAACCGGACACTTACATTACAGTTCAAGCGTGTGTAGGTTTCATTCTTGGAGAAAACCAGTTTTTGTGGTTAAGATGTTAGTTGGGAGGAATGTTTTAAAAGTGTGGATTACCTCGTTGGCCTGTAGTGAGAATACCTTGAATAGCTATTCAGAGAGGAGGCAAATGAAGGAATGTCAATAATTGATTAAGATCTGCTTATATGTATATATATATATGACCCACCTAAATGAAATAGTTTCATAACTGCCCTCTTCTTTGAAAAAAGGAGAACTTCCTTGGTTTGTAGATTTGAAGGAAGAAAAACGCATAATTGAAATGATAAATGTGAATTTTGAACACCTAGCTTCATCATTCACTCTTTTCAGCAAAACAATTTGAAATGCAAACATAAATTTAATGTTTTGTGCTTGATATAACTTGATCTACCTGACAAAGATGTTTTTCTCTCCACCACTATACAAAAAAAAACATTTTTTTAAATTTTTTAAAAAAAAAAATCTGTTTTTTTAAATTCAAATCTGCTTCAGAAGAAGCAAAAATGATTAATGAGGATGTCTACCTGGTTTCAGGCCTAACGTTGGAGAGGTAAGGATTGCGGCTCTCTGGGCGGCCATTGGAAGAGCTGCCCTCCTCTTCGCTGAAGCTGCTTTGCCTCCCATTTCCAGAGAAAGAGCGTGTCATTGGTCTTCTGGAAGTCATCGTCCACAGAAGTAATTCACAAAAAAAAGTAATATCCAAGGAAAATGTGTCACCCACAGTGTGAAGCTACTCTGTGTTCACGTCCACAGTTTGTCAAAGTTCAAGGCTCAGATTTGATGGTGTTATCCATGTACAAGCCCCTGGAGAAGAAAAGAAAAAATGCATCAGAATGGTAACAGAACTTGCTGGAAGCTCATGAAATAAAAATTAAGATATACTCTTTGCTCACACAAAAGTCAGACACCCAGTTGAGACTCAATGGTTGTCCTTTCTGACCAAGCAAAGTACTTTGCATTGGAGCAAGTTATAAATAGGATCAGCTATCAGGTTGTGGAAGGACTGTTAGTGGTCAAACACAAACCAAAGACATGTTATTGACTTGTATGTCTTAGGATTAGAATTCAGGTGTTTTTCGGTCAACTTAAAGCCAGGTACAATTTTCAACTTACCATTGAGATGTTGTCAGTGTTGCTTTGGAGCCAGAGTCTGTGAAGAAAATCTCTGTAACTGCCTATCATAGATGCGCATGTGTTGCCAGTAGGGGCCTATTTATAGCAGCCCTACAAATAGGTGCAAGAGCACATCAGAGTTTCCAAAACTAGCCTTTGGACTTAGTAAAAGAAGAGTAAAACTAGACTGACTAAACCAACTATTCAAAAAGAACACATCACTAAAAATCATTTAATCAACTGTCACACTATAAAAGTTTTACTGCTTTGTTTTGATTTAATCTAAATAAGTTGGAAAAAGGATGTCCCATCTTAGTGAGACACTGGATGTTGACTTGCAAAAGGTGCTTGTAGCTGATGACAACTAAAGGTCTATGTCCCATGCTTTGCTCAAGAGCTGTTTAAGGACAGCCCCCTCACTTCGTATTGCAACACATGGTATAAACAGACCCACTAGCTGCTCATGTTTCACATCAATGAGATAAAAACAGATTCAGATGAAAAAATATATTCTTTAAAATACTGACGTGTTATGTAATTTATTTAGAGTGGTCTTACTTTTTAATATGTTTTCAGACTGTTCTTGAGTTGTTTTACAGTGATATATAATTTGTTTCTAGTAAGAAATCTTTTAAGTGATTGCATTACAAATGTTATAGTATTATATTTTATCCAGAACTGGTTTGTCTGCAACTCATAGTTCTATATTGGCTAAGACACTATTGGAAAAGAGATTTTAGGTTTTCCGGGTTACATAAAGGTTCTAAAAAGAAACCCCAAAACAACCTAGCAGTTTTAACAGACAAAACACACCTCCAAATCAGTCGAATGTCTATTTTTCAATTACCTATATGTTTGCTATGTGAAATGGATGCTAAAAGCAATACATGTTCAATTATATACTAAACTATACACAAAAAAACATACAAATATAGTACAAATTAAACATACTATTTGAGTAGTATGTTGTTATTATATTATTATTGCTATATTGTATTATTATTTATAAATTTCATTTAAATGTTTTAATAAATGGTCAATAAGAGATCATATACAATTAAATACAGAATACCATGTGATTTATCTATCTCAGTTAAAGCACAGTGAATTTATCATGTTTTAACTCCCTAAACCCATTAACTTGAGCCTGTGACTGTACAACACCTGAAAAGGGGTCAGATTGCTTGTTACCGTAATGTCTGAAAAAGTGGCTCCACTTGCATTTCACTAACATGATCCACATTGTCTTTTATGGAACGGAGTTCGTCCGTTTGGGTGTTTTTTTAATTGAAGGCATATTGTTATTTTAAAATCAGAATTAATCATTACAGGTTCCCAATACTCCGTAAACAGACTCTTTATATCCTTTGAGATGCTCCCATATTCGACGCTTAGCGGTAATATGTGTGAGCACTGACTCGTTCCGGGAAAGGGAAGATTTTTCTCGATATTGGATGTTATTAAGTTATGAAGATTGGGAAGAAGAAAACAGTCACTGGCTGAGGTCCGACAGCTGCTCAACTGTTCGGAGGCTGACGGCAGGTATACAGTAACACGTGTGTGTTTATGGATTTTGAACACTGATGATTTTTTTTATGTTTAAATCGGGGGCATTTCGAACTGAATCTACAGTATTTTTCACTGTGGTGTACAGTCAACAATTCAGCTACCTTTACTAGATATAAGTTTAAATATATCGACAGTTATACTTACAGCCGCGTTATTGTGCCTTTTATTTCGCAATTTGTCGAATTAATTTGATATGAAGTTCATAAATGAATTTAACTTCCTACAGTCTGTTATAAGAAGAAAATGCACTGATGACTGGATCCCGCAACAAACCCTGTCGAATGATGGTCGGCGGTATGTTCTGTTACAGCGCTTCAAAACACCACATTCTGTGACTTTTCAGAAATAGACACAGCTCACCTGTTATTTTCTGACAGCTGAGATTCTCCCTTCATTTGTTTCAGAAATCGTCATAGTGCGGCATCCTGTTTCTGTGTGTGTACCTGTGAACCATAAAGTGACCCTGAGTGTCCGTGTTGAGGGCACAGATAACCCCCACTACCAGTGGTTCACTGAAGAAAATGAGGTAAGTGGATTTTCCTTGTGTCTTTGTTTGTGGGTTACCAAAAATATTGACATTAAGATATCTATTCATTTTGAAAGCTCTAAAATATTCCCAGGCATTTTGAATGCACTTGTAACTGTTTACTTAAATATGGAAATACGGTCTACAGTGCATGACAGTTGAGTATTGCTATGAATGTCTGTTTTTCTATGCTTGCACTGACAGGTTTATTCTGGTGCACAGCTGTCTTGATCTGACCTCTGATCTGGCTTTTTAAAATAACAACTGAAACGAGTTAAACGTCATATTGAGAAGATCTTTGACACAATATTGCACTGATCTTAATCTTTTTAACCCTTAGGGCCCGCTTCAATATTAGACACACTCGCATCGCTCTGCGCACAAAATGCACTTTTCAAAATCAAGCTTTAAAAAATATTATACACTGATGTAATTTTCTAGATTCACTGAGTTAATTTTTTAACCATCAGTCCTTATCATAAATATCAAATAGTCATTCAATTGCAGAATTTAAAACCCTTTAAATGCCAGGTTTTTGCAAGATGCCATTATGTTTTTGGATGAAAAAAAAGCAACACAAAAAATCAATTATTTTCAATTTACTACATGCAAAATATTTCTTTTCTTTGGTTATCACAGCCTGGGATATGTCGATGATTTGCAACATATCACAAAAAATGACGTCTTAAGGTGTAAAATAGTAAATGATAAATTCCAAGGCAAAAGCCCAGAAGGACACTCAGAAATAATACAATGCATGTTTTTATGCTTTGATAGCTGTGAGATTGAAAAACTGCAGTTTTAATGGGTTTCTATGGCACATTTTTTGCACTTAAACAGTATGAATATAACAATTTTGTTTCCACAGTGTATTTTAGACTTTTTGTAGGAGCTGAGCTGGAAATTCTAAGATTAACAAAAATTCACAATCTTGCCAAAATTGATGCCATATGCCTGTACACAACCAAAATGATAAAAAATGAAGAATGAAAAGTGCGCAATATGCACCAAAAAGTCCCTAAGGGTTCATTATCATTTTGTTTTGTTTTTAAGGTGCCTGGAGCCACTGAGGCAGACTTGGCCATCAAAGCTACAAAAACTCAGCTCTTCGTGTGCCGAGTGAATGACCTTATTTGTAACTGCGTGTTCAGCGACTGGGTGAAAGTGAAGGTGGTGGACATTGATAAATCAGGTATGCATTGTGCCATTCTTGTGTTGATGTATATTGCAGTAGTGTTGTGCTTTTTATTGTTTTGCATAATGACTTTCAGCTGGCAGTGAATCAGTTTTATGCTAAGTGATGCTGTAGGGTTTGAATCTTTCTTTCTAAACATCATCAGGATTGCCAGTACATTGGCAGGGTGAGCCACACATCGCTGTCAACCCGAAACCCCAGACGGTCCGAGAGGGTACCAAACTCACTCTCCGCTGCACTGCCTTTGGCATGCCGACTCCACATTATCAATGGTACAGAAATGGACAGCCGCTGCTTGACAAAACTAGTGGTACGCTGCAGGTATGGAAGGAGTGTTGTCTTTCCTCAGTGCTCATTGTTTCCACTGTGCTATATTTATTGTGTCGATCACTGCACCCCTTAAGCAACCATGTAAATAAATTAGTTAATGTTTTACCAGATGTATGGATGAGTAATCTTACACGTGAGGAAATAGCCGAAAAGACAAACATTGATAGTAATGTAATCTATTGTGGTACCTGCAGATTGAGCGTGCAACAGCCGAGCATGGAGGGACATACCTGTGCTCCGCATCTAATGTGCTACAAGAGACATGGACAGAACCTGTCGATGTTGACATTGGTAAGTCATAACTCATAACAACTTCTATCAACTAGATTCAAGTCTGTTTTCCCTGTATTTTCCTGAGACTTTACATCCTCTATTTTCAATGAAGTGGCTGTTCATCAAATCTGTTTTTTAAACACTTCTTTCACTCCACTGATTTAGCTCTAAGACTAGACTTTAAGTTATTTCCATTATGCTGCAGGTACTTTCCCATTTCTACAGAGTAAAAAGGAAGTTAGACTCCAAAGAGTACTTGATCCGAGCCTTAGACACACAACAGGAAAGTGATGCAAAGTGAAACTTGCTCTTGCTGTGTTTCTCCTGTTTCTAAGTTATATTGTGGCAAGTACAGTGCTGATTCCCAAAAAATAGTTGTCAAAATATTAAATGATACTGCTCTGTATGTGTGCTCTGGACACAATTGTGGTACTGTAGATCAAATTGAAATAAACTGATTTTTGGCTTCTCTTTTTTTATATCCTCTAGTGCAAACTGATCAGCTTCCTCCTGCAGTGCCCACAGGTACGCTTTTATGGAAAGAAACTCAGTGTGCTATTTTTAGCGCGCTACAGTAGAAAACGATCACTACATGTTTGAGTATTTCCTCATGTTGTTATAATTAGAATTTAACTTTTATCTTTGTTTTAGCCACAGATAAAGTTGCTCTTCTCATTGGCAACCTGAATTACTCCCACCACCCTGACTTAATGGCCCCCATTATGGATGTACACGAGCTGGCCAACCTCCTGCAGCAGCTTGGCTTCAGAGTTGTTTCCCTGCTGGACCTCACCAGGGAGGAGATGCTGGCTGCTATTGACAAATTTATTCAGCTCCTTGACAGAGGAGTTTATGGTGAGTATTTGACTATATATATATATATGTAATTTTTTCTCTCCAAAATTCGCTATGTTCGTCAGTTGATTGATCATTTTAACTGTTGCCCTTTGGAGAAATGCTGACATAGTAATTTCAACATACTTGTGGGTTCTGAAATATAACTATGTAACTTCCTCTCTTGTGTTCTGTGACTCTTATCTGTTGCTGTCCACGTGTCATGGGTCACAAAGCCCTGAGTGGTCTATAATAGTGGTGTCTTGTTTTGAGGGCGTTTTGAGCGGGCAGATAAAGGATAGAAAAAAAGCACAGACGTTTCTAACTGTGTATGCTATGTCTGGCACTCCCTGTATGCCTGTAACACAAACAGAGTTTATATAATCTTTGAACAGGGTCATTGACAGTCAGGCAGACAGTTAGCTCAATGTCTGTCTTTCTGGTTGTGATAATCAGTCATACAGTGTTAAACTAAAAACATGGATAGAATTGCAGTTAGTGCTGCACGATTAATCTAATCGCAATTGCAATCGTGATTTTAGGCTGTGCGATTACATAACCGCATAAAAGGCTGCGATTTGTGTATTAATGGAGGAGATAGCCTGGATGTGGTAAGGCTACCTGCAGCCAAAGTCAAGAACAAAACTTCAGCCAGTTAATGGAAAAACGTACTTTTTTGGGGAAAATATTAAGTTATTTTCTGAAACAGTAATGTAAAAACTTAAGGCTTTGTATTTTTCTTATTCTACTTAATATTTGTATGTTTAAATACACACTTCAAAACTATTATTATTCTCTGCATTTTCCTTGATAACCAAGAAGGTAGACTCGTGATATAAATTATATATTTATTTTATCATTATCACAATCGCAAATAGCAATATTGTTTAGTATAATGGCAATCGCACATTTTTTACCAATTGTAGTGTATGTAAACAATCAACTATTAATAACTACAGCAAATAGCTTTAATGATGAGTCATATAGTGCAGGGGAACAAGGCCACTACTGTTTTATTACAAAGCAGACAGATACCCAAGTACACACTAATGACAGAGCTGTATGTGAAATTATGCTGATGATGAAATAAAAGCAATGATAAGAGAACAGTCACGCTGTATCAGAATTCTATTTTCTACTATGTCTTGCTAACAACAAACAAAGGCTGAAAATTGAGGAAGCATGTGTTTTGAAACATACCATACTGTATAGCAATCAGGCGTCTTTTTGGTCCCCAGTGTGACCTTTCTCCAAGCTGTGCCAAATAGTATGTATTATTTATGCCTGGATTGCGCGTGTACATTGCAAAATCTGATCTTTACAATTCTTATGGTGTTGCAGCATTAACTATTTATGTATCTTATGACTCTACACAGGTCTTTTCTACTATGCGGGTCATGGATATGAGCGTGCTGGGAGGAATTACCTGGTAGCTGTTGATGCTCCACAACCGTATCGGACTGAGAACTGTGTCTGTGTGCAGAGAGTCATGCTCAGCATGCAGCAAAGACGGACAGCACTGAGTGTGATCCTTCTGGATACCTGCAGGAAATGGTAGGTGTAATATCTCATTTCTCTTTTTACTCAGAGAAGAAAGTCTCACATGGATTTTTATGTTTACTTCTTATATGATGATTTTACTGTACTATAGAAATGCAAGCAAGTATGTATCGTTTATATGAGTTGTTTTTGACATAATGCACGGGTTATCAGGATTTGTTTTGATTGCTTCAGTCTTTTGAGGTTCTGGAAACAGTTACATATACTTGCAATTCCAAATGTGTACAGAACCACTTTTTAATAATTTTTGAACTACCTTAACGAAACACAAAAAACAGCTTGCGTGACGACTTTACAAACACTATACAAAGCCATGGACCATGATTGATGATCATGACCTCACCAATTGGTTTGTGGACTTTTGAAGCCTATAGTTCGACATATTGGCCGTTGCCATCTTGGATTCTTGGAGGTAGAAGTGACTGTATTTAGACAATAGAGTGGTACTGTGATAATGCTAATGCTAATTTTAACAAGCGAAAAACAAGCTTAAAACCGTTAAAATGTATTCACTGGAAAAATTTTTGGAGCTATTATTGTCATATTTATTTAATGTAAACTCGTCAAATATTTTTTCATTCCTGAATCTCTTATTCATATTATGATTTTGTTTTAGGTTAAGTAGGCACACCAAATATTAAGTATGTTTATTCCCATAATCATGCATAAAATAATGACCTAGAAGCCTTTTCATTCAGAATTTAATTTAGCGCTGCTCTGTTGATATGCATTTTATAGGGGTTTGTTATAGTTAAGTTAGATTCACGAGCTAACTGCCTTGATAAATTTGTTCCAATTTGTTTTTGACAGCGGCAGTGTTTTCTTTTGGTGTGACATGTATAAGATGGTGAATCCTCTAATGTAAACCTTTGCTGATTTTACATTTTAAAAGGTACAACCAGGACAGCTTACCTTCAGGCATCATGCCACTGGGACCCAGTGGGAACACTGTCTATGGTTATGCCACGTAAGTACTTTTTCCCCCATTGTTCTGTAAATATTTCATTACAAATGCAAACTCAGCTAAGTCTTTTGCTATCTGTGATCCTAACCTTAATGCTTTATTAACCAATGCAGATGTGAAGATGCTGAGGCATTTGAGGTCCAGGACGGGGGTAAAAGCACTGGAATCTTCACTAAGTACTTGAACGCGCACATCCTACAGACCGACAAAGTCACACACGTCTTGGAGCAGGTGTCTGAGGGTAAGTATTTCAAACATGGCTGTGTTTTTGGTTTTGAGAACATGATGATAAACCAAAAGTATGTCAGCCTTACAATGAATCTAAGATACTGTAACAAGGAAAGGTGCAGTTTTTCAACTGTGCTGTTTTTTGAGTTGCTATTTTAATGGGAGTGCAGTTATTTGCATTTCAATTTCACTGAAAAGATATATAAAATCATAATGATTTGATTTTTGATGGTATCTGTGCCAAAACAAGTGTGTTCCCTTATTAGTGGAGTATGATTTGTATGCCGAGGCATTTCTGCTTCATTTAATTTTAATTCTATTTTGTGAGACATTTTACCTGTAGCTAAAAATTGCAGCTCCTGCAACTTGGATATTGTACATGGCTATATTGTGATTTCGCTGATATTTAATTTAATTGTGCAGCCCTACTTTTATCTGTCCAGTAGGTTGACCGTTGTTGAAGTTTTGAGGGTAAACAGATTTGAAGGGAACAGGTTGTTTTTTGGTGCGCTGGACCACAGACAAGTTTTCTAATCGTTGGCGAGTCTTTTTAGTGTTGTTTACTCAGGACTTGTAAGTTTAGCTGTGACTGAGCGGAGGGTGGGAAGTTCATCAAGTTGTCCTGTATTGAGAGCATGTTTGTCTGTGTGATGGGCCTCTGGTAGAATAATTTTTCAAGGTACCATTAGTGTGTGACCTCATTCGCTGGAAATTCACACTGTTGGCATGAGAACAGCAAGAAACCTGAGAGCTGCAGAGTGCAAGACAGCTGCTCTGCCGTTTGGGCACCCCCTGCCAATGCTCTCAAGGCTTCACAGGATGTCCTGCTATCAGCACTCTTGGTGTCTGTGTGTGTGTGTATGTATGTGGACATATTTAGATGTACAAATGAACCTTTTTTTAACAAGAGGTTTTATCCTTACTTTTAGCTCTTTGAAACTTTGATTTGAAAATAGGCAGTAACTTAAAGTTCCCAAGCCTCTGTTTTTCAAATCTGCTCATCTTGTCTGGGACTTATTTAGAGATGGAAAAAGAGCTGTTGTTGATGAGCTGTCCATCCATTACAGTGAAGACAGCTCGCCCCAAATATTCTTGATGCCAAATCTTCTCAAAAGCCAAGCATACAACTATATTAAATCATTTGAACAGGCTGACCAGCCTTTCCACCCTGGTAACCTTTTGAATTATACTCATGTTTGCATTTATTGAAACTTGAAAGGAAGGGTTTTCTCAAACACATTCAGTAGAACCAATTAGTGTGAATATTAACTCTCATAATATCTAATCTTTAAAATTTCCCCAAGTTCCTGAAAACCAGCCATGTGAATCTGATTAATTATTCTCCCTGCTATTGCGAAACTCAGGCATGACCCCATGAGCTAAAGAGTATGAGTGCACACCCTGTTGTGGTCTGTACTCATTTATGTGCAATAATACTTTTAATAATGCTCATTTTCACTGTTAAATGTGTATTGTTTTTATCATTGCTTAATCTCAGACTATTGTTTTATTTCATTGTATTTATTTGTTGTTTCTACTGGTTTTTAGATTCTAGTTTTCTATTTTAGTTTTGCTCACTGGGACCTGGGACAGTGCATAGTTTCCTTCCCTCTCATGAACCTCATGTTTTGGAATGACAATGAACACTCTTGAATTTTGAGGTGGAATAAGCAAAATTGGGGAAAAATACCCTATGGATTTGTATGTCAAGTTGCTGTAGAGTTTTGTCATCAGATGTTACAGGCATCATGTTTACCCGTTTTTCTCGGCACCAGATCTAGGCAGAGACCCTCTGGTCACAGGCAAGCAGCAGGTGGAGATCAAACACACCCTTAAGGAACCGCGATCCCTTGCAGACCCAGTTCGGACCACCGGCCACACAAGGGAGCTTCACTTTCGAGATGCCTGCTGGAGACAAGCAAATGGTGTGTTGAGGAAAATCTCCTGAAACTTACATGCTCACTGAATTACAGGTCAAACTGCATTAAATGCAGAATATGTTAAAAACAGCATCATTCCAAATATAGTCTATTTTCTTTCAGGTAAACCACAATTCTGTTACTTCATCTGTTGTCACCTTGAGTGTGAAAAAGAGATTATTCTGTAAACTCTTATCTGCACCTCCTACACTACAGCATGTGACAAACCAAGTGCAGACCTTGTGGTTCAACGTGATATTTTCATCAGCACTCACTGACGCTACTCAATTTCTTTTCTTTTCTTTTTGATAAATCAAAACAGGGAACTGGCTCACTTTACAAAAAGTCTTTTACTGTTTGATGGAGGGAAGTTGTTTTTTTGACACCTTGACTTCCTCAAATTTACTTCACCACTCTTAGAATGGAACCATGAGCTAATCTGAGAATCGTCTCCGTCTCCTTAAGACAAGATCCAAAGATAAAAAGCCTGTGGTTTCAAATAATAGCAAGACTAAAAGTCCCTAATGTGGTTAATCAAGGATTCGGTAAAATAAGCCTCTCTATTTCAGTAGTTTAACATCATAATAACCCAAAAAGCAGAGTCAGTGTAAAACAGCTGTAGAGCATGTTAGTCATTATTTTTTTTTTTTTAAAAAAAACCTTTTTCATATCTTTTTTCAGAACTACCACGGAAGAAGCGGCTGATGTTTATTTGCGGAGTAGAAGTGGAAGTCAGCTTCTCAGCTTTGTTCTCAAATGTCATGGTGGCTTTTGCCACCATCAAGACTACAAGCCCCAGAACCCAGGACTGCACCGTCACTCTGAGCAGCACACCTGTAAATATTTATCTTTACTTGAAACAATATTGTCAAGTTTTATTCTCATACATGTAGGAGCCACAAGAGATCTATGCAGTGAACCAAGCTACTTTTGATTTTAATACCCATTGACAAAACACACTACAGGTGAAAAGCAAATACAGTGGTGGAATGTAGCCAAGTACATTTACTCAAATACTTTACTAAAGAACAATTTTGAGGTACTTTGAGTATTCATTGAGTCCATTGTATAATATTTTTTATACCTATACTACACTATATTTTGCAAGGCAAATATTGTACTTTATAATTCACTAGATGTATTTAATAACTTAATTTACTTTACAGTTTTAGATTATTAATACAATAAACTAATTATGATGTGTTAATATAGATTATGCTACCCAGCAGTATACAAAGTAATCAAAATAAGCTTCACCTTTACCAGTGGCAACATTAAAGTGATAATCATATTAATGTGTAACTAATTATAATTTAGTAATATGATGTGAATCTAAAATGGGCTGTTTTTCATATTTGAACTTTATCTTTTGGCACTTCAAGTATTTTTTGCTGCTAATACTTTTGTACTTTTACTTGAGTACAAGTTTGAATGTAGGACTTTTACTTGTAACAGTAACATTTTTTACAATGTAGTATTAATACCTCTACTTAAGTAAAAGATTTGAATACTTCTTCCACCACTAAGTAAATGTAAGGACAACAGAGAAGTCCTTGTTTTTTGGCTCTTCACTGAAGTCTGACTTTTGACTCTTTTAAGAGTGACTAAATTCAGCATAGGGGTTAAAAGTTGCAAGTTGTATCGACATCACAAATTCCATGTTGCTCACCGTAAAACTCAGTCAGTTTCCGTGAGCCAGCAGGAACTTCTCACTGATGACCATTCACCCCCACGTTTCGTATGTCTGACGAAGTTCTGCCCATATATGGACTTCCAGTCTGCTGCAGTCACAGACAAAGACAAAGCAGGAAGTGAGAGTGATAGCAATCTGCTGTACTTCTCCAGTATAAGAACTACATGCTTTTGAATGCAGAATCTTGAGTCATACTGACATCTAGTGGCAAATTTATGAATTCATTTCTAGCAGTGAGTCTGTGTTTGGCTGGTTTACATGCAGTGACATGATTATTGAAAGTGAACTGTTTAAGTTGCTTAGAAATGTTGATGATGCTGACAGAATATTTTATGCTTTGAATCCTTAGCCAATGGAAGACATATTTTCCGGCCCTGGCAGGTCAGAGGATATGGACTCACTACTATTCAAGACTTCAGAAAACCCAGACTGTAGTCTGCGACTTTGTGGTCTTCAAAAGCTTACGGTATGCAATTTATTATATTTTCCTTTTCTGTTTATATGATTTTTTAAATTTTACAATGAAATATTCTCAATGCCAAGCAAACAACTATATGAAATCATTTGAACAGGCTGATCAGCTTTTCCACCCTGGTAACCTTTTGAATTATACTCATGTTTGCATTTATTGAAACTTTAAAGGAAGGGTTTTCTCAAACACATTCAGTCAAGCCAATTAGCCAATTATAACAGGGCAGGTTTTTACAAAAAAAGTCTATTATTTGCCTTTGTTAGGAATCGCTTGTCATCAAAGTGGATCTACACTATACTCACATGGACAGTCGGCTGCGCCAGACAGAAAGCCAACAGGTGGACATTGGAAAACCTCTGGTCGCGTCCTGTAAATTGCACAAGAGGAATCATGCAACAACAGCCAAGAAAAAAGAAGGTGCTTCAGCTCAAACTATGGGTGACATACCAAGCAGCAAACCACAGCTGCGTCAGACTCAGGCAGGTCCATGTCGCCCTTTCACCAGAAAGGCCGAGTGTGCTGCTAAAGTTGCAGTTGCAAGGAGCAACGAACCTGAAGAGAACGATGAAAATGAACTGTACAATACTTGTATGAAAATGTGATGCTTTTTACTGATAAGAGTAGGAATTTTCAGTTGCCGATCATGCATCTTACTTGTCTGTGGTTGATTGATGATAAATGAGAGAGTGAATGAGTGACTGAGGTTTGTGTTTGGGTAGTGTTTTCAGCCTTCAATTCTTCTCAACACTGAAGAAACATTAACACTTACTTTTGCTAACTACTGATTTCATCACAACTTGTATATTACCTTTTTTTCCACTTTATAATCAATGGCAAGCTGGCTAGCCGTATTTATCAACTAAAGACCATTACTGTTATTAATTTATCTAATAAAGACAACTACTTTCATCACTATTTTGATTGTCCACGTTTTTGAAATATGCTAATCTGTTATCTCTAATTATGAAATCAACTGCTAAGATCGATCACACAGTATATAAATGAATAGACAACAAAATTGACATAACGCTGCTGACTGGGAGAGTAGTAAACAAGTGTGAGCAAGTTACTATTGTAAAAATTGCATGACTAAAACTAAATTTGCTACCTGCATTACAAAAGAAGACAGAAATTAACAAAAACGTTATGGCAAGATTAGTTGTGGCAAGTAACATTAGGCCAAAGGGAAATATTTCTGATACTTACCATTTGTACTTTATCATAGTAAAGGGGTTGCTAGGGAATTTTTTCCTTCTTTCTTTCTTAAAATAAACAAATAAATAAATTATATATATCTTCCCTTCCCTGCATGACATATTTCACAGTTTCTAGCTATAAGAAATTGTGTGTTTTTGAGATTTAAAATGAAAACATGCCTTGAAAACCCACTTGAGTTTTGGGGAGTTCTGATGATATTTTAAATAAATACAAAATACAACTCTTTAAAGTTGATTTCCCCTCAAGCCAAATTAAACAAAATATCTCCCTCCAAAGTGGTTAAAAATACACATGGAGGCACCCCCGTTTAACACCATCCCCTCTGATATATAACGATCACTCCCTAAATGTAACCGAATATTACGTTAGCTTAAGAAAACCAAGTTTTAGCATTAGCAAAGTTGCTAGTTAGCGTTGACGTTAACCATTATAAAGAACAAGAAAACGAGACCGAATACTACAACGTATTGCTAACATTTCTAACATTAATGAGAGAAAAGTCTTGATATTTAGACGTTTTAAATACCTGGTTCGCTTAATACACACAGCAATTGTGGCCCAGCTGTAAGGTTAGCTAGTCATAACGTTAGCTAACTTTAAGGAGCAACGTTTGTTGCCGTTAAAGTCTGGTAACTGTTAACTATTCATTTCTAAACTTTATAATTCTGGCTTCATTTGGTGACTACGTCTCTTACGTTAAAAAGTACACTGTTTGTTCAGTAACTTTATCACTCAAACCATCTCACCAACTTTGTGACTATTTGCTTTCTTATAATCAAAATGTCTCTCGGCGTCAGCAGTCCCCGGTAGCTCGCCGTGATCGTATAGTGGTTAGTACTCTGCGTTGTGGCCGCAGCAACCCCGGTTCGAATCCGGGTCACGGCAAGAGTGTCAGGTTTCTGAGGGGGTCGTATTTTGGCTTCCACTCAACTCCGACACGAAATCGTAATTATTTTATGCGAACTATTGCATTATGTAACAAAGACCACTCTATAAAAACGGTCTTTTGATTAAGATTTGGTCAACCCTTCTCTGAGTAATAAACTGAAGTGAAATAACAAAAAAATTACACCGTCGTTGACATTTTTTTGAGATCCTGTACCACCTTAGACATCGCAGAGTTCTTAGTTTTGTTTTGCTTTTTTTAGTTTTTAATTTAATGTTTATCATACAGGAGGGGAACTGCTGGGCCCTGTTGACCGCTTAAAACGCACTAACGATCTTTGACCTGCAGGTGGCAGTGCGATACATTCAATATTCGCCAAATATGACCTTGGTACAATAAACTATATATCTTATACTATATATATCCTGTCCCCCTTTCAGGATGGCTTACCTTAGCGTTGACAAAACTGTTTATAATTAACCCTTTGGAACTCTTCTTGTGTTTGTATTTAAACCTTTGAACCTTTAGCAAATTGATGCAATTTCTTTCAGAAACATGGGGAAAAGGGCAATAAGCAGCCTGTTAAAAAATGTTGCAAAAATTGCAAGAAATTTGTAGATTCAGAAAATAATTTTAAAGCAGCTAAGTAGTAATGTATAGGGAAAAATACGCTAGGTAAAAATATATTTATATTTTTTATATATATTTATAATTATCATAATTACATTACAATTACACAATTATTGTACATTTTAAGCACGTTTCCCTCACCATTTCCTGATTTCTTAAAAAAAATCTTTTTCATTTCCTTTAAAAAATGTTTTTCCTTTTTTTAATTTCAATAAATATATATATTTAAAAAACTTAAACACTGAACCAAAGTGCACAAAAACAAGAAGTTACTTAAAAAATGTGGGGAAAAAAGGCAATGAGCAACGTCATAAAAAATTTAAATGAACATAAAAAATGTTTTAACTGTAGGGAAAGTGTCTGGGAAATATTAATTTTTGAATATAATTTTTAATGAGTAAACACAAAAATTTCTTTTTTCCTTTTTGCCAAGTTATTGTTGCTGTTTTTTTTAATTTTTGTTTTTTTTAAAAAACTTTTTTTTTTTCTTTGTTTTTTAACTAATTTTCTTTTTCTGGGTTTTTTTTTTTTTATTTTTTTTTTTAACTTTTTTTGCTATCTGAGACCATTGATTCAGGGGATCCAAGACAGGGCACCTTGCTGTAGTTTTTTTCAGGTATTGCCCCTGGAGCTTCCAACAGCATTTACTATTTATAATTACTCATGAGTGCCTCTTGGTTCAATGAATTTTCATCATGGCAGCTTTTGGCTAAATTGTAAGTCACTGCAGTCATCATCCAGTAGTTTTGCAGCATAAATAAAATATAACTCTGTATTTAATTGTAATCCTGTGGAAGGTATTTCAAAATCAGAATTCTACTTTTATTTTATTTTATTTTTGATATTATCTGGCCCTCGGTAGCTGTGTGTGTGGATAAACTGCGGCGTAAGAAAAACAATGTTGGACATAAAAGCGCAGAGAAAACGCCACACGCTCCCGTTGGTTGACTTTGACGTCAGTTTTCAGTGGGACCCGCCCGCTTGCTCAAGTGGCAGCGGTGAATGGTGAGAGATAATCCCCGGCTCTACCACAGACACACAACAGCGCTCAGCTGCCTCTGGATCTGGATGCAGGCATCCTTGGATTTGTTTTTTTTTTAGTACGGGCCCACTGCACGAAAACTTAACGGGACAACAATGGTGCAAGTCTCGGCGGCTGAATGCGTGGCTGCTGGTCGTTTAGGAGACCGAGGATTGTGGTCAATGTGACATTCACTTGCGCGCTGGTGTTGAGTTTATTGTTCTGGTCCTACAGACGCGGAGCGGCGATTCTCTGAGAAGATGTTGAGCCGATTCATGAGTGGCAGCATCAGGAATCTCGAGCGGGAATACAGCTGCACCGTGAGACTGCTGGATGATACGGAATATACGTGCACCATTCAGGTTAGTCACCTGTCGACCACAGTTGATACACTCTGCAGAGCTCTGAATAGCGATGCAATTGTGTCTGACCTGGCAGACAGAAATAGCGAGTGTGTAAGTAGAGGGACTGCAAGTGCCTGCATGTCCCATTGCTGGTGCCAAGGCACAATGTAGACCCTGAATACAACATCATAGAGTCATTTTTGTCATTCCAAAAAACATGATGCATCTCCCTCACGTGACACACTATTGCCAGAATACACGAATTTCAGGAAGCTTTGTAGGACAGACATGGCAATTCCTTCAAGCTCAGGTTGATGGGATGTCAAAAAGCACATTACACTCTGAAATACATAACTGAAAGGGCGTTCTTGCAGGATTATTTGTCTCATGTGTCAGTTTATGTCTTTGCTCGAGGCAGTGCTGCTTGCTGGATTATTGCTTGTTTGGTATTAATCATCATTTACTGTTTTTGCTAATGCAGTTTCTCGTGAACCGCCTGGCATCAATAATGCACATTGGGTATCCCGTTGCTGCTCTGGAGAACATGCCTTCCAAGTTATAACAGGGGCTCTTGCACATCCACAGTGGTAGAAGCTAAAATGTGCTATGTGGTGTTAGACCCTTGAAACCTAAATTTTCGTTTTCTTGTGAGGCATTTAGGCACCTTTACCAAGCATTTAAACCTTAACCACCTGAGCAAATTTGAATTATTTCAGGCAAGGAGCAACTTGGCAAGAAATCGGGAGAAGGGGACAAGAAAATGACCTGAAAATTAGTTTAAAATTATTATTATTATTATTATTATTATTATTATTATTATTATTATTATTATTATATCTATTTTCAAAGTAAGACAAGAAAGAGAAAATTATTTAAGTATTTGGGGAAAAAATTCAGGGAAAATATCCAGACAACTAGAAATTTAAACTTATAATTATTAGAATTATATATTTAATATTTTTTCTTTCTTTCCCCCAGGCCATTTCCTTGTTTCTTTTTTTGAATTCCAATTTTCAGTCTATTTTCTTGTAACGTCTTGTTAATTTCTTGCTTTTTTTGGGTAATTTCTTGTGAAGTTGAAGAGGAAATCAAACCAATTTGCTCAAGTTAATGCAAGATTGATTGCTCTCATTCAGTGACGTAGGTAATCCTATGTATTTCTTTCATAAAGTGGAAAACAAACTATTGCTATTGTCAGCTGAGACAGCTTGTAAAGATGAAAACAGAATGAGGCCCTGATATTAAAAATGTCTCCTTCTTTTGTCTCTGCACTACAAGCATTGCTTTGAGGACTGTGCAGTTTATGTTCATGCTGATTTCATAAAAAAGTAGGTGAGAGGGCCTGTCACATCAATGACAACACAAAATCATTCCCTTTGTGTGCAGTTGTAGGAAAGGGGTGTGAGGAAATCCTGAGAGAATTTCTTGGAGCAACATGTAGACACATTAACGCCGCCTTACAGGGGACACGTTTAACCTGCAGCGTGAAACAATGCAACATTAATAAGACATGCATGATTCTTGTCACTTTGATATCTGCTATCAGCAGCACTGCAGTAGCTCCTCTCCCACAAGCACGCGTGAAATAGATACTGCAATTACTGAAGGATCGTGACTGCGTGCCCAGGTTGTAAACAGACCTGCATTTGCGCTGGGAGAGCGGGGCCAGAGATGGAGCTGGGCCAGATGGACCGTGAAGCCAGCAGGTGTGCTGTTTGCAGCAGAGTCGTGTGGTCTGGGCGGCTGACGTCAGCAGGCTAGAGAGAGGAGGAGAGGAGTGTAAGAGGAGAATGCTCCGGCTCTGCTGTGACTGTCTGGCATCCTGACTATCTTTCTGTCTAACCTGGCCGTGGGAGGCAGCAGGATAATCCACCTGACTGGCCACACCGCTAAAACCTATTCTTCTTTTAGTTAAAATTTTGCCCTTCTTTCCCGCAAGGCTTCTGGCCTGCCAACAAGCAAAATCACCCAGGATACCAGGACACACAGAGGAGGGAATGCAAAGTAAGAGGCATAACTAGGTCATATACTCTCACATGATCTCGCTCTACCTCTGTGTCTCTCCCTCTTTCTCACCTTCCTATCCTGTTTCCAGTGAGCTGGGAATTTACTCCCTGTAGAAATCTTTCCATTATCCCTCAAACTGCGTAAATTGAAATAGCAAAAATAAAATACGCCTAATGGACACGAGTCTATTTCGAAAAAACTCCCATTTATTGCAAAAAAGTTTTGACACTTACATGAGTTGGTATTTCAGGTGATTCAATCAGCCATATTTCACAAAACTGCGATGGAAAAAATTTTTTGGCTTTTCTAGGTCACATGATGCTATGGCTATGTGCTTGTCAGTAGAAACTGGCTCCCTCATGATGCAGCAGGAGCTACAAGAGCTGTTATTGCATCACATAACTCTTCAAAAGTTAAGCGGATCATCCAGAAGTTTGAATCCACAATTCCTCTGTGCCATGGTGGACTATCACCTCCCAGAAATCCCTCATATGTGGCTGCTCTTAAGTATAAGGTGCTCGCCTTTCCATTATTGCTCCATAACACGCCTTTGTGGCCTTTGATTGAAAATAATTACGGCTAGTGCAGTGGCTGCAATAGAAATAAAGCTGCTGATGTTTTGAACATCCTACACCATGCTTCTTGGAATGTTATCGTGAGAGAAGTCACCGAACATCACCCAGTGGAAATGTAGTCATCTCGCAATTATGTTTTATCCACATTTTGAAAAAATGGCTTAAGTTTTGCACAAATCTGTAATGGAAACCCACCTACTGTTTCCATTGCACTCAGATCGTTTCCCTAAACTGTTGGCTCCAAATTCAGATTTGCCCCTGACTTATGTTAGCCTCCTTCCTCTGGGTTCCTGCAACTTAAGGCAAGGGAGATTTAAGACTTTTAAGTCAATTTAATGACAGCTAAGGCCTTATTTTTAGAATAATGAATTTAATGCCTTTTAAGACTTTTTAAGGATCCATGGGAACCTTGCTTCCTCCTTCTGACACTGAATCAGGTATCAGTTTCCTCAATGACAGGGACATCCCCACCATGTCTGCATTTATCAGGCCACATTCAGCAGAAATTAGAAACAGAAAATATGCATACGACACAGCTGAGCATTGTGGGCTTTCAAATGAAGGGCAGAAAATGTGTCCATCTTTTTAAGGCAGCTGTAATGCATAAACTTAAGTTTTGCTTTGATGAATTATGGATCTTTCCACTATGTTTGGAGGAGGACAGAGTGAGCGCTCATCATTACGCAGCCCTTTGGATTCAGCTCTCATCCAGATGCAGGTTAATGGAAGTGCCTGAAATCCTCTGTTGCCCTCAGGCCTCTTCTGCTCTGTGATTTTAATGCAGCGTTGCAGCAGAGAGTCAGACTTCAGCATCGCCTCACATTTGTGTCACATCTGAATAACAAAGAAATCACATTTAAAGAAAATAGATAATCAAAGACCAAGCGCATTCACCCATCGTAAATACAGCATGCGCCCTCACTGTGTGTGTCTCTGCTCCTGTAGAAAAACTCTTTTCTAATTTAGTTCTGTCAGATGCAATATTGATAAGTCGAAGACATCTAAATGCAGGTTGTTTATCCCCACTTTGCCTTAAAAGTTTTATCTCCCAGCCTGTGCATATAAAGGAGGCCTAAATATGCCACTTTTACACAGTCAGTTGCCAATATTTCCTCTGGATCTCCATTCTCAAAGTGTCTGTACGTCACAGTAAGCTCAAAACAGGAGCTCAAAAGGTATTGTGTGAGTTTTGTGTGGGGAGAGGAGACAGAAAGAGAGACAGTCTCTACAGATGCAGGAAAAGTATTGTTTACCCCGAAAGGATTGTTCGGCTTTTTGAGCAGCTATTTGTTCATCGAAAGAGTAGGGTGCATTTAAGCTCTCTTCCACTCTAGTCGTATTGTTTCTGACAGTTTTAAGTTTTTTTGCTTAACATCTCTTCAAATGCTTATATATGATGTAAGATGTAGATCGTACCTATTTTCTCCTTTACTGGTGCAAATCTGATTCGCACTTCAAAAAGTTCCAGAGTTTGTCGTTGTGCCTCTAATTAATTACAGATTTATTGAATGGTTGTCAGCACAGTGATCTGGCCCTCTCCAGATACAGAGTTAATTATAGCTTGCACCCTGTGAAACCTGTGATTTCCCCTGCTTTTCTAATAACTGTTTTGTATGATGGAACCACAACCACCAGCTTTCAGCTCGCCAATTCACCCAAAAGCAAACATTTGATGCCTGAATGATGATGGCCAAAATGAATCAGGATTTTTTTTTTTTATCATATGTGATAATTATTGAATTTAAAATATTTCTATTGCAGTTTCACATTCAACGGTGCACGGATTTTACTCCCATGCTTTGCTATATTTTTGCCGATGTACAAATCTTTGCAACAAATTAAGATTGTGCTTTATTCACAATGACCTCCTCACAATCTCCTAGAGGCAAACTATAAATAAAATTGTGCCAAAACGGTTTCCCAGAAATTAGAATAACAGAGCACTGCTTTCACTTTCACACTGGGCAACACATTTTTCCATCGTTTAATTGTGGGAGGCCAAAATCCAGATCACGATTAATATTTGATTAATTGTACAGCCCCGCACTGAAGTCTGTGCTGATGCTGCCTTCACATGCTTCTCGGAAATATCAGATTTACGAGGAACGAGCATATGAACGTCCCTACAAAGTCGTAATTGTGAGTAGAAAATTGGGAAATTTCAATAAGTTCCTTAAAAAAAAGAAATTGGGGCATTTCAATGATACCAGAGCTGCCGAGTTGTGACATTTGCGTGATGTTTCAAGGCATCAGTAATGGCAGAAAGCATGGAAACAGTTTCAACAAATGACAGTAAAAGATTATATATTTCATTAATTAGTTCCGAGTAGCTATCATTTACTTACATATATGTTAGCATCTGCATCTATCAGCTGTAGCAAGCAGGCAAACTTTGAACTATAAAGCATGTCAGGCCAGTATACTAACACTGATAACGTTATTTTATAACACAAGTTGCCAACTTGACGTCATAAATACATAAACATGGTGGGCAAAAGTCAATGTTTGGTCAGTTGTGACTTTTTTATGAATTCACGGATTAAATATCAGTTTTTTTGATTACTTATAAAGTGTAATAGGGTATTAATGGTAACTACTAAGACACTACTGCTGTGTCCAAAATCAGTGCCGGACAAGTTCTCTTCATGTCTGCTGACGTCTCGGTGAGGAGGCTGCCGGGGGATGGGAGTCTGTGTGTTAGGGCTGCTTCACTCTGAGGCATGGTGCCAGGGTCTCAGCTGTTGCTACGGTGACTCCACAGTTACCCTAACAAAATGTGAGATCAGTCACTGGTCAGGATTCCCCTTCCAAAAGGCTCTGACAAAGACTTGGCCGTTAGCGCTCACAGGAAGGTAATTTATATCCTGAATGCCATTGGAGGGCAGTGGTGGTGAGGTGACTGATGCCATGCCCACGCCAACCAGGATGACCTTCTTTGGACTGTCCCACTGTTCCTCTGACACACATTTACTCTCTTACCTCCTGTGATGTCATTATTGTCATAGACCTTCTGTGCTTGCTGTATGATGTAAGCTCTGGGCAGCTGTGCACTAAAAGGATCATAGACTGATACTTTTGCAAGAAAGGGAAGATTCCTACCAGCTGTGATTGGCTCTTTCTCGTCACATGATATGCAATGTGCGAGCAAAAGTTGGAACTGTGTTCGTCTCTGGGCGCAGCAGTCATGCCCTGAAAAAGAGGCGCTTGGGTGCTTACATGTAGCAACAGTGTTGCTTTTGAGTGCACCTGGTGCATGTCTACATTAAAAAACAGTGGATTTGTTGAGGCTGCAGAAACATGGTATGTGAATGGGCCCTCACTTTGACAAGTTCTCATATGTATATTTTGTCATTACATTTTCCCAAATGAAGTTGGCAAAATTATGAATTAAATTAGGAACTATGTGATCAAAGCATGACCAAACAAAAATGCAAACCTGAAAAGACTCTCAGTGCCAGATCTGAGAGTTGGTAATAGATTGCAAATGGCCAGGTGAAGGAAAAGAAAATAATTATTATTCAATAAAAATTATTCAAAGCCCTCCTTAGGAAATCTTTATTAAAATTATTTAATAAAGATTATTGGCTGGGATTTCTTTTAAGTCTTTTTTTGATTATTAAGATTAAGTAAAAACAATGTAAATAAACGGTTACTCATATTTATTAAACATTTTTACTTGATAATTATGTCTCCAAGTTGAGGGGCCACAGCATGGATTTTTACAGTGTGGGCCACAGGTCTGGTTGTTACCAAAAATAGTTCGTTTACTGCCCAGCTCTAAGTGAAATAGTTTTTTACTGTTTTCGCTTTCAGTTGTTTGTGGGTTTTTTTTTTATACATATTTGAGTATATATTCATATAAAAAAATTAGAAAAACATACTTTTTTAAAAAAACAACAATAATTCTTACTCAAGGTGATTATTGAATGCTCAGTGCAAATATGTTTTATATATTGTTACTGCAGTTTTATCTTCAATGTCCAGTGTGACACTTCAGAGATCACTGGTGACTGTAAGTCAATGCTGACTTTACGCTGTCAGGACCTTCAGAAGTGTCCTGTGACAGGTCTACTAGGCACACAATGTGTCAGCCAGGTTTGGAAGAGTGCACACCTATGTGTGTGTGTGTGTGTGTGTTCAGAGCCAACGGCAGCAGACACACTGTTGCTATGCTTCATATAAATGATTAAAATGTGTGCTAGGTCTGAATGTTTCATGAGCAGTAACCTCAGGAGAACATCACTTGTGTTTACCAGCATCACCGCGCACCAGTATCACGATTGGCTGAACCTGTGGCGCATGGCTGCTTGCGATTAAGGATTACATCACTGTAGCGTCTATCTAGACAGCAGGGCAGGGCAGCCCCGGCTCGCAGCCCTCTCCAATCTCTCATGGGGATTTGACATGTGGGAGCAGCCACTTGCCAGTTATACTTTATCAGTCACGTCTTGTTGATAATGAAAGGGCCGGTGCTGCGTGTCAAGGTTGCACAGGGCTGCTGCTCACTTGCTGCCTTTGGATGTGGTCCTTAATCTTCACCCTTGTGTGTCACTGCTGTCTCACACACAGCTCTGAGTGGGATTTTACTGGGAAATTGAACTTTGGGATTCATGAAAGAGCTTAGCTAAGGATGAGATGCAACTTTTGCTATGTTCTAGTTGAAAACACAAGCTCACACACACTTTTCTTGAGTTGTGGCACATCAGGATGCTTGCTGATGCCACTAACACTACGTTCACACTGCAAGCCTAAGTGCCCAATTTGAATTTTTTTCTAGATATGATTTTTTAACTTAACTGTCATTTAAAATGTGGCCAGTATCAGACTCCAATGTGAACTGGTCATGGCCCTGATGTGCCCAGAAGAACAATAAGACGTCACACACACACAGAACACTGTGTATATGGATGCAAAAAAGGAGAAGAAGTCCATAATAAACATGAGGTCCACTGATGTGACGGTTTACAGTTTACTTTTTTAAGTTATTGTGCAGTGACTCCACAGGGAGAAGAAGAAAGTCAGCAGTGGGTGAATGAGACAAAGGGCTTTGTCAGTCTCTACTGATGGCATTTCCTAATGCCCATTTGAAATTTCAGACTGATTAGGCAACCCATCGAGGAAAAAATTAGATGCAGGCAGACGGATGGACAGACAGACGGAGTTTTCTTCATTTTATAGAAGGATGTCGATCTAAAGTGATGTAAAAGTAGCATTGAATTCCGATCTGGGTATCGTAGTGTTCAGACTGAGGTTGCTTTTCAAAAAATCTGATTTGTATTTGACTAGAATCATATATGAAAGTGGCCCAAATCTGAATTGAAAATATCAGATTCCATATGATTTGTGCTGGTCACACTGTCAATAAGCAATCGCATCAGGTTCACATAGGGGGATAAAAATCAGATTTTGGCCACTTGGGCCTGCAGAGTGAACATAGCTTAAATGTGGTTACAGAGCTTGTTTGGGTTTGTCTCACCAAATGGCCCTCTCATATTCCCCAGTGTCTCTTTGTGTGTGTGTGTTTATGTGTGTGTGTGTGTGTGTGTGTGTGGGCTGGACAGAGAGCAGGCAGGCAGTCTGTCAGTGTGGCGGTAGCAGTCTGCTGAGCCTTCCTTTGTGCTGTCTGGGATGTATTGTGTGACAATGAGAAACGGAGAGGGGCCTGAGGTTATACTCCACCTGGAAACATGAATATTAAACATCCCAGGCCAATATATCCCTGCGGGGACTGGTCTGCTAATAAGAGAAGTGGACAAGAGCTGAGCAGTGTCAATGATCCTGCTCCCCCCATCAGGCCAAGATTCACTTTAACCCTTTAAAACCTGCATGACTTTTCTTGTGCTGCATTTGGATGCCTTCCACAAGAATTTAATACTTTGAAAAATGAGCAAATTGGTTTGATTTCTCTAAAAAAAACATGCGAAAAAAGCAATGAGCAACCTGACAAGAAATGTCTTGCAAATTGCAAGAAAATTTGAGAAAATTTGTTTAAAAAAAAGTGCAAAGAAAATGTTTAGAGAGCTATATTTACCAATAAACATAACTATATATTTAAAAACACTTTTTCCGGTCATTTCTTTTTTAAAAAAATTTTAATCTTGTTTTTTTTCCAAGTGATTTTCTCGTACTTTTTTCTGATTTCTTGCTAATTTTGTGGTCATTTCTTCGATAGTTGCTTACTGTCTTATTCCCATGTTTTTGAAGGAAATCAAGTCAATTTGCCCCGGTTTCAAAGGCAAGGCAAGGCAGCCTTATTTGTGTCGCACATTTTGTACAACTGGGCAACACAAAGTGCTTTATAGAGCAGATATGACAAAAGGTAAAATGATTTACTAAATGATTAAAGATTTAGGAATAAAAGTCACCATTAAAAATAGCAAAAGCGCAGACAAGAGGTGCAAAGATATAATCATTATTTAAAATTATATAAAATCCAGTTAAAAAATAGGTTTGCATAAATAATGAAAGGGTTAATAGGAGTAAGCCTGCAGCCGTAGTAATGCAAACAGATTGCACAGCTTGTTGGTGATATTTATATACTTCAGTGGCCTCATAAATGAGTTAACAGGGTGCAGTAGTGCAACTCTTGGTGGGCATTGCAAAGGGGAGAGCCTCCGATAACTCATTTAAAAGGAGGGAAAAACAGTTAAGCTTTGATCAATTACAGATAATAAAGGGTGTTTATAACCTGCAGATATGATGTGCAGGACTGATGCACCACCACCTCCAGCCAGAGAACTAATCAGATAAGAGCTGTCTTCAAACGCTGACCTCAAAAATTTGTGAGCACAATTTCAAACAGAATTTTAATTGCAACGTTCTATCAGGCTCAGCGTTTACTGCAAGCAGGATAGCGTGAAAGCCTTGGTTGATATTTAGTTATGTTTTATAATGAGACACATTTTTTGTGCAGAGTTATTTCTGTTGTGTAACAGCCCTACTGTTTGTGTTTTGGGACCGTAACATGCTCTGCCACAGCTTTGCGGACAGCTGCTAATGGAGGGCAGGAAAATTAGATTTTGTGATATAACTGTGATGCATTTTCCGCCTTATTTACTCAATGTTGTCTAAACATACAAAAGAAGGAAAAAAGTTTGCTTTTGCTGATGTCTTTGTAGCTTTGTTTTTAGTTTGTAGATTTTGCAAAGCACAGAATATGTTAAGTTAGCAGTGCTCATTCTGATGGTTTACCATTTACTGTTATTGCTGCCCTCAAATAGTTTTACCCTTTGAAACCTTGATAACCATCTTGTGCTGTGTTCAGATGCCTTTCACGAGCTTTTTGACCTTTGAAACTTGAGCAAAGTGGTTTGATTGATTGAAAAACAATGGAAAAAAGGCAATCAGCAGCATAGAGTAAAATGAGCCATGAATTGCCAAAAAAATAGTAAAAGGTTGTAAAAAAAATGTCCTGAAAATGAGCTTAAAATGAAAGAGAATGATTAGCAAACTATCAAATAACTACAGAAAAATATTCTAAAAAATCTATATTTATAATTATTTTAATTATATATTTAAATTAGGTTACAGAAAAAATGTATTTATATTTATTGTTTTTCATTTCAGCACATATCTCAGGTCATTTCCTGCTTTGTTCTTTTAGCTTTCTGTTTTCTTGTAATTTCAGGTGATTTATTTGTAACTTTTTAGTAGTTTCTTGCTATTTGTTTGGGGTGATTCCTTCTTAAGTTGCTCACTGCCTACTTTGCATGTTTTTTGTTTTTGTTCAAAGAAACCAAGGCAATTTCAAGGTTTCAAAGGGTTAATGGACAAATGTCCCTGAGCTGCCTTCAATAGTCAGACTATACTTTTTGTCCTCTCCTCTCTACTCCGTCCTCCTCGCTCTGGTCCTGTTTGTCTCTGGGCCACAGGGCTCTCTGCGGTATAAGAGAATCCAGCCTTTGTCTTGCTCTGTACTTCAGGGCCCTGTGCCTCTGCAGACTAATGAGGAAACACAGGCATATGCTCGTACTACCACACTCACAGCGAAAAACAGTGCACTTTTTGTTTGACAACAGCCGGCTTAAAATGCCGTGATTTGTGCTCGTTTGGATTCATTTTCTATTAACAGCTATTTGGGAGCACAGAGCATGTATCGCCTGTGTCGTCCCGACAGTGTTGTTTCTTGTGAATAATCCTCGGTCACGCGATACAAAAGTTGCTTTGTAATGGAAATTGATAATAATGTGGGTGTCATCGGCTCGGAGGACAGGTGCTGAGCTGAAATCAGATGTGATCTGACAGCCGTGACACTCTTGTGTCTGCCGATCAGCCAGCAGAGCAGTGAACATCACAGAAGTGCTGATAGAGATTGAGGTATAGAAGATTAATTTAATCCTCAACTCTCAGTTCACTCTTCATTGCGTCAGTTAGGTTTGATGTCCTACAAGGGAGCTTTTTTTTTAAGTGAAAAAGTGAGGTGTTTTTATGAGACATATTTCACTCTTTTGTCCTCCCGCTATTTCTCTCTTTCAACCCGCCCTCAGCTGCTCCGCGGGTCACCTCTTTCTCTCTCTGTCTGTGCCATCGGGCTTGTGGTTCTGCAGCACACAGCCTCACTGCAGGGTTTTTTGAGCTAATGATCATCGTCCCTCCCCTCCGTCTTCCATCTAACAGTTCTGCCATCAATGTCTCAAAGTCTCATGTCTTATTTGTCTCCTCATCAGATTTAGCTTCTTAGCATGCTCTGTGGGATCTCGCCTCTGTAATGGCTTCAGTGTGGTCATTTCTGTTAAAGGAACAGATTATTTATTGCTAGCTTTTGATGTCCAAATGCTTTTAACTCATTGAGTGCCATTGACATATATATACGTCAAAGTGTGTTTTTGGCAGCTGGCATAAGGGGGCACTCTCACGCTCCCTGTGTGTAATTTCGGGGCTGCTGGGATTCGTAGTTGTAGTACAGAAGACGGTAGATCAAAACATGAAGTGGAGTAGCCGGGATCAGAGAGCAGAGAGATCTGTATGGAGGTGATTCGAAACTACAGCAACGAAGCTACATCAATTCAATATTGGCATAAAAGGCCCCCCAAAAAACCGAGAGGGTCAAGTAGCCAGTTTCGCCAGCGGACGCTGGAAGAAACTCTCGTGGATCTCAGGCTCCCCCCCAAGCTCTTGACTGAGTGTCCTGTGGGGTCCGAAGTGTTTACTTTGAAAAAATCAGAGTGTTCAAAGCAGGCCCGGTCCCCCGAATACTGCAGGTAGGAATAATGGAATAGGACTCTGGTTCTATTTTGTGGGTTTCCTCTCTCTGAACTGGGGCCATGATTTGTTGCATTGTGCTGTACTTTGTATATTTACACATTAACACACATTTGTAATACAATTTTCAGGTGTCTTTTATGTCATTGAAGGCAAAATTATAACATTCAAATCACTGTTTTGCTTGATCATTATACATATATAGGAGCTATGAATTCATTTAGAAAGGAGAGAATTTTGTGACATAAATATTTAATTGGGATGGTTTATATTTTGTTTCATGTTTTTTGTAAGTGTGATGGGATATTATTATTTATCAGTTTCATGATTATGGTTATTGGGAGAATTGGGTCACATGGATATGGCCGGTGACATTGATAATCTACACAAGAATTGCATTTCAGCGGTATCAGGTAGATAGGAGAGAGGGTGAAGTGGGTTGCCGTATTTTTTTGTTGACTACACTTTTTATTTTTTGGATCTAAGCAAATCTTTTGTTTGCGTGAAGACCACTCCAGGCTCAGCTTCAGCCTCTCAGCCACTTCTCGTTTGTTTCCTGTAGTCGCTACAACATGGGATAGGCTCATTCCAAGACTGATAGATTCCAAGAGTGTTTATATAAACTGGATTTGTGGTCCAGCTGATTTTCGTGAGGCAGCTCGATTTAGGGCTGTGCGATATGACAAAATACATCCTCTGATGATAAAATAAACATCTATCATTTCATGTTATGCTATATTGCTTATTTCGTTTATGCCATCTGAAAACACTTTGGGTCCCTCTGTGTGGCCAAGGGGGCATCTACACAATGCACAACACCAAAAACAAACATGGAGGATCTGGAAAGCGATACTGAATGTGGGCATTCCTTCTGTCCTCTTGATGTGGTTTGGGTACAAAAAGTCAGCCATAGAACTAGGGGTGGGAGAATATACGAATATACTTGACGCATTGCAGCTTGTTCCACATGTGATGTATAAAATGACTTCATTGAGAACACTGAGTGTAAACGGTTTTGTGTGTTTGTACATATAGATCATTTCATAATTTTGTATTTTAGTAGTTTACAATAGTTTAGAGAAATTTATATATATATATATATATATATATATATATATATATATACGTGTATCGCAATATAGCCTAATAAAATATAAATATCAATTGCTGTGAAGTGATTCAAAAATCCTTTCAGGTTCTACAAGGTTTACGTTGGCAGTTTTGCAGATTGCTTTTTGGTAACAGCTTATATTCTCCTAATATAAACAGTATTATAGCATTGTACATGCAGACCCTCGGTTTCCAACAGCAGTTAACTTCACCAGACTGTGAGTCATGTATGAATAAAACATAAATACAAAGCATGCAAACAGGGTTGTTAAGTTCATCGGCGAACTGAACAATGTAGTAAGTTTCATTTTTTTAGGAATGTGTAGTGTAATGGGATGTTTGCAACCACATGTGCCAGTTACTGGCATCTTAGATATGACTGGCACCCCAATATTTGATGCATAATATTAATTTGCCAAGTGTGGGGCAATAAACAAAAAGCATAATGTCAGCAAAGTCCTTTCAGTGATGGGAGAGGTTATTCTTACAGCTTGGTGCAGAGGCGATTTGCATGAAGGTGTTGACCTGTCCGCTGCAGCTTGGGAGGACAAAAGAAAGTTTCCCCTTTTGGACAAGAATATAAAACCCACGAGACCAGCTGCATGATATTGTTTCAGGCGAGTCAATCATTGAACAATCTAATTTCCTGCTCTTACTCCTCAGAAGTCTATATAGTAAAAAGTCATTTTTTAATTTTTATTTATATTATTTTATACATAGATCCATTCATCCTAAAAATTCTAGATTGATTGAATATTTTCAAATAGAGCTTTTCAGGTCATCTGCTGAAATTCCAGTATTTTATCACATGATAATATATATCTAAAGAAAATATCACCATATCGTTTTCTTTGCAATATGGACCGAGAGCTTTTGATTGCATAACTTGGAAAAATGAAATGTCTAAACAAGGGATGCACTGCTCTGCAGATACTGAAGTATTTAAAGTCTGTTTGCTTGGAACTCAGTGGGATTATTTTTATTGCTGTGGCACAGAAAAATACCAGCTGTGACTGACAGTGGAAACTCTGAATTTTATAATGACATTGACAGACATTGTATTTAGTGTGGATTGGTCATGTCATGGCAGATACTCCTCTACTTGATTGGGTCTGTAAAGGTGACTATAGGATCCAGTATCATATTACTGCATGGGTTCCTAGTGTAAACAAGTATGAATGGTCCAACAAACCCAGACGTCTGAACTGAGACGCTGATGTTAGAGGTAAAAATTGATTTAAGATCTGAGAATTCTGGCTGGTATAAAATGGGGGCCTTGTTTTTCTTGCACACATTCGGCTCTTAAGTGCCAAATTGAAATTGCGAATATAAAATAGGCTTAATGGAAACAAATCAATTCCGAAAAAAAGGATTGTGCACCCCTTCACACTTTATCGGTCACATGATGCTATGTGTTTGTCAGTAGGAACTGACTCCCTCATGATGCAGCAGGAGCTACAAGAGGTGATATTGCATCACATAACTCTTCAAAAGTTAAGCGGATCATCTGGAAGTTTTTAATCCACAATTCCTCTGAGAAATCGTGGACTATCAGCTCCCAGAAATACCTCATGTGGCTGCTTCCACATATAAGGGGCTCGTCTTTCCATTATCACTCACATAACATGCCTACGTGGCCTTGGATTGGAAATAATGACGGCTAGTGCAGTGGCTGCAATAGAAATAAAGCTGCTGATGTTTTGAACATCCATCGCCATGCTTCTTGGAATGTTATCGCCAGAGGAGAAGTTGCATGACATCACTCAGTGAAAACACAGTCATCTCATAATTGTGTTTTAATGCAATTTTACAAATATTGCTTACGTTTTCTGTAAATATGTAATGAAAACCTGTCTAAGGGGATTGATAATACCCTTCATAATCATTTATGGTTGTAATATAATGTTTACCATGAGGACAGTGGCTTATCATTCTAAAGTGCTTCTGAAAAGCCATCTGAACTCTCACAAATTACTGTGTACTTCTTCGTACAGATAGGGCTCGGAGTCTGTGAAGAGCGCCACTTGAACTGCACTGACAGTACATGTCTGTTCTGTGGGTCTCACTCCTGCTCTCTTTTACCGTCTTTTATTTCCGTGTTCAAAAGAGTGACAATACACGGCTGTCTCTCAGGTGTGCCTCGGTGCACAGTTGAACAAATCCGCTTATGAAAACGAGAACAGCAGAGAGCGGAGGAGCTTTGAGAGAGCCGTGTGTAATGGTGCGACAAGATGTTGAGACGAGGGCGGGCTGGTTGTTTTTGGTATTTAGAGTTGAAAAATCACCCATTGAATGTTTAATTTATCAAAGTCTAATTTGCCACCCACTCTGAGCAATTTTCCTCCAGAGAAGGAGTTGTGTTTTCCGCTGGGTCGATAAATGACAGGCTGAGTTGCTCTATGAGAGGCATTATTTGTGTGTGTTCGCGCTGTATGCTCGCCTTGCGGGTGTCTGTGTGCATATAGCATATTTGCATGCCATGTCATCCATCAGTCATTGCTTTTTTCCCATCTTAGAATCAAATAAAGACCTGGGTGGCTCCCGTTGTTCCACGTGTGCCTGGGCCTGCAGATTACACTAACAGCTATTCATGCATGCAATCAGTCTCCTTTCCTTTGTGTGTGTGTCAGCGCAGCAGTCAGAAGAGATGAGTGTCTCTGGAGAGGAGATAGATGAACACACACAGGAGACAAAGAGGCTGGCCAGTGAAAATACACAACAAGCTGCAGACACAAAGCCAGCTGTCCACTGCAGGTTCGGGGTCAGATCAGCAAATGTTTTCGGTTTTGAAACAATAACAGTAGTATTTGCCAATACAAGATTGTTCTGTCCAGTTTATTTATATTTTATTTATTTAGGATATTTTAATATTTTTTCACATTTCAATTCCAATGTAGAATATTCTTGAGAATTAAAAGTTTTCTTTGAAACAATGTACTTGCATTATTTTGCTATATTATCAGTTTATCAGTGGCATAAAAAGGCGTTAAAATGATGATGACACTAACGTTCATTTATTGCAACATTTTCTTGGAAAATATATCTTCCAAAAAAAAATTTGTTATTGTGATACGTCTATCTATAATATTGATTTTTCTAATTTAATACATGAAAAAGAAGAAGGGTTGCACAATCATAAATTTTTGCTTCTGCTGCAGCTAGATGACACTCTCCTTTGCATTATAAGATTATTTTTTTCTATGGCTCAAAATACATAAGGATACATTTAATTAGCAAAAAGACCAGTAATGGAACCTATTCAGCCTATCCTAAGTGACATGGGGCGAGAGGTGGCGTACTCCCTGCCAGACTATCACAGACTATCACAGGGCTGGCACATAAGCCTTATTTACAATGCCAGTTCAAGGTGGGAAAATTCCCTTGTTAAGCTGCCTCACCGTTCTGCATATGCCTCTGAGCCGGGGGTAGTGACAGCGCTGTAAAGAGCTTGGTGTAAAACGTAGAGCTGGAAAGATGTGACCATAAATGTTGCAAACTGGGAAAACAATGAGATTCAGGAGGTCCTTACCCTCTGAGCAGAGAATGAGATCAGCTGTCATGTAACAGAGAAGGTAACTGATTTTGATTGAGATGTTGTTTACAAAGTGCTTCCATCGCATATATTATTTGTCATGTTAGAGGCGGACGCTCGTATGTTAAATGTCATGCTCCTCATACCTCTTTTGATCACAGGATGCTGCGATGCAGTGCATAAACACACCAGAATGGAATGAAACAACACCATTGTTTGGTTCTGTGTAAAATGCTGGGGCGGTATAAAGGGGGGGACTTCGTTGTGGCCCTGTAGCGCAGTCTCTTTGTAAAAGCAGCTCTAGAGACAGACAGCCAGTCATGCTCACATTCTCACCTATGGCCAATTTAAAGCAACCAATTAACCTGCATGTCTTTTTACTGAGGGAGGATGCCTGAGAACCCAGAGAAACCCATACTAACATGGGGACAACATGCAAACTCCACACAGGAAGGCCCCAGCCGGCCAGCGGGTTTGAACTTGCAACCTTCTTGCAGTGAGGCCACAGTGCTAATGAAGGATTTCTTCAGAAACAATGTATAGACTCAGCAGAAATCCCTGTCAATCATCACTTATGACCCACGTGAAATGTGTGACAGTGTATTTATCTGAAAACTCTCTGCCTGTATTTTCTTACTTCCTTTTTTAAATTTCTGTGCTCAGGACCTTCATAGGCATGTACTAGGGCTGCAAATCGATATCACTTTCCAAAATTGATTATTGGGAAAATTAACAATTGATTAATTTATTAATCGTCATTTGAAAAAAAAAAAAAAAACTTTTTCAAACAATACACAAACATACAATATTGCGATTTTTCCTCAATCTAAGCTCACAGAAACATTTTGCATATACTTTGACAGCATTACATAGCTTATCGATTAAATTTAACATGTTTGATTACATTTTCTGATAACCGATTAACTCATTGAGTGCCAGCCCTATTACATAATGGAAAGTGGCTTGTGCCAACTTTTCTGGCCATTTTGAGTCACTTTCAAGACCTACAGAATATTTAGCACAAAGAGTCAGAAAACACCAAATAACTCAAATGAAAGAAGAAACTCTCTTTTTGGTCATGTAAAAACATGTTTGTTTGCACCTTGTTCCATTCTTGATTTATCTGAAGTTGAATTGAGGCTAGTTTCATCAAAAAGACCTGACTGAGAAAACTGAGAAAAATGCATTTTTTGTGAAAGGGAGTCTGTCAAGCAAAACAGTGATTTGAATATTATAATTTTGCCTTCAATGACATAAAAGACACCTGAAAATTGTATTACAAATGTGTGTTAATGTGTAAATATGCAAAGTACAGCACAATGCAACAAATCATTGCCCCAGTTCAGAGAGAGGAAACCCACAAAATAGAACCAGAGTCCCATTCCATTATTCCTACCTGCAGTATTCGGGGGACCGGGCTTGCTTTGAACACTCTGATTTTTTCAAAGTAAACGCTTCGGACTCCACGGTTCACTCAGTCAAGAGCTTGGGGGGGAGCCCGACATCCATGAGAGTTTCTTCAAGCATCCGCTGGCGAAACTGTCCACTTGACCCTCTCCATTTTTTGGGGGGCATTTCATGCAGATATTGAATTGATGTAGCTTTGTTGCTGTAGTTTCAAATCACCTCCCTACAGATCACTCTGCTCTCTGATCCCGGCTACTCCACTTCACGCTTTGATCTACCGTCTTCTGTACTACAACTACGAATCCCAGCAGCCCTAAAATTACACACAGGGAGCGTGAGAGCGCCCCCTTGTGCCAGCCGCCGAAAACACACTGATGTATAGTTCCGTCAATGGCGCTCAAGTGTTTGCTTGCAGAAGGCATCCAAGAGACACAGTGATGAAAAAACGTAAATAAAGAGGGATAAAACAGAACGAGTGAATCTGGGGTTGGCTTTTACTTTTACTTTTGCTGGCAAGCGTGTTCACAAACAGTAACTGACAATCCCGTATAGTAGATCTTTGAACATTTGTTATAGCTCTCTGTAAGAGATTGTCTCGCCTTCACATAATTGCATTACAAGGAGAAATCATAGGTAGTTTATACCTTTGTCACATTACGGGTCTGAATTACTCCTGTGGAATGTCTTTCTGAGTCATCTATTCAGTCTCTGATTGGCTGGCCAACCTGGAAGCCAGCCAGGCTGCCCTTGATGACCACGACAACCACTGCCTGTCACAGGGTATTTCCCACGTGTCTTCCTCCCTCAGCCACAGCAGCTGCTAAAAATCAGTTAAGGAAAAACATTCTCATTATTCCTGCTTCATTAGGTTGTGTGTCTGGATATATTAGACAACAAGCCATGATAGAGACTTGTTATCTGGTGCCCTCTGTCTCCATTTGCCTGCAAGCCTCACTGACTCCAGTAGTGAGTGAGTACATAGCAGACTCAATCACACGCATCTTTTCATTTGGTTCAGAAAATTCCATTTTGTGCCCTATAATGTTTGTAATTGTAACACAACACTATTCCCACATCTAGCACAAGAAAATCACATTAGGAGCGGCGGTTAGTGCCGAACAACTGCATCGCTGCCTCAGGGAAAATAGGTTTTCAGGCCAAGTAGTGACACGGGTTTAGGATTTAACAGTTGTGCATATGATTGTCACAGCGATTGTCTCTCTGGGGGTGTTTGTGTCATGATGACTGAATAGAGTATCTGATATCTTCTGAGCCATCAAATGCACTCCTCTGCACTCTGTTGTAATAGATGTGTTGCTGCTATTGTGTGCTGTCTTATACGGTGTCTATTTCAAACCAAATATCAAATCAAGAGCTTTTAGTGACTACAGTCTGATGCTGGCATGTTCTGTAAGATTGATCTTTGATATGATTGGTTATGGAATGATGGTACTGAAAGCTATATGATATATATGTATATCTGTATATGCTGTCTACCAGTGAGAAAGTTTCTTATGAGTATTGAAAGGTTGTGGCATTTACAACACCAGAGAATCCATAAAATCCTTTCAAAACTGTGGAAAAGTAGGTACAAAATCCTGCATATGATTAAAGTCTTAGGGCTGACAGCCAGGGTAGTGGCTCTGTGAGGCTCTGCTTATTCACAATAGTGCTGCAAGCTAAATGCTAATGCTATCTTGGAGACACAATAACAATGCTAACATGCTGATGTTTTAGTCAGGCTATTTTCATGCACTGTACCTACATGTATTTGTGAAAAGTAATGCACCACTATTTGTATATACCACTACAAGCCAGTGATTTGTGTATAACTAGCGTAAACGGGAAGGCTGCAATCATGTGACCAATGTGCTGATATGAGTAAAGATAGAGGTAGTGTAAAGAGCAAAAGTTTGGGTAAGAAGAGAGGTTTGAAGTGGTGGATTGGTCAAACAAACACAAGACTTTCCCCCAGGAAACCAGTGTTTATGTACTGTGTAAAATCGAGTGAAATTTAAGTTATTTTAAGTATGTCATTACCGTGTTTCTTTTCCTAAACCTAAACTACGCAACCAGTGTTAAGCACGTAATGTGACAACGCCATTCCTGTGGCTCTAATTATTAAGACATCATACAAACCACTGCATGTGCATTTTCATAAGATAAAAGCACTTCTGCATGAGAATACATTATTTTAGTAGATATAATGCCTACAATGTTCACCATCTTAGTTTTGCATCATAGCATGCTAAGGTTAGCTAAACACAGAGTACAGCAGAGGCTGATAATTTCAGGTTTGCAGGTCTTTGATCTGGATAAAAAGTCAGGGGATCCCCAAAGTTATTGGGGTGCATCATTAGGAAATATTAATGTTAGTACCTCCTTCTGTGCCAGTGACATGTTTGACTGGATAAGTTTAAACTCTGTCCTGCTTGTAGCGCAACATGAAAAGGAAAGTCATCAAGTAAGTCAGTAGGGTTCATCCTCTGGGGACCAATGAATGTCAGGGCAATATTTTTATGCAATCAGTCCAAATGTTGTTGAGCTATTTCAGTCTGGACCCAAGTGGACATATCAACCATCAGACGAAGTTGCTGTCCTGAGAGCCATGATGCTAGCCTGGCCAAAAATAACACTCTTAAGAGTATCCATTTTAGTGGCACGCACATACTCTATATATTTGTGTTCTCCAATGTCTGAGCTTAATTTTGAGAAAGAGAAGAAAAGAAAAAAGAAAAAGAAGACTTAAGTGTCATTGAGGTGTGCCAAAACATTGAGATTATCCCTAAAAGATAAGAAGACTGTTGAGATGAAAACCTGGCTGTATATGTGCCTTCAAAATGACCTTTCAAGCAGAAACATTTGATGAAAAAATCTACACAGCTGTCTTGTCTTATTTTCTCATTTTGTGTTGTGTGCTTTTAATATGAGCTAAGAAAGTATTAAAAATGTCAGAAGACCTCAGGAAATAATTTTAGCCCTCTGGCGGCCGCTCTGTGTCTTTGTTTTGGCTGAGTACACAGACAGAGGTGTGCCATATGGCAGCAGAATAGCAGTCTGGGGGGAATTGTTTCAACAGTGGTGCTTCCCTTCAATAAATGGTGATCATGAAGCTCCCCACCATCCCCAGGGTGGGAGACAGGTGCCACTGAGGGGAATAAAGGGCTGTTTGCACAGCTACCCAGTACGTCAGTCTCCAAACTCATTTAGGAGGGAGGAGTAATTGTTTGCCCCAGGCCTCTGAGGCTGCACATACAGTGCAAGAGGGGAGGAGTTGCTTTAATAGAGTTTCATTTAATATGAAATGGTAAGAGGACAGTAAAAAAACCTACACGCCTTTTCTCAGTTGCTTCTGTTTGCATGTTTTGTAAATGTGCTAAGAGCAGATGAAATATTCAACTTTTGTTTTCTTATGTTGGGATTAGGGATGGGGATCGTTCATTGTTATTGATATTGATACTATTATTGAGACTCCCTAACAATACTTTTCTATTATTTGTTGGAAAGACAAGGTGACAGTATGTTTTTAACAGAACTGGTTTTGCTTTTATTGTTTAACAAGAGATTGTTTCTGAAGAGAGCAAAAAAAGTTCTAGGCTTCAATCAACATGGAAGAATTTTTTTTTGTGTGTATCAAAAATTATTTAATTTTCACACTTAAGTGTTGGTTTATGTCTATATTGTCACTTTTAGTCATGTTTTTAGTTATTAGGGAATAAACAATTGTATTTTAATTTAAATATTTGCTTTGAAAAATCTTGGCATCAGTAGTTTTAAATATGTAGTATGAGATTATTAGAGCTCATTATAGGACATCTCTAATATCCATTTTATATTTCTGGGAAAACAAATTTCTCACCCAAACCACTGTATTGTTAAAGTTTCTCCCCAAAAATGAAATTTCCTTTTTCTTAATTTACATTTGAACACATCATGAAAAACTTTTATTTACTTTTGCCTAATATCCTTTTCATTGAGCCGACCTTGAACATATCACAATCAAACCTTATGCAACCTGATTTTTTGGCTAACTAGCTCTGATCCTGCTGATTACAACTTGGATTTCAGCTTGGGTTACTATATTTCACTGACGCTACAAAGTTTGGGTTTGCTTACCACTGCTGCGGAACAGTGATTGGATTTAAATGACATGACTCGATTGGAGATGTAATGTTACGTTACAGGACCCAGGGGACAAAACAGCAGTATGGATGAGCTCAAACGTTATTAATTTTCAGGTTTTGAAAAAAGCGGAACCGGGTCCTTAATAGAACTGGGTTTCGATCCCCATTCCTGATTGGGAGTATTGTTTTATCATTTGCGTTGCACTGCCTAATAGGTGGTATTATCACCAGGAGGCAAAGCTGTACGTTTAAACTGAAAATAGAGCTTGTTTCCAAATATCTTTACAGTCAGTGTGTCATGTGAGCTATCCTAATTATAATGGATTTAAGTGTAGAGCAGTGCAATCCAATACAAAGATCAATTGGGTATCCCCTGGGCTGTGGTAATGCTGATGATGCTGATCACGCTGTGGTCCAGTTTTTGGTGAGCTATTTTTGTCACCCCTCAGTGCAGGTACAGAGAATAAACTCTACAGAGGAGTCGGCCCAGCTGCCTCCGCCCACATGCTGCCTCAAGCACAATGCAAAGCTAATGAATCATGAACACATTCTGTGACGATCATTATCTGATCTGTCGTTGCCTTACGCTCTTGGAAGATTCGAGTGATATATCTTGGACTGAATGTGTTGCTCATACTGGGTTACAGTTTTATTGCCTTTCAAAGCCAAAGGAGTCTAACAAGTTTGCCACTGCATCATCTGAAGCCTTCGTCTCTGACAGAAGGCTCATAAAAAGGCACAAAGCAATAAACAATAAAAATATTCAAATTAACGAACACGTTTCCCACTTTGAAAACCCCCCCCCCCCCAAATAAAAAAATCTAATTCTGATAGATTTGGCGATATTGGCCATACACCTAACATTAGCCTTTACTAATTTCTGCCATGTTTACTATTGGGACAAAATGTATCATTACCTTATATGAACTTTTGATCTGACAAAAAGTAAACTGAGTTTAATCTAACTAAGTGATGTCCTTGATGCATTTCATTTGTCCTTTCAGCTAAAATAGATTGGCTCTGTTAAACCTTATTATTCTATCGTTTTATCACTGTATCAAATATAAAAGTGTATTGCTTTTTGCAATATTTCTTTATTTAATATTCCTTTATTTGTTAACTTCTCTGCATGGGAATACAGTAATATCCACCTCATTTATCAGTTTCCCTGTCCCTTGAAAATTTCTTTTTCTTTTTTCCCTTCATTAGTAATGTTTGTCTTTTTGCTTGTTTATATATATATATATATGCAAAGGTAAATAGTACTTTTCTGTGTAAGCCTTAGGGTTGAGCTGAATTCTTTGATGAAAGAATTTGAGTATCAGGTATAGACAAAAGACTTTTTCCACCCATTCAGAGTATGGCTATGGATACAGATAATTTAGTTGGGTGAACAGATAGATAAGGTCTACTCGCTCATCCCTGATGTGCACTTTGTGAATGTGCAATATATAAAGAGCTATTGAGAACTTGGGCCAAATTCGTTGTATGTGTAAATATGCTCGGCAAGTAAAGTTGATTTTTTTAATCTATTTTATCTGATTTAATGTCCATGGTAACTGGTTGGAGCATTTAGCACTGTGTGATGCTGTGACAATGCTGTGAAGGAGACAGATGCAAGTCTCTTGCAGATCAATTTGTGGTCTGGTTTCTAAAAAAAACAGTTTTCAGAGCAATATATTACCCCCCTAGACATAAAGTTACTAGATGCTGTATATCATTTAGCCTTAAGGTTCATAGCTGGTGATCCTTACAGCTCCCACTACTGCCATTTTTATCAAAAGGTCGGTTGGCCATATTTGGCTGTGAGGCGGTACCAGCATTGGTTTTTATTTATCTATTAAGTTTGAAACACATCCTTTCTCCCTATATTTTTTAAACTCTAAAATCATATAATCTTAGTATTGGTCGCAGAATGGCTTGTTGCACCACATTCGCCAAATCAGAACTGAACTAGGAAAAATGTCATTCTCTCACAGTGCACCTTATACATTCAAAAATCTGCAATGGAATTTAAACTTGGACCATTAGGACTGTTCAAATGCCTAATTTCAGATCTTTTTAAATTGAGTGTAAATGTTTTTAATTATACTTCTACACCATAACATGTTTGTTATCCTGTGTTTTTGTTCTTAGCTATTTATATTGCTATTATTGTTTGTTGTTTTGCATGGTTTTATTTCTATTCTAGCTGTTATTTGTTTTCTTGTTGATTGTTTTTCTTGTCTTTGTTCACACTCGGCATCACTGAAAATGTGGGTCTTCCTAAACTGATTGCCCAAGTCTTAAATAAAGGTTTAAATGAATTGCTGATAATTATAATAGGTTGATCCATTCCTGGACATTTGATTTAGCTGTGTTCCTTGACTTAGTTTATTGCTAATACCTTATCAGTTTGGGACTCAGTCCATAACACGCCTGCATCGCCTTCAATTACAAATAATGACGGCTGGTGCGGTGACTGCAATAAAAAATAAACCTGCTAATGTTTTGAACTTTCATCACCATGCTTCTTAGAACGTTATTGCCAGAGGAGAAGTCACATAACATCACTTAGTGGCAACGCAGCCATCTCACAATTATGTTTAATCAACATTTCGAAAATATTGCTTAATTTTTGCACAGATATGTAATGGGAACCTACCTAGAGACAAGCTTCCCTCCTGAGTGAATGGCACAGTTTTGCTGCCTTCATTGGCCGCTGCTTTAACTGCGGGCTCCTTTGGGCTTTCCTGAAATGCCTCTTATTCACTAGGCATTAACTTGCCTCTATAATTAATGAGGGCAGCTAACTGAGCAATGGCAGCAGAGCTTTATGGAAAGACTCCAGGAGTGCCTTTCAGGACATCCCATTACCTCTGTCCTCTGGTGGTTGCGGCTGGCTCAGTAATGATATAGCGGCTGTTATGGCTGCTGAGGGCTGCACTCTGTAGGAGGTACACTCAAGCTGAGATTATTCTTCGTTAATTTTTTTTTTTCCTTTATCCGTTTTATCTCTCAAACACGAGTCTCTCTATGCTCGATTCATACAATAGAAATGATCTGTAAAAAAATGGACATCATTAAAAAGAAAACAGCGAAGGAGGTTTGACAGTCACCATTTCAGCTACCAGAGAAGTGATGAAATCCTAAAATGATGTGATACACCCTCTGTTATGTTGCATTAATTACATCATTGCCTCAGCCAGACTGTCTCTTAAAGTTGCAAGTGGCTGAATAATAGATGGGTGCATATATGAATTATGTATAATGGGTATGTTTGATATTCAGATATTGCTATGCTTTATAGGAAATTGATAATGCACTCCCTTACGTTTATGAAACTAAATAGGCCATCTCTACTCAACCAAAGCCAAGATTGGTTATTGCTAAATTGGCAGAAATCAGCATATTGTCTGTTCCTGCTATTTGACAGATTTTTTTTTTTCTTCATCTTTTTGAACTGTGGTGTGGGCAAAAAGTGTTTGAGTCTTTGCCAAGGCAGTGCCCTTCTGCAAATGGTGGAGTAATTACCACCCAGCTGCCAGGCCCTGTTTGCTCCGTGACAGTTGGCCAGACTTTGCAGTCAATACTTCACTGCCCACTTCATTCTCTGCAAACATCACCTTGATTTGATTTATCGCGAAGACTCTTGTCTCTGAACCAAAGCACACAAGGTGAGGACTGCGGAGGATCAGCACAGTTTTCTTCAGTGGCTTGTTTGGCCTTTAAAGCAAACTTTCTTATGGTGCACATTTTTACCCTCCAATCACAGGACTAACTAACATACATTTTTGCTGCATATGAAAGATGTGCCAGTACAACTCTATAGTTATATGTGCTTTCTCATTGGTTTGGCTTACTAAAACACCTAAATAGAACAAATTCATCATTCATGTTGGTTATGGATGCCAGTTTTCCTGGAAGTAAACTACCATTCCTTTTTACTATAGCCAATTTTTCATGACTCACAGTTTTTCTACGGCTTCAAACTCTAACAACTACGTTAGAAAATATCTGGTTTTTTGATATTCAGTCAAATGTACAAGCCCCTACATGAACACTTCATGATAGATGTTAACTACAACCCCTAAGTGTATTTTGGCAAGAAACATCCAATTACAGAGCATGAAATTCTGTTACATGTGCCTCTTACAGGGGGTGGAGGCAAGATATTGCACCATCGAGGAAACTGATTTTACAGTCTGCAGCCTAAATCAGTTCACTTTTAATTTCTGTCTCACTTCTGGATGATATAAATAGCTAAAATGCTGTCTTTTGTTTCCCACTACTATGACTGATACCCCTTTCCCTCCAAAATTAGCATGTGCACGCAGTTTTTTCAAACATGGGTAAACCTGCTAGGCGATTGGCTCTATTCCCACTGCCAGTGAACACACTGGCAGTGGGATATGAGCCTGCCTTTCTGTCAGCTGGTGTGTGTATGTGTGTGGATTGTTTTATTGGTGTCAGTGCTACGTCATGGCTGAGAACAGGTAAACAGTAGACAGCAGGAGGAACAGAGATTGTTGAAAACTTTTCACTGGTTTCTTTTTTTTCTATATGTCTTACTTGCTCAGTCTCTCTTCTAAACTCTGTACAGACTAACTTGGAATAATGTTTTAGCGCAGCTTGGGAGGAGAAATAAAGTAATAAGTGACAGCACATCATTGCATCTTGCTGGTTAAGGAGCTGAAATTATGCCATTCACCCAGGTGTTGTTTTCCCATCAATACCAATTGGAGATGGAGGCGATAAAAACCTGTGTCTACTGTAGAGTGACTTGACCCGGGAATACTGATTGTATGCATTCTAAATGCATTAAAAAGCCAGATGTTAGTGGGTGTTAACATTTTTTTTTTTAATGCAGTAGGAATGAGGTTTTAGCATTTTGAATCCTCTATGGCTCTCTGCTGTTTGAAGGTAGCTTTATGATGTATTATGTTTACACCATGCATGTATTAAACATTAGATGGGGCATCTTAACTGAGTATTTAATCCATTCCAGGGAAAGCTGCTTAGCCAGCATAGCCTTATCTGAAAAGGTATTTATCACTTCTTGCACGTCCATATCGTTCTCCGACTGAGCCTGTCTGACTACTGGGTCACAGAACACTTGTGCTGCATTTCATTAGTAGCTCCACCTCCCCTTGTTCACTTCTCCTCAGCCCTCCTTATTACATAACAGCTGACGTCGCACAGGGGCCACTTGGGGATTGGAGGAAAAAAGGGCTGGGTACTGAAATGAAACACACCTGCCCTCATTCACTTTCAGCCCCACTTTCACGGATCGATCGCTAGTTGCAAGATCAGCGCTATTCTGCTTTTTACATATCATTCGAAAAATAATACAATGAGGTGGTGTCTACTGAAGATAACTGCAATGCATCGACTCTCACGTAGCTGCATCAGTTTCAGATTTAGGAATTTCTTTTTTTTAATCTGTATCATGATTATCATAATTATTATTTTTATTTTTTATGATGTCTTTCAAAAAATTTCCCCATGCATTTTACAGATCATGTTGGTAATATAGAAATCACATAAGCTGAACAGTGCAACAGTATTTGTAAATATTAACTGAAATCAATTATATGATTTGATGATTATATGTTTTCTTAAGCAACTATCTGCTAATAGACAAGTAAATCTATACACATGTAATCCAACCTACACAGATCTATGAGATATATTACAAAAAGTGAAACTAAAAAGCCATGTCAAAAGTCAGGTAGTGAATATTTTTAATTTTTTGTCTTACTTATTTACCAGTTCATTCATCTTTTCCTCCTGTGGTGTAAACAGAGTTTTACTTATTACTGATCCTAACCATGGATGTATTTTCTTGCATCGGATGCATAACTGCAATGCATTGTGGGTGTTATTCACCTCGGGAATGACCATTGTTGTTCACTCTGTCCCTCTGCCCTCTTCAATTCAGTTTTCAGACTACTGGAACAATACTTATGATGGCTGCGGGGATTCCCATGAAAGCAAATGCGGAGGGGAAGTGAATGAGAGGATGCTGAACGATACTTGGAACGCAGCATTGGTGGCTATAGATGAAAACAATATCATCGTTTATTTGTAAAACTTGTTTTTTAAGGCAAGTGAGGCCCGGGGTTTGTAATGGTAGACAAGGTTGGCAAGGAAAATTTCTGGACACAAGGCAGTTATTGGCTGAACACCACAACTGTGTCCTTGGAGGCTTGGTTCACACCTGTGTTACATGAGACAATTTGTTTTGGGGCAAACTGCTCCTTTTCTGTCATAACCGCAGAGCCCGTTATTGGTAATAAACAGTGATGCAATACTTGGTTTGCACAGTCAGTACGTTTACTGAAATCAGACTAAATTGAATTTCTAGAAATTGGACTAACACACCCAAACCATTCAATTGGAAGTCGAGCTATTACATCATGTAAACACCCAAGTTGGACTTTAACAGAATTAGGTGCTCTGTACGTGCTCTTTGTTGCTGCGCTGGTCTCACTCGTGTTCATGGATAGGGACAGTTCATCACTTATGAGGGGGGAAAGGGTTCTGCAGAACAGGTCAGGCATTTAAAAAATGTAAGCACTGTGGAGGGACTTGTCTTTTTAATTTAATATAGGTTTATTTCAAATAGCTGAAAGGGGGCATATCTCTACCTGCCGTGGTGGAGTCGCACAGACTTCTGTCAATTAATGGATTCTCTCCTCGTGCTTCCACTCTGGGACAACGGCAGCTGTCCAATTAAATAGTCTAATCGAGCTTTAATTGTAGCTCTACTAAACTGTGCATGTAAACGTACTGACAGTTTCTGCTTTTTGAACATTTTCATCTTTATATACAGTACTGGTTCTTTTATACTCAAAACAGCAGTGCATCCTCAGAATACATGCATTTCCTCTAAACTAAATGAGGTGTCTAACACAAGCATGTTTCTCTGGCCCACTTCAAACACACACAGGCATTTGTTGGCAGTGATATCCATGCTGCACATTGCATTTGTCCCTCAGGACAGTGCTTGGCATATTGCACTGCTCCACTTTTCCTCCTTGCATACTCCACACCACAGATGATCGTGGTCTTGTTTTTCCTCATGAGTGACAGTAACCCTTATTCATTTTAACACAAATATGAGGAAATCAGATATCACAACGCTTTACTGTTCAAAACCCAACCCTGCACCGTCGAGACAGGTACAGCAAGAAATCGCCTGTAAAACTGTATTGAGTCAGGCAACATGATGTCTCTGTAGTGCACCAGCCCACAGATTTCATTGAATTCCCTGGTAGATTGTTAAGAAGGTGAATCATGAGTATATAAATGTTTCGAGACCTGCATAATTGGAAAAATGACAGATGCGAGGAAATGAAGGCCACTTCTGAGGTGCTTTGTAAATCTTGTTGGAGTTGCAATGCTGAGTGTGGGTGTTGAAGGTCATTTGTCAAGGTTATTGGCTGATGAGTCACTGCGGGGAGGCGATAAGAGAAAGGGAGAGGGGTACACAGCACACTGCCTATCTGACATTATAATATTATTTAAGCACGGTCACAAATCCTTCAGTATGTCAGCACTGGAGAAAGATAGATAGGTGCCTCACTCCTTCTAGAGGGTAAGGTCACAGAAAGGCAGCAGAAATTAAATTCACAGAGAATTAAATGGAAGTGATATTAAAAAGTTATATATTTTTTCACTTTTCCTATGTTATTTTATTTAACTCATTTATTCTGTCTTTATTTGGGACCTAATTGATCAAAGTAGGAATTTGATTGAAAATATACTTCACATAATAGAAATGGCTGTCTTGATTAGAAATCTAAGGAAAGTGGACCTGAACCATGATGTTTTCTCTAGGAGTTTTTGACTGCTCAAACATGGTCATTGTCTCACAAAGTAGCTGTTTTTCCTCGAGCATGAACAGCAGGGAGATTGTTGCAGCTGTGGACATCTAATCCAGGTTTTCTAGCAGTTCTGAGTCTCCATCTGCACTTCCTTCTGCGCACACACCATTATAAGCACCCACTCTGCAGTTTTATTTCTCTGTGACCCTGTTCTGATATCCAGTAGTGGATTATTTCTCTCAATCAAGATGTTTTATGTAACCACTAGCCTGAGAGGATTATAGAAAAACATTACGCTTTTAGAATTTAGTCCAATGAACCACGGAGATGCGGCCCTATTTTGTGTTGACAGCGAATAAAAATCCATCTGGTGTAAAAAGGTTATCGGTTTAATATTTCCAAGACACCATTGGACATAATCATATCTTTAAATATTAGAGAAAGAAATATCCTTCTTGATTTCTTGAGCAAAATACCAATAAATCAGCACAAACAGTTGACATTTGAAGTGATGTATGGCAGCTTAAACATGCACTTGTGTTCTTGTTTATCTTTGGCATTTATGAGTGGCAGCCAAGAAACAAAACGACATTTCCATGTCCTTGGAGTTCTGGGATGCTGTAGCCACTCATCACCATGGCAACTGCACATTTCGTCATCGCTCCCCAGGTGTGCTGTATAATGTGTGCCCATCTCTCTCTGCTCCGAGCTCTGTCTTGCCTCATGTTGCACTCCCTCTCTAACCTCACATATCGCTGCACCTTCATCATGACAGAGCCAGGTGTTATGATTAATTCATGATTATGTCTTGTTTATGCTTCCTTTCTTTTTGTTTTCTCGCCATTTTGCTCTTTTTGAGAGTCATCACCGTAGCTAGAATACAAGCTGAGTGCCAGACCTGTTATGTTTGAGATTTTCTGTTCGCCTCACCAATCAAACTGCTGTCTTTCCTTCCTGTGTTTACAAATTTAGTGCGCCAGTAAAGAGACTGTAAAACAACAGCAAGTGGCGGCTCTTCACAGTCAGCAATACAGCCTGCAGATGAAAATCCGCTTGTTCTGGTGCCGTAATTAGGGAGCAGAGTGCCTGAAGGGTTCAGCATTAGCATACCCTGCTAATCCTGCGCCAGTGCTCCAGTGGGCTCAGGGCGAGGAGAGTAGGACTGAATCCCAGTGGAGCAGATACATGACGTGATCTGAGGAAGGCTGATCATTAAAAAGGTTGATTACATGGTGGTAATGAGATCAGCATTTTGGGCTCAAGGCTGGTGGTTTGCAGAGTTCTCTCTGGGCTTCAGCAAAGTTTAGAAGACTTTTGTCTCTGAAGGATTTTTTTCTTGTGAATTCGACTCAAGGTCGTTGTTCTCTCCAGGGCATTTGATAACCTCCACACATTGTGTATGACATTGCCTTCATTACCAGGATAACAGCACACAATCACTTTCAATATCACATGTAAACAGGCTAAAGCAACTTACATTTCTTCCCCACACTGCACAAACACACTGGAAACAACTTGAGGGTTCAGTTCTGCATTCAAGTCCACACCACCAAACCTTAAAATGAACTCCTTGAAACCTGGATCGCTGTCAGTGTTTTGTTCCGTGTTCACATGCCTTTCACAAGCCTTGATTTCTTTGTAAAACATGGCGGGAAAAGCCATGACCAACTGGGCAAGAAATGTCCCACAACTTGCAAGAAATTAGTAAAAGGTGACAAGAACTTAACAAAAAATGGTATTTAAAAAAAAAGGAAAAATTGTTAGAAAGCTAAACAAAAAAATAGGGAAAGATGTTCTGAAAACTTTATTCATAATAAAAATATTTTCATATTTTAAATTAGGTTACAGAGAAAATATAACAAAGTAATTTTTTTCCGGCACTTTTTAGGTCATTTTCATGTTTGTTTCTTTATACTAGTTTGCTTATTTTTAGGTAATTTTCTTGTAACTTTCTAACTAATGATTTAGTTTGCCTTCATCCCATGATTTTGAAAGAAATTAAACGAATTTGCTAAGGTTTTAAAGGGTTATCAAGGGTTAGAGGGCTGGTTTAAAAGAAAATTTTTGCAAGTCAAGAAAGCCACAATTACTCTTAAAATTGAATTGGATTGTAAAAGTACAAGACTGTGAAAATAAGTAATTAGAAAGACTATGTAAGTCACGTAAGTAACGTAATAGCTCTCGCTCTTACGGAAGCTACAACTCCTGTGTGTTTTGTACCAGAATATAACCACATGAGCAATGGACCTTGCTCGTTCTTTTGCCTCCAGGATAATATAAACACCATGAGTCGCTGGATAAAACACATCAGGTAAGACAATGTTACATTTTTGCCAGTGTTGTAGCAATGTTGGTGTTGGTGAAGTATATTGTGTGACAGGAGAGATGTAGTTTGCTGAGCGGCTTCACGCAATACTAAATGGTATATGACAAACCTACTGCAACAAAACTACTGCGCATAGCACAACAAAATTGCCCTAACTCCTGAAATTCGCACAGAATGCGGTGTGTGTGAAGAAAGGTCAGCTGATACCACCACATGCTATCACTGGGTTAAATGTTATCAGATCTAACTAACCTACTCTAGAACTCACCTGGTTCCCTCCCTACCTGAGATAGTACGGGTATTTAATTAAATCTCAACTAGTCTTCATCGGCGGTCCCAGGCATCCCAGGTGCCATCCCAGGGTTACCACACAAAAACGAAAAAGTGGTGAAGGTGAACACCTGCAATTATCCAGGTGAGCTCTAAAAAGGATCTACCTCATGTAAAAACCCCAGCATAAATCCACTAACTCAAAAAACAGAAAACAGAGGTTAAGGGGCACAAACGTACACCCACTGAGGTTTGGATGAGCACGCATTATGTTACAACTGGCTCAAAAGCTGCAACATAAGAGGGGACATAACACCAGGTTAGATGCAAGAAGAGAACATTTATTTACATACTAATGACAAAAAAAAATGGTACGAACACAAAAAGCAGAGTCTTGCTGCAGGGAGTCAGAGAGTTTGAGCTTGTAGTTGAATTGAAGAAAGAAAGCGTGAGACATGGGGCCACTGATATAGGCTCAGCCCACAGCTTCACACAGCTGCTCTTAATCAGCTGTCAATCAGTCACTGATCGCTACTCTGACCACTAGTGAGCTGCACTAACACAGACAGCAGGCACACATACACACACAAGTGAAGAATGACAGAAAATGTACAACACATAATGACATGTACAACTACAACAAACTGTGAATTTCTTGACTTGCAGGATCAAAACAAAATATTTTTCTCTCTCCTTTAACCACCAGATATATTTTTCTGAAGTAAGGTCCCATCAGGGACACTGGAAGGGGAAGGACTTTGCCGCTTTATACTTAATGATTGATTACGCTTCTATTGTTACTTTTGATTTGATGACAGAATCACATTAAGCGATGACAACTGGTATTTAAATAGGTGATGCATCATCCTAAAGATCTCCTTAGCATACCCCCATTCATAACTGTCACTAGACCAGACAGCCAGTTAAACATGGCTAATCTATGTGTGTGTATGTGTGTGTGTGTGTGTGTGCGTGTGTGTGTGTGTGTCTTTGTAAGGCTCTTGTAGCATATAGAAGTGTTACATATCCCTTATGATGTGCCCACTGATCAACGTTGTCTTTTTGTCTGTCTAGTCATTGAATTCCACAAACGACAATGAATGAATGGCTGTATGCTCCCTCACCCCAGAGCAGGGATTACATTTTGATTACAAGTATTTATTAATTAGGGAAAGTCAAAAAGAAGCAAGAGCCTCGTTTGGCAGGATTAAAACAGATTTAGTGGCTGTGTTGTTTCTGTGGGATTCAAAAAACTTGGCTCTGTTCAGTTTAGTCAACCCAAATGACTTCCTCCTGGGTTTTTTGTGTCTTGCTTTTTTCTATTTTTTTTTGTTTTTTTTAAAATACTGCACTTTGAATTTAATTTTAGCTAAACTAAAAGTCACCATCCATTTTACTTTTTAGTTACAGGTTGTACATTTCTCAAACCTCGATCAGACATGTCTCAGTTTAAGTGTTTCCAGGCTTTATCCATTCTTTCCTGTCACTACCCTTGTCGTTTTGATGGTGTGCACTCTGAATCATCCAAGAGCCATAAATTCAGGTGTGCTGACAAACCTATCAGCATAATTCCTAGTTGCAGTTTTCCTTTGCTGACTACTGAGGTTCTCATCTTATGAGCTGTGAGATTTTCATTTTACAACAGCTCATCCATCCAGAGCAGAACAGCAGCAGCAGCAGCAGCAGCAGCAGCAGCACGGTGGGCGAGGAAGGTGATGATCATGTTGAGACACACCTTTTGTTTCTGGGGGCTGCTGTGCTCTGTTTGCTGTATTCTGTGCTGATGGATGTTCTCTATTAAACCAGCCACCGTAAACAACATACCATTATACATCAAGGCATGTTCCAGAAATGAGGGAACATGCTTGTTTGTACAGACCATAACATCATCATTTTTATATTTTACGAATGAAAGTGATGTGAAAAAATGAACATTCCCACTAAGACTGCGAATCATATTGCAATATCAAATTACTGTCAAAATAATCACAATATATTTATTTTTTTGCATATCGTGCAGCCCTACTGTCATCGTTTGTATAGGGGGATAACTCTTTTACAAAGATTCTAATGTAAGCAGCATTAATTCCAATCTTGTCTCCTAGAAATGACCTTCATATATTCCTGAATTTTTTTAAAATTACATTGTGGTGACTACATAATTGCTGCTGAAGGAGAGTGTCAGGTAATGATGCTGCCAGTAACCACATAATAGGGTGTGTGGGGAGGTGGATGGGTCCCCACAAACAACCAACTTTCATGTGGGAGTCGGGAGTTTGCTTACCGTGTGGATGTTTTTATCTTTTTACACCTAACCATGTGCCTCTTTTGCCTTAACCTAACCATCCATCATGACTGTCCGCATTGGTTGCCATGTGCTATTGTGTAAACATAAGGGCCATGCTGCGTCATCCCACCACACAAGCATTTGCTGAAATCACGGTAACAGCATCCCAGAGCGTAAACAGCTGATGCAGAAGGATACCAAAAACTTCGTAAGAAGACGCAGAAGGTCACTGACAGAGTGGACCTATGTGACGAGTTGGGAAGAGAACGTTTTGCATATAATCATAATTTCTAGAAGACAGGGCTGTTACAATTCACAAACATGGCCCCATTCACAAACATTGAGCACAAATCTGTGCTTAAAAACTGTGCGTATGGACAATTTACACACAAATCCAGGATTTATTAATACCTGAATTTGTTCATTCTTTGCAAAACAATTTGGAAAATTGCAAATTGCGGGCATTCGCCTATCGATTTACAATGATTCTGATTCCCTAAGATACGCATGGTGTGGCCCAAAGTTTGTCTGGTGTGCATGTCGCATGAATTTGACGGTCATTTGGTGTGCAAAGTAAGGACATTTTTTCGCATTAGTGAAAGAGCCCCTCTGTGTACAGTGATTAGTTTCCATGGCTCACACTGCAGTTTTCTGTTGATGGCTTTTATTAATTGGTTTCCTGGCCATCTTCCTCTGGGATTTGAGGGGAATGTTTATGCATGTGAGCACACCGCAGATACATCACAAACTGACATTAAGGATGACTAGGCAGATTGTTCTCATTGAACCGTGGGATGGCATATTGTTTTGAAGCATTTTATATCAAGCATATACGAAGGAGAGGCATTAACACGAATATTTTGGCCTTTCTTTAAATCTCAGACTTTGAACAGTATTTCTTAGTGAGACTCAACAGGGTGGTTGCCCTCTGCTTGCAGAACTGAATGACATTATAGTTCCCAGAGCTGCATGACTGAGTAGAGGTTGGAAAGACAGGGGGAAAGGGCCTGCAGTGAAAAAGTGCAGCCTCCTACACCACCCTGGTCCCAGTTACACCAGACCACATGCCACTCTGTGCAGCCAAGCCATGCCATTCTTGCTTCCCCCTGGGCAAACAAAGACCCCTTTCAGGCCAGTCCCTACTGCGATCATGCAGAGCAGAAGCAATCTGTTCCTCTTGGCTGCTCACTGTGAAGTGACCCAGCCTTTTCCTTGCCACAGCTTTGCTGGTTTTGCAGCGCTCATCCAGCAAGGCTTATTGTGCTTTTTGAATTTTCTGCTTGGTCCAGTCCATCTTGAAAAGGGCACAAGGGCTGAGATGAGCCATCCCCTCCAATGTCTTTGCAAATGCATCAGTGTGGGTTTTCATTTGACAAGCAGAGGGTTCGTGGTCTATGGAGTCTAAAGCAAACTACAAACTTCTGTGACATCTCACAGGCTTTATCACAACTTTGTTTTTCTTTCATAACTCCTGCCATTGGTAATGTGAGGTGAACAGGAGCGACAGTGAATGAGCAGTTCTGTTCAAACTGACAGTTAGGATATGAAAACCCCTCATCCAGCTGAGAAGAGTCTGTTCTATTATCACAGATCAGAGTGACATGGACAATGTGAGTGTGAACAAGTAAATGCTACCTTTTCCACTAACTCACAACAGATGGGAATGACACATATAACCATGATAACCGTACACAACAAGGATTGCAACAGCTGAGGCTTTAAAATAGTTAGTAAGAATAAAAAAATCATGGCTAATCTGTGTGTGTGTATGTGTGTGTGCGTGTGTGTGTGTGTGTGTATGTGTGTCTTTATAAGGCTCTTGTAGCATATAGAAGTGTTACATATCCCTAATGATGTGCCCACTGATCGACATTGTTTTTTCTTCTCTGTCTAATCATTGAATTCCACAAATGAAAATGAATGGATGGCTGTATGTTCCCTCATTCACCCCAGAGCAGGGATTACGTCTCTTTGAAAATATACTAAAAATACTAAAATGTAATTAAAACTAACAAAAGTTTTTGAACCTAATCATCAAAATGAATGTTGGCGTTATACATTTAGGTGTTTATTACATTTGTATGTTTTATACGTCGCAGATATGTTGAAATACGTCGCAGATATGTTGAAACTTTACATTTCAACAGCACTGGGGTAACAGTAACTGTGTAATGAAGTAAAAGATAATCAGAAAAAAAGCATATTTTGGCTTATAATACCCATTTTTGTCTCCACAATCAAAGCTAAAAAACACCTGGTTTTCATACAACTGTGACTGGAAAAGGCCCAATGTCAAGCTAAAAAATATTATTTTGCCATTATCATAGCTGGAAATGCAGTGAGGCCTGGCTACAAAACACTCAGTTTTGGTATCCCAATTGTGGCTGGAAATGCCCTAATGTTCTGTAAAAACCACCTGGTTTTGGTTCTACAGCTGCAGCCTCTAACTGTGGTCTACTGCTTGGTAGCCTGCATCTTGATTTCTCATCTTCTAATTCCTCCACCTCTAGATGACTAAGTCAGCTCATATACATGTGATCTGAACTACATCACAGCAGAAATGTTGATATTCAACATGAAAAACATACAAATGTGGTTTGCAGAAATTTACAATGGCAATATTTTCTTCACATGGGGTGGGGGTGGGGTTCAGAATGGGGCCACTAGGGCCTGCAGTTTGAAAGTAGCTTATGAGAGCAATGAAATGAAAGTGCAATTGACTACCCCCAACACTGGATGAATATCATTTATAAAACAGAGGTTGGTAACGTAGATCTATTCATAGCACTTCATACTGGCATTGCAATATCCATCACATCCATCACACATCACATATATGTTGTCCATATCCTGCAGCCTGAAGTGGATTCTGTTAGCGAGAAAGTGGAACAGTAGCTGAAGGTATTTCTTTGATACTGAGTGACTTTTCTGAATCCACCTTCTTTTTGATGGTTTTGGATGCTCTAGGGCCAAAATGCTTTTTGTTTAACTGACAAGGTCCAGACTGGGCACTCTGGACCAGCATGCACCTGTATTCCCATCAGCCCTCTGGGCTGATGTCACATTTCCACTCTGTCAGTCAGCTGACTCCTATTGCTTTGTACCTGCAGCATCAATCCACTGGCCTCATTCAGTCACTCTGTGCAGAATTCAAGGTGTTCAAGAAGCCTCGACCTACAAAGTGAAAAAGCCTTTGAGCCCCCAAGACATTTTTAAGGTTATCAGGGAAGTGTTTGTCTGCAGCAGAATGAAGGAAAGTGTCTTTATTGGGAAGGCTAAGGGGAAAACACAGAATTATGATTATTTCACTTCATGTTAAACTTCTCCATTAAACTCCATTGACAGGTTTTGTAGTGTTAAACTCTTGCACTCTTCATCATTAGGTAATTTTCTTCTCATCTATTGTGAAAAATAATCAATAGCGGAGTAAGATGTATCTGTCAGGGTATTGACTTGTTGGTTTCCTCTGCCTGTTCTCTGGCAAAGACGTATAGCTTTCAGACCAGAGAACAGAGAAGCTGACTTATGTAACCCGGTACGGATTTATTTTGCATTCCCCTGACTACTGATACATCAATCACAGCATTGTAGAGGCTTTAAGAAAAACTGACCTAGCAATAAATTAATAAGGTATAATGCATTGTGCATGAAAAGAGATTTTGTGCTGACATTACACCATCTCAACTCCAACTTGTCTCAACTTGTTATCTTTGTGATTTGGGAAACTTGGAGACAAAGGATAAGCCTGACAAAAAACAGCAAATTCTTTTTATGTTCATTCTATTATCTTTTGTCTGTGTGAACTCTTTGTTTGTGCTGCCATCTTTGTTGGAGTTGGGTATTCACAGGGGGAATACAAGAAGCTCACCATTTTCAGTCACACTGTCAGCGTGCTCTTTCCACTGTGGTATTACACTATTTTAGGTAAGAATCACATTTTACCCAGTGAAGTAGAAGGCTCTTGTAAAGACACTTTTTTCAATTTTACAGATGCAGATATCTTAATTAATAGTTAAAGTTTTTCATGCTTATGGAAGAATGTGACAGTACAGCAAAGTGGCCTGTATAATTGTCGTTTCAGGGTTTGACTTCCATTAGCTGTTATGTTTAACTCGATTGCTACTTTTCTATCTTTTATGCATTACTGAATGATTTTTGGTGCATCTTCCTTCAGATGAAATTTAAGGCCTGATTAATGGTTGTGACACATAAAACATCTCAGTTTTTTGTGCACACAATTTTTTGTTCATCCTTAGAAATGTACAAAATAAGAATTATTTCAGTAAGAACTTTATAAAAATATAAGAGGAAAATGTAAATACATGGAAGAAAAGAATACATTTTTTTTGCAGTTTAAAAATGTACTTGAACTGCAACTATGACACAAAACTTGTTCTTTGTTGAAAGCACCAGTTTTAGATATAGCTTAACGTTCAGGTAAAGTGAAATAGGTGTTATTAAACACCTGACCAAATTTGAATGACCAAAAAAATTACCAAGTATGTAAAAGAAGGTCTCAAAATCATAGAAAAATGCACATTATTCTCTGTTTTAAAACACTGGGGGCATGTCCGCTGGAGGAGTGGAGGCCACGCCCAATCGTGGGACTATGCTAATGATGCTTCTCATTTTATTCTGCTACATTGTCAGGGGCGGGGTTATGCTGAGTATAGCTCAATTGCATCATTGACCTATGGTTTTAGGCCCACCCAAAAAATCTTAAAACAGTTAAGTGGTGAAAAAACAGTCAATCGTCTAACTCCACAATTCAGTACTATATAGTAAAGGGTCTTTGTAACATGTTTTCGACAATCAGTTTCCAACATTTAGAATGTCTTTTGAAACAAATTCACTTTACCTGGACTTTAAAAGTCAGGGTATGTTTCAGAGGCTAATGCATTAAAGTTGCATAAATGAAATACTGATTTTAAAGGGGGCTTAATGCTCATTTACATGCTAATAATTGTATTTTTGGTTTCTTCTACAACATGTTTTACATGTTTTAATGTTCAGAAACCATTTTTTCATCTCATAATGTCCATGCTTGAACAACCGTATTTAACCTCTCTCTGAGGCCACATTTACACAAGCAAGGACCTGCTAATCACGGGAAAGTCTATCCTTTGTGTTTTTGAAGTCTGCTTTCACATGATAACACTGTAAGAACGATCCTTGTGTGCATGGACCTGCAGAAACAACTGAAAACACTGTAGTATGCATGCCAGGCCGGTAGTTGGCAGTGCAACTTGGTAATGACACACCATAGAAGAACACCAAGTGCATGCATAAAGTGCAGCCGTCACCTTTCTCACAGGATCCTCACATTGTCAGTTTACAAAGTGCTAGAAGGGGTGGCATTTTCAAAAGCTTACACTCTAGAACTTGGTTTAAAAAGTATGCATTTTCAGGCCTCCAAAACACCGTTGTCATGTGAATAAAAGGCCAAAGCACAAGAAAAGTTGAACAATTTCTGCTAGAACTGTTGCCATGTAAACGACCCTGAAAGATTTTTGTGTGTCTCTCTTAGCCTCTCTGCAATGTCACTGCAGCCTAAGTAAAGACTGTATCGACTAATAGCGGCACTTCCTGAGATGACAAATTAAAAACTTAATAAGCGTGTAGCTACATGTAGCACTCTGTACAGACCTATCTGCATGGGTTGCTGTGGTAATGATGTAGGCGTCAGTATGTGTGCTGGTGACATGGGATACCAACACGGAAGTATGAGTAACAGAAAAATGGAGATACAACATCTCGCCGTCCAATTACTTGCGTTGTCAAGTTGCGGTGCTGAACTCTTCTGCCGGACCAGACAGACAGAAGGAGCCCGCCATGAGCTGCACTCATGGCGGGCTCCACCACGCAGTGAGAGGTTTGGCGACATCCACAAAGCAGTGACGGGTGGGAGCATGTCATCCTCGGCACATTTGATGATAACACATGGTGTGTCAATTTTTGAATTGCCACGGGACATTTGACAGGCTCTGTGACCATCTAACCACCCATATTGTCCGTCAATACACAAGACATGACGTGAAGGACGCTCTGATATCCGATTTGAATGACCAGTACTTCTGGACTAAAGATGCATCTGTAGAAATCCGATTTGAATTCTATCTCAGACCACCTACACATGTGGTTTGGATTGCCAAAATTTGATTTCATGTCGTTATTTGCTGACTTCATAAAATCAATCTGGATACAATCTGGAGACGACAACATCTGGATTGTTACAGATATGCAACTTCAGTAATCCTTCTTCAGTAATGATGTACAAAAGTCAGTTCTTTTTTATGGAAAATTATTTATTTTCTTGGCCAAATGATGTTTTGACAGTTTGCGGCAAAAACTTACAATGAAGTAACATTTGAAATAACAGCAATTTTAGTTTAACAAGCTCAGCAGCATTTTTCTTATTAAACATTATGTATGTTACATGTATTAATTTCATTTTTGAGATGATCTTTGTCTTCTTCTCACCCAGCTTGGAAAGTCCATGTGAAGTCGTGTTCAAAGTTTCAGCATGGTATTTTTAGGTGTCAGATAAAATCAGGATATTTAGAGGATAGTGTGTGTGTGTGTGTGTGTGTGTCTGTCTGTCTGTCTGTCTGTCTGTTTTTGTGCATGTGTGGTGAAGAAATGGTGAGTGTGTGTACTGTAACTGCTGGGAGATGATACCAGAAGCAGGGGAACGTGTTTCTATGTTTTTCCGTAAAGTATCTTCTACATTAGAGACGTTGCTCTCTCATTTGCAATATTATGATCTTTAATGGTCACATATTAACCACCCACTGACACCCATTCAACTTGTTCCACTGTTCTATTGATTTATGCCAGACAATACCATACCCATTAACCCTTTGAGACCTAAATCAAAGTCACTTTTGTGCTGCTCTAAGATGCCTTTCACAAGTATTTAACACTTTGAAAACTAAGCAAATTGGCTTAAATTCTTTCAAAAACACAGCATTAAAAAAAAAAGCAATGAGCCACTTGGTAAGAAATGTTCCACAAATTGCAAGAAATAAGTAGATATTAGAAAAAATATTTAAAAAATAGTGAAAAATGTCTAGGGAAAAAAGAAAAAAGCAAGGCAAGGCAAGGCAAGTTTATTTGTATAGCACGTTTCAGCAACAAGGCAATTCAAGGTGCTTCACACAGAACATTGAAATACAACAACAGGGGGAAAGGAAACACATTTAAAACATTAGAAAAGAAGCATGTAAAAGGTGATTAAAAAAAAAGCAAGTGGGAAAACGACAGATAAAACCCAAAAATATAAAAACACATATAAGGGGTAATTGTTATATATATTTATAATGTGTTTAGATGCATGTTAATATTTGGGTTTTCTTAAGTTGCTATTTGCCTTACCGTGTCTTTAAAAGAAATTAAGCCAATCTGGTCAGGTTTCAAAGGGTTAAACCTCTAGATATAAAAATGCTTTAAGCTAACTATTACAAAAAGGATGAATGGGATGAAAAGGATGAAAGGATAAATTCTGCCTTCATCTTTCTTGATTCTTTGCTCAGATGTTCAATTTTGGGGAGGTTGGTGCCTCATTGTTTTGCCTCAGGCGAATGATTGTTTCCGAGCTCACCCTTCCCCTTTCTGTGGCGTCACTTTGCTGCCATTTTACAATGAGCCTGCGAGCAATAATTTTGAGTCAGAACAGAACAGATCTCTGAAAAGATTTTAATATTTTATTTGCGAAGCTATTTAGAGTTGCGTCTTACTCACTTGTTTTTCCATTTGAAGTCTGGCACACTCAAATCAATACCTTATGTAAGCTGCGTGGGAGACAGCTGAAGAGGAATTTGAGACTCTGTTACTTAAGAAGACTGAGTGCTATCTTTACATTGTGTATGTTCTGCAAGAAGGCGCCTACCTTCATTCAAAGGGCATGCATTGAAGAGTAAGAGAGGCTTCTAAGAAGTGCTGCTCAGGGATACCGTTGTTGCTATGAGACTGCTGGAAACGTGTTTGAAGCTCGGCTCTGTTTTGAGAAAAGTTAAAATATTTTTAACACCTAATGCTCGTGCCGAAGTGCACAGAAATTATGCTAAGCCCTCTTCTGTGAGCATGCAATGGTGTGCCCATTGAAGGCAGCGAGAATAAGAAGCTATAAAAGTATGTCGTAGGATTTATGCTCAACTCCCCTCCTGTCTCTTTCTCTGTCGCCTGCTGTCTGATCAGCTTATGAGGGACAATATTTTCACACCGCGTGAAGAGCAGAGAAAGAAAAGGCCATGTTTGTCTCCTTGGGTTTGTGTTAAGAGGTTGTGGGAAGTGGTTATGGGAATGCACTCTGATTGTCAGTGATGGTTTTGGAAAAGGGCACTGTTCTGGGGTCACATGACAATTTACTGTGTAATTACGGTGTCCGCTGAAAGCTAAATGAGACAATCAACCTGTGCTTCAGTGTGCCAGTTTTGTTAACAAATCCTGATGATGCTGGATTCCATATGATTGCATCAGAGGTTTTTAACCCTTAGTCCCTGTCGAGCAATAAGACAATCAGTACTGTGTCTCCCTCGAGGAGAGCAAGCTAAGCTGCGTGGACTGAAGGGCGGCTAAAACAGTTCTCATAGCTGCCTTTGAAATTCTATTTTTTGCTCCACTTCTGGAGATTCATCCTAAGAGGCTTAATTTATATTAGCTGTACAATCAGATTGCTCTCAAAATACCAGCTTTTAATTAAGCATGCAAACCAATTAAGTCATGCTCTTCTTCGTTTTCCCCGTGGTTAACCTCAGACAAGGTTAGCTGCAGAGGTGTCCGACAGCGCAGGGTTTGTGCTCAGATTCATGAGCCATTTCTAGTTCAAATTAAATAAGCTGTAGCCATGTAGGCTTATTGAAAACTCCTGTTGAGCATCCATGCAGGTGACTAACACCTACACATAACAAGTATTCATCATAGCTGGCTGTCTCAGTACATGACAGAGCCAATTACGCATGTACTATTTACATAGCATTAATGCAAATTACTTTGATATCAAATTTATATGTATAAAAGATTGGACTGCACAATATATTGGGTTTTTAAAAAAGATCTTTGTGATAACTTGTGCACTAAACATACTGCGAAAGACAGTAAAATTGCACTCATGAATTTTTGAGTCAGTTGAAAGAGAGAATCAGTTGAAAACACTTTACAATGTAACTTTCATTATTTTTTTTAATTGATACCTTTTATGTTCAGTTCAATAAAGATATAATAATAGTACATTTTATTTCCTGTATATAGCATCTTTCATACAAGGAATGCAGAGTGCCTCATATGAAAATAGACAGAATGGACATAAAACAGTCCAACAAGGCAACTCAGTAAAAAAGGACTTTAAATACGATTGAAAAACAAAAATAAGGGGTGCCCAGTAGCTCATCTGGTAGAGCGGGCACTCCATGTGCAGAGGCTGTCCTTGCTGTGTCCGCCCACAGGTTTGACTCCCACCTGCGGCCCTGTGCTACATGTCACCCCCCCTCTCTCTCCCCCTTGTACTGCCCTATCATAATAAAGGCAAAAAGCCCAAAAAATATCTTTAAATAAAAAATGAAAATAGCGTACATAGAAGACATCACAGCTCAGTATCAGCAAAACCATGAATTAGAATCAAGTTAGATACAATGTTTAAAGGAATTTCAGTTTGAAGTGTAAAAGGAATGTTTCAGGTAGCTGCAGTATACCGAGAGCAGCAGAAAGGTAGAACTGAGTGTACTTAGGTCTGTTCATTTATCACAAGTGATATCATTATCATGACATTAAAATGCTCAGATGTGTAATTACCAACCGCCACAAAGTAGTCCCTGTCCTTCAAAAAAGATTCAAACCAGTTCACTATCTGTTTCTGAAAGTCCACAGTCTGTTTAGCAATATGTTGTGGTTGACTGTGTATAATGTATCACTGAGATCTAGTGATACCAAGACTGAAACTCTTTCACTGTCTCTGTTTAAATAGACGTTATTAAAGAGCATAACAAGAGCAGTCTCAGTGCTGTGATGTGGTCAAAATCCTGACTGGAGAACAGCCTTTTCATACTTTCACTTAAAAATGGGAGCTTTGATGTAACATCTTTTTCTATGAAAGATTGCGTAAACCGGGCTTGAGTTATTTCTCACATTTTGTTGAATGGATGACCACATTGTTTACTTTTGTCCTCATTAAAACATTGATCAAAGAAAATATTTCCAGTAAGTCCAATTAAGTTCTAACAATGTCAAGAATTAGGCAGTCGGGAGACTCTTCCTTGAAGCCTCATAAGTGACACCGCAGTAAATCTCTCAAATAAGCTGTCATTCTAAATCCCCAGCAGACAACTCAACAGCACTTTTCAGCTCGTCCTGCCTCGCTGTTTGGTTGCCAAGTACAGCACAGTGGGTCGAGGCAGCAGCCCTCATCTTCATGGTTTAACTCTTCACGGCTGTCACACTAAATAATCAACGAAAAAAATAACAGTATCTGAGAAATGAGTCTGCTCACTATTGTGTCTATACAATGTTGAAAAGTAAGGAGAGATCTGCCGTTCCCTGAGTCCAACTCTGCAACCTCCTTGGGACAGTTTGGAGTGTAAAGTGACTGTCATAAAGTGTAAACTGGAGATTACATCACATCAGATTACTTCAAACAAAACAGGGTTCAAAGATTAACAGAACATTATTCTGTTAAATCTCCTCAAGTTAAAACAATAATTAATAAACATGGTATGCTCTGTGGTGTATTTTTATGTATGCGGTCCTCAAAGACCTGGACTGGACTTTGATTAAAAGACAGTGCAGTGGCTTTGATGAGGCCTATGATTTTGTCGCCTACAGTACAAACACTAGCTACAATGTCCTCTGGGAGTTTCCAAAGACAGCTCAGTTTTATAGGGCACTGGAGAGCTCAGCAGCATTGAAATGGCTCTTTGTTTCCCAGTGGGGGATCCGATTGTGTGTGACCAATAAGATCATTTCTTAATATTCCCCATTACAGTGGAGCCTGGCAGTTTTTGGTTTTAATGAGTGTCTGACTTTTGAAGGTTATTTCACCTTAGTGCACCCCCTGATGATCATAGACTTCAGGTTTTAGCTGGCCTAATTATGCATACTTTATATGACCAGTGCCCACTGTTTGAAGCCAGCAGCAGTGTTTTAAAGGTTTGAAATGTGTTTTAAAAAAACAATTCACAGACTTGTATCAGTTCTATACATTTTGCATGAATATTAAGGCGGAAACTAAAGTTTATTTTCACTAATGATGATTTATTTGGATTGTATATTATTTATTAATATTTTTTATATTTAAAGGCCAAAAACTGAAAAATGGTCATTGCACAATTCCAGAGCCCAAGGTGACATAATAAAATTGCTTGTCTGACCAACTGTAATATCATAAAAAAAGAGAAAAACCACTACACATTCAAAGTTGAGAAGCAGTTCCCCTTTAAATATTTCCTGCTTCAAAAAATTACTTAAACAGTCAAGTCATTTTCGGAATTGTTACCAATTCAGTGTGTGGAATTCCTCATTGAATAACTGACTAGTATTTAAAGCTCTTGCTTTTGTTATGCCAACTTAAACTACATACATGCGTGAAATTTGCATGTTATTTTGTGGTGGATACGTTGAAACTTAACTTTTCAACGATGTTGTGGTTAATGTGAGGTAAGTAATTTTCCAAATTAACTAATTTCCTGCAGTTTGTAGAACACTTGCTCATTGCCTTTTTAACTATGTTTTCAAAATACATTGTGCCAATTTGCTCAAGCTTCAAGGGTTTAAATACATGTACAGGATGCAAAGTACAAGATAAATTTAAATGATTTTAAAAAATCCTAATCCTTTAAAAGGCATCTAAATGCAGCACAAGAGTAGTGATGTCAATCCAGGTTTCTAATGGTTAAAATAACCGGTTTTGGGGGCCACAATCCTGGCAGGAAAAGCAGCAATGTTTCAGTGATAACCAAAGTCTCTTCATGCCACTATACCTGCTGATGGGTTGCTAAGAAACACCCAAGTTTTTAGCCTAAAAAGTGGCTGGAAACACAGCAGTGACTCGCTAAAACACAGCTGGTTTTGTTGTTGTTTGTTGGTCTTGAACAGGCAACATGCCATCTACCATTTCCTTCATCAATTCCCTCCACCTCTATATGACAAACTCAGCTTCTATATTACATCACTTTAGAAACACTGAATCAAGTGAGCATGTATGAAACATCCAAAAGTAACATAATCATGGTTTGCAGAAATGTACAGTACCAACATTTTTTTCTGATGCTGCTAGTTATACAGATTTAAGTGCAAATAGATTTGAAGCATATGTTCTGTGACACATAATAATTAAGGAAAATGATGGCTAATAATATAATGTGACAGCAGACTTCTTCAGCTTCTCACTCTTGAAATAACATTGTCAAATCACTCCATACTGATGAACTTTTAGTCCCTTCTGAATTTAGTCAGTCTTCTTCCATTCAGTGCATCATTTTGGGATCAGAGCAGAACTTTTGATGACCCACCCTTGGCCAGATTTACTCTTGTCACAACTAGGTGGAACTGCATTCTATAAAAACCTCATTTCTCTGAATCATTTATTGAGAAGATTGCATCTCCCTTGGGCCTCCATTAGAGCGTTGACACACAGGGGCAGTGGTGAACCTTTCACGCCTGTGTGCACAGGCAGCTAGTCTCCAGGCCCAAACAGCTTTCTGCATTTTTATGGCTGAATTCCCCACTAGAAAGTGATATTTCCCGGGGCTCTGGAGACAATAGAGAGATTGAAGTGGCACCACGGAAGGCCCCTCTGCTCAGCATGAGATGTTTAAAACTGCCAAAGGGTGACATGACTGAGAAATGGAGCTCGACATCTTTCCACCAGTCAATCAACCAGCTCTTCTACCGGTCACATGAGCACTGTTCTTACCCCACATACAGACCCAGACATCCAGATACATACACATTACAGTAAATCCGTCAAGTAGAGAAGCAACTGTGGTAGCTGTTGTTACATTTTGTTGCAGGAGTGGTTTACTTCAGAGGCATAAACAGACAGCACACTGAGTGCCTCTGGCATGCTGGAGTCAGACGCGGCTACGAAATATGTGGGAGGTCATCAGAAATACTAAAGGCACACTGAGTGAAATTCAGGCATCACTACAGTGAGGGGGCAGCTGGATGCAGTTTACAAAGCAGCACTATTTCATAACTGTAGGCAGGTGTCCATTAACCCTGAAATTGTGCAAATTTAAATTGCAAATATCAAATAATGCCAATTTTGAAAGATAACCCAACCCCCTCCCAGTTATTGCAAAAAAGTTTTTACGCTTGCACAAGGTGGTATGTCAAGCAATTAAAAAAAGCTAAAAAAAAACCTGCTAATGTTTTGAACATCCATCAACATGCTTATTGGAATGTTATTGCGAGAAGAAAAGTCACAAGAAAGTTGTCATCTTGCAATTGTGTTTTATCGACATTTAGAAAATATTGCTTAAGTTTTGCTCAAATCTGTAATGGAAACTCGCCTTGTGTTGTGATATTGTAAAAAGTATCTTTGTCTTTATTAGGAAATTTAGATTTTTTCCATCCAACTACAAGTACAGCAGAACAGCTTATGTTCTTATCCTCTGTGCTTCCACTGATTGTGTGGTGACAGTAAAACAACATGACTGACTTTGTGGAAAAGGAGCCCATTTGTATGTACATATAAATGGCTGAATCTAAGGCAGGGGTGTCCTTCTCGCATCATATTATATCCTTGGTGAATGTCTACAAACTGTGTGATAGTCCTTCTATGGTGAAGTTAATGAAAATAAATGCAAAGTGATCTTGCTTGATTAGTCAATATTGTGTTAATAGTATATTTTGAAAGACAAGCCAAGGGCCATTTAAAATCGGCCTCAGGGCCACAACTAGCCCCCAGGCCGGACGTTGGACGTGACTGTTCTAAGGTAACAATAACACAACGATTCTTGGTTTCAGGTTATTCTAAACTAATGAAAACATAGTTATGAACATATAATACAATTGGTGCCAGTAAAAGCCCCTAAATCGTACACACGGGACCTTTAAGATGTAGCATCTGCAATTCTTATTTGCTCTGGCAGAATTATCTGTTCTCGCTCCAGTTCAAATAGCCAACCAATTATCTCATATGTAGAGGGTTTGAAAACTGACAACTTGCAGGGCCTTTGCGTTTCACACAAAATAAGTAATGGCGTCATCTCTGGATTGTGCACCTTTGCGCCGAAGGTATGATGGCAAGCAGAAATTAAGCTTAGTAAAGAGACATTTTTGAAAACAAATTAAATAGCTGCAGCTGATGAGAAACTTTCTGTTTAAGTACTACTTTCAAAATTCAGATGGCAAAAACAGCAACACTTGCTCACAGATACATTGATGCTACATCATCACAGCCCATCTCTGCTATATGTTACCAGTATATACTAAACACCTTAACAGTAAACAAACAACAGTCATTTTTTGTGTTTTAAATGTTAAAGATTAAAACAAACCAACACAAACAAAGGATTTCATCTTCAATTGGTGTCATGTTATTTTTGGTTGACAGATAATGACTTCCTCACTGCATAGTCTCTCTGAAAAACAGGTGTGTCTGCCGAGCAAACATTATTCCATCTGGAAGTGACTTCAGCAGCAGAGCCAGAAAAATCAAGCTTCCGCCTACTCACTACAGAAAAGCTTGCATTCACTCAAAGGGACTCTGCTACCTTTGCCTTTTTCTTGCTCACTTTGCCTTTTTCTTGCTCACTTTGCCTTTTTCTTGCTCACTTTAATGTGTTGCTTTTGACGTTACAGCAGCAATCTTATCACTGTGTCCTGCTGGCAAAAGTACAGTTTACTTACATTGCCTAGTCATATAAAAGAGCCTCTGTGTGCTTTGGGTTTTATGGTTTTTCATCTGTCAATACGCTGCACAGTGCTGTCAGTTTTTGCATGTTTTTGCTGCATAGGAAGAAGGAAAGTTGGGGAATCTGTCTGCAGAAGCTTTTATATTAGAGCCTCATGCATTTGCCAAGACAGAAAAATATCCCACTCTGTAACCTATGCATGGCTTTTACTGATGTGATAAATTAGTCAGAGGTGTTCAAAAGTTCTTAATTATGTAAAAGGGATAGAGGATCTCTGAACAGAAAGACTGTTGACATTGTATCATTGATCTGTAGATACCACAGACTCTGAGGACAACAAGACAGCAGAGTGAGTGCTGGTGTCAGTCAAGCATTTAAAAAAAAAAATCCAGTTTATCCAGATAAGTTTTTATTCTCACATGAGGTGGTCTTTTAGGTGAATGGAAAAAGCCATATTTCGTAAAACTGCAATGGAAGCACTTTTTTGGCTTTTCTAGCTCACATGATGCTATGACTTTGTGCTTGTCAGTAGAAACTGGTTCCCTCATGATGCAGCAGGAGCTACAAGAGCTGTTATTGTGTCACATAACTCTTCAAAAGTTGAGTGGATCAGCCAGAAGTTTTGAATCCAAAATTCCTCTGTGAAATCATGGACTATCACCTCCCAGAAACCCCTAATGTGTGGCTGCTGCCATGTATAAGGAGCTTGCCTTTCCACTATCGCTCGCATAACAGGCCTATGTCTCCTTGGATTGGATATAATGAGCTAGCACGGTGGCTGCAATAGAAATAAACCTGCTAATGTTTTGAACATCCACCGTCATGTTTTTTGGAATGTTATTGCGAGAGGAGAAGTCGCAGAACATCACTCAGTGTAAAGGCAATCATCTTGCAATTGTGTTTTATTGACATTAAGAAAAAATCACTTAAGTAAGAATGATGTAAGTGTAGATCTGTAATTGAAATCAACCTATACTTTTAGAGGAATTTGATTTTTTCAGTGCTGTGGACACAAACTTTTTTTCAAATCAGACCCTGGCGGCTTTTATATGTGGTCCTAAATCGTAAATTTATCTGATCATTGGCCATGTGATCACTGTTAGAATGCTCATATTGAAATTCATTGGTTTACCTATTCATTCATTGTTTTCCCCACATTATACTTCACAGCACAGGCTGCTTAAACGCTGCAGGTGCTTCAGCCGTACTGCGTGCTGCAGTAGGCTGCCCCAGTCGCCAGACAATGGAGCTCAACTGGCAGGTGCTTTCTGACGGAACAGTCTGTCATGACAGCATTGTTGTATGGAGCAGACAGAGATTTTTGAAAATAGCCCTGGACATCTTATGGTTTTTGGAACTGTTCTTCCATGAAATCCTCCACATTGTTGCCCAGACACTACTGACTCCTCTGCAGGCCGAATCCACACCACCATGAAACTTTAAGCAATAGTTGCCAATACAGCAAATGAAATGAAAGCCGATTCATAAGAGAGGCCGTTTCCCCGAAAGCAATCGGCCATTCTTCGGCAAATACAAAATTACACACAAACAGAAGCACATGGCTAATTATTATTTAGAATTACATCATCAGACCTTCCTACTTTGGCAATAATTCAGGAGAAGAACTATATTATGTTATTTATTTTTCTCCCAAAATGCATGTTTTTTTGTTTCAGCACTCAGATGTGAGACATTATTGGCTACATGTGAGGCGTTTAAGGGCAGATATCCGTTCACACTGATGTCAGATATGGGTCTCTTTTTTAACCCTTAGGGCCCAGACATAGATGCATTAATAGATACATTAATATTGTATATATACAAATATAAAAATACATTAATTACATAATAACATTAATTATTTTCTACTTTCAAGTTTATTTTTTAACCAACAGCAGTCCTAATCATAAATATCAAATATTTATTAATTTTAAGAATTTTAACCCTTTAAATGCCAGCTTTTTGTCATGATGCCACTGTGTTTTAGATGAAAAAGAAAACACAAGTAATGAATTATTTTCAACATACGACATGCAAAGTAGATTTTTCTTCTTTTTTTAAAATTATTATTATCAAAACCTGGGATATGTCAGTGATTAGCAGATACATTAATTATAACAGTGCACCTTATGGAAAAAACATGCACTTTCTCCATATGCCAAATATGGTAAAAATGATGTCATCAGGTGGAAAATAGTAAAAATTACAAAGTCCGAGGCCCAGAATGACACCCAGAAATATTACAATGCATGTTTTTTATGCTTTAATGGCTGTGGGGTCAATAATTGCAATTTCAATTGAGCATTTTTTTAACCTAACAGTATGAATGTAACAATTTTGTTAACTGTGTATTTTAGACTTGTTGTAGGAGCTGAGCTGGAAATTTCAAGATTAAACAAAAATACACAGTCTTCCCAAACTGCATGCCATAAGCATGAACACAGCCCGAATTATTATTATTAATTAAGTGCCAAACATTATTGTAAACATTTTAGGCAGAAAACCTTGATCTGGGGAAATAATCGTAAATAACCATTAAGCCATGTAACGTAAAAACATAGTCTTAACATCATTATGCCCTTCTGAATCTATTTATTAAACACCCCAGACTAGGTTATGTGCCTGTCATCACCTCTCTGGTCAACACTGGTTCGAGGCTCTCAGACGATTTGACTGTTTTGGACAAGGTAGCCTCGCATTAGTCTAACTTAATGTGACAGAGGAGGGAATCTCAGGAACCAAAATCTTCATAGATGGAGCCCTGAGGCTTGTTCCTCATTGCAGCCAAACTGACTCTGAAGTGGAAAACTGCTCTTCACAGGTGTCCAAACACAACTCAAAGAAATTGTTGTGTATTTTTAGGAAACTGTTTTCACCATTTAGCTGCATTTCTATTGAAAAGTTTGAGAAAGGACTATCCCCAACTGACATTTTCTCCTGTGACTTCACATTCAATCAGCCCACTTGATAAAAATAGGAGAGGCTGCGGCTGGGAAATATCCCTCTCCTCAATAATGATAGAAAAAGACCCAGAATTCAGAAGGGAAATTACAGTTTGACAGTAAAAAGATAAGTGTGTCTCAGTGAATTCTTCTCAGAAAGCCTTTTTGTCTCTGCCCCCTGTCCTATGCAGTCTTGCTTTTCATTAGAGGTCTGACAGCAGTAGTTTATTGAAGGAGACGCACAATGCTTTAACCAGCTGTTTTGTTTGTGTTGACAGATTCTTGAAGAAGCAGCTAAAAGGGCAGTTTTGGGAGCAAACTGTTAAGTGTGGAAAGAACAGGAGGAAAATTCTAAGAGAAGTCAGTTACTGTTTCGATGAAATGCTCTGATAGAGGAAGGCAATCAGAGGTCATCAGCGTACAGTTGGGAGGGGATCAGGAGATGGAACCAGCGAGTGTGTGCCCTCACAGAGAGGGGTTTTGCATTATCAACAGTGATAATCACGCCAAACAGAATGTGTGATGGTAGTGGAACAATTAGGCCCGATGGGTGTCTGTGCATATTTTAGAGATGGGATGCTGAAGAGAAAGAGCCAGTGGTGGAGGCTGCTGGATAAACTCCAGCTGCCTTCTCTTGACAGGGGGTTAGCTTTGGATAAGAAGATGATGCTAGAGCTCAGTGAAGTGGTCGCTTCTTTGTTTTTTAAAAGAGCAGGGCTGAGATGCACTGAGGAAGTTATAGCCTGAGACCAATTAGGAGAGCATGTGGTGCAGCTTTTAACAGTAACAATGGGCCTTATCACCAACTGTTATTAAGAAGAAGTTTCTTCTTGAAACCCACAGTTTACACAATGATTCTGAAATTCACCAGTGTTTTCTTATTTAGGATTTGTTCTTAGGTATTTTTAATTATTATTATTGTAAACACATTTTGCTGACATGTTTGTGCAGAATTTTTGGTTATTGGGTAATTCTCATGAACATGGTGCATCTCTTTTTGTGTAATATAGTATATCCTCTACTAATGCCCCTAAACATAACAGCTTGTGTGCCTGCAGAAGTACCTCCAGCTCAGAGTTATGTTTTTTTTAATGGTTTTAATGGTTGTGTTAATCCTGTGCTCCACCTTCTTTAGACTTTAGTTTGGGCATTCTTAACTTCATTCCCTAAACTTGTTTTCTGCTTATTTAATTTCTGTGTGCCCATGGCTCTACAGTCTCATGGCCTTTCAGGGGGGTTTACCTATGCTAATTAAGATCAACTGGCTGACGTGGACCTTTCTATGGACCTCTTTCAAGAATCAATTTGAGATCAAACTTCGAAATATATTAGAGAATGAGGCCTAAGGACTCGACTTAGGAATAGTCTCTGTTACGGTCTTATGTTCTTTAAAGGCCATTTATGAAATGGATGAAAAAAACACTAAAGGTTCAGAGGCATTAACAGCCACCTCTGCCAAGAAATCCAATAGTTGAGTGGCCATGGTTATTACACTGATAAACGACAGAAATGAGTCAATGAGTGGATGAGCCTTTGACAGCAACTGGAATGTACAACTAATTGTGCCTGTGGGCTAAACCTAGATATAGTTATGATAACACTGCACGCTGTAAGACTGCCCAGTTCTCATTCCATGGTTAACAGTGTATGCAGAGGTTAACAGTGCATGCGAATAAATGTCAGGTCTGAGGGGCTAATACAGTCTGAATTAGTGACACTGAGTCATTGCCCGACAGCCTTTTCACTACACTGGGGGAGACTGAACTGGCGCATCACCACCAGAGCTGTGCAAATGCCAAAAAAATGAAGCATTGTTTATATGCTAATCCCAAGCATGACACCAATTGTGCTGCTCTTTCTGTTTGGGTGGAATTTGTCAAGCTTTTTAGTAAGAAAACCTTACTGTTGTACAGAAGGGGAACAACTCCAAGCTTACTAATATATATATATATTAGTATTATTATTATTAGTATTATTAGTATTAGTATAGTATTAGTATTAGTATTATTATCTTTTTTAAAATAAATATTTAGCTGACCAGCTGCAGAAAATCCATGATACCTGGGTTATTTCTTGCATCATTCTTGCTTTGACTTTTTAAAATGTAGCTCTGTGGAAAGGTCTACAGAGGGTATTTTGTGATATTGTTGTACCCACAATTCTCAGCTGTATGTGCAGCAGAGAGATGTCACAGAAAAGCTATTAGAGCCAGGCTGGCAGTGAAATCCATCACTGGTGGGCTGAAGGACTAATGACTCAGAAATCCTCATTGAGAAGCATGTTTATTTCCTCGTTCCTGCAGGAAGGAGCATTATCATTTAGGCTCACATCAAACATCTCTCCATCAAACCCACATTTAGAGCCAGTTCTCGGGGGCTGATTGTACATCCTGTTTGTGTCTCAGTAGTCATGTATGTACAGTGTTTGCTGTGGTTATTTATGAATGACAGGAAATGCTACTATGAATACTCTTAACTTTAGAGTGATGCTGGCTGGATTGCCATGACATTTTGCACAGACTTCCATGTCCCCCACCCACAGGATGTCTTGAAATGGGCAATTTCAGAAGGGTGCCTGGTAAAACAAATCAAGTTGGTGGATACATGGCTTTATGAAAGTAACACCAACAACTGTCAACCAGTAAGAATTTGATTGAAGAAAAACATATCAACCAACCAATCAACCGACTGACCAGAAGGTGCCAGCCCTTCTGGTTACCTTCAAAAAGCTTTGCATCCTATCAATACGGTGTGTGTGTGAAAGTGTTTGTTGACTTTAATTACCCCAAAATTCATTTAAATTTGCCAACATAACACAAGTAATTCCTTAAAATTCTGCTATAATGATTAATAATCATGATTTGCAGTAGACATAGAGCTGTTAGGTGTGATAGCCTTTACAATAGTATAAAAATATGCAGTAAAGGCAGCTAAGAGACATACTGCTCCCCTGACTAATGTAACACATCCCGTAACACAGCATGTGTTAACACACAGTTAATTATCACTTTTAATTGGACTATTTACTCTTCCTGCCTCTATAAAAGCTTAACATTACTATATCCCAAAGCATTTGCAGACAAAGCAAAACATTGAATTCACATATGATTAATGTGTAGTTCCCATCCTCTTATCACATACGGAATAAGGTAAATGAACCTCACTCCCAAAATGTTGCTGCTGTCTGATGTAGCGTGTAGAGGTACAACTAGTAGATAACATTTGGCCTCATTTTGCATATCTCTGAATGGATTCTTCTTTGATAATATTTACGTCAAACATTGGTCATAATGCCATCAATTTATTGAAAGCCCTGTTAACATTGTTGAACAGGGCTACAGCCACATAACATATTAATCATGAAAAAATTGTAAGCGGTCTCAACGTTAGGTTTGTAGAACATTCCTCTCTTGTGAATTTCTGTTTTGATCATAAATGCCAACTCACACGTCACCAATTCAAACTACCGTTGAGAAGCTTTAAAAGCAATTATCTTTATCACTCCATCCACAGCTTCTTTTTTACTGCACGTATTCTCTTGATTCCTCACAGTTCTGGGGCAAATCCTCACACATTCCCATCGTGTTCTGATGGCCCACTTTTCGCCTGGCAAGATAGAGCTATAACTGTTTCTCTGGTTCACAGCAGTGTCTTGTAATAAGACTCATGATAGATGCATCACATTATACATGTGTATGCCAATAAACCAGTCCTTTTCTTATTTGAATTAGTTTAATTGTGTGTACACTTGGTTATAACTTTTAGGGTCAGTATTTGTTAAATTTTAAAATGCTAGTCCTTTTACTTTGAAACAGTAGGCGGGTTTCCAATACAGATTTGTGCAAAACTTAAATGATACTTTCAAAATCTCGATAAAAACGATTGCAAGATGACTGCATTTCCATTGAGTGATGATATGCCACTTCTCCTCTCACAATAACATTCAATGAAGCATGCAGACTGATGTTCAAAACATTAGCAGATTTATTTCTATTGCAGCCACCACACTAGCCGTCATTATTTCCAATCCAAGGCCAAGTAGGCGTATTAAGGACCCATAATGGAGAGGTGATAGTCCATGATTTCACAGAGGAATTATGGATTCACATCTGGATGATCTGTTCAACTTTTGTAGAGTTATGTGATGCAATAACAGCTCTTGTAACTCCTGCTGCATCATGAGGGAGCCAGCTACCAACAAGCACATAGCCATAGCATCATGTGACCTATCAAGGCCAAAAATGTGTTTCCATTAAAGTTTTGTGAAATATTCATTCTTGGAATCACCTGAAATACCACCTAATGCAAGTGTAAAAACTTCTTTGCGATGAATGAGGAATGTTTTTTTCAAAATTGACGTGTTTCAATTTGTGCAATTTGAGGGTTAATGGTAACCTGCCTTGTGACCTCAGAGGGCAAAAACTCTTCACCCTGGAGGGAGTTTTACAAAAGATTTGTTTTTCAGTGTCCTAAAACACATAGAGAAAACTATGTTTTCAAATAAATCTTGTATCAAAGACAAGACAGCAGTGATTAAAAGGATTTTGCTTCTGGGTTTTTGTTTTTTTTTGTTTGCTGCAGATAAAAGAGGTAGCATATAGTGTTTTGCGCTCAAGTATATATTTATATTCTTAGACGGTTTGATGTATGTTAGATTGTTTTCTGGGTTTTTGTTTTTCTATTTGCTGTGTTTTTCCTCCCATGCTCCTTTGCTGTCTTTCCCCTCCTTTGCCCATCTACACACTGCTCCCACAGTGTTTCCCAATCAGCTCCCTGCCTGTTTTTCTGCCGACTCCCCTTATTACCCGCACCTGAGCTTCTCCACCCCTTCTTCATCCCCCTCATTAGATTTGTTTGTATTTAAGGTTTTCAGTTCAGTCTTTGTTGGATGGTTTTGTTCTGCGATAATCAGTTTTACTTTTACTACATGAAACTTTATTATTCTTTCTACTGTAGTCTGTTTCCTGCAGACTCCTGTGTTTGAGTCCACCTGCTCCACTCTTAATGACACTCTATGCTGTATTGTTCCTTGAGGCATCACTCTGACATCGTGGTGCCTTTGTGATGGTCGACCTGTCCCCTCATCATCTGTATTGTATGATTGATGATTATAAGAGTCTGAGTGAAGCATCCTAATCACTCTGAGATATTCTGTCACTTTCTATTACATGTTCGCTGTCTCCTTCAACTGCCCACGGTTACATATAAGATAAAAACCCTATTTTAAAGCTGCCAATGAGCTACCACAGTAACAGCAATTGTCCGACCATATGCTGATCCATTGGTTCCACACCTAAGGAGATGAGCTATTTTGATTAATTTTGTGGAGTCTATGTCCTCAAAATGTATTTTAGATATATATATGGGTGCAGTAAATTGTGTCATATGCTTGTTATTTCTTTCACTTCTACTGACCAGTGAGTTGCTTTGAGGCAGATGTTGTTATGTTGTTAGTGAAGTTATTTCCTCTTAGAAATCATGAATTGTTCTCCAAAGCTAATGAGTGTGATGACTGCTTGCTGACTGTGACTTAATGGGAGAGAAGTTTTTTTTTGAGTTTCATGTTAATGATACAGAGCTTAAAAATAAGCCACATACATTTACTTCTTGTTTTCACCCTTTAAGCTACAGGCCTGTTATCATCTTGTGGAAAGTTTACCTCATAAATGCAGTTCATTGCAGTCTTTTCCTCACAACTGTGTGATATATCTTGATTTAAATCACAAGGCAGGTTTCCATTACAGATTTGAGCAAAACCTAAGCAATATTTTTGAAATATTTTTGCAAATGACTGCATTTAATGATGTTCCACAGCATTCGAAGAAGCATGATGATGGGTGTTCAAAACATTAGCAGGAATATTTCTATTGCAGCCGCAGCACTAGCCACCTTCCTACAAATAAATAGCTTTTTTTCTGTTCACTATTATTATTATTATTATTATTATTATTAGAATATTAGAACTTACAATGACCCTTACAGGAACGAAAACATTGTTTCATGGGACAAATGTTTTAATGATATAACTAAAACTTGCAGCCATTTTTAAAAATCTAAGTATGCAGAAAATGTTTTAGACTTTTTTTTTTCCTATACTGTGGACAAGCATATATTCACTGTACTACCAGCGTTTTTATATATATATATATTTTTTTTTTTTTTTGGGGGGTAACATGCAGCAAAGGGCTGAGGGTGGAATTGAGGGTGGAATTGAGCCCATGGCCACTGCAGCAAAGACACAGCTTCTGTACATGGGGCATCTGCTCTACCAACTGAGCCACCGGTTGTCCCATAACAAGCGATTTTTATACCGCTGTATACCTTGAGAGTGGTATACTGTTGCAACCCTAGTGTGCATATGTGTATCCCTTCCAGACATTCTGCGAGCCGCTTTTTAAGAACAAGTGGATTGTGGAAATTTGTAATATTCCATCATTGATTCCAGTATAGCTAGCACCTTATTAAACTGGAATACTGACATCCTGACATAGTCATGTAGAAACAATTATTCTGCAGCTCCATTATCAGCATGCAAAACTCTCCTTCCTCTGAATGTTTTCTTAGGATTGGATGAACCCAATATTTTGTATTTTTTCAATTAAAAAAAAATGGAAAATAAAAAACACAAAATCAACTTCACTGCACAAGTGGATTTTGTCTTGTATTGAAAATGTTTTAAATAAATATAAAAATAATATGCATCGACCTTAGTGTACAAAGTTCCTGTGTAACAAAAAAAAAATACACATACAAAAAAATAGACTTGGTGTGCAAAAGCCTTGAAAATGCAATAGCCTGCATTAATCTGTTGGTTTAAAATGGAATAATAATGATCCATGCCAAAATACCCACTAAAATAGCTGTAAATGTATAAAGTGACATGATGTGCTTCATTATTTTGAACACCTGTTCATGAACCTGTTCACGAACTGTTCATGTGTGTTTCGATAAAACCAAAACAAACATCAGTTTATGACTTGAAAGAAACAGACTGAGAGAGTCAGCTGAAGTGGCAGGGGTTATGACTTGAACTGTGTGCAGCTCGGTCAGGACACTGAATCACTCTGACACATTAACCAGTGCAACCACTCAGACTGCTGGGACAAAAGAAAGTAATCTGCTTATGAAGCCAAAGACATCACCTCGGGGCTCTTGTACCTTTAACCTGCTGTTTTTCTCACACACGCACGCACGCGCGCGTGCACGCACACACACACACACACACACACACACACAGTCTCACGCTGTCAATGGCATTATGTTTCCACTCCTCTATAAAGTGATACAATCTTTTATTAATGGTCTGGTCTCCTGCGTTGACATGGAGACCGTTTTAATGATTAATCTGAAAGGAAAGTGCCCATTGTACACAGGGGACTCTTTTGATTGTAAGAGAACCACTGTGTTGTTTTCAGTTAGAGGCACGTCTCAAATATCTTTTTAATTATTTTGTGTTTTTCTACAATTACTTTTTTCGCTTCTGCTGCCTCGACATCAGGCAGCAACATCTTCACTGTAAGCGACTGCTGTTAATTTACAACCAATCTCCAACAGTAAAATACTTCATGTGAAACGGTTGGGTGTAGTTGTTAGCAGTGCATTGTGGGTTGCTCCACTTGAAGTAACAGAACGGAGGACCTTAACAGTATGCTGCTGTTTTAGATGATGGGTATTGCGTGGACAATTTGGAGCTCGGTCAGAGGTTAATTTAAAGTTAGTCTTGTAATTCTAGCATTAGGTGAGTGCTTTTTTTTCTCAGTCAATTTTCTTTTAGAAATATAAATGGAAATAATTTGCCATCAACTCCCAACGGACTTCAGAAACTAAAATCTACACATTAGAAATTATTTAAATTATTTTGTTTTTGCAGGTATCTTCTTCATATTTCTAAGAATGTTTGATGTGAAACTGATGCCCAACAGGCTGTCTCGCTAGTTTTAGTGTGTCATTTATCAGTGAGGAGGAGATTTTGAATAGCTCAAACAATATTTACGATCATTTTTTGTTGATTTATTTTGGTAACATTGATATAATTTATCAATTATATCATTTGCATCTGAGGAAAGAAATTCTGGTTAACCCAGTAATTAGACACCAAGAGGCTAGCATTGGCAGAGGAAGGCAGCAGTAAAACAGAGCATTAGATGACTGGAATGTTTCCCATATACTGTGGTTAACACAGGAATATGCTGCGTTTCATTTTTAAAGTATTAGATTGGAAAACGTTAAACTTGGACACTATAAAATAACGATTATATTGCTGGTGTCTGTGCTGCCACTATTTTACTGTATGTTGTAGAAATGCAGAAATATACCATATTTCTGTTTTACAATACGCTTTAAAAAATATCTGTAAAATTAACAGTAAAGTGCTAAAAATCATGGAACTGTAAACAGAAAAATAATGAAACAGTAATATTTTGTAAAGCACTGAACCAAACAAAACCTTTCATTTTAAAGTAAGAATATGTTAAAATAATATTTGTTTGTAAAATGTGTAAGCACAAGAACATTGTCAGAAAAAATAGTACAATTCTGTTAAAATTAAAACATGACAGTATTAAAATAAGGGTTTTTGTGAGGTAGTTTTTTTTTTCCAGAAAGAAAGGGTATTACATTTTACAAATTCATGTTATGATTTAGATATATATGTAGCCTACAGTGGATTTTACAATGTTACATTTGAATGTCCCTTAATTTTCTTATTGATGTTCAATAGATAACGTTTTTGGCATCAGTATTATAGGACATTTACAAAAAGTTATTTTACTTTACCATAACAACTATTTGAAATTGATAGAAAAACAATTATGATTTTCTAATGTGTAGACTTTTGTTAGATTATCAATTTAAACTGAGGTTTTTACAGTAAGGTCACTGGTGATGGAACTGAAGAAATTCAATGGACAGTGTGAATTTTACAGTGTAAAAATGTTGTAATTACAACAGTTTTAAATTGTAAACTTTACAGGTTGTTCTCTAAAGTTGTTCATCTTCACTATATTTTACAGATTTTTTTGGCAACAGCTGCCAGTTTTTTTGTTTGTTTTTTTCCCTAAAAACAGCAGTCTTTTTTTAACAGTGTAATAGGCTGTAAAGTCTTTCGACAATATAGATACTGTATAATTGCAATATATTGCTGGCCTCTGTGCTGCCAGCTTTTTCCTGTTATTTTACAGTGAAATTACTTACAATTTTAGAATGATTTCTCTTGAAACCATGTTTTAGATTCATTCAATAAATCCATCTCATGTCATTCTTATTGTCACATTTGCATTTTCATAATTTATCCTAATCTTTTCTCTGAGTTTATTTATTAACATTATTTTTTACTGGGAGGTGATGGAATATTTTTTTAACAAATGCAACACAGCAGGATTGGATGATGTTAACAGGGTCACACCTTGTCACCTGTTTTTTTGGAAAGTCTTCCCATCGCCGTTCAAACCAATAAACCCTCTTCATAAATCTGTCGAGGCTCCTGTAGGGCTATACTGAGATGCCCATCGAAGTGAGGAAAAGGTTCATTAGTGTTAATTAGAAATTTCAGGACATGCTTTCTCTCTCCGCAATCGCCTCAGTCTTGTAATTAGAGGGACCAGCGGGGGGAGTAATGCAGCTGCGATCGGTGTGGGGCAGAGACGGAGGTAGGGGGCACTGGGGAGCAAGAAAGGGGGAGGAGGGAGGGCAGTTGGTGGGAGTGTTGGTGAATACTAACAAACTTGCTCTCTCCTTGCAACAAAAGAGCAGATGTCTCCTCTGAGTCAGTGTGTCCTCCTCACACACAGCCGTTTTTTTCATTTGTGGATGGCTTTGTTGCTCGTCTAGAGAGGTTTTTACCCCAGTGGTGAACTCATGGGAAGAAGCATGCTTCAAACTTTAACCCTTTAAGCCCTGGTGCAACATCACTTTTCTTATAATGCTTTGAGACAACTTTTACAAGTATCTTAACCTTTGAACCTCAAAGCAAATTAATGAGATTTCTTTCAAAAACATGGGAAAAAAGGCAATGAGCAACTTCATAAGAAATGTTCCACAAACTTCAAGATTTAGAAAATTATTTCTTAAAATCCGGGGACAATTGTCTCGTGAAAAAGAATATTCATAATTCTCATAATTAAATATTTAAAATTATGTTATAGAATTATTATAATTAGTTATGTTCTTGTTTTTTTAAGATTATCACTTTTTTTGGCTTGTTGCCTTTATTAGTGACAGGACAGCTCAAGCATGAAAGGGGGAGAAAGAGAGGGGATGACATGCAGCAAAGTACGTCTGTACATGGGGCACCCGCTCTACCAGGTAAGTTACTGGGCGTGCCATTTCCTTTTTTTTTTTTCATTCTTTTGCTTTTTTTAAACTACTTTTCAAGTAATTTTCTTGTACTTTTCATTAAGTTCTTGCTATTTGTTTGCTATTTATCAAGTAATTTTCTTGTACCTTTCACAAAGTTTTGCTAATTTGTTTTTACTACTTTTAACTTTTTTTTGCTATTTTTTTACCACCTTTAAAGTAATTTTCTTGTACTTTTTACTTATTTCTTGCTAATTTTTCTTACTACATTTCAAGTGATTTTCCTGTACTTTTTTATTTTTTCTTTTTTTACAAATTTCTTGCTTTTTTGTACTACTTTTTTCAAGTAATTGTCTTGTACTTTTTATTGATTTTTTGCATTATTTTTCTACTGTTCAAGTAATAAAAAAAAAAAGTTTTCTTCCTATGTTTTTTGAAAGAAATCAACTCAATTTGCATAGGGTCCAAAGGATTAAAAGCAGAGATATTTTTAGCTTTCATTTTGTTCTTTTTGTAAGCACCTGACTATCTTGATTTAGATTATGCAGGATCCTTTTTTTTTTATAGTCGACCAAGAAATTTTCTTTCTCAAGGATAATCTAGCTGGTGTATCCCCCCCACACACACACACCCACACCCACACACACACACACACACACACACACACACACACACACACACACACACACACACCTTGACTATGGAGACAAGGTTCTTGCATGCACGACGTTGTGATTAATCAGGTTGCTTTAGAAAACTAGCTGAAACAAGAATACCTAAGAGGATTTAAACACAGTGATTAATAGAGGCACATGAAAACAGTAGTTAGCGAAAATCTTCCACCATATCTGTTGTTATTTATGTATTTGTTGTGTATGCAATTGTTTGTAACCCTTAAAAAACATATATGGGTCTGAGCACACCACAAAGATCCTTCCTCATTTTACTCTGTTAGCAGGCACTTCAAATTGGTTTGTAATGTCACAAAGAGGGAATAATCTCAAAGTGACAGTGGCAAGGACTCATGAAGCCCATCTGTCTCACTACAGAAAGGTCAGAAGCGAGAGCACCAATCGGCATTTGGTCTTGGCTGTTAAGCAACAAGCCCGGCATCGACAGGCCTTTGTCCTAATGAAGTACCTTTTATCTGCAGCCTGAGTAATGACAAGAGGAGAGTGCTGCCAGTGACACTCCTGGTTGCCATCACAGGGCAGACAAACTGAGAGAGAGGGGACGGAGGAGTGAGACTGTGGTTATCCAACCTTGACCTTAGCCTGACCTCCTCAGGAGCCATTTTGAGGGCTGAGGCTCGAGTGTCCGTCAGCTCAGCTAACGGTATTAGATCAGAGTTATGAATAGGACTGGATGTTGCTTTAAAATGATAGGTTTCAGGTAGGGCTGCAAATAATGATCATTTTGATAATTGATTAATCGGTCAATTATTTTTTCAATTAATCGATGAATCAGATTAAAAGAAATAATAAAATAAGCATTTTTTCTCCCATCACTTTGCTCAAAAACATATTATCATTGACAACAGTGCAAAAAGTGCAGTGCTTGAACATCCCTGAGCTGTCAAAATAACATTAAATAATAAATAACTACAAAATCAAATATGAAACAATTAAAAAACTAAATGTTGACAGCTTTTACAACATACCATTACATTTCCTTACTTTGAATCAACAAAAAACGACATATGTTCAGTTTGACTTCAGCCTCGCTTAACTGCAGTGTGTTTCATGCTTGTGGTTTTCACACATGCAGCGTTGCAACGTCGCTGCTGCGTCACGGCCCGCAAATATTAGTTCTGTATTTCCACATTTATAAGCACAAATTCCTCTCATTTATGAAGTTGTGCAAGGTCAAGCTTGCAGCTGATACACAGCGGAGATGCTCCTGACAAGTGCTGCTAGAAAAACGGTGAGTAATAATCACGTGACACAACAAATGGATCATTTTATTAGTTGCCAACACATTTAATAATCAATTATTATCGATTCGTTGTTGCAGCCCTACATCTGACAGGAAAGTGCCCATTGTACACGGGGGGGCTCGACGGATGTTAGAAAACCAATGTGTTGTTTTGAGTTGGAGGCACGTCTGGAAGATCTTTTCAATTATTTTGTGTTTTTCTGAAATGACCTTTTTGGTTCTGCTGCCTAAACATCAGACAGCAGCATCTTTGAATGATGTCTCTTGAGAATCATTTTTGAAATGTATTATTTCATTAACACATCCATCTCCAAGTCATTCTTATTGCTACATTTGCATTCTCACAGTTTGTCCTGTTCTTTTCTTTGTTATTTTTTTCAATCTCAGTCACCCCCTGGCAGTTGTCTGTAGTACAAGTCGTAAACCCCGCCCCTCTTAGTTAGTATATGGGCCAAATTAAACACTCAAAGTGCACGCCAAATAAATTTTTCCCAAAGATGGTGTCTGTCACTAAAGGTAGTTTTCATCACCCTGCTGTTTGTTCAAGTGATTGTTTTAATGATAAGTTCAGTTTTAATGAGTTATTCAATTCTACATTGTTTCCACTATGATTGACAGCTGTGACAACCAATCCATGCACTCACATTCAATGGATCTGCTCACAATTAGTGCACTAGAGTAAAGGGCTCTCTCTTAAAGGACTTAAGGGACGGGTGTTTAAGCGGGAACTTACTTACATTATCAAATAGACAACAACATACACACATTTTTTATAGTATATGTAGAATAAGCCTATAATTTTGTTCTAGTTTGGTGAGTATTGATTTCTTTTGACACAGCAATAGAGGTGGGTTTGTGCATTTAAGGTTATAAATATCAATTTGCATCCCCCTACCATTAAGTGGGAAACTTATTGAAATTCTGTTTTCATCATTTTAAATGCTATTGTGCATTTTACTATTGTCTCTATTTGCAACTGCTCGGTCTGCTTTGGGCATTTGACAGAAGACCTGTCTCTGATTACTCTACCTGTCTCGCTGCAGTGATGCACACAGTTGGAATCATCCAAATTAATGTACTTGTGCTAATACTATGTGCATCCCTCAACTGTGCAACTGTTTTAATACTGATATTTTCATATCAGTGAATGCTATGGGACGTTTCAAACGGTGCTACAGTTGGATCTCCTTAAGAAAATTTGTTACAGTCTGATCCAAATGTTCTGGTTGGAGCAAGGATGTTCAGCCATGCTATGCAGATTCATTGTTGTGAACATGAAAAAGGGGGATCAGATATTTATGGGACACAGTATTGGACGTCCAGGCTTCTTACTGTACTGCAGACAAGGAGACTCCCTCATGAAGTTCAGACACAGAGTATTAGCAAAACCCCAGTGAGATTTCGGCATATTTAATCCATCCGTTCTTTGAGCTCCTCTTTTAGCTGTGGACAGGGTTTATTCCAGACACTTCAGATGGCTCCGACTGTGTATTAATATTGGATGAATCTGAGATATCTCTGGCAGGGTTTTAGAAGAAAAATCTGAAGCACATTCTGCAAGCAGGAATCATTTCTCGTGTTTGAACTCAGGATAGTAACTTTTGTTTGTTAAATCTTTTCTTTGTTTGGCCACATGTTCAGATATGTTTGTGATTTATTGTTTGTTGGCACGCAGGCTGAGTTTTTGTTTTTCTTCGGTTGTCTTACAGCGGGATGCAAAGGGACAGTATCTGTTTGACCTCATCTGCCATCACCTCAACTTACTGGAGAAAGACTATTTTGGCATCAGATATGTGGATCCAGATAAACAGCGGGTAAGTGTGTGTGTGTGTGTGTGTGTGTGTGCGTGCGTGTGTGTGTGTGTGTGTGTGTGTGTGTGTGTGTATACATGCATGTGTGTGTGTGAACATGGCAGAAGATCTATGTGCATGCTATGTACCTTTGTTTCATATCAGTATTTTAATAAAGTATTTTTAATATGATTAAAGTCTTGTTTTTTTAAGAAACCAAAAAATATCTATATTATGGTGCACAATACCCTTCTGTGTGGTGCTGCATGTTTTTCCCCCTGTCTGCGTGGGTTCTCTCTGGGGTCTCCAGCTTCCTCCCACAGACCAAAGACATGCATGTCAGGTTAACTGGTGACTCCAAATTGCCCATAGGTGTGCATGTGAGTGTGACTGGTTGTCTGTCTGTATGTATCAGCCCTGCGATAGTCTGGCGAATTGTCCAGGGTGTACCCCGCCTCTTGCCCAAAGACAGCTGGGATTGGCTCTAGCTCCCCCGCAACCCTTACAAGGACAAGCGGTTACGAATATGAATGAATGAATGGTGCACAATACAATTCAGGTCCATGTCCCAAAATAAATCACAAACATTAAAGCTAACTGAGATATCATAGCTTTTCTTGTTTTTGTTAAAAAAACAAAATCAGTTAATTTTCTTTCATACATATGTATACACACACACACACACACACACACACACATATATATGTGCATATTTATACACACCTACATACATATATTCACATACATACACATACATGTACAGACATAGGTACATGCACCTAAACACATGCAAACACATACATATACACACTTACATGCATTTTATACATGTTATACAAATGCCTGTCTGCACAGGTGATGCACAGAAACCCAAAATACCAGAATGAACCTGAAAATGAGCATCATAGGTCCCATTTAGGAATAGAAGTGATTGGATGTGAACTGAGGATGACTTTTCACACACATAACACGTTGCTCTGTGTATATTAAAATCAGTGTGGCTATACTTTTAAAAATGGATTGGGTTTGATTTAGCTGGAAACCTGAGATCGTGGGCCAGAGTGAAAAGTTGTGTTCTTCAGCTCCTCTTCTTCATGCCGCCTCTCAGGCTGAAGGTTGCTCCATCCATCAGGCTCCTCTGCTGTGAGCCGTGTAGTAGCACTGCTTGATTCATGAAGTATTCACATGTTCACAGATCATGTTGTAGTCCTGCAGACAAGAGCCAAGTCCTGCTGATGCTGCATTTCCTATGCTGTCACTCAGGACTATTTTGGTGGTTGTTGCTGTGGGTGGGCTGAGTTGGTGAGAAGGAAACCTAGGAGAAAAATGGAGGAAGAATCAGGAGTCTGTATGTCGTCTTAAAGACACAAAACGCCTGTGTGGCTATCATCAGCAACAGGAACATCTAAACCTGTTATCTAATCTGCCGCCCTGCACTTATAGTGTCCAGAGACACCTCATGTTTTTGAATAAAAACCCTGCAAATTCTTAATATTTGATGCAGATTGGGCATTTTGCATATTGCTCAAATAATGTGACACAGTACGTGGCACAAACAGGTTTCCCCAGAAAACTGTCAGTAGTAACAGCTGATTATCATGTCAGCTGATATTGAAAGTGTCAGCTGAATGATTTAATGTGTTGATTACTCAGAAAGGATTTTTTCTGAGTGACATTTCATCATCTGCATTTATCTGCTTTTCTTTCAATGCAGCACTGGCTGGAGTTCTCAAAATCAATTGCAAAGCAGATGAAATGTAAGTACTTTGAGTTTATGTTTATATTCATGGTGATAAAATGCTTCATCTTTAACATGAATTCTGCACTGTTGAATGACTATGTATATCTGATCCATATAGTTTACATTTACAAACAGAAAATTAACAAGTGCCAACACTTATAACTGATAAATCATTTCAGTCATCTCTTCCATCATTTGCTGATTATGGAATATACTGTATCTAATTTGCTCAACTACCAAGCATTGTGTGTAAGTGCAATTTGAGGTACTTTTTACAATTTTGTTTTTTTTACTCCAGCAAGTTTGCAGAATAGCATTTTACACATAAAACCACTGCTGAGCTCATTTAAAACAATGCATTATTTGAGATAAAATTATTGTACAGTGCTTAAAGAAGGTAAAATCAGAAACACAGATAATTTCTCTTACCTGCAGTGCAAATTATCAGTCCAGACTTTTGACATGATTTTTTGACATGAGTTGCAGAGTGTTGGAGATATTGGCCGTAGAGATGTCTGCCTTCTCTTGACTATAATGGAACTAGATTGCACTCGCCTTGTTGTGCTCAAAGCGGCAAAATGATAATAATAAATAAATAAATGAAAAAAAACTGAAAAAGTCAACAGCAATGTCTTTTTCCAGAAATCATGCACACTTTCTGTGCTGTGAAACAGTTGGTGGGTGTAGCTCATTAGAAAGAAAGTAGTTCATGAAACTGCTCACAACAAGGTCTGTGAATTATCCTGAGTAACCAGGTCATGAGCTCTGGAAAGAGACATTGTTTATTTTATTTTATAGCACTTTTTTTTTTTATATATAATTGAGTGAAGGCACACATCTCCTCGACTGATATCTCCAGCCCTCAGAAACTCACACCAAAATAATCTAGATTGATAAATAGCACTACAGGAATGAGAACATATATATATATATATTTATATGTGTGTGTGTGTGTGTGTGTGTGTGTGTGTGTGTGTGTGTATATATATATATATATATATATATATATGTATATATATATATATATATATATTATTGGGGGGTAAACTGTCCCTTTAAGATTAGCTCCACATTGGTCAACTACACCATTTAATGTGTGACATTTTATAGAGTAAATAATTGATAGAGAGAACATTTTTTATGAATTTATATTGAAAAAATATAAATTAATTAGTCATTGTTGAATTTATTTATGATAGGGATGTTGCAAATTGATCGACAGACAAACTGCAATTGAGTTTACCTGTGTCGGCACTAAAATTGGATAAAACATCGCATCTCATTAAATCAATACATGCAACATAATATTTATGCACAAGATGGCACAGTGAACATGATCCCATAATGCCACAGAGTAACACAAGGTAGCTACAGTCCACAATAAATGAATAAGTAAAGAACAAAAATATGCAGAGAAGAGAACTGATGAAGACAAAAAAACTGGCTGCTGCCCTGATACACTTTTTGATTTTGGAGTACTCTTTTAATCCTGCCTGTGTCTAAGTCTCACAACTGTCCCTTTCTGTCTCCTGTTGATTCTTTGATCTCTTCCAATGAAAAGATTCCTGTCTGTTTCTTAATTGTTCTGTGTGTTTTTCTTGCAGCCCAGCCTCCATTCACCATGTGTCTGAGAGTCAAGTTCTACCCTCCCGAGCCTGCCTCTCTAAAGGAGGAGATCACTCGGTAAGGCCCTACTGTTTTTACTTTCTTTTCACATGGGTTGATAAGGGCTCTCATGCAGCGACAATTTACCTTTGTTTCAATTTAATCCTTTGAAACCTGAAGTGACAATCAGCTTTCTTGTGTTGCCTTCAGGTATCTTTTACAGTCATTTAAACCTTTGAAATCGGTACATGTTGATGTTTGTTTGTTTTTTCAAAAACATGGGAAAAAGGCAAATGTCAACTTGGCATGGAATGTCCCATAAATTGCAAAAAAAAAAAAAAGAGTTAAAAGTGACAATAAAAAGACCTATAAATTATCTTTTAAAAAGGTGAGAATTATAAAAGAATAATCAAATAACTGAGGGGAAACAGAAAGATAGTGATATTTATGATTATTAGGTTATAAACAAACATATGTTAATTATTGATATTTAATTTTTTGTTTTTTATTTTTTTGTATTTCAGCACTTTTTCCTGTTTTTGTTGTGCTGATTACAGGTCTTGTTACCTTTTTAAAACCAAATTCTTGCTAATTTTTGGGTCATTTTTGTTAAGTTGCTCATTACCTTCTTCCCATGTTTTTGAAGGAAATCAGGCAATTCTCTCAAATTTCAAAGGGTTAAAAGTAAGGATGTAAAGACTGCCATCATTTGACAAACCTGTGAAAAGCAGCTGTGCTCCATCCTTGTTTTTCAGACTTTCCTGTAGTGCAGATTGAGCTCTAAAATTTTTAGACACAGCAAACATGTCTCTTTCTAAAACATTATTTATGGGCCTTCATAATTAAAATGCCTGAGTACTTATGATGAATATTACACAGAACACAGTTTGCGAGAGGAGCTGTGAAGCCAGGAGGAACGTAAAAGCCTTCATAAGCAGCTTTTGTGTATAAAGGCACACTTCTTTTTCTTTCTATGGTAATTCTTCCTTAATGTGTTGCTGATTCATTTGCAGAAAGGTGAAAGTGTCAAATTAAAAGCGTGAAGAGCGCTGCGTTTACACAGCCTTCAGATAATGCTGACAGCAGCCAGCTGCTATATGTGTGCATGTACAGTTTACTGATACATTCATCAGTGACAGGAGTGAACGGAGGCCACTCTGTCTCTCCGAGCTGTAATGAGATGAAATGTGCACCACATGTAGAGGGTGCATAATGAACAGGGCGTGCAGAGGAGATAGGGGGCAAAGGGTGCTGATGGAGAGTGGAGAGTAAAAAAGAAGGGCGAATGAAAGGCTGTGGAGTGTGGGGGAGAGGAGGAGGGAGAGTGATACATGATGATGAGAGTGGAGAGGGCTGACCACAGAGAGAGGGAGAGGGTAAATAATCATTCACACACGAGGCTTGGTCAGCGCGTGCTCAAGAGGGACAGCATGTTAATGCAATATGAGAATTCTGTAAAAACAGGCAGCTTTTCCATTAAATACTGTGATGCCTCTTGGTGTTGTAGGCTTTTTCTCACAGCAAACATTGAGACTTGTCATAGTAGAAAGAGCACAGATGTTACTAGGTTTCCGTTGCAGATTTGCGCAAAACTTGAGCGATATTTTCAAAATGTGAATAAAACATAGTTGCAAGATGACTGTGTTTCCACTGAGTGATGTGATGCGATTTCTCTGGCGATAACATTCCAAGCATGGCGATGGATGTTCAAAACATTTGCAGTTTTTTTTCTATTGCAGTCACTGCACTAGCTGTCATTATTTCCAATCCAAGGCCACGTAGGCGTGTTCTGTGAGCAAAAATGAAAAGGCAAGCCTCTTACACGTGGGTTTCCATTAACCCTCAAAATGTGAAAACTGAAATTGCAAATATAATATATGTCTAAAGGAAAACATCAGTTTCGAAAAACGCAAAAAAAGTTCTTACGCTTGCATGAGTTGGTATTTCAGGTGAATCGAAAAAGCCATATTTTGCAAAAATGCAATGGAAATATTTTTTGGGCTTTTATAGTACACATGATGCTATGGCTATGTGCTTGTCAGTAGGAACTGACTCCCTCATGATGCTGCAGGCCCTACAAGAGGTGTTACTGCATGGTGTAACTCTTCAAAAGTTGAGTGGATCATCCTGAAGTTTTGAATCGAAATTGTGGACTATCACCTCCCAGTAATCCCTCATAAGTATAAGTGGCTTGCCTTTGTTTATTGTTGGACTTTCTTTCTGATAAGTCCATCTTCCTGTGTTGGGTTGCTTTGCAGTATAGACATTTGTTCGCAATGTTTGAATGCTAGCTACTTTCTCTGCAGGATTCTCTGCCATTGAATTGGCAATTACGGAACAGCCAATAGGAAGCCTTTCTCTGAAAAAAATGTCATTGGCCAGTCTCCCATCACGTCCTAGATATTCTAAAACCCGAAAAAGGGGAGGCGCAGAAGTCTATATTCTCTTCGTTCATTTGAATTACAATACGCTCAAAGATTATTTTGGGATTTTTACCCAATGAAGTCAAAATTATACTCCCTACCCCAGCTGTAATAATATTATCCACCTGTGCTTTTCCTACTAAGACATGTCAGAATATCCTCTGTAAAATAGGTTTATTCAGTATTATTATCATGTTTTCCAGGTGCGTTTCCCAGAAACAAATTCAGGAAAAATGTGGCACTACAGTGGGTTAAAAAAAAGCAAAAGAACTGATTTATTCATGCCCCTTTTTCAAGAAATAAGCTGGGGAAAAAAAACTGCAGACACATTTGGCTTTAAACCCTCATCAGAGCAGGTGTCACAGCATGTGTGAAATCCACAGGAATGCAATTACACCTGTGAAGAGGAAAAGAAAAAAAGGAAAAGAAAAATAAATTTTAAAAATAATTAATTGTTTTTCTTCATTTTACAACATTAATCAACACACATTTTTAAAACATCAGTGTTTATTTCACTCTGTCATAAAAAAAGCATTAAAGTGAAAAGAATGTCAAATAAAGAGGATCACATCATTTTTTCTCATGTGTTCGAGGTAAGGTAAGGTAGTGAGTGAGTGAATGCATATTTGTATTATACAGATGTTTTGTAATCCAGTCCAAACCTCAGCAGCCGTCAGCAATAAATGGCTGTTGAATTATTATATTGGCACTCATCACACCTTCAAAAGACTCTGTTGAACCTGCTGCTGAGGGAGCAGCGTGGGAAATGTATGCAGCTTTTGAACGCATGTCTCTGCTCAGAAAGCATTATTAGCCTTTGTGGAAATGGCATAGATAGAGAGAAGCAGGTCTGCTGGCTGATTGTGAAAAACAGTGAGGTGAATGTCTTACTTCTTGTTCATGGCTGAGTGAAGGGGCCCCACCTCTGATAGTAATAACAACCCCTGGTAGTGATAATAACAATAATGTTAATAATAATAATAATAGTCAAAATGATGGTGATGTTTAGCTCAGATGCTGTCTCAGAGTAAATTTCATGCTTCAGGAGCTGATTGTCTGTGTGAGTCTGAAACTAGGCTGGAGGCTTTAAGAGAAGCACAGCGTCAGAAGCAACTTCTCCCTCAGGGCCTTCCTACCCTCCTTTCCCCAAAACAAAACCTTCATTCCAGCTAAATCAAAAAGAAATATTCAAACCACCCATAGGGAACATGAACTCGACAGCCTTTGAGCTTTTATCAGGTTTGTTGTTTTGCTGCTCCTCCTCTGTCGTTTCCTCTCTTTTCGTTGAGAAATGTGACCGGATGAGTGCTTTTGGATGGCATTTATGAATATTATCAGTATTCACATAAGCAGGCCTGTCAGGGTGTGATTCTTTGTCCTTTCCTTTGTAGATATCTTGTCTTCCTGCAAATCAAGAGAGACCTCTACCACGGTCGGCTCCTGTGCAAAACCTCGGATGCGGCCATGCTGGCTGCCCACATCCTGCAAGGTAATGGAGGGTGACAGATGGAAATGACATGCAGCATTCTGCTTTGCATACACGACCTCTGTTTTACAATGCCCTGCAGTTCATCAGTCAGAGAAACACCATCAGCCAATTGAACTGATTTTCTTTATGTGGAAAGAAGCTAAATTAGGCGATGGTGCTCAAAGAACGCCTGCAGTGTTTTTTTATGCACACATGAGATTGTGCTACAGTCAGCATTTCATGCTCATCTTGTGTGATTTTCTATCCTGATATTGACTCTAAAATGCATACATAGTGAAGATTATTTTGTGTTTTGTATGATAATTAGTTCAGTGGTTTGCACAGTCTTTAACCCTTTGAAACCTGGATCATCATCACTTTTCTTGAGCAAAATGGCTTGAATTCTTTCAGAAACTTAGGGGAAAGGGCAATGAGCAACTTGGCAAGAAACATCCTACAAAGAAACCCTGCGAGAAATATGATTAGGATGACAAAAAATAAGACCTGAATATCAGTTTTAGAAAGGATGGAAGTATCATTTAAAAAAATTATCAAAAACTACAGAAAAGAATGCCAAGAAAACTATATTCATAAATTTTAGTTTTATATATTAAACTCTTTTTTTTAAGGTTTGTTTGTTTGTTTGTTGTCAAATTTGCATCATCATGTACATATTACTTTTTTTCCTACTAATTTCTTGCTCATTTTTTGGTTGCTCTTTGCCTTCTTTCAGTGTTTTTCAAAGAAATGAAGACAATTTGCCTAGGTTTCAAATGGTTAAGAAACAACAAGCTATGCTTAATTACTATAAAGTATTTGAAGTGGTTATCTGGTATCTTATCATTCTTTCCCCACACACATACACATGTAAACAAACACACAAGATACGGTGGCACAGCAAACGTCGCTGGAAGCTCAGTGTTAGAGGAAGGCAGCTCCTCTGGAGGAGGGGCGGATGAATTAAAGATGGGCTGCCTGGTCAGCTCCTCCTTGCAGAGAGAAATCAACATCAGGGTCATCTAAGGGAGTGCAGCGTGGCATGAAGGAACACAAATCATCCTGGGCATGTTCAGCCCATCTTTGCTGGCAAAAAGAGGCTGCACTCTGCTGGAAGCTGTAGACATCATTTGAACTTTTATTAGCCCTGATTGTTTGTGAATATGTTTAACATTTGACTTTTTCTGATTCCCCTCTCTCCAGCTGAGATTGGTAACTACGACCCGGGGAAGCATCCTGAAGGTTACAGCTCCAAATTCCAGTTCTTCCCCAAACATTCGGAGAAGCTGGAGCGCCGTATTGCAGACATACACAAGACAGAGCTGATGTAAGAGCCAAACTATAATCCTCCACTATCAATATCTCTTTTTTTTCACATACCTACAGATCCTGCTCCTAAACAGGCTCAACAAACACTAGACGTCCTATGACATTTATGTAATTAAGTGCTGTAATAAAACATAATTTCTCTGTAGGTTGGCAAGCAATTATTGTCACATATGTTAGCAGATACACAAGAGAAATTTTTTTCGCTGCTTTCCACTCAAATAACTGAGTAAAATTGTCTTGAGCTCATAACCTGCCCTTTATTACAGCTATTAGTTATGGTTCCCAACTAAAGCTTCACCTGAAAGAGCAGCAGAGCACAATAATGAAAGTGATCAGGCAGACATTGTGTCTACAGGTCCTTAAAATGTCTTACATTTAATCTGATATATATTAGGCCTTAAAAGTCATTAAATAGTCTTAAATTTAAATTTGTAAAGTCTTAATTGTCAAAACATTTGAAAAAAACAAACAAACATTTGATCTCTCTCTTTTGTTTTATTTTAGTGGAAATGAGTTGAGCTCTTCCACGTCTGATGTGAAAAATCCTGAAGCCTGCCATTGAACATAATATATTTATATATAAAAAATTATGTTAAAGAAAAAAATTACACATGTAGGTTTTTTTAAATTTCGACACTTTTGCGGGTCATTTTCTTGTTTGTTTTTGTACTTTTATTAATTTATTTTTTTGTGTATTTTCAGGTAATTTTCTTGTAACTTTTACTCATTTTTTGTCCTGTTTGTTCTTTTTAAGTGTTCTTCAGTTGCTCAGTGCCTTCTCCCTGTGTTTTTGAAAGAAATCAAATTTGCTCAGGTGTCAAAGGGTTAAAAACTTATGAGCAGCAAAAACACAGTTATATGCATTCCCCACTAGAGAGAACAATATATCTCAATAAAAAAACAACAACTTATCATACTCTGCAAATAAGCATGTAAATCTAAAGAACACCTTTAAAATACAAAATGTAAGAACATACTATAATATGCTCTAAATATACTTAAATACATATACTAAAATATTAAATATATTTATATACTACCATGTGCCAGTCACCTTGTTTCTTGTTGACAGACAAGTATTAAAAAGTGTTAAATTTTATTGATTCAGTGAAGACATAATGAATTTGTTTAGACTATTACCATGTGCAACGTTATTAAACAGAAAAATAGAGTTGAGCTCTAAAATATCATTATTACATTTAGTTAAAAAGATTGAAAATGTCTTAAAAAGCAATTAATTCAAGTGTTTGTTAGCTGTAGACACCCTGGATTTAGCAGGTCCATACACACACACACACACACACACACACACACACACGCATACACAAAGACAGAGACACTGTTGCTGAATTGTTTCATTCACACTCATCAAACTCCCCCAGCTGATTCTTATTTTCACTAAAAGTAGCATTTAATCATTTTGAATGTGACTCAGTTGCTGTGTTATTGATGCAGGCTGAGACACAGTAGAGAAAAACATCAACAAAGTCTTTGTGATGCTGTATGAGTAGAACCACACACAGCATGATGAGACTTTGCTGCCCACTAGTGGTTTCTTCTTTCTTCACCACTAAGTAACAGCGCATCACTACAAGTACTCATATTGATTTGACAGTCTGAATCTAACAGCTGCTTCATAAATACATCATGTTGTATTTTCTTTGCCTCAACTGATGTTGATGTTTGACCTCTGTAACCTCTGTGTGCCTCTTTCAGTCTCTTACTGGAAGTATATTCATTTGTGCCTCTTTTTAATGTGTTTTGGCCTTTCAAGACTTTTTGTGTTGCATTTTTTATGCTTATGGCGGACTGACACAGATGCTCGGTGTGTTGTTGCTCTCCCTCAGTGGACAGACACCTGAAACATCAGAGAGAAATTTCCTGCAGAAAGCCCAGCTGCTGGAGACATATGGTGTTGATCCACATCCATGCAAGGTTTCACAAGCACTGCTGTACTATTTTTTTAGATAGAAAACATTTCATAACTTTAAAACTCCTGGGATGTGCTACATGCTAAAACATATGTCTGATTTATGTTTTGTGTCCAAATGTGTGCGCTCAAGTTTTAAATTTGAAAATTGCTCTCTTTCAGGATGTATCTGGGAACCCAGCTTTTCTCGCCTTCACGCCATTTGGTTTTGTGGTGCTTCAGGGAAACAAGAGAGTTCATTTTCTCAAATGGTGAGCCAAACGTGCAACTCTGTATGTGAGCACAGTCCTTGAGTGATTGCAGGATGTGAACAGACAAACACTGACTGACTGACTGAGGGCCTTGATTTCACCTGATTTGACACGTGTGCTCTATAAGCAGGGCACTGTACATAAAACAGTGTGTGCACTGCAGCTGGTTGTACAGTCACACTCTACAAAGCTCATCCATCTGCTTCTACCTGTGACAAAAGCCGGCGGCTAACATGTGCGCAGATGGCTAATTACACCATCTTACGCCTACTGATTTGATTTCAGCAAGATGCCTTTCTGATAAAGTGAAAATGTATACAAGATGCTGCAGCTCTATTTAACATTTGTGTTTTTGTCTGTTTGCTTTTAAATGAAAAGGTTTCTGTTACAATAATGGAGACAGACTTATTATGTTTGCGGTATTTAAACTGGCTTTTGTTTGTTTGCCATCAGCAGCACTCAGGTTACCCTCATTCTCCATTTGCGGCCTGCAGGGAATATTATCAGTTATTTGTTTTGTCAGCCAAACACAGAGCTCCATGGCTGTTTATGTGATCTCACAGTGGTTGTCATGAATATTTAAAGAGGCTCTGGCTTTTTGTTTCCACGTGCTCTGTGTGTGACTGCTGCTGCTGCTCTCTCCTGGACAGGAATGAGGTGACCAAACTGAAGTTTGAAGGCAAGACGTTCCACGTATATGCAAATCAGAAGGAGGTGAGAGCATGAACTGTTGGGCGTGAGGTAAAAAAAAAAACAGTGCGGTTTTCTGTCTCAGTTTGTTTTATTTTCCTGCACGTTCTCTTATTTTCAACGTGCAGGATAAAAAGATCATCTTGACGTACTTTGCACCCACACCGGAGGCATGCAAGCACCTTTGGAAGTGTGGAGTGGAGAACCAAGCTTTCTATAAGTGAGTCCACAAATGTCTGCTTTGATTTAACCCTTTGGGACTGATTGTGTATTTTTGTTTAATCTTGGAATTTACATCTCAGCTCCTACAATAAATATTCTTTTTTTTATTCCAAAAACATTTAAGGCATTTAAAGGGTTAAAATTCAGAAAATCAATGAATATTAGATATTTATGATTAGGACTGATGTTGGTTCAAAATGAACTCAATGAAAGTAGAAAAACAAATTAAGGTGTAGTGTTTTTTGAAAGCTTGATTTTGAAAAATTTGCAGTATGATGTGAGTGTAATATTAAATTAAGCCCTAAGGATCAAGCTCAGAGTTTTCCTGAATGCTTCAAAGCTTCTGCCATTGCCTTGATGATTGACATCTAAATCAGTATTTTAATGCTTTATATATATATATATATATATATATATATATATATATATATATATATATATATATATATATATATATATATATATATATATACATATATACACACACACATATATATATATATATATATATATATATATATATATACATATATATATATATATATATATATATATATATATATATATATATACACACACACACACACAAATATATATATACACACACACACACACACACACACACACACACACAAATATATATATATATATATAATATATATAATATATATACATATATTAAAATGCATTACCCCAAAAAACACCCAACCAGCCCATGGAATAAAAAAACAAACAAAATTAATCTAAAATTATTCAACTCTTGCATAGGCTACATTGAACGAAAGATTTATTTATTCATTTGTTTATGAGCAAATTAAATTTTATTGGGTGTGGTTGCAATTTATTGATGTGATTATTGCACATTTTGAAGCCAGTTTTCGTTCAATGTAAAAGTCAAAGTCCGATTTGTATCCTCATTTTGTCACAAATGAGTTCTGATGAGGACCCAAAGGCAGAAAACAAGCCAGTAACACAATATACAAATGAAACACGAATTAAAAAACTAAGCTGAACAAAACAGGGAAATAAGTAGGAACCTGGGTTAAAACAGCAAATATAATATGATATGGAAACAACAGTGAGGATCACAGACAGACTGACCAGAAACAAAGGCAGACACACAGGGCGATATACACAGGGAACTACTCAGGGCAATGACACACAGCTGGGGGAGGTGGACATTAATAAAAGGAGGGAAACACAGGGACTGGCTCATGATTTAGGGTGTGGCATAGAACACAAGGGTGCAGCAAACAGGACTAAAACAGAACAGGTGTGCAGGGAAGACTCTAACAAGGAAGGACTAACGAGACTGATTAAAGAGAGATGAAACTAATCAGGGAAACACTTAGGTGGGAAAACACACCAAAGCTGTGTTTGAACCTGTTCATGCACTCACTCACTCACTCACTGTTCTCTGTGTCATGTGTATTAAATAGTGAATTATATAGGGAATAACCAAACAAGATTTTGGACACTATGAGGGAATTTTTGCATTGTATTACATCACATTGAGAAAGTAAAATGTAAGGATCATCATATGTACACTCAAACAGGCTGTGCATTTTGCTGCTGTAAATTTGAACAAAACCCCCAAAACAAAGTCCACAATATAACTGTGAAATATCTCAGGCTAGACTCATAGTTACAATAATGGCATAAGTATATTGATAATGAATGCAAGTTAAAAAAAAGAAAAGAAAAGTATATTAGCTTGTGTTGTCATTTAAAAAAAAAAAAATTATTGCCTATTCTCAGTGAAGATTCGAGCCCTCAAAAACAGTTTTCTGGACAGCCCTAATCTCAGTGCTCTTCTCATTAAACCTCCACACTGATTTATACCTGCTCTTCATTTTTTGAGCTGTCAGGCAGGTTACCGTCACGGTACCTCGGTGTCCTTAAAAGCCCCTTCCCTCCGGGCTGTTTGTCAGCGGGAAAATGAGGTGTAAGTTGCCCGTGACCTTTAGTGATTGAGTGCGCGCTGGCACGAGACTGCGAGCACTTCAACGCTCCCTCTGAGATATGGCTCCCCTGTCTCAGCCATGAATAATAGTCCCCTCTGCTCACTCCAGCTCCGGAAAGGTGATTAAAAAACAAACTAAAAAAAGAGAAAAAGAACAAGCAGCCTGCGAGCTCATTGCGGTAGAGCAATGAGACGGGCCGATGGCTCAGGTGATGAAGGGTGTGTGTCGGGGTTAGCAGATGGGGAGAGAGGGATCATGGGAAGGGCAGAGCTTGCATGTGCATTGGAGTTAATGTGATGTGACCTTTGGATGACTCCCTGAAGTGGCAGACTGATGATATTTTATCAGCCTGGTGCTTATTATAAAACAAGGAGTCGGGGGAACACAAAGGCAAGCGGACATGTGATAAAGACGTCTTTCAGAGAAGTACACACATGCCTTGAAAGCAAAATGAAACATTAATGTCTCGCTTACTATAACAATGTAAACATATTGAATACTGTATGGAGCCGTGCCGAGGCTGCGTTGCCTATACTGCAAGGATATACATGCATAATTTAAGGCAGGGTATTTGATCCCAGCTCCTGCTTTGTTCTGGGAGTCAGAAAGCAAAGATTTAATATATTTGCGCTTATTTAACAGTGTGATCATATGCAGTGGGGGTTTGTTTATATTTTCAAGCTCCTTCTTGTTTTCCTTGTTTACAGGGTTCCAGTGGATCCTTAAAACGTTTTAAAAGGCACTGAATTTATTAATCTAAAGAAAAGGCATTAATAGGTATTAGAATTACTTAATTTAATCTTTCAAAAGTCTTAAAAATGCTCGGATATGGGAAGTAGGGTTTTATCAATCCCTTTCTCTGATGTTGCATTGTAAAATCTCAAAGAATTGGTAACATGTAGTTTTTTGTTAAACAATTTAATAAAGTCCTCTTCTTAAACTTGTCATTCAAACAGAATCTAAAATGCAGATTTTGAAAAACACAAAATTGCCAAGAAAACCAGAAAGAAGTGCCAGATACTATATTTCTTACTTTTGTTGGTAATCTAAATAGATGCTTTGATGATAATATATCCGCTGTCTTCCATGTTACTCACTCAAAAAAGGGTTTTTATTTCAACATCAATGCAGATAACCAAACCTTTTCACTGGAAAGAATTTTCATGTTATAATAAATATTGGGGCAAAATAAAATGATCTGTCTGTCAGTTTTGGTTATTGAAAAAAATAGTTAAAATTCTGAATAGTCTTAAAATCATTCCAAGTGGCATTAAAAAAACCTTTAAAGGTGTTTAATGTAACTTACTTGAACACTTTAAAATTCCTTTTTGAATAGTGTGAAACTTTATGTTTTAGGAGTAATTAACTTGAAACTTCATATATAGTGTTCATATATATATATATATATATATATAGGATAGTGTTGAAAAGTCAGTTGGAATTAATGAACTTGTATGGATAATCAATTTGAAAACTTATGTTCATAATAATGGTAATTAAGTATTTAATAAGCATATTTATGAACACACATTTTTAAGTTGATTACCAGTAAAAATTATTTTTTTCACATTATTTAGAAGGAATTTGAAAGTGTTATATATTTAAATTGCCATAAATATGAACACAGTTGAAATTTAAAAATTAAAATTCTATAATTTCAGCTATTTTTTCCACATTATTTTAAAGGATTTTTTAAGCTGCAGGAACCTCGATTTAGGTGTAATGTTCTTCATTTCTCTTTCTCTTCTCCTCCCATCAGGCTTGAGAAGTCGAGTCAGGTTCGCACGGTGTCCAGCAGCAACCTGTTCTTCAAGGGCAGCCGTTTCCGTTACAGGTAGAGTACATGGCAGGACAGTTTGACTGATGACAGGGAGGGGAGGACACTGCAGAAAACCCCCAGCTGGAAGTGGACAGAAGTGTTCCCTGAGGATGTGGCCTGCTGGCCCTCTGTGCTGTAACGTCAGCGTGTTTTTGCCCGGAGCATAGGACTGACACCTCACAGGAGGACACAGAGGGAGAAATGAAGGGGACTGCTCACATGAGGCATTCTCACCTTGTATGAGCTGTAAACCTGTAGTCTGTCCCATATATTGTCCTTTAAGAATGGATCAGTTCATCCAAACTATATATATACACGTATAAAATCTCACTTATATTTGGTGGTATTAAGCTTGCTATGACAGTATATGATTGTTGCTCAGATTCTGAGATATCCATCTCTGAGAATTTTTGCCTCTGCTGGTGAATGAATTTCCCTTTTATTGTGCCCGTCATTTAACAATTACATTTCAAACAGCAATGTACATTTGCAGAAATAGTATTCCTGTTTCTCTGGATATTCCACACAACCTGCTGTGAAGAATTTCCACTGTAGCTACTTTATCCTGAAGAAATTAGCAAGGTGGTGGCAGAATATGGATATCTCAAAACCTCAGCCGTTAACCCTTTGAAACCTGGAGCTTTTGCCTTTCACAAGTTTATTAAATCTTTTAACGCTGTGCAGTTTTTTTTTTCAAAAACATGAAAAGAAAGGTAATAAGCAACTTTGTTAAAAAATGTTACACAATTTGCAAGAAATTAATATATTTACATTTTTTTAAAGCTAGGGAGAAATGTCTTTATAGGTCATATCCTTTTTTAGTTTTATTTTTTCTCTTTTTTAAAAAAAAATTTATATTTTCAGGTTATTTTTTTGTACTTTTCACTGTTCTTTCCCCCAAAGTTTTTGGTTATTTCTTTTTTGTTGCTTATTTGCTGTCTTCCCATGTTTTTTAATTAATTATACCAATTTGCTCAGGTTTAAGGGTTAAATTTAAACCCTCTTGAGGCATATGAGAAAATATATTTTAATTTGGAGGAAATGGTACTTTAAAGGTTCAGTGTGTAGGATTTTGGGGGATATATTTGCAGAAATTAAATAAAATAAGTGAGTTTTCTTTGGTTTATAATCACCTGAAAATAAGAATCGTCGTTTTTTTTTTTTTTTTACCTGAGAATGAGCCGCGTATATCTACATGGTGAGCAGGTCCTGATCTTGGAGTCAACCATGCTGCACCGCTGTGTTTCTACAGTAGCCCAGAATGGACAAATCAAACACTGGCTTAAAATAGGCCCATTCGTGTTTTAATTTTTTTTTTTTTGTGTTTTAGCGTATTAATGTCAGCCACCGTAGTTAACAAACCCTCTATGACAAGCTGAAAAAATGCTAATTTTTAATGTGAAACAGTTTTATTCAGAGTTTTAAAATATGTTAGCACACATTAGCAGATGCTGGGCTAGTGGGCCGTCTGAAACATGCCAAACAACATGGGAGAACGGTTTTATTCAGCAGTTTTACATGAATCACATGGTTTGTTTGTTTTAAAGAGGAAACGTCAGTGGATTATTCAGCTACTGGCCAAAACCAGGAACAACGAACAGTGGAGGAAATCTAACCACCAAATCCTACACACTGCTCCTTTTAGAAGAAAATATTCATATTTCCCCATTTAAAGGTCAGACTAAAGGGAGGTCATTTAGCATTCAGCATATCTTATAATACTCATATATGGAGACTTTATATGAATTGCAAGCCCAGTCAGTTAAACATTGAGTTTATTGTTGAAGGTCAAACCATGATCATTGTTTTGATATTTTTGCCTGAGAGTCTGTGTGTGTGCATTTGTCTGACTGGTGGTAATTCAGTTTCACAAAGCTGAATTCACTGGCTTAATTCAATCATGATGCTCATGCACTGTACTCATCCACTGCACTGATGGCTTTCATGGCATTGGGTGACACCAGAGTGCCTGGTTATGTGTGTGTGTGTGCGTGTGTGTGAAACTCATCCTGAGCATCGTCTCTGTGCTTTATGACAGTGGACGAGTGGCAAAAGAGGTGATGGAGCAGAGTGCCAAAATCAAACGCGAACCTCCAGAAATACACAGGTAGAGTTGTGAATTCAGGAGAGGTCAGAATGTCCTCAATCAGATTTTTGTTTACTTTTTCTCCATTTTTCTTAGGCACCAAGCTACTGTAGATGTCTTTATATCAGCAGCACCTACTCCCTACAGTTTGAGTTACACCCGCTGTGCAGTGACGTCTGGGCATCTGTGTCTGTGTTTGTCTCTGCAGGGCTGGCCTTGTGCCCAGCAGAAGTTGTCCATCCATCACCCATGGGCCTCGTCTCAGCAGTGTGCCGCGCACGCGTCGGAGAGCCGTGCACATATCGATCATGGAGGGTAAGCTTCACCTCCATGCTTCACCAGGTTTAAGCAAGCAGCAAATCCTCTGACTGTCATGGAAATTTATGTTTTAACAAGACTTTGTATGTTCTGTAGAGGCCTCACAGTGAGCATGGTATTGTTAACATCATTCCTAGCTAACACATAAATTTGTTGTTTCAGTAGCATCCAGGGAGCAGTTATAATCCCACCCTTCAGATATAAAATGCTTTATTACAAACCTGAGCAAATTGGTTTGATTTCATTCAATGAACAACTCAACCACACATAGCTCAAGACAGCAGGAGTGGGTGGTTTTCAATTACAAATTTGCAAAAAAAATTGCAGTATTTTCAAAATGTCGATAAAACACAATCGGGCGATTACTGCGTTTCCACTGAGTGATCATATTCGATTTCTGTGGGGTTGTAGGTGTGTTATGAAGCAAAAATGGAAAGGCAAGCCCCTTATATGTGTGAGTGGCCACATGGGACTTGTGGATTCAAAACTTCCAGATGATCTCAACTCAACTTTTAAAGAGTCGTGTCATCCAATAACACCTCTTCTAGCTCCTGCTGCACCATCAGGGAGTCAAAAAAAGAAACAAACATGGAAATTGGAACCAACCAATATTTGAGAAATTGCAGCTTGGTTGGGCCCAAAAGGAAGTCTCGGCCAGCCACACAACGGGTTGTAGGACCCTGACTTTTCCTTACTAAACTAAATAAACAGTGTAGAAGGTGAACGAGCAAACAGGGCAATGAAATCTATCCTCAAAAAAAATAAACACAAAATAAAAAGTGAATGAAAACTAACAGTAAGTGGATCACAATGTCTGGAAGAGAGAGCCAGCTGTATCTCTAGCTTGGGCAGGGCCATCAACTAATCACTGATCGGGAGCACCTGAGAGAGAGAAAGAGTAGCAGGAAGGGAGAAAAATGTGAGAAGAGGGAGTGCGTAACACACTCACATACACACACATGCTGTAACTTGAGCCATTTGGCCCAGTTCATGCTTACAGCGCTGGTGGGACATGCTGCAGGTGTGTGCGTCAGTCAGCCTGCTGTACTTCAATGAGCTTCAGAGCTCTGTGTGTGTTTGAGCGATTGTCTATTTGGAGTGACAAATGGTGCACTTATGTGATGGCGGAATGTCAGAGTTTTTGAGTTTAAAAGTTGTTCTTCTGACTTTGCTGTGTTCATGTGATTTATGGTGGTAAAGTGGGAACAACATGGAAGCTACAATGAAGATGGGATGCATTTTAATGCTAAGAGTGTTTAAACAAGAGCTTGATAGCTGTTTCACTTTTATTTATATGTTTTTATTTTATCTTATTTTTTATGTAATTTATATATTTTTTATATTTAATCTACGTCACAATACATGGACAGCAGTTAATACTATATTACACTTAATGTGACCAAAAATTGATATTTATCACGCGAATTAATAAAAAAGTTTCTTACCATTGACCAAACATTGACTTTTGCCCATTTATGATGTCAAGTCGGCAACTTGTGTTATAAAATAACATTATCAGTGTTAGGAAACTGGCCTGGCTGCTTTATAGATCAATGTTTGCTTGCTTGCTACAGCTAATAGATGTAGATACTAAAATGTGCAACTACTAAAAGTAAATGATAACAACTAGGAACAAAAGAACCAAATATATGATTATTTACTGTCAGTTGTTTACACTATGTCATGCACACGTCACACCTCCACAACTTATCTAAATTTCCCAATTTCCCACTCGTAATTACGACTTTGGAGGGCCATTCATGTGCTCGTAACTCATAAATACGGTAAATATTTCTGTGGAGCACGTAAAAGCCGCATTATTCAGCTGACCTGCATGCTCTTGGCCGAGAACAGTTGGCATCACTTCTTTTACTGGACGCATGGATGCAGCAGGTGTACTGCCTGGCTCTGTGCCTAAACCAGCAGTGAGACCCTTAGACCTGTCTTCCAGGTACATACTGTAACTCTTTGTACAGTGAGATAAATGGAGGCCAGGAGCAGGTGCACTGTGTATATTGAGGGTCGTTTGCTGTGGGTTCACTTCACCCCAGTGTGTGCTGACTGGGTGTCTTACAGTGGTATTAATACCCCAGCTGAAAATAGCCTGGGTCTTCTATTCCATTTATGTCACTGGCCTGGGTGGGGCCAACCTGGGCCAGGCCAATGCCGACAATTGTAGCACTGCTGCTGAAAGCCACCGTTTTACCTCACACACTCCTCTACTCCGCAACTAAAGTTCAGCCCAACACATACACATACACACAGCAAGACTGTGGCCTGGACTCTGGGACAGGGACCATAAGGACGGGATAAACGTGTGCATGCTGCAGCCATGGTGAAGTGTTTGATCCGAATCACCACCCGGGTGAACGTCCACCTGCGGATGATCAATCACTGCTACCGGGATGTGAAGGTTCGTGTGCTGAGCCTGGGGCCTCGCATGCTGGGCAAGGCCCTGGGCGTCCTGCCTCTTTATCCCGCCCTGACAGGGCAGCAGGAATCTGCCTGCGCCACCCCTCTACCTGGCACCCCGCTGCCCTGCGTTCAGCCCAGCAACCCTCCAGGTAACCTCACCGCAGAGCCCGCCAGAGATGTGCTTTACATGGAAGTGTCAATGGCTTTCTCTATTTTAACTCAGCCACTGCCTCAGCAGTGTTGACGGGGAGAGAATGACACCATTCCTGTGGTTGTCTGTCCCAGCAGGGCTCAGTAGCATTTTATTTTCTTTTTTAAGGTCATTGTGTTGATTTAGATTGGAGGTCTCTTTATGTCACAATGAGATTAGGTTCCACTCAGGAGATAAGGTGTGTTTATTTGGTGGTTCTTTTAAAGTTTCAAAATAAAAGCTTGAAACACAAATGAAAGCTTTTTCTGCTCGCTGCCTCACCAATGTAAGTGTAAAATAAGCTGAGGCAGATCAACAACAAGCAAAGATGGCCGCTGATGGTCACCCAGCCTTTTATGCTCCCTTCTTTTAACTTGAGTTTCATGTCAGCAGAAGCTTTGACACCAGACACAATCACTCCACCTTTCCTGCGGTTCTTTGAAAAAAAATCATTTTGATGTTTTGCTTCCTCATCGAAAGCTGAATGTTAATCCCTTCCCTTTATAGTGAAGGTGTAATATTGCTGCTTTGACACTCTGGAGAATGTGATATCGTCAGCAAAGGGCTCAGCCGCAGCTCATCCTCTGACATGTACACTGTGATGAGACTCTCACATACACTTCTGCTTCAGATAAAGCAGTGGAGCTGCACTGTAGAGAATATTTATCATGACTTAAAGCTTCTGTAAATGCGGCTTTAAATAGTAAGAATGCACATATCATTATCAAAGTTGAGCGTCTCATTAAGTATCTACAAAAATTTGAGTGAAAATAAATGTTCCCAACTGTTAGAAAACCTTGTTGAAAACAGCTCATTTTGAGGATAATAGCATTTCGCCAGACTGTGTGGGCATGGCAGATTACGTTTTGATTGACACCTCCTTGGATCCCGCCTTTGTCAGTTGTCTCTCGTTTCCACGACGACAGCCATGGAGCAAAACAGAGTCGGTGTGGTACAGCTCTATCTGTTCACCCCTCTGACTCTGGCTGCGTTCCTAAATCCAATCTGATGCTCTGCACTAAAATGATGAGAGAGTTATTGTTTGAAGCCGCGGAGCGTTCAGTTTCTCCATGAATTAACATTACACATTCACTCTGTTCGGTACTTTGCTGCTCATTCTCCCCTAACAGAGTGCCCAGAGTAGTGCACTGCTCTGAATAACCGAACGGTGCATTCCACCAGCGCTCCGAATTTACCGATGATCCACTCAGAGTGAGTGTTTCTGAATGCACCCTACTGAAAGGAGCATTGGGGAATTTCAGTTTGGCATGTTAAAGTAGTGTCAACTGACACCTCCATATTACGTAGTATGGATCGGGGATAACCACGCCCAAATCAACCTAGCTTCAGGAAACTGTGAAAAAACTCAAATGGTGATATTTCAAATTTGGATTGAGGCTAATGTCTGATCATATTTGCTGCTTTTTATTATGCATGTAAGACTAAATTACATATCAAGAAAGTTTTCCCAGAGGCTATTACCCTTTGAGACTTAAGCAAATTTGCTTGATGTCTTCCATTCTGTTGTCTTATTTAGCCACTCTCTAGCAATCGCCATTTTTAAGAAATATAAAAGCTTCAGAGTTTGTGAGTTGGGGTATTTGACATATTTGGTGACGTATTTGGTGACGTAAAGCAAAATGCAAAAGTCTCTTCAGCTTATGTTAACCACTGACTTTATTTCAGACGCTGTGCCAAAAACCCATTCAAAACACCCATTGACTTTGTGAAGAGGGAACTGGAAGTGCTAAAATGCAAACTCATGTCTGCATTTTATGACTCATTCCTGCAGCACTCTGTTGTGTGCTTTTTATTTTGTTTTGATTTCATCAGGAAAGATTCCTTGACAGTTTGGTGCTGATGCAAGCTGATCGGATATAAGTTTTCTTTAGACATTAAGGCATTTTCAAGTCCATCTTAAAATAGCACTCATATGGCTCAATGCACATTAAAACAGTTTTGTTGCTGCAATCATGAAATTTGTATTCAAAACACAGTATCTGGAAAATACAGAGCTTGTCTAACTAAGACTGCAAGTGTCAAAATATGTATCTTCAGCTGAACTTGCACTGCAATGAACAAGTAATGCATTTTTGCACTGAATAGGCTTCCACACTTGGGACTAAGAATGCAAAAGCAGACCGACAAAACGGATGTTAGAAAAAAAGAGTTTCTAGTTCTTAGTGAACTGTGCAGGTGGATGAAGGACAAGACGATGGGCTGAGGTGAGGGATAATCTGTGTTTTTGTGGTTTTCTTCAGCTGGAGGTGTGGACAGGGTGGCTGGCAAGGAAACCTGGCAGAGATCACTGAAACAGGTCTTGGCAAAAAAACAACAATGGGCAAGCAGGAAAAAAATGGAAAAGATCTGAATTGAACTGGACATGTCATGCAACAAAGCGTGTATGGCAGCAATCTAGCAGGGCGTGGTTGTGGAGCTCGCTCTCTTGTAGAAAGCTGGCTTGATTGCAGGCAAGTGTGTTGATTGCTGATTGCCACCAGTTGTGTAGAGTGATGAATGCAGATGAGGGGAAGCAGGAACACACCAAACAAACAGAAGTGACAGAAAAAAATAAAAATAAATCACACTCACGCAGGCACAACGGAGACAACAAGCACTGTGGATTTTAAATCATATCTGTTACAGATGAGATTCCCTCCCTGGCAGTATAGACAGTCAGACTTGAAATGACAGACTTGGAAAAATTGTTAACATATTCTTGAGCCTTGTGATTTGTATTGTGTTTCAGACAACAAGGCTCTGTTCTAAATATCAAACATCCTTAACCCTTTAACACCTAGTTCGACATCAGCTGCTGCATTTAGATGTCTTTTAATAGCATTTAAACCTCTGAAACCTGAACAAGTGATTCGATTTTGGTCTGGATTGGACTGGTTTGATTTCTTTCAAAAACGTGAAAAAAACACAATGAGGAACCTGGCAAGAAATGCCCTGTAAACTGCAGAAAAAAATGTAAAAGGTGACTACTGATGGATTATTAGATTTTCTTTTTAAAGACAAAAATGTCCAGAAAACTATATCTAGAATTCAGTTCATTATATATTTAAAATTAAGTTAATAATAATTTTCTTGTTTATAATAAAGTTCTTGCTAATTTTGGACATTTCTTGCTTGACGCCCTTTTCCCGTATTTATGAAAGACATCAAAACAATTTGCTTAGATTTCAAAGGGTTAAACAAGCTTTTAAAACAAACAATGCATCTTAAGAAATCTAATATCTTGTGTCAGTGCTGTAACCTCTCGTATCAGTTTGCTATGATATAAGGGCTCCAAAAAGTGTGGCAGAGGAAAAAGAGGATGTTGGTGACTTTATCAGGAGGCAGTGAAATAGACTTTTTCCTAATGGGTTTGTACACTGTGGTTGAGCAAGTGGAGGGGATGGTTTCTTCCATTAGATGATGAGGTGTCACATCCTCTCCACAATGTTGGCTAATGTTATCTACAAGTTGCAATAATGTTTTAAAGAAAACATTTTAATCTAATGTTCAAAGAACCTTTCAAGGATGTTAATCATTTTTAATAATTTCTCCTTAAATGACGTAACATTATAACTGCAACGATCTGAGCATGTTTTGGTAAACATGCTTAGAATGGTATTTTGGCATGTAATGAGGTGACAGATCATAGAATGTTCTTTTATAAAACATTCCCACAATGTTACATGAGAACAAATGAATAACACTTTAAAAGCAACATTAATGATATTATTGAGGACTGAGATTACAGACCATTTTTTATGAAAATGTAATGCATTGTGATATGTAAAAATAAAAATAAAAACCCATTTTTTAAAAAAATTTCAGACAATTTTACCCTAACTTAAAAATTTCATTCTGGGAGCTGAAAAAACAAACAAACTTGCTACTGAAAATATTCCAAAAACATCTCAGAACATTTTTAGAACCAAAAATTGCTGAGTAGGAATGAATCAGTAATTCTCTCTCATGCTGTAAAATGTTGGTAATCTTCTTTTCTTCCTGTCTGTTTCCCTCCTCTTCCTCTTTAACCCCTCCATAAGGTCTGGAGTCATTGCGTGACAGTGCCCACTCAACACCAGTGCGTTCAGTGTCTCATGGGGAGTCCTTCATACCACGCTCCCGGAGCCAGGCCACAGACGCCAGTGACGGGACTGCGGTGATCTCGGACGAGGCCTACAGCCCCTCCGACAGCGTCCTGCCCACCCCGGTGGCCGAGCACAGCATGGAGCTGGCCGTCTCACGCCAGATCAACGGGGCGCCCTGCAGCATCGAGGAGGAGAAGGAGTCGGAGGCGGGCACCCCCCGAGGGGAAGGGGGTGATTTTGGTGCGGACGGTAGATCTGCACAGGAGGGTGCAGGGGGGGACTCGGCCCTCAGCGAGGTGGAACAGGTGAATAAATTTGTCTTAAGTGTCCTCCGTTTGCTCCTTGTGACCATTGGACTCCTCTTTGTCTTGCTCCTCCTCCTCATCATCCTCACCGAGTCAGACCTTGACATTGCATTTTTACGTGACATCCGCCAGACCCCCGAGTTTGAGCAGTTCCATTACGAATACTTTTGTCCCCTCAGGCGGTGGTTTGCCTGCAAGCTCCGCTGGGTGGGCGGGTTGCTCATTAACAAGTGAGAGTGAGATCGTAGAGTTCGTAAGCCCATTCGGGGGTCTGAGATGACGGTTAGGACTCCGGAGCGATGGAGGGCAGCCTCGTCCCAACCATGAACCCTGCTTCTCCCATCAACCTCCTCCAGACATACAGCTTGGACCACTCCTGGTAACACCGGGCCAGGATCTCTCTCCCCCTCCTCCACTTTGAGTTAACCCCCCCACCCAACCACCTCCTGGTTTCGCTTGATTTCTTCTTTTTTTTTCTACAAAGCCAGAGGACTTTCTTTTCTTTTCTTTTCTTTTTTAAATTTCAGCTCATTTCAGGTATTTTATTTTTTCAAATAACACAAAGGAAAAAAATTAAAACTGAAATCAAAGAACTGATGAAGTTTAAACAGTTCCTTTAAGAGGAACAGAAGATTTGTTTGCAACGGATGAGCGTTGCCTTCATTTATTATTTATTGCTTTTAAACATATATATTTGCATAAGAAAGTGAGAAGGGATGAACAGCAATTGAGTAAGTTTATTTGTCATTAAAATGAAGATGGAAGTGAGTTACGTTAGGGTCGATACTGCTGTGAAGTATACAAGAGGCAAAGTAGAATAATGTCATCAGAAGTCAGCAGATTCACCTCAGCAGGAAAAAAAAACAGAATAATAATCTGAGGGGAGAAATCATAGAAGTTGATGACACAGAGCAGACAGGGTGATTACCAAATGCCTTTTTGAGAAGAATTTGATTTTCAATTTCATGGATCGTTTTAAGACGCAATTACACTTTAGTATACAATGGTGTACAAAGTAAACTGACGAAGAGCAAAAAGTTGTTTTTCTAACATTTTATAGGGATAAAATAAAGCAGTACCAATAGTGTTGTGTGACCTAGTGTCAGATGCGGTTAGTGAAATATTCATGGAGAGCAATGATTCGCTGGCAGCAATAGATAATAGTCTAGATAGATGTGCAATGCTCATATGGTTTTAATAATTAAGTACGTTTGAATGTGCCCATCTGTTCAGTTGTTCTGTTATTTCTCCAATTAATTTGCATTTTTTTCATCAAGTTGAAATTCGATGAATTTCAATAGTTTCTTTGTATGAAGAGTTTATGATTTATTTTGGTTTCATATCGACCTTAGGTTTATGTATCATACAATATTATTATTATTATTATTATCATTAGAATAAGTATAATGATGTACTTTTTGTACAAATTACTTTGTTTCCTAATATATATTGACAGGTTTTCCATGTATATTTTAACAGAACTGAAATGTTATTTTGTTATTGAAGATTAAATTATACCTTTTTTAGCGCTGTGTTTCAAGTAAGGTCAGAAGCATTTATGGAAATGTGGAAGTGGGGACAAAAAAAAAAACAAAATAGGGTTTTTATCCAGATCCACTCGACAGTGATCACAACTCTCATCACTCCACCAGCAGTCAATCAGCCTTCAGTGTGTACACTTTCATGGCAATTTTGAACACACATTTGTACAGAATGAAATCTGGAGAAATCATCAAGCCACCACAAATGCCAAATAATCCAAAAAGCACATTTTCACCTTTCATAACTTCCCGTTATCTTATTTTTACTTGAAGAGTTTGGAGAGCTGACTGTGAGCCTGACCGATACTGGATACTGTCACTTGTTCCTTTCTTGTTCCTCACACTGAAATTCATTTTTAAAAGCATGAAGGAAAACTGGAGCTGAAGCAATGAGTTAATCGACTGATAGAAAATTAATTGGCAGCTATTTTGATAATCAATATTTTAAGCAAAGTCATTTTCTGGTTTCAGCTTCCCCAATGTAAAGATTTTTTCTGCTTTGCTTCATTGTAAATTGTAAATATATCTTTGGATTTGGGAAAAAGAAGATATTTTGATTAAGTCACCTTTGGTTCTGAGAAATTATTAATGACATTTTCTGACATTCTGTTGACTGAACAATGAATCAGTTAATCTAAAAAATAATGGGAAACTGTAAAAATAGTGAAAATAGTTATTGTCTGCAGCCATAAACAAAATATTGTCACTAATAAGTCATGATTTAATAGTTACACGCGACTAAAAAATGCAATCTCTTTGTCAGAGGTAACAGCGGAGTCTGTTTGACAAACTGCAGTCTGTAATTAGGATATATTCTGAGGTAACTCATGCACTTTTTTCTAGATTATGTACTTCATATGTATCTCCCTTAATTTTCATATCAGCCAAAATAAAAGCAGTTATTAATATATCTGTGATAAGCTGATATTGGTGAATAATCTCTGCCCTTAGATTTGTCGGTCAGGCTCTTTAGACTCTTCTGCCTCACAGCTCCAGGAAGCAATAACTGCCATGGCTGCTGGATTCTGGGTAAAATCTGTTTTTTGTATTGCGTGTTTACCTCTTGCACTGAGTGCAGGTGGAAGTGTTACTGTGTCTGTATGTAGGAATGGAAACAGGATTCAAGGTGGCAGTGGCAGAGGTTTAGACAGACAGGAGTCCATTTTTCATTTTTTACGAAAGGCAAGAAGAAGGAAAAGAGAAAGAAAATGAGAGAAAGAGGTAGAGAAGACTGAAGGATATCAGAGAGCTGTTTTGAAAGCGCAGAATAAAGGAATAATTCATCCCCAAATGAGCGTTTGTGTATCAGTTGCTCACCGTGTCACGTTAAATCTGTAAATAAAACATTGATATTCTCACATGCCTTTGATTAAGAAGAATCAGAAAATGGAGAAAACTTCGAAGAAATCAATAAATGAAAGGGTACGCATTTTAAAAATAGTAGAACTATATCAAAATATTTGTTTACAAACTGAGCTGTCGCACAACTTGTGCAGTGTCATCCATGTCTCATTTATCCAGAGATATGCTCAATACTTTACAAACAGCCAGCCCTTTCTGACAGGAAACGGGACTTAATTTGAAACTTATATGTGATATCTTCAGAGCCAGACTCTTTTGACAAAAACAGTAACTTTACCTCGCTGAACACAGGAGTTGAATGTATACTGCTGCCTCGATCTGTGGGATTGTTTGTGTTATTGTGGACTTTGGTGAATTTGAACTAACCTCTTAAAACACCACAGTCACACAGAAACCCAAATGAACAGATCAAGGGAACAGTAGACCAGCAACTCCCATGTTCACTGAGGTAAAATTACTATTTTTGTCAATGGAGTCTGGCCTGGAAGAGAGTGTAAGTAAGTTTTACTGTGAGCTCAGTTGTCAGTTTGTTTGGAAAGTATAGAGCACACGACTGGTTAAATGAAACATGGATAATACTGCAGTGTGAGAGTTTGTGATGTTCTGATTTAATTTTGCTGTAGTTAAACGTGGACCCCTGTGAATTCAATTGATTAAGAATTTCTCAATTTTTGGATTCTTTGTTCACCGTGAGTAATTGATACACAAATTGAAATTTGGGGGGTTAAGTATTCCTTTAAAAAACAAAACGGAAGGCACTTGGTAACTCATCACTCTAATGGCTGTACAGGTTCACTTTTTTTTTGGCCTGCTATTTTCAAATGCCACACTCGCATACCTGCAGCTACTCCCACTGAGGGCCCGATGGTGCTACCTTCTTTGTTTGCTCCTGTGTAATCCAAGCGTGTCAGTCCTTGGCTAAATTGTAGTCCTGACCACAGAGTAGCATGCACTTTGGCGTTGTGGCTGGATCCACTCCTGTAGCTCATTATCCTTCGTTAGTTATCTGTGGTGGAGGGAGCAGCGCTGACATTTCCCAGCAGACGCTTGAGGGAAAATCAAATCATTAGAGCTACATTGGCAAGAAACCTGTCACACATACGTGCAGTGTCGGAGCTTATTTATGTCAAGTTAATAGTTTGTAACTCGGATACATCTATTAAAAAGCAACACAAAGATGAAACACATTTTTCCTAGCAGGGAGTGGAGCTGGGTGGGCGGGTTGACATTTTTTTGTGTACATTCATACTTCATATTTATTACTTCTTTACTGACATAAAGGTCGATGTGAGCGACCAGGCAGCAAGGTTGAGTAGTTAGCAGGACATCTTTTAAAGGTCAAAGGTGTTTCTCATACATCTATCAGCATTATGTAGCTTCAGTGGTCTCTCTGAACATGCAACAATTCAAGAAAACAAGGCAGCATTATTCAAGGAGCAATAATCAGCTGGAAGAGCAAAAAGATTTACAAACTTGTGTATGAAAATCCAACAATGAGTAATGTCCTTTCTGTTTCTATAAAAAAAAGAAAAAAAATTTACCAAATTTGCTGTTGTGCTGACTCTAATGATGATGTGACCACTGAGACATGTAGTTACTGTTGCATTCATTAATAATATTTTATAAAAATCCAATTTTCCTTAGAGACCTCTTGTGTGGATGTTTGTTCTGCTGTTTTCTTTGCTGTTTCATTGTTAAGTGACAGATTGTTCCCTGTGCCTGGATCCTAACTCTACAGTTTACCAAAGTGACAAAGATGAAGGACTGGAGAGCGAAAGACACAACATCCCTAACAGCCGTACTACAGACTCCATCCTTAAATCTCCCCAGGCCGAGAGGGAAAAAGTGTTCATCTCTGTCTGAAACTGTTTGTAACGTACACTTAATTCTCTGTCTTAATTTGTCTCGACAGGATTTCCTGTTGACAAACCCAACTTTAATTTGACATTTCAGTTGCTGTGTCATGTTTACATAGTTTACAGTTATTTTACTTCATGGCAGATGGCTGCAGTTTATGCCAGATGTGTGACATTTGATGAAAGACTTTGATTGTCATCCATGGTTTTACAAATCAGAAACAGCCTGTCCATCCCTCAAGAGCCACAATGAAGGTAAAGCCAATGCGGCACATCACAAGATGAAACATTTGTTTCTGTGCTTAAATTTACAACACGGGATGGACTCAATAACACAAACACCCATGTGATATAATGTAACAACCCAGCAACAAACCTGCATCTGTGTATGATCAGTTTTGTTAAGGCGGTGTCAGAGATGTTGAAGGGTCAATTCTGAGGTTGTGGTGTTTTTGTACTGGACTGAACTCAGGGTTCCCACATCTTCTTTAACATTAAACTCAAGGACTTTTCAGGTCCAATTCTCTTCAATCCAAGGTACCAACATGGCAAAGTGTGAGACATTGATCAAGTTTAATTAAATTTATAACACTGAGAATTTTTATACTAGTTACTAGCAGGCTTAACAGAGGCTCACACAACAATTAAAGAGTATTTTTTTGGTGTTTATCTTGATTTTTTATTCTGTATTTTTCTTTTAACGTGGACCCTATTTTCATGCAATTTTGTGCTTAAGTGCCTCATGAGAGCAACAATTTTTGAAAATTGGCCCAATACTGAACGAGAGCGCTGCAGCCAGCAGCAGAGGAACAGACTGCATTGCAATTCACATAAAGACCGTCAATTTATGTCCACTTACAGTGTTTGTTTTTGCCACTGATTATCTGATTGCTCAGATTAATATTTGAAGTCTTTAACAGCAGTATGGAAAGAATGAGAGGTCGACCTCTTTGTTTAAGGAGTAAGATTATTTTTGTTTAACCAGAAACAGCCCAGAAATCGCTAATTAGTCATTTTAAATACACTTTTTTCAAAGGTGACAGGAAAAAAATAGAATTCATAAAAAAACATCTTGCTTTCTCTTTCCACTGCTCCAGCATTAACAACTCTGGTTTGGATTATATAAACCATTAAATCCTCTAGTTAAATGTGAAAATATGCTAGCTGTAAACACTAAAATTACTTTATTTAAATAAAGTCTTGTGGGTTTCAGTGCTGTTTCTGGTTAAACAAAAGTAATCTGACTTTTTAACAAAAAGGTCTATCTCTGTAGGGATCTTTTTAATAATGTTTTCGGAAACTTAAGAATATTAATCTGAGTCTATCAGCAACCTGTTTCCCGCTTCTGGCAAGAGCGGTCTCTCTCAGCACTGGATCATTTTCCAGAATTTTTACTGCCATTAACCACTTGGACACCAAATGTACTAAAATAGGGTCCAGGTTGAAAAATACCAAAGTTACCCTTTAAAGGGAGAAAAGCTTGAATGTATGAAATTGTGTTTTGTTGCAGCCATGGCAAACGATTAAAAAAAAAAAGTTTTTATTTATATTCTTGCACAAAATATATAAATTCAAGCACTTTTAATAACCTATTTCTTTTTATGTCTATTAAAAAAAAACTTTCAAGACTTGATTTTTAGTCAAATTCATACCTTCAAGGATGTCATCAACCTGTGGGAACCCTGTGAACCTTACCATTAGGTGTTTTTGTTATTTTGTCTACTCCCTGTTTTCTTACATATTTGTAGCAATCACGTCTTTAAAAAAAACAGTCCCAAAAGTTAATATATGTACGACATAATCAGGGCTCAGCTTTCAAAGACTGCCAATGGCTGTCCTTCAGACATACAGCATTTTTCATTATTTCTGTGAATTACATATCCAGTTTAAATGATAGAAATCAAATGATTTAAACACAGTCGGCTACCCAAATTGAATTTCTGGCCAAAATCGCTGCAGCATTAACATGGATGATACATGTAGAACTGAGGGGTCGACATATGGAACCAGTCATAACTGAAGACATCTTGACGTGCTTGTTTGCCCCTCTGTCAGCTCCCCGCGGGCAGACCCTTACACAACCACGCATACACGTCAGTGAGTGTATATGCATATCCATGTCTGGTGGTGTGTTATGTAGTCTGCATTGTTCTATCCTGGGATTGGAGATTGCTGTTTGATTACGTTATATATACAAGTATAAATATATATATATATATATATAAATCCATGTGCCAAATCCAGTTCTTGTTCAGTCTGATCCATTCCGAACCCATGTTTGTACTGTAGGTAACCTTCTGTACAAGTTGGTATAAAATATTGTTTCTCTCCAATAGTCCCTTGTAACTGGTGCCATTAAATTAAACTATTCAAACTTGAAATAAACATTGAATAAAAATGTGACGTGGCTCCCTGTTGCTTTGTGGAACAACACAAAATCTGCACACCAGCTGAAGTTAATTATTACAACGTTTTAATTGGTCCTTAATATTTAATATAAAAAAATCTTTAAAAACAATTGCATGAAAATAGTCAGTGAAAAGTCACAATTTACAACAATCAATACAAAATCTAAACAACATAAATATGTACACTTCTAGCAGTTTCAATGAACAGTTGCATGTAACTGGAAAATCAACTTGGTCTGAAAAAAGCAGTCTGTTATCCCAGAAAGCCAGATCCAGAAGAAGGCCTTAGTCCAAGTATGAAAAGGTTGGTTTTAGGAAGGGTCTGTTACTGGTTTGAAGGGTTGGGGTGGTCAGGATGCCTGGTGTCCTGCCTGTTGATGCATCTCCTGCTGAGCTCCTTGACCCCCGGCCTGCAGCTTTTGATCCACCTCTATAGCTGTACGATGAGAACGATTTATTGCTGCTATAGCCACGTCTGAATCCACAACACCACCACCACCACAGCAGCACAGGAGAGAAAAGAGGAAATACGTTTTCAGCAATACAGTAAGGATCACTGCTAAACATGAGGACCAGCTCTGTATTAAAATGTGAGACAAACACAATACAGACCCTTTAGAGTTGGAACTTGTGTTGCCGTATGCTTTTTTCTTCTTGGCATATTTGAAGAATGGAGCTTTCTTTCTCTTCTGTCCCTGTGTAGCCTGCTTACTGAAGTACGTGGAGGACTCTGTGTCATCATCAGAGTCTCCATATGTGCGGCCTTGTGCCGTGTCGATCCACCCGTCTCCACCGTTGTCAGTCTGTTGTTCCTCTGTTAAAGAGAAGATGTAAGATTAATACCATGAAGTGCAAAATGAGAGAAAAAAAAAAGAGTTTATGAGTCAAGGAAATGAGGTGAAATGTGCACAAACTTTTGCTGGCTCTTACCAGGCAGCTGCCACTCAGAGTATTTCTGTAGGACCTGAATGACTTCAGCTCCATACTTCTCCAGTTTGTCTTCTGTCACACCATCGATTTGTAAGAGGACTTCGGGGTCAGAAGAAAGCTTTTCTGTCCATGTCAAAAAAAGTTGGATTGTTGGTTGGTTGTATCATTTTTAAAGGACAGTTAATAACATATTTAGAAGTGGGATTTTTTCAGTGAAAATATAAATCCACTCATGGCTTAGATGCAACTCTACACTTAGCCTTATTTAGTTTAAGTTCTGCCCCTCAGCTGCAGCTCCAGTGAACCTATTCACCTGTGCATCTGCTCATTGCACTCTCTGTTAGAACTGTAATAGATAACGTGACTACATTATCAAACAGCTAATAATGTCTTGCTAATGTTACATACGTCTTGTTCCCAATCACCAGTTGTTAGTGAAACTGTAACTTCTTATTTCACTCATGATATGTCTTCTAGAATTTAAAAAACACCATCGGGGTATGTTAACATGGCTAAAAACTTGATCTTCATTGGAGGTGAACTTTATGTTGCTCCAGAAATTACCAGATATCTTTTTCAAGGTGGCAGTGGAGAAAATGTTGTAATAGTGAAGGCCAAACGCTTTCCCCAGCTGCTTGCACAGATCCGTCAGCTCATTCAGACACTGCTGAACCTTCTCCTCTCTCTGGGAGACGTTCTTGGCCACAGCAGATTTATGTTTTCTGATGCTGGATGCACTCTCTGTCTCATAGAACTCCACCTTCAATCAGAGAAGTACCGATTATTGTTTGGCTTTTTTGGTTTTCGTCTTTACCCGGAACTTTAAAGTGGAAACAGACATTTTTTGCTGTAACTTATAATGAAATATATGCCTGTTTCCACTTTAATAAATGTTGTATATCATGCTCTTCATGCTGCGGTATAGTGGATATGTCAGGTTACCTGCATGTGTCCAGATAGCACATTCATGGCTTTGGGTCCAGCAGAGACATACGCCACAGCTTGGCCGTTGTTTGTGATGTAGAGGTCCTCCACCAGGACGTTGTCCAGCACCAGCTTTTTGAAGAGACGGTCAGCATTATGCCGAGAGTAGGCTCCTCCCATCCCAAACATCCCTGTCTGTATCTTGGCAGATTTAGAGCCTGGCACAAACAAACAATTGCTGGCATCAGATGGCTGTCAATTCTTGCCACATGGAATATAAACACAACAGTGCAAGACATCATGCAAGATTCACAGTTGCAAAATCAGTTTTCATTGCAAGAATGTGCTTTACCTACAAAGATGTCCACTAGCATATTCAATGTCAGTCGGTTTTGCTGAGCGGTCCTGCCAAACTTTGCTCCGACTTTCTCACAGTTCTCCTGGACAAACCTCACAATCTTCTTCACGTCTTCACTGACATTTCTCATCTTGTATTGCTGCAAACAGAAACATTCAACCATTCATGCTCAGCTGTCTGGGTGCGTTTTGAATTTGTTACGAATAAAAGAGAAAAATTATTCCTACGTTGGGTTTGGCGCAATTGTCACAGCTGACGTCTGCGTGCTCCTTACAGAAGCTTTTGTTGAACTTCATCTCTCCAAAGTAAGCGAGCAGCTGAATTCTTCTGCACTCCATCATGTTCTCACAGAAGTGCACCATGCTGTGGAGGTTGTTGTAATGAGTAGCCTTGGTGTGTCTGTCACCTTCTCTGTCCACTGTGAGTGAAAACAGAGCCGTCTGAGTCTACATGACTTATATGTAGTTAGTCATTTGGAAAGTAAATACGCTTTAAATGATTTCATAGGCTTCAGGATTATGGAGAAAAGACAAACTAGTAGATATATTAGACAGACATATTAATAGACATAGGGAGGGAGGGACTGGCGGACAGACAGACAGACAGATAAAAATTGGTTTGATTTCTTTCAAAAACACAGGGGGAATTGTCAAAAACGATGGAAAAATTTATAATCATAATATTTACATATTTAAAATTATGTTACAGAAAAAAATTACCCAAATAACATTTTACTAATTTCTTGCTATTTTTTGGGCCATGTGTTCTTAAGTTGCTCATTGCCTTCTCCCTGTGTTGTAGAAAGAAATCAAATTTGCTCAGGTTTTAAAAGATTAAAATTAAAAGCAGAAAACACACAGTAAGATGCATACCACCCACTAGAGAGAACAATATATATACATAGAAAAAAACTTATAGTACTTTGTAAATACATATGTATAGAACATCTGCAGAATACACAATGTAAGCATTATACTATTATTACAAAATAGACAGTAATACACATACCACACTAGGGAGAAAATGTTTTTCAAAGTTTTCTGTAAATATATGGTACCAAAAACAATCAGAACACATTTTGCATGCAATACGAAATCTCAAAATTTTTGCTACATACTGCTGATAATCCTCTTGATGCGGTGAACGTCTGTGTAGGAGTAGAAAAGAATACAGTGAGAGATCTCTCCATCTCTGCCAGCTCTCCCAGACTCCTGGTAGTAACCCTCCACTGACTTAGGCAGACTGGCATGGATCACATAGCGCACATCAGGCTTATCGATGCCCATGCCAAAGGCTATGGTGGCACAGATGACCTGGGAGACAAGAGGAAAGAATTTGTATGTTACGTTGTATCCAAATGCAATTATCATTCATCCTGGTATCATATCATTGAGTGAGTGGTGACTTCACCTGGCAGCCATCCTGGTTGATCCACTTGCTCTGCACGTATTCTCTGTCACCGTCACTCAGTCCTGCGTGATACGCCAGCGCTAATATCTTTGCTCTCTGCAGACTCTCAGCCAAGGCATCACAGTCGTTACGGGACAGGCAGTACACGATGCCAGAGTCACCTGTAACATGCAGAGATGCAGGTTAAAAAACAAAAGAGAGAGGGGGTCTGTAATCATTCACAAAATATTCTCTACTAGGATGATTCAAACATGTTTTTTAATTTATTAAAAGCCTGCTTACAAAAGCATTTCACTGTCTGGCGGAAGCTTTGATTTTAAACTATTTCTGATATAAACTCAAGAATTTTATGTGCTTTATGTAACTGTTCTTTCAACAATATTCAGATATGATGGACCTCAGTGTGTTCACATACAACTATGAAACAACCCCAAAACAGATACAGCAGTGTTCTGAAAATAGCCAGGATCAGGAAAAGCTGCTCTGAATTATTTACGTGGGTAGTGCTTCTTGATCCAGTTAATGCAGTCCTCGTCAACCTTTTTGGGTTTCTTGGGCAGGACAGCGTACTTCAGGTTTGTTCTGTTGAAGCTCATGGTGAACCTAAAGAGAAATTACACGGAAAATAAGAAAGCTGTTGGCTGTTTGAATTCCAAGATATTAAAATAGAACTTATTTTAAAATTAGAGATGGATGGAGCACGTACACCTGCGGCCGAGTCATATTCAGCTGGTTCAGGATGTCTTTCTGAACACGCGGGGTGGCGGTGGCTGTCAGGGCCATCATCGGCACGTTGGGGAACTTCTGACGCAGTTCATGCAACTTCTTGTAGTCTGGGCGGAAATCGTGACCCCACTGAAAGATTCACAGTTGTAGGATGATTCACAACAGCTGTTACATAAATAAAAGCACACTGCAGATTGTGGATAAAGCAGAGGAACACACCTGACTGACACAATGGGCCTCATCTATGACGAAGCGCGCCAAAAGGCCTCGCTCATACAGGTTGTGCAGGGCAGAGATCAGCTTGTTACTTAAACTCAACTGGTGAAGAAAGAGATGCATCAGTCTTGAGTAAACAAAATTAATACTAACTTTAATTATAGCAAACAAAAAAAATGCACATTTAGAGTCTAGAGAAAATATTATTTCTCACTTTTTCAGGAGTGACATAGAGAAGTTTAATGATGGGGTCTTTCCTGGAGAGCTGCATATAAATCCTGCCTGCTTCTGTCTCACTTACATTACCAGACAGGCTTGTTGCTGGGATCTGGAATTTAAAAAAATAGTACAAAACATATTACAACAACGTCATATACTTTATACTGATCCAAATGACCAACAGGAGAAAACATACTTACATCTAGTGTAGTGAGTTTCTGGATCTGGTCTACAATGAGTGATTTGAGGGGAGAAATGACCACAGTGACTCCCGGTGACACGCAGGCAGGCAGCTGATAGCACAAGCTTTTACCTCCACCTAAAAAAAGTATAAAGTATAGTAGAAAAGTGGACATCTTTACTGCAGTTGATGTCCTAAATCTACTTCCAATTGGCTACGATAAAGTTCATTTTTGTAGCTTTTTATCATTGCTTACCTGTGGGCATCAAAACGAAAGTGTCCTCCGCCAGAATTGTTGCATTAATTGCTTCCAGTTGATTGAACCTGAAATGATGAAGACCAAAACGCTTGTGAAAGATCTTCATCATCTCCTGTGAGTGGGGGAAATTGAACCCTCTGAAGCGATCATGGGCCGGGTTTCTGAAAGTGGGCTCTGCATCACAAAATATTAAGACTGAGTTAGTAAAATGCACCACAAGGCTGTCAGGCTACTCAAGTAAAATATTTATTTTCATCAGCCATAAACAGAATAGTAGGAACATTGTCTTTTTCAGTATGACGGCAAAAATGGAATGTTTTGTGCATGTAACACATAGTCAATGACTGCTTCTGTAAATGTGAATTTTTTCATGCCACAGTCTTACCAGGTGAGCAGATCTTTGACGGCTTGGGTGTGGGAGCAGGTGTTGATGGTTTCTTCTCCCACAAAGACTTACTTGGTCCCCCCTCTTTCACTGTTCTAGTCACGGTGCTGGAGTTTGGGGGTTCGTCATAGTAATCAGGGATATCTGAGTCATTGAAGTCATCTATGTCAAAGTAGTCATTGTAAAAGTCATCTAGTTCTATGTCTTGTGCAGCTGAAACAGTTGCTGGGGTTTTAGGTTTGTTCTGAACAACAGTCTGCAGCTTTTTGGGGGAGAAGAAGAGATCTGAATCATCCAGGTCTGTACTCGTTTTCTTTGACAAATCAAGGGATGGATTTGTGAGGCTGTGGGTTGATGGAGAGTCACAGGTGCTCTGACTCTTTACATACATGGTCCCACTATTTTTACTGTGCAAAGGCTCTGTGATAATAATACTGTCAGAGTGATCAGAGTCATTGTCCACAGAGATGACTGAAGATCGCCTGATCTGAGGAGGCTTTTTGGAGTGCACAGACAAAGAGGTGCTACATGACATAACATTCGATGAATCACAGCTGAGAGAAGTCTTTTCTTTAAAGCTGGGTTCAGAAAGCACAGTGCTGTCTGGCTGCTGCATCTTTAGTAAACCGCCACCACCTGTTGCAAGAATCCTCTTCCTGCAGGAGAGAGGCAGATGATTGCAATCATACTGAGGATCTATTAAATATTATAAATAATAACAAATCTGTTTTCCACTCAAATATACACACCGTTGAGCCCTCTTCAGCAAAAGCTCATCTCCATATGACAGAGCTATTAGTTCATGTTCAGGGATGGAATCAACCAGAGAACAAATTGACTCCATGATACTGAAGAGTTGCTCATCTGCAAAATGATCAGAAGAAACATCTAAATTAATGAACGCTACTTTTCTAAATGGGATTTGCACAAGAACCAGACAAATCAAGAAAAGGCTGACACCCACTTATTTTGTCCTTTGAGTGTTGATCAGAGGGTTCGGGTAGTGTCGTGATGGGTCCCTTTGATTGCACAGGACTTTCTCGGCTTTCAGCACCAGCTGATTTAGATCTGTTTAAGATAAAATAAAAATTGTGTTCCATTTGCTTTTCAAAATTCTCTTGAGGGTGAAATCAGTCTAACATCATAAACACATTGACACTTATAACTGTTACAGTAACACAAACAGTGTGCACCCTTCACAGCAAGGTGCACTCATTATATTCACTGCACTATTAAAAATAATAGATTTTATTTTTGATAGTGCAGTGAATATAGTTTCTACTCTATGGATTCTATAGGACATTGATGTTTTTAGCCTGACTGGTTGTACAATTGACTCTCAGGGACCTCTCTTTTGACTCTTAGATAGTTATCTTTTAATGCAAATTTTAGTGTTTGTGAATTGCATTTTGTGTTTTCACTGCTGACTTTCTTGGCCCGATCTCCCTTGAAAAAGAGATTTTTAATCTCAATGAGAACAACCTGGTTAAATAAATGTAAAAAAACAACAACTTTGTACTGCTGCAATTCTTCTATGTGTTTTTTACTTAATTGTATTACTGGTTTTGCTGACATTGAGCTATGTTGCCTTCTATGTAGTCTTATCTTTATCTTCTTCAAATAGGTATTATTGATGACAAAACAAAACAAGAAAAAAAAACTATAGGGAAAAAGAATGTGTAGCATACTGAAAGACGTCATCTGCATTAGTTTCTCTCTCTCTTTTTTTTGAACAGGCCATCATAAGTCCAACAATGCTGAATGGGTGGAATACTCTACATCATCATCATCATCATCATAATAATCATCAACTGTAACATGGTTACAGATGATGCAAGTATATTTACTACCATGAATACACAAGAACCTGTGACAACAGATTTTAAATAAATAATAAACTGAACAAACTGACCTGGTCTCCTTTGTAGAAGTGTTGTAAGAGATGTCATCAGGGATCGGAGAAGGGGGAATGTAATCAAAATCATCTTCAGGCTCTGAATTGTCACAAAGCTGTATTGCCTTTGGGTCAATACATTTTTTATTATCTGAAAGGCAAAAAAATATAGCCTGTGTATTATTTTGTTTAATTTAATGCTTTCCAGAGCCATATCTACCTCTTAATGTAAAAATGAAATACAACTGCTGCAAGAAATGGCTTGTTACCTGTCCTTTCTTTTAGAGGCTCAATCACATCACTGTTGTCCTCTTCACTGTCACTGAAGACAGAGGTTACAGGAGCAGGAAGATTTCTTCTGGGCCTTCTAACTGGAGAATCCTGGTGTTCAAACTCTGCTGGGTCCTGATTTAAATTAGGTCCTACAGAAGCTGCAGCTTTGTTGACTGTGTGCTCACGTTTATCTGTCTTCATACAAGACTGTTCACTTGTGGAAAGGCCCTTCTTCTTTGCAAAACCAGTGCTCAACTCCGGTGTTATAAGAGATACATCATGGTTTAATTTCCCTGCGAACTGTGTTTTTTCTTCACTAAAAGATGATCCTGGATTGGCAGTCTTCCCAGATATTTCTGAACTGAATGAGTCATTTTTTGCTTTGACAGGAGTTTCAAAGTCATCAAAATCATCCCAGTCGTCTAATGTGAATCCCAGAGATGTATCCAGACTTGTGGAGTTGTCTCCATTGCTACTAGTGAACTGATTGTCAGATTTAGTTGAAGCTGTTTTCACCTTAGTAACGGACACTGCCGAAGGAGTCTGGCCTGCAGGAGCACAGTTACCTGCTGGGCTGATGGAGTCCGATGTGCCTTTTGAACTTACAGGGAAGAAGCTGTTGAATTGGGATTTTTGAGGTCTCTCAAGCTTGTTTAAAAAAGGAGACTGAGTCACCAAAGGGTTCTTAGGGACATTGACATTCCTGTTTGCCAAAACATTAGAGGAGATTACCTTGGTCAGGACTTCCACCTTAGTTGTACCTGATGAGGACTTCTTTTTGAAAGAAAAGGCCCTGAAAAATAAACCAGTGTGAAATTATGAAAACATAATGTGACAGTTAAAAGCAAGGGCGTAATGCTCTTCCAACTTGAGATTGGATGGTTTAAGATGGTAGTCAACTTTTAATTTTGTGTTTCCAAATCTTTCTCTTTTCAATTGGGAACAAAATTAAATTTTCTTTTTTCATAACTGTTAACAAATTGGTTTGGTTTTAGCATGAACATATCCACAGGCACATGGCTGATTTGTTTAGAATGTCACAATTTATTTTACACATTACGCAGTTATTTTTCACAATATGTGCAGCCAGGTACCAGCTGGAGAGCAGCTGCAGCCACCGGGTCTTAAGTCTGATCAGTGGTGACAAGTGATTACAGCTAAAAAATCAAGAATGATTTGCTTTAAAATGACACAGCACTTAGTGCCTCTCCATTATGAGTTAATAGCCACAGGAAACACTACAAACATTAGCTGAACAGAGACATTTAAGGGAAAAGTAACTTACATTGCTCAGCGACCGATTTTTGCACCTTTTACTGTTGTGAAAGTATGTTAGACATTTAAGGTAATGTCCTGACACTATTTCGGACCTACTTTCACACTTGTAAAACCTTTATTCTATTTGCGAAAATGCAAAACGAGGAAGATTTCACTGTTTTTTCTCCACTTGCTGACCACATGAGACCAGGACTCTGCCAAAAAAACACTATACTTATACAGGCCAAACCTAGATTAGATTATCCCAGAGAGACTAAGGTTATTTACAACACAATGTCAGATTTGTGAAACCTATATTCTATTTGTGAAAATGCAAAAAAAATGAGATTCAATTGTTTTTTTCACACATCAGATAGAATAATCTAGGTTTGACCTGAATAAATACAGGGGTTTGATCTGGACCTGGTCTCATGTGGTCTACATATGAAAAAAAGTAGCGGAATTTTCCCCATATTTCTTTTGCATTTCCGCAAAATCATGTTTTAAATAATATTTAGCCAATCTGGGACAATCTAGTCTAGATTTGACTCATCTTCCTTTTATGCATTTTCACAAATAGTACAAAGATTTTACAGAAACAGAGTTTTAAATCATCTCCAGTCTTTCTGGGATAATCCAGTCCAGATTTGACCTCTCTTAGTATAATACTTTTTAATCTGGACCTGGTCTAATGTGGTCAAAAAGTTAAATAAGCAGTACACTCTTTAGTTGTTTTGCATTTTGCAGTTTCACAAGTGTGAAAGTCAGTTACACACAGCGTCGGGGCTTTACCTTACATGTCTAACATGCTTTCACAACAGTAAGAGGTGCAAAAAACCCTTAACTCTCCCCATCACTGCTGAATCAATAGTAACAAATCTAAAACTGACTTCAGTGTCGTGCCAGTAACTTCCGCGTTGTCTTAAAGGCAGCAGTTATTAATATCCTTGTAGTATAGGGTGCATAATATCTAGACAAATTGCAAATGTAACTTTAATGCGTACAAACAGTAAAACAATACAGTATTTTTGGACCTCCACCACTTAGATCAACATACGTATATTCTGCTGTATGACAAACAGACTTCCTTCATGATGAATTAAGACTTGCTCATAAAACGTTAGAATTGGGAAACTACTTGTTCTGAATGCACGACACCTCTGAAATGTAGCATACACACATTTTGCACAGTAAGTCATCTCTAACAAAGCAAACACACCCCTGTTAAGTTGATAATGCTGAGGAGTGTCTATCAGCTAGCACAGCTGACAGCTCAAAGCTACAAGTTAGCTAGCGTTAACTAGTGTTATTTCCTCACGTTAGCATGAGCTCGCGGTAGACTTACCCCGGTTTAGGTTTAGCCAGAGACAGCTTGCTCTGAGCAGCATTGCTGTGCCTCGCCAGCTGCTCCTTCAAGTTATTTAGTGGAAGACCAGACATTGTTGTTATGAGAGGCTAAGCTAGCCAGTGCTAGCTTGCCAGCAGTCTGAGCTGAGTTCACAAAGTGGCGGCGGTTTACCTCAGCATTGCTCGTGACACTGGGTGAGACAAATGACCGGACGCTCGCGCTTCACTTGTAATTCATTAAAGTTCATTGAACTTAGACCGCTTTACCTGCCAATTCAAACACTGTGCTTACTCGCTTCAGGGATGTGAGTAAAACAGACAACGGAGTTTGCGCCCATTTAACAAACTGGCTCCTTATTGGCCGAACCCGGCGGGATTGAGGATCCTGGGAAATGTAGTTTTTTGACATGGATCCTAAAACTATGGAAATCGCCCAAAAAAATGATACTGGGTGTAGAAACACGATATTGTTTAAGTATTTGTAGTATTACTGTTACTATTATTGTAGCCCAAATAATTCGTGCAATTGTACCAATAAAATTCTAGTATTTTTTCTCTTATTGCCTTTGAACTACAAAATGATTGCAGGCAGATTTTTGTCAACTGTATTTACTAATATCACTTTTGTGAAGTAGTATTACTTATTAAAGTATGTGATAGTCATCATGACAAATGATAACTGTTGTGTAAATGTATAATTTATCCATGGTCATGGCTTGGTATATTTTGGAAGGCTTTGGATAGGCATGCATATAAAGAGGTTTATGTTGTACTGAGCATATAAACAACTAGGATAAACTGAGGCTCATCAAGCTTATTCTATCCTCATCAGAATGAAAAAAATCAAGATTTTTCTTTTTTACATCAATCACATTTTCTTGATGCTGTGGTAAAAAAATAGCATTTTACATTTGCAATGAAACTGATAAATGTCACTGAAGGATAAAACATTTTTTTAAGTTAATGTGCGCACTCTCTTTCTAGAGTTGTTTTGTGTAATCATTCGTTATAACTTTTTCAGTAATCATTTTTAGCCACAACATCTGAGCATTGTGCACATAGTTGTAATATATTGTAAGGAAAGAATCTAACAAACAACATTTAACAGATTTTATTTGTGAATTCCAGTACAATAAATGTAATGATCGGCACTTAAGGGATCATTTCAGATTTATTAGTTAGTCTAGATATGATTTGATCTGCCCTATCATAGTGCTTTAGTGGAGCTAACTCCATTGTGCAAGAACCAACTGTCTGAATGCACAATATGCTGCCGATTATATAAAAATCACTTTGAATAATAAAAAAATAAAGGCTGAACTCTGCTCCCTTTTCAGCCCTTTAGTAGTTTGCGGTCGCACAGAAATCACACCACAGGGAAAGACGAGCAGGCAGCAAGTCCACACATGTTCTTCCCACGCTCAATGAGGAAATATCTGTAAGGGGAGAATATGTATTATATTTCTGCAGTTGGTATACATTTAGTAATATTTTCCTGCACTGGATTAAATAGAAGATTTACCCGCCAATCCCCCAGCCAGATCCCCATGAGTTCTTTACTATCCAGTAAGGGGTGCCACTCTCCTGTCCATACCCGACCGCTAACACAGCGTGGTTCACCTTGTCTGTGGTTTTTTCACACTCAGTGCTGAAAGGAGGAAGAGAAGTGAGTTGGATCAAACTTCATTCTCATGACTGTTTTAATAAAGAATGAGGAACTAAAAGACTTTAAAGTCTAGCAGCTTTACAGACAGAGAGGGCCTTTGTATGGGAACTTTTGACTCACAGTAAAGACACAAAATGTCTTTTAAAAACTTATTTACATGTAAATGTAAATTATATTTATAAGTCATATCCTGTCCTTTTTTATGTGACTGTGGTAGTTTGGCTTTGCCGAATCATATTTTGGCTCCATTTTAAACTCAAGGCATTTGGTTAAATTTGATCCTAATAAAATGAAACAAATGTTGACATATGCACACACCTCATGTGTTTGTGCTTGGGTCTACTAAATTGTATAACTTTAAGAAAAAAATAGTGTGTGTATTACATTGGAGTCCCTTTCCTCAGGGTTATCCAGCACTGATAAATGGGGAATTTTAGTACAAACTGGTAACATATCTAGCTGTGAGTGCAAGTGTTATCCAACTGATACTCTTCTTGCCAGGCTTAGCTGGAGGGAGCCGGATCTAAAATTGTAAAATACTCTTGATTGTTCAAGTAAAAGTGAAAATTAAATTAAACAGTTTTTAGGATATACATTGTAAAATAAATAAATTTGAAAACTTTGGCTTTAGCCGCATGCATGGGCTTGTGTTATTTCCATTGTCACCTGTATTTGACTTGTATTTAGTGATGTGAGCTTCACCTCATAGCCAGAAAACCGAACAGAAAAACACGAGATGAAACAGTCATTATCCCCCAAAGGAAGCAAACTGTGTACTTTTCTATTAACCATTCATTATAGTGTATATTGCCATAAAATGTACTGTTCTACTGAATATGTTTGTGCCAGTCTAGTGTCCATGCCCTCCAACTCATGTAGGATCAAATTTTATGAAAACTGACAGACAAATCAATTTTCTGGAACATGCATGAGAATATTTGTGGGACTGCGGCTCACCTGGTGTACACGCCCTCAGAGTACGACATGAAGTCCGAGGTCACATCAAAGGCAAAGCTGACAGGATTGCGTGTGGCGACCGCATCCACCATCCCCATCTCATCGTACTGTAACAGAAAAACCTTCATCACTCAAAAATGTATTCAATAAAGACATCTGCCATGAATGAAAACTTTGATGTCCACTCACCGCTGTTATGTTCACGACCTCCTTCACAAAAGCAGCTGCTTGTTCTGGTTTATATGCACATGAACCTTCCTGTTTTTATATAAAGAAAGGATCATTAAATATGACTTCAAACTTACATTTACTCATTATTTAGCTGTGTCTATACTGTAGTAAGGCATAGTTACAAAGGATGTGTATGGGTAGTCCTCCTCTGTCATCAGTCCCTTGTTGTACATGATGTATTCAAATGCTTGACTGGGGAGACCGCTAGAAGACAAGGTATTATGTTGTTATAAAAATGTGCTGTTGTTACACGGAAATTACCAAAAAGAGGAAGGAATCATATTTTTGACTCTCACCCATCACATCCATGGTTGTTGAAGTCTTGGGCACAGTCTACCAGCTGTTGTTCTGACTACATGAAAATTAGAGACTACGGTAAATACTCTTGGCTCTTCTATGACATTTGAACTTCCTTTTTTTTTAATACAAGAGCAGCACTTTTAATAGAGAAGTGAAAGACAGTGACCAGTGGTACGAGCTTCCCAGTGTTGATGGCGGTAACCGACTCCAGACAGCCAGATGTGGAAAAAGTCCAGCAGCTACCACAGGCTCCCTTTAATGCAAAAACAAAAAGGTAAAACTATAAGACATTTGAGTTAATAAAATGTATAGACCTTCATCAAAGAGCAAAGGAAAGCACAGTGCAACTAATAACATTAATGAAGCACTGATCATGCTATTACTGCAATTCAATGCAGTAATTTACGTTATTAGTTACACCTGTGTTTGACACAGGAACACAAGTCCAAACTGAGACACCTTGCAGACTAAGTGGCCTTGGAACTATGGTATGTTGAAACCACCACTTTACAAAGAACTCAGGCTGTCAACCAAGACACTAAATCTGGACACTAAAAACCGAGCTGGCATTTGTGAGACATGAGGGAACCATGAAGCCAAGTCTGATCCACAGTTGGGCCTCCTTAGATTGGACTTGGCTCTGGCCTGTCAAGGCATGAACAAGTAACCTCCGTGATCTTGGGTATGTGGAGGCCAAGTCATCACTTAAATCTCATTGTCATGTTCCTTGAGCCATTTCTGGGAGGTTTTTGCACTGTGACATTATCCCGGTCTGTAACAGTGTTTGGGTGGAATGTGTCCACATGAATGCCAGGATTCAAGGTTTTTCTGACTGGCTACTGTATTGTAACAACATGATCAATGTTGATCACTTCACCTGTCAGTGGTTTTAATGTTGCAGCCTACTTAAAACTGCAAATTAAAATTAACAAAGGGACAGCAAAATGTTCTTCCAAATAAGATCTACTTTTGTTTTATAAAGTGTTCCTGCAGATGTTTTATCACTGGCCACATTAAGTTGATTTTTTTCCAGCTGTGAGTTGCTCCTCCATTTCCTGTGTGTATTGCAATGCAGAAGAAGTACGTGTATTTAGTATGCATAATGACCATTATGAGTATATATTAGGGTTTTATCAGCATTAGATGTAACACAAGATGTAGTTTGTATTTTGCAGTTTGACAATTATAGCTGGAGTGATAAATTATCATCAAAAACTATTTTAATCTGCTGTGTTACCCAACAATATACTCTGAGACCTTTGAGATCAATGACTGAAAATAAAATGTGTGTGTGTGTGTGTGTGTGTGTTACTGCAGCAGTTAAACATCACCTGATTCTTCACATCTGTCACATAGTTTCCTTTCTTTCTCCAGTCGATGGAGTCTGGATATGGTCCATTGCTGCTGACGTAGTTCCCCTTGGTAGCTGAGCAGTTCTGCAATAGGTAAGGCAGTATGCAAAATTAAGACCCTCACTGAAAAAAACAAATAAAAATAAATTAATAATAATAAAATAAAATAAAATACAACTCAAACATCTACATAAACTTATTCCTGTATAGCTGTCTTTACCTGTGGCTCAGACCAGAGGAAAGACTTCCGAAATTCATTAAATGTCATGTCAGAAAACTGGTTCAGCGCCACTGTGGGAGAAGATAAAACAATGCTCAACACATTTTAATATGGAAAATATTTTTAAAAAGTAAAAGCATAAAAAGCTTTTCCTACTTGTGAATGTGTGATTTCCTGCATTGTGTTTGTCAATCCTCCTCTTGTTCTCAGTGAATATCTGGAGTCTCTCATTGTACTCCTGCAGGCTGTATACTTTGTTGTACTGTACGTGGGGGAGATTTATATTAACATATATATTTTGATTAATTATGGATATAAATGAGAGCTGATGATTGTATTCGTTTCTAATCATGTAGCTCACAATTAAGCATCACACTTCAGAGACGTTTAGTCACAATGTAGAGATTTTTCCTCGCAGGTAACTTCATCATACTGTACACGTTTGTGTAACTACAGCGTTTGATCGACTGAACTGATACATAAGTTTAACCTACCTTTGCCATCCATGACTTGAAGTGAACTTCGTCTGAAAACAAATTTCAAAATGCATGTCATAAATAGCATTATACAAGGAAAACAAAGAAATAAACGCCATGACAGATTATGAAAGTGAAAGTTAAAGTGAACTCATACAAAGTGTAAAAAGTGAGTGTGGATTTCTTCACCAAAGGGCTGCAGTTTACCTCGTTCAGACAGGCGAAAAGCTGAAGCTGCTGACAACAAAGCAAACACAAGCAGAAAAGTGTTCATGATGATCACTTGTTGGAGCGTCTGTCGGTTACGGCGCGTGAAGGTGAAATTAAGCAGATGGGAAGTCACGAGGTGCTTGGTCAAATTCCCCTGCTGACAAAAATAATACCAGAAAGAGCCAGTCAGTGCCAAAAGTAACACCCATTAGGTAAATACATGTTTGTCTTCTTCTTTCTTTGCGTCATCTACTCAAGTTATTTTTTGAATACTATTTTGTGTGTTGCGTACTTTGAACCACTGACCTGTGCGCACTTAAACCCTTTAACATTAACACTAACAAATGTCTTTGCAAAAATAAAAAAACAAAACAAAAAACCCAACAACATCATAGACCATAGAATGGTAACAAAATGCATCAATTTATTTATATTTATAAAAAAAATGTAAAAACGAAATCCTAGTATAATGCATTATAAAAAGTGCAAAAGTCAGTGTAATATGATATATATTTTTTTTTAAATAAATGTGACTTCATATAATAAAGATATAAAAATAAATTGACAAAAATAAATAGATACAAATAATCATGGATCTAGTAAAATGAATGAATGATGGTAAAAAAAATAAACAAAAACAAATGATCAATGTTATATAATAAAGATCTACAAAGAAAAGCAACTTCATAAAATAAACAAATAAACAAAATATGAATCAAATTTGAATCTGTTTAAAATGTATGATCAGAAAAAAAAACAGTTAATTTATTGGAATAAAAATAGAATAATCTTTATAAGCATAATCAAAATACTGAAATGCATCGTAAAATTAGAAAAATGTATTAAAGCAGTTTGATCGCAAAAAGAAAAAAAAAAAGTGAACCGTGCATTTACAATGCCTGTTAAGTGGTTAATCTGATGCTAAACCACTTAACTGGTCAAAGGAGGGGGTTTGTTTGTTTTCTGAGATCCCTGTTAGCTTTTGTAATAAACAATAGCTGCTCCTCCTAGGGTCTCCATTATTTTCAATAACAATTTTTTATTAACTAGATTAAATAAATATACATCCATAACATTCATACTCAAAGTACAACTAAACACATAGCAACACCAACACAACACACAACAATCAACACAAACTCAAAGACCATCTACATACAGTAGCTCTATGTAATGATCTATCTGTTCAATAGTTGAGAATCTGGAAAATTATCCCCTATATCACAAGAACAATTGGATAGATAACTAAAAATCCATTTTATATTTATAAAACCATTGTTAACATTTTGTGAAAACATACTGTATTACTTTCAGAAATCAAAAAAGTTAGTAATAAATTCCATGCCATTGCTTGATAATGCACTGTCCTCTGATTTAAACTAGTTCTACAGGGAGGCAACTGAAAACGACTCTCTGATGACTGTTAAGTAGAGTAATGTCTGTCCGAAAAAAAAAAAGGCAGTTGACTATAAAATATTTCTGGAGTTTCAGTTGTGATGACATTTCTATTAAATCTGACTAAAGAATAATTCAACCTACTTCTCACACTTCAGAAGGCCAATGATTATTCATTAGACTCACTCATGTTCTGTATGGGCAGCCAAGAACAAAGCCAGCTGCTTTGTTTGGTTTTATTTGTTTTGTGGTGACATTAATCTTCGAGACCACACGAGAAATGAAAAATGTTGGGAGACAAGAACTTACAATAAACTCAAAACTCCTTCCATTCCAATTCCAATTCAGAGGGACATTATGGTGAGGTGCAACTGTTAAAACTGCAAACAAGATAGGTCAGGGGTCATTTGATAACAGTGGGATAGATAAATGTTTTCAACTCAAACTAATTAAATTATTCACAAAAGGCATCCCTTCAAAGCCCATGATAACTTCTTGTATTTCTTTTTAAGATTCAGGGTTTTAAATGTGCATTCCTCTTCAAGTTTCTTCAAATGCTTGTAAATGCAAGGCTGGATTACCAACTAGGCAAACTAGGCGCAGCAGGGAACAGTTCCTGGGAACCAAAACGCTACCGATTCACCATTTGTTGTCTGGTTGTACAGACTTTGATTGACTGCAAAATTTATTTTGGAACATGTAACCTACCACAACAGCACACACAACTAAGACAGGTCCTGCTTGTTATGGATCAATCCAAGGGCCTGTATAAATGCTGGTATCGTGCATTTTGCAAATCACAGACACTTTACATTGTTTTCATATGTTAAATTTCTTCAATCCATTTTTGAACAGATTAAAATTTTTCCATTTTATGTAGAGACAACAGTGGTTAAGGTGTAGTTAGATTTGGGCGAAACAGACACTTAGGTCATATTAAAAAAACATGATTTTTTTGGCTAAAAACCCTGGGTTTGGTTACAGAATACCTGGCATACATTTCGAGACATCCTAATGTGGCATAAAAAATACCTCCTTTGTTGTCCTCCAGCTTTGGTCTGCTGCTTGGCAGTAATTTTGCCAAGGTTTTACAACATCCACCATCCCCTCCTCTTCCTGATGAGATACTTGCATGTAATCTGAATGATGTCAGCTTAGAAACATTGGTATGATACATATGAAACGTACAAATGTAGCATATCTGTAGTTTACATCTGGGCTGTAAAAAAAGGGGCCCATGTTTCAAAATCTAGCTTTAAATTTAATTAATGTGGACACATATTCCTAAAGAAAATGGTGCTTGGTCAAACCGCCACAAACTAGATGACACAAAGAAAACCTGCACAGCACAGGAGCACTGGATTGTATCTCGGCATATAATAAATGGGGTGCACAACAACAATTTTTTTACCCCATGGCATATCAGTGCAGCCAATGTTTGGGTCCTGCCTATCATTAATCAACATTAAAATGCAAACAAAATAAATAGAAGACCTGACTGTAATTGCCACCAGACCTAAAATGATATGATAATACATGTATTACGAAACTCTGTAGACAAGTAACACATTATATTCAAATGATAATTTGTGTCAGTGTTGGCCCATACTATAGCTGTGTTGGAAACCACCCTCTATCACAGATATGGTGCACTATATAGTGTGTTCGCCATTTTGTAGTGGTGTTCGAATTCTCAGTTGTTAATTTCATCCACTATATGGTCCACTATAAAATACGCACAAGCACAGCAAATTTGAGTGTACATATGATGTACCCTTCATTTTACTCCTGTAAACTGCAATGCAATGTGGCTGTGAATTTCTGAGGGAAAAAAATTCCAACGTAGTGTCCGAAATTTCATTTGTTATTCCCTATATAGTGCACTATTTAATACACACTACATAGTGAATAGTGAATGAGTGAATGAGGGGATGGTTTCGAACACAGCTTATATGTCCAACATAATGTATTTTAACATGTAACTATGCGTGACAAATGCAAATTCAATTTCTTTTTATTTCTTTTTTTTTATATGCTTGTCCACTGCAGGCCACTTTCCTGGTGGTGTTTCAGATTATATTTTATTTCATTCTGAGCGAGCATGATGCCAACTGATTGATGTTCTACAAAAACACTTGAGACAAAATGCCCCTGATATAAAATGGATTTATTAGCAAGAGGTAAACTGGGAAACATACTTTAGTTTATTTGTTGTTATTATCATCATCATCTTCATATGTTTTCTTAAGTCGTCTTTTCATTTTTTTTCTTACAAAACTGGGAATATTTCTTCAGGTGTGGAAACATGAGGGTTGAAAGATAATTTTCATACCACTGGGTATTGCTAACAGCAAAATGTTTATTTGTTTATATACCTTATAAGAGTATGTGCATGTATAAGTGTATACAGTATAAGTATATAGTATTATTCCGTCTGTGAAGGTGTTGCATGCCTGCCACATGAGCTTCAAAAGTGTACTGTACATACATAGTAAAAATACATACAAATATTCACAGAATAAGCACTACGTTACTATATTCCTGCTAACAGAAATGGTTATAGACAGGATTACAGTATAAATGCAAAACACTTTGAAGTTGTCTCCTACCTCTAAGTCATGGTTTCAGGACCACACTGTTGTAGCGTTAAGTGTTTTTAAGCTTGAGATACAACTTTTCTTTTTTTTGAAAGGGTTATTCTTGTTCCACATTGAGAAATATGCAGGGTTGCATGTACAAAATGTACAGCACAGTTCAGTGAGGTGAATTAACAACAAAGTACAAAATACTTTCCCATGTTCATATAAAGAGCAGGTCACTCTCTCTTATACTACTACAAAAATAGTGTTTGAATGCTGCAGGCAGAGGTCATTCACATACATTTTTATCATAGTTTTAAACAGCAATGCATATAACAGAGTGATATACAGTCACGTTCCACAATCACTGGAACAGCAAGAAGGACAGATTGTCTTTTAATTACAGAAGAGCAACAACCTTTGACTCTACACATGTATTGCCGAACCTGAAGGAACAACACTTTCCAATGTGTGTGAGCTTTTTTTATGAGCTGAATGAAAAACTTAAGAAACATGAAATTTGAACATTGGTAGAACTCTCTTACATTTTTTTTTATATCACTGTTAGCTTTTAACTGATTAGACAAATAAACTGAGGACACCTTGTGTGACAAGAGGCTAAAAAGAAGTGACACTTAAAATTTCATCAATGTTAAGTTAATGATGATATTACAGCAGAGGTTCCCGACATCTGTGGACTGTTACAGGCCCTCAAAAAAAGAGTGAAGAAAGAAAAACATAAAAATGATAGTCCTAAACGAATGTCTGTTCTGCATGTTTCATCTGTCGCTACACCCCATCACCATCACACTAACAATAGACATCCTGAGAGTCATGCTGCAAGCACAGCCAATTTTTGGCTGTGCTTGCAGCATGTGCCTATGCTGGTCAGTCTGTAACCACCTCTCTGATCCAGACTGAAATACTTCAGCTCTTGGATGGGTTGCACTGAAATTTGGCACAAATATCCATGGTTCCTAGAGGATAAAAAATAATGACTGCATCCCTTTACTTTTCCTCTGGCGCCACCATGAGGTTCACACATTGTGTTTTCCAGGGAAGAGTCTCAACAAATGTACTGCTATGAAATTTGGTATGGCTGTTTATGTGATCCCGTGACTTTTCTTCTAGTGCTGTCATCAGGTCAAAATATAAATGTCTAGCATGTGTGGGATTTAGGGGCACCTGGTGGTGACGTTGCAAAAATGAAACTTCTTCCATGTGCCAAGCATGTAAGAGAAGTACAGAGGCCGAAGCAAAAACGCGAAAGACCCAATCCAGAGGCAGTAGGGCGGGTTTCCTTCCTCAAATTGTGCAAATTGAAATTGCGACTATCAAAAATGCCTAATGGAAACAACTCCCATTAATTGAAAAAAACAAGTTTTTACATTTCCACGAGGTGGTATTTCAGGAGATTCAAAAAAGCCATATTTTGCAAAACTGCAATGGAAACACTTTTTGGCTTTTATAGGTCAGATTATGCTATGTCTATGCGCTTGTCTGTTGTGGGCAACCATAGAACAATATGGCGAACTACATGGAAGAGGACCCGCTCCGTAGATATAAGGTAACAAAACAAGTTTGAAGGTAATGAAAACACCATGGTTCTTATTTTCAGGTGATTATACTCTCTTGAAAACATTATAAAAAACATATACCATTTTTGCTAATAGATGCCCTTGAACTACTTTGAACATTTAAACTGATTCAGTAGTTTATCATCAAATACTTGCAAAACTGACAGCAGCCCCATTAGAATTAGCTGAATTTTATTTGTGTTTGCACTAATAAAATCATTGTCATTCTCATATTATTATAATTATTTGTAGGCTACGGCTTATACTGTTTTCCCCACAGTTTTATGTATTTTTAAAATGTCCAATATTGTGCTCTCTGTGGCTCTGCAAATTGCCAAATAAAGTGTTTTTAACTGACTTGTTTAATGCTAATTAGCAAACGTAACCTTCCTAAGACACTGAACAAAAAAGGCAAACATGGCAAACATAAGCATGTTGGCATGCTGATGTTAGTGTTTAGCCGCTGTGTCAAATTGAAGCCTTGCAGAGGTACAAGCATGGCTGTCAACTTTTATTCTTGTTAATTTAAACAGTTTATGAGTATGCGAGATGATATTTCCATCGGCACACTGAGCACTCATTCAGTATTTTTAGCTTTGTTTTCCATTTCAGGTTTTAGCTCTGGTCCGTTCCATTGGGGCTGGTCCAGGATGACAATATAAAAATGGTCTGCATTGCAAAAAAACAGTTGGGAACCTCTGACTTTAGTGTGCAGAAATGAAGAAACAAATCCCTCTTGTTTTGGTTTGGGAAGCACAGAGACATCTATGCTTCGGGGTACCTGGCTGTCGTCTACACTGATCATTATTCCCTAACTTTAAATACAGTAAAAATCTCTGTGCTCTTTTACCTGATATGATGCAGTTACATTTTTACAATGCTACATTGGTTGCAGAGAAACTTAGTCATCGATAAAACTCAAGCAAAGAGAACAACGGCCGGCAGCATGAGTGCTCAGAAAGTGCAGAGTCAACACAGTATGAGATGATGCAAAATAATGTCATTGGTCACTAAGAGGACACTGCTGTGTGCAACCAAAGAGACCTCTGTTATTATGCTTGAAATACCCCAAAGAAATAAAAAAAATAAATCCTCAAAGCATGTGGCGTCATGGCAACGATAACAAACAAAAAATATACACTGAAAGGTTTTGTGTCATCAAACAACCTTAAACATCTACTGTACAGAAGAGCGAATATCTTAAACATGTACAACTATACAAAAGTTGATGTGTACGTTGACTGATGTATAATATTAACAGAGAAATAATGTGAAGGACCAACTTCCTCATCAGTTGGGCACTTTGGGCTCAATTCTGAGTGAGGCTTCGTACATGCTCTCTTCATCCAGAACAAAGCTATTATCCAGCAGATACTGGGCTACCTGCAACATGAGAAAAAGAAAAGCATGTTTAAGGAGTGTTCTCTTACTCAATTTTCACTTTTCATTAAATACAACACCCGCCCAAAACAAACAAACCAACAAACAATTTACTCTCACAAAGGTGCCGATTTGCACAGGACTAATTTCATTCCATGACCTCACTGTCGAAGTATGGTGGTTAATTCGCCTTGAAATTTTTACTCTACAGATGAAGGACATAGCCGATTTGGGTTAAAATCACAATGTCCTCCACAATTACCACAAGTTACTGGATAATTATTTTTTTATGTTATTTTATTATCTTTTTTAGATGTTCATTTTGTCTCTTATACATAAAAGTTAAATTATTATCATTATTATTATTATTTTATTTATTTATTTTTTAAATTGCTCGCGGTAGAGGGAGATGGTGGAGGGTGGGTTTGGGTGTGTTGAGGAAAGAGGCCATAATTGCATGATGAATTGTCATCAGCCTATTTTTGTTAAATTAAATAAAACACAAAAATAAATAAATACATTTTGAAAAATTAAAAAATCCCCAGTGGTCCCATGTTTTACTAGTCCCGTGTGAATAGGGGTTCTGGCAGGCAATATGGTTCAGAAGTGGCTCACCAACCTTTTTGGTTTGTGACAACTTTAAATAACACAATGACCTGTGACCCATCATGTTTAGCTCACTAAAGGAGTGACCATCCTCATGTTTTAGTTTAATAATTTTTGAAGACATTCATAAAGAAAAACAGATAGAGAAATGTGAGGACAAATAAATAAAATTTTTGTGTAGCATCATCTGTTGCAATATTTTGGTCAGGATGGCAGAACTGTGCCAGCCCCTCTGCTTTGTTCGCTGCTTTCTCACCCAGAGGAAGCAGACCTTGATTAGGTGCAATCAGCGTCATAGGACACACTTGGGCCTGCTGTTCCCCCATGCACATTGAAGACAGAGCAGCCGGTGCATGTTGGCACACCTCCTCACTGCACTGCTCTGTGTGTTTTTGTTTCCATTTCCTTTGATTTTAGAACAAAACACTCATACAGCACATTTCACTCATCCACTCCCAATAGTGCCTACAGATTTCCCTTAAAAATACTGAACATAAATTAAAGTGCAATTAAGTTAAAGATCGAAGACTATTTTTTGTCATACACTCAATAGTTACATTTCTCACAAATTTGTTAAAATCAGTGTTAGTGAGCATTTCTCCTTTTCCGAGATAAAACATCAACCTGACAGGCCTGTGGCGTAAGAACAGCCTGATTAAACAGCATCATTACTACACAGATGTGACTCCAAATGCTCACAATTAAAGGCTGTTCTAAAATGTAGAGTTTGATCACACAGCATGATGCCACAGATTCTACAGACACTAGCATGCAACTGCAGGAATGTGAGCTGTTTTCTGTGAACTTAGGGTGCATTCCAAATCACATAATTTTTTTTCATACATTATTTTAGTAGGCACTTACAGCTGCCGTTTCATAATATGTACTGTTGTATGCAGTATGCACACAAATGGGTCATACTACTTCTCACAATGTTACGCCTTGAACTTTGACCCTTTTGCCCACATATCCACATATATTACCATGGCGATAAAGCAAAACAGCCTCCATTGAGCTCACCAGCTCACACAGCTCAGCTGCATATTGTTAATGGATTTTAACTTTTAAGTTACAGCTGCATCTTAAATTCTTACATATTACATTCATGAAATTTAAATTAGCCTACAGATGCATTTCTCTGTCAGTGACCGGAGCAAATCAATAATATAGTCTACATGTATTTAATGGCCTCACAGACCATTGATATCTACAATGCTGCCTCCATTAAAGGTACATTATTACGACCTTCTCCACCATCACCTCATTTGTCCAAAACTTTTGACTCTGCCCTCTATTGCCATCTATTGTATTGTATCCCTTTAAAAGTGTCAAAAGCCAGAAAGGTTGTGCACTGTTTGTCGTTTGGTATAATTTTACCTTTGGTTGCAGGTCAACTTTGTATGCTGTTTGCTGAAACTGCCTGATTTCTCTGATGATGTGAGAAATCTGCAAAATAATAGAAACTGGTTGTTAAATTCTGACTATAAAACACACATTTTTGCTCTCATGCGCCAAGACACCGAAACCTCTCACCATTCTCATCTTGGAGAAGTTGACCAGGTTATCTTCAGTGTAGTTTGGCGTTCCCTCCTCAATGAAAGCCAGGTCAGTGAGGTACATCCCCAGATAGGGTACACACGGAGGATCACAGCTAATGAGAAGAAAACACTCATCATCCACTTGTACTGCACTCTTGCTTTATTGATCTAGAACAAAACTTTGTCCTTGAAGTGAACTCACTTCTTCAAAGCCTCTCTCAGGTTTTTGAACCTCCCCTCTGATGAGACCAGCTTCTGCAGCTTGTCAATCAATGCTTTTGTCTGGAATAAAAGATCATCAAGAGCACACTTAACTACAAGATTCAGCACATTAGAGAGAGAAATGCTAAACAAACAAAAGGAAGCACACCTGCTTGGAAACCTTGAGCCAGGTCTTCTTTAGGCGGAAGACGGAGCTACGGTTGAGGGAGGAGGTGATCTCGAGCACAGCATTGTAGTTGTGGAGACAGCGGCAGATGTCAGCTACTGCCACCCATTTCTCTATGACCGCCACTCGAGTGACCACATCCTCACATCGCAGGATCTCTGTGGCAATAAGGTTGCTTATCTTGTAAAAGAAAGACAGAAACAAATGGTTTAATTTCATGATTTACAATTAGAGCTTCATAAGGGTCTTTTTGATTGGAACATACATCATTGAAGTGCTTCGTTGTCCTCATGATGTACGGCGTCTTCTCGTTTTTGTCGTTCTTCATCCAGCCTTGTCCAAAGAATTCCCTGTTGGCAGTTCAACAAAAACAGAAATGTTGGTTGTGTTCTTCTTGGCCACAGAGATGTACAGCTGAAAGGATGTGATGGCACTCACTCATATGGGATGACCTTAAACACCAGGTGGTCCAGCAGAGTGAGCTGTTCTGCGATCTCCAGCGCAGAGTGGCTCTCAAAAGGCTCGGGCTTCCCTTCTCCTACCTAGTAGACAAAGAAACAGCCCAAAAAGTTATAAAATTGTACCCATCATGTGAAAAATAGAACACAAATACTCAAAAGCTAAATATACACTATCCTGGATTTTCCGTAAAAAAAACAAACAAAAAACAAATCAGTTCATCAGTTCTGTTCAGACTCATACAGAAATAATCCTTTTGATTTATCAATTATGACCCACTAGAAGAGTGTGTTGGTACATTTTTGTGCAGAGACTCTGCTCTCTACCTGAATTTCTTATGCTCTTCTTATTTTCTATGTTCAGGATATTTATGGGTGTGTACCACTACACAGGTAAGGTTGGGGGTTCAAAAACTAGGGTGGTAGATGGGTCAAACAAACACAGGACTTTCCCCCAAGAGACAGGTTTTTATCAAGCGAACTTTGAGTTATTTTAAGGTACATCATCACCATGTTTTTAACTTTTACTTGCCTAATCCAAACCTACAAAACTTTACTTAAAGCATGCAATATAACAATGCCATTAATAATTCTTAAGATATTATACAAACTGTATGATGATACGTTAGGTGGGTTTCCATTAACCTTTAAATTGCACAAATTGAAATTGCCTATATAACGTACGCCTGATGGAAACACGTACGTATAACAACAAATTTTTAACTCACCAGTTGCGTCACGTCTTCAAGGGTGATCTGATTGTCACCGTGATCTTCCTGAGTTAAAGTCCTGGCAGATGGTAAAAGAGAAGGTCATGCTCTGAGGTGTGTACAGTATAACACATCATTTCAAGTGCTTTATGTAATGGTTTGTAGAAACAAAATGTACCTGATGATGTTGGCTGCTGCTTTCCTCTCCTGGGTCAACAGCTCAGGGTCATGCATCACTTCCTCCAGGAAGGCAATAACTTTTGTCTTTAGTTCATTATTACTCTCAAAGTCCTGGAGACAAACAGACAGCACATATAGTGACTCTCAAACTTTTGTATAATTACTCGTATCATAACTTCTCAGCTTTTGATATTCTTTGCTTTTTAGATGTTATTTTAAAGTGTATACTACTCTTTAGTTAACCAATTCTTACTCACTTCTCTTGTCTACTTCTTCAGTGGTTATAGACAAAAAATTGACTTTCAAAGGTCCTCAAAGAAAGGGCTCTTGGTGCAAAGTATTACTATGTTATATGCAGATTTGTATGCAGTGAAACCATGTTTTGCATATCACATATTACCAAAGACAAATCTGATACAAAATGATTTATCACTTCAGCAGGTGTCTTTGGGATTGTCTGTATGCGTCCTGGTAAAAGTCACTAAACTTCCAAGACAATGATATTTTTTTTGTTATTATTTATTTATTTTTTAAACTTTGAACTGATTAATTTATAGAATCTCTTTTTTTCTCAGTCAAAATTTATCGTATTATCTCAAATCACATGTGTATAAAGAATAACTTTTTTTTTTTTGGCAGAAATAGCTGTAAATTCCATGTTTCACTGCTCCAAAAGCCTACTTGCAGAATCAGTTTGAAAATGTAGAAATTATTCAGTTTATGCAAAAAAAAAAAGAAAAAACAGTGTTAACATGAAAGTGTTCCAGCAGGTTGTGAACTGTTCCTGTACATGTGCCTTAAAGTATGTTGGGATGTTTTACCGGAGAGTGTTTGGACACCCAGTGCCTCAGCACGTTCAGGACTCTGTTGGTTGCTGCGCGTCTGATCACAAACTCTTTGTCTCCATTTCTCTGATCGGTTGGGAAGCCTGCAGAAAACATTTTAAGCTCTCATCACTATGATACATATCACTCCTGCAACGAAAAGCAATAAAATCTGAAGAAACCATAGGAGCAGTTTTCAGAGAGGAAGTGGGGGACATGTCCCACCCAATATTTAGAACATGTGCATTTGTCCCCCAGTAAAACATGACTGTAGCAGAGGAATTTTATTGGGACAACTTAAAAGACATTTACACCTCGAAGAAAATGTCCGAATTGGCGCATTAAAATTCAATAAAATGCAGAGTAAGAACCTTAAACACCAACAAACAGTAAACAATAATTAACTACCCCTACACATCTCCCTGTGCAATAATACATGTATTAATGCAATAAGCCACCAGTGCAATCTACTTCACTATTCATCTTAGCACTATATTTTCTCTGTTTTGCTATTGTGGAATGTGTGTATTCCGTGGAGAAAACAGGTACTGAGTGTATGTTATGTGTGTTAAATGTGCATTGCACATGTCTTTTTTATTTATTTTAACTGCATTAATCAGGACAAGCACTCCAAACTTCATTGTATAATGTTCAATGACAATAAAGCTTTCGATTCTAATAAAGTGATATTTAAAGTGAAATTTTCTGGCAAAGGATGCCAAAATCCCTTGTTTCACATGTGTCACCCCCAATGTTCAAACGAAACACCCTTATGAGAAACCATACATCTAATGTCAATTTACTTGACTTGGTGCAGTTTTGCAGTTCTTAGTAGCCTGTAACTGCAACTGCACCTTAACCCTAACGGGAAAGTGACTCGGTGTGTGTACCAGTGCTGGCGAGGGACATCCGGCGATACTTTTCCTTGGTGGGCGTGCCCTCGTTGGCTCCAGCTGTAGCAATAGCAAAGGCGGAGGCAGCGGACAGGGCACTGCGGTTGTTATCCAGCTCTCGACACGAGGACATCACCATGCCATTGTTGTAAGAAAACAGAGAGAACTCTACAGGAAATGACACAGATGAAGAGAAAAATAACTCTCAGGAAAATGGCAGAAGCTCGATTTTGACGGCGTGTAAATCAAATAAGTGGTCTATAATGTTCTAATCAATTCTACACAAAACTGTCGGTAAAAAATAATTAAAGCTGCAGAATGTTCTACTTCTTGTTGCACAAGCTTCCACTAGGGGGCACTACAGACCAACACAACACTTTCCTTCCAGACTTTCTCTTACAAGAGGCTTTTATATTCAAGATGGTTGCAGCTAAATATAGCCACCAAATATCAGTATAACAGAGGAATCAACAGATTCTCTGCAGTCTGCTGTGTTTAAATCCTGGGACGCAGACAGATCAGAAGCAGCTAAGAACCTCACACCGTGTGAGACGCTCGCTGCTGCACGATTTCAGTTAATTCTTTACTTCACACAATGGATTATTTTAACACCTATTGTGTGATTTTGTCATGGGATGTAAAAGGCACAGATAATCTTGGCTCCAGTTAAACAGCCTCATTAGTGGGGGTGGAAGGGAAAACACGCTCTTGATGTAGTTGCTATGACACAAGTTTCCCTAACACCTACTGAAGCCAAACATTGGCTTTCCCCACATGATCATAACCATCGAAAAAATAACATTTTATACAAATAATGCTTCACAGTGGCAGGTTGTCTTATTTATTTATTTTTTTGAGGAAGATATATAAACAAATTAACCATTGCACACTATTGCAAAGTGAGAGAATTAATTTCCATATAAAGCCATTAAATGTAAGTCACACATCATACCTGAGGAGTTTTTGCATTTGATGTTTTTCGGGGTGGTTGGTGACTTGGTGGGAGAGGCTTCTGCCTCCCCGTCATCGCTCTGGTTTTGATCATTGTCACTTTCTTCTCGCACAGAGAGATCTGAGTTGTAACAAAATTACACAGATCAATGAAAACAAGTCCTGCAAATCAAAATAGAAATGATGGGTGAAAATAAACAAACCAATCTTTCTGAACAACTCTTTTTAGTATATGTAACGGTTCAACCTGTCAAATGTCCGACTGCTTATTAATCCCTAAGGTATCACATGACACAGTGCAGCTGTGGCACTGAATAATGGAGTTAGGACTGCCTGGATTTACACTACAATTAATGCCCAATTCTGATTTGTTATCTATATATTTTTTGACCATTTGCTTCATCTACTCAAATCAAATATTTGAAAATGGAAAAGTCTTTTTTTTTGTTTTTTTTTAGAAAAAAATTAACAATCACATAATAACATTGTGAGAATGATCCTTGTGTACAGAGATCTGCGAAAACAACCGAAAGCGCTATAGTATGCATGCCAGACCCGTAGTTGGTTGTGTAACTTTGTCATGACACACCTTAGACCATGCGTTTTCGCAAACTGTGGTTGTGACGTTACTGTTCTGACAGGATCTGCGCATTGCCAGTTTACACGGCAACGGAAGGGGTTGCGTTTTTTTCTAAGCCCAAAAGCCGTTGTTGTGTGAACAAAAGGCCAAACAAAAGTTTAACATTTCATGCAAGAACCGTTGCCGTCTAAAAGGCCCCTTAAACACAATGACTGATAATGCACTGAAGAGAACTTTTGTAGGGTAGCGCTCCCTGTCACATGTGCTGTGTCGCAGAGAAACTGACACCATATTTGTCAGAATATATCAAAACTCAACAGGTTCAATACATTTACATGTATCAACTTAGAGATACCAGCGCTATGAAGGAAATCAATCCACCCATCACAACAAAATCATAGTAATGTAGAGAGGATTGGCTCTTGGTGACCTACCTTGTTTGCACACGGAGGTCTCCTCCACCTTGTCTTTCTTGTCCTCCCCCTCATCAGGAATTTTGCTGGAGATGGGGCTGGACACGTACAGCTTGTTTATGTCCAAGGTGGTCTTGCTGAATGGGGACATGGATGAGTACATGCTTGCATAGCCATTTGAGGAGCAGCTGAGGGCAGCCAGGTCAAGAGCTTTGCCCCCAGTGATGATGGGGATGTTGAGGGAGAGCTTGCGCCGGCGGTTTGGGGATGAATTCTTGGCGATGGCGAGAGGAGGTGGGGAGGAGAACTTTCTGCTGGCCCTGGGGGAGCTGGGAGGCTCTCCATACAGGAGTTTACTGTTCTGACTGCTGGCAAAGAATAACTCCAGGGACCTGCATCAGGGGAGGATATATGCATTTGAATGTAGGACATAGGAATATGTTTCTTTGATATTTGCTTGCTATTCTCTTTGTTTTAAGAGCTTAGCTAAATACACAACACCTCCTAAATAATTTATGCAAACCAAGTCATCCCAGCAACCAGTCTCGCAGCCGCATCTCGTCCTTTTAGAGCACGATACAAGCTGCAGTGTTGCAGAAAACCTCTCCCACTCTCTGCCACCCTCCTGGCGACCTCACGGGTTCCCATAAATAGCACAGCGAGTGATAGTGCGCATGGCCACTGCTGACACAAGCAGCCAAGTGGAGGTATCTCACAGTGACATGACAAGCGCCACGGGAGAGCATGCTGCAGGGCGTGGGCATGGGGAGCTCCCTGCGATCTGAACCCCACAGTGGGGGCCTCGCTTGAGGCCTGCAGAGTGGCGAAATAGCCCCACTGCAACACTCCGTCAATATTTCACACTATGGATCTTTTGCAGACAAGGAGAGAGGGAGCGAGGGGAGGGTGGGGTCCTGCAGCACCGAGGTTGGTTGCCATAGAGCGACAGAGCCCAGTTGAGACACTCCCAAGCAGGCAGGAGAGACTGTTCCCAATTACTGCCTTTGACCACTGAACACACACATAAATATACATACAAAAACACACACACACGCATGGTGATACTGAAACATCCTCCAGCCTGTCTTCTTCTACTGCTCCATCTGCTGCTTCTCTGCGCTCACATTAACTAACAAAACAAACTCCCCAAATGCACACACACAAAGCTTCCAAGATCAGTGGACTTAACTGTTCCAGTGTTACATAAACACTAATTCTGTCACATGTTGAGCACATGACAAATATTGTTTCAGCCTTTTCACATCCATTCTGAATTTAGAAAAACACCTTACCCACAAAATGACCATTTGTACATCAGTCGCTCACCTTGTTTTTCTCAATTGTTCTTTCACATCATTGCTTTGAGGATGAACTAAGAATCCAAAAAAAAGAGAACATTTTGGATGAATTGTAGTAAAAGGATTTAAGCAGCATTTAACAACACAAACTATATGAAAAAATCTGTTTACAAACTCTCACACAACTGGGACAGTATAATCCAAGTCTCATTTAAAGGTTTTTTTTGCTAAAAACATATCACTTAAAAAAACTCTGTATTACAATTCTCATGCATGGACGAGAGGCATACCTTAGCAAGTAGTAAATTATTAGCAGAAATGTTAGGGAAGTATTGCGCATGCAACCAGATAAATGAGACTTGAGAGTTTGTAAATGGATGTTTCGATATATTTGTCCGTTATTAAATGCAGCCCTCCTCATGCTGCAGTTGATCAAGAATTTTCTCCATTTTGGGATTTTTCATTCACCTTGGAAGCAGGTGACAAAAACAAAGTCTGTCTGTAATCGCTTGTCCTCGCAAGGGGGCTGGAGCCAATCTCAACTGTCATCGGGGGGAAGGTGGGGTACACCCTGGACAGGTCTCCAGACTATCGCAGGACCGACACATATAGACAGACAACCTTTCACGCTCACAGCCACACCTAAGGGCAATTTAGAGTCACCAATCAACCTGACCTGCATGTCTTTGGACTGTGGGAGGAAACAAAAACGTTTTCTTCACAAATAGAATGTAACACCTGGTGAGTAACTGATTTTGTGGATGAAGAATTCCTTTCAGTTTGCTTCACTGGCATGATCTTGGATTTGCAGACACAAATGAGAAGAGACAAGATCAAACTTGTCGCAGCAAAGACAGAGATTTTTCCAGTTTTAGTCACCAGCAGTCCTCAACCCTGGATCTTACAATTCCCCATCATGCAGCTCACTAGCATCTTTTGTGGTCTCAGAGCACAAGTAATAACAACTTTATCTATCTATGTATATATTGATATAGTATCCTTCAAACAATAAAAACAGACAGTAGTTTCACACATACTTGATCATCAATCATGTGACCATTTCAAACTGTGCTATTCATATGAATGTTGCTTGGACTGCTTCCCTTAAGTCACTGATTCCTCAATCAGCATAATCTCCAAGCTACTGATTTATTATTGTTTTACACTGTTTGCAAAGTCACAGTAGAGCATGTATTACCTTTATGTGAAGTAAATTACTCAGGTGAAACTCACGCTCCTACGTATATGTAAAAACAGAAATAAATGAATAGCTTATGAATAAAGATGAACAAAAAAACAAAACAAAGAAAAGTAATATGGCTTTACTTAAAGCTAAAATTTCAAAGCTCTTTGGCTCCTGCACATGCCTAGCATTGATGAGAGGACAACGAAGCTTCACATCATTATAGATCAATCTCATCCTTATGCTGCAAATCTGGAAGAATGCCAGACATCTCAAATAAGATTTTTTTTAGTCTTTTCCTCATGTGGTCGACAACCTCGCAGCAGTTTGTCTGTATGTCATGTGACTCACCGAGCAGGGATGGCACTGATGGGCTTCTTGTAAATGGTGATGAGCTTGTCCAGCACCACATCAGCAGTGGTAAACACGCGGTAGGAGTGCAGGAAGGTGTTGAGGAAGTCAATGGAGAGGAAACGGAGGTCGGTCAGTCTCTCCAGCAGGCGCTCCACGCTGGCGTAGCGGATCTGCAGCACCTTGCAGGAGTTCATCATCTTACTGAAGCGGATGTCCACATCATCACAGTACAGACTGGAATCTGACCTGCTCAGGAAATAAAACAGAATTAATACAAAGACTGCAAGGGAAAAAAGAGGAACTGCAAAAAGTTGCATGTAAAAAATAAGATTTACTTGATCATCTGTGGTACTGTGACTTTGGAGTTGTCTTCGAAGGCGTTCATCATCAGCCCATTGCAGCGGATGTTGTCTATGCACTGCAGGACAAATGCAGTGGGAGTAAACAGAGAGGACAGAGGGAATGTTAGTGAGTTCTGTAACATGCAGGCTTCCTGAAGAAATCCTCGGCTTCTCGTGTGACTGCTGGAGACTGTGATGCGTGTTGACGTGCCTGGCTGATGTCACTGGTCCATGCAGACTTCTCCTGCCTCGAGGAGGCGACCAGGATGACTGTGAATGACTGGCTGTCCTTTGGCTCAACAACAATCTTGAAGTCCAGGTGCTCCATGTCCTGGCCGCTCTTGTCTGATTTGGCTTTGAGGCGAACACGAACACATAACTAGATGTTATTTTCTCTGTAAATTCATGCACATAAACAGCAAAAAAATAAAAAGGCAGACATTTAAAGTGTTTATACTGTATCTACATTAACAAAAAACAAAGAAAATATCAAATTTTCTCTATGTTTTCAACTGTTCCAAATATAAATGATAAAATATTCATACATTCTGGCACACTCTAGTAGTAATCATACATTATATACATTAGCACACGTGGTACATATGATGCATAACTCTGTAAGCTGCTATATGAATAAAACACTCACACTCATCATCTGTCCCCTCGGGGTCCTCCATAAGAGTGCAGTCTATGAGCGAGACTACTCCATTCTGGAAACAACATACAATGTATATTTAGCATCATTGCTCCAGTATCGTCTGACTCAACATGCTGTAACTTTATGCTATCAATGCAATCACGCCATAAATTTAAAGGTTCATCGATTGTAATTTGTAATTTTAAAATCTGATCCCAGTTTTTGAAATATTCTCCAAACTGAAATTACAGATGTGATTGTTAAAATGGCTCAGCAGCATCTCTACTGCCTATATAAATTAAAAAATATATTGATGTTTTCGAGATGATAATTTTTAGTTTCTGTATTGAGTAATGCACTTAATGATTTGCTCGTTTTGACCTGACATGTTATTGTAGTAAAGAAAACTGTTAGCCAGCTGCAGATTAAGCCACTGCATTAAAGCGTGAGTAAACAGTAATATCAGTGGCATAAAATTAAAAATCATCATGTATCATTTCCTGTGAATCATGAGGGGGAGATCTGAATCTAGTGCAAAAATGGTGGACCCACCACTAACAATTAAAACTACAGAGAGACATTATTGATCCTCCTGCTTTACAAACAGGGTTTGATTTCAGAAAAACAATAAGAATTATAATAAATATGCAGATATTATCAGTAATCTTATAGGAACTACGTATCAAACTGACAATGTGGAAGGGGTCCCTCGTAACTATGAACATACAGAGAATTATCACCTGAATCTGCAAATCCTCCTTAGGTTTGCTGAGCTTGTTCTCATGTTTTAGCTCATTGTTTAGCTGTTCGGTCTACATCTTTACAGTTTTTTCTCACACTAACTGTAATCTCATCAGAGATTTCAGCGAAAAAGTCCTCAACACAACTTGCTCAGCACTAAACAGAAGACTGACACAGTGAGCAACTAGCTGGTAAACATGGTGGAGCATTTAGCAGCAGCCAGATATTTCTCTCAGAAGCTGGTGAAGACCAACAACTGAGCTTAAAGAGAGTTGTGAAATGAATGATAATGCTGTTCCATGACTGGCAATTAAGTAACTATTGGCCAAAAAGTTCATCATATCAGCTTAAAGGGTGATGATATGTCAATGTTCACAACGTGTTTACACTGCCCATTGTGTAAAAAAAACTCCAAAAAAACCCCAAACAAACAAAAAACCCCAAACAGAAACAGTCCAGAAACAGTTTTGTGCTGACAGACAAACACACTTTCAGACAGCTTTTATCAATGTGCAGTTTTTTTTAAATATGTCATAAAAAGACTGTAGTTTTATTTAGTTTTAAAGTTGAAAGCTGTTTTGGTCTCATCTAAGACCCCAAACATCAATCACCCTTTGACATGTTGAGTAATGTACTAATACTAATACTAATAGTTACAGTTACGTCATTGTGTTTTTGTAAATAAATGTGTGTCCCCTCTTTTGTTGCATATGAGTCAGTCGTAACATAATACTAATACTAATACTAATAAACCACCACTCCATCACACACACATTAAAGTGAAATCAAGCAACTGCTTTCAGACAAGTACAATGAACCTGTGTGTGTGTGTGTGTGTGTGTGTGTGTGCACGTGTCTGCAGGCTTGTATAAGTGCATCTAACTCCAGTGGTCATTGCCACGGATAAAAGCCATGATATCGCTCACCCTGTTGCTTTCTTATCCTGTCAGTTAATTCCATCAATTTAGCTCAGAGATTCAGGTTTTTTTTGTGATGCTGTAAGATTGTGATGTTTGAAATAAGGAGCAGCCACACTGTAAGCTCAGCAGCGCAGGCTCACCTTGGTGAGATGAAGCTTTCCCCCAGAACCCCTGGTGCAGATGATTAAATGCTTGGAGAAGAGAAAGCACTGCCTCTCCCCCTCCTTCTTCAGAGACAGAGAACCCAGTCGCCCACGGGTGATCTTGCCCTTCTCGCTCATCGGCACCTGGATGAGAGACCCTGTATGTGGGAATAAAAGAGTGTGTGCAAACAGAAGAAAGAGGGAGGATGATGCATGTAAGAGGAATGCGTATAAAATCATCAGGGAAACACTGTGAGGGACAGAATTAAATGAAGAATCAGTATGAAAATGCTTGTATTTTCTACATATGAATACATGTAGAGCCACATGAGATTCTTAGGATTAAATAATCTACCATTTCTTTTTTCCCTCTCCTCATCCATCAAGGCCTGTTGGGGATGTATGACATTTAAAGTCCCAGATTCATCATTAGTTTGCCACTGAACAGGCTAATTACACTTGGAAATTAAAGACGCTGTTCCCCCGAGAGGGTGAGACGTGGGTCTTTTTGAAAAACTGAGTATTTCCCCCCGAATAGAGAGGTAAAGATGTGAGATCAGACTGTCAAACAAGAAATCCCCCTCTCCTGCAGTTCTGCTATTCTGTAGAATTAGAATTTTCTTTGCTGGGATGTGAATCACTTGAAGGCAGGCCTTACCTTGTCTTACAAATGTCTGACTGGTGTCGAGGAGAATCTCACAGCCCTCTACGATCATGCGCTCTATTGCCAGGTTCTTCCTGATGTTCTCCGTCTCACTCACTTCGTCGTGCATGATTCTGGGGAAAAGGGACATTTCATCACTCTCATTTAATCGATGTAGGATTGTAACGAGATGCAGAAATGGCACAAGAACATGAGAGGTCTTTCTGACTTTATCATGATTTCTCCTTCTCAGTTTTATGGTTTTAGTTTGATTTATTCAGTTAAATTTCTGTGACTGTCCATATGGCAAATTTCTAATGAGATGAATGATATAAAACAAAGTTAACTAAGTCATCTGGATCAAATTCAGTGTATTTGCAGCAACAGCCATCAGCAAGTGCTTTTCATACATTATTTTCCATAAGTTTTGTGTCTTAGGTTACATACAGTTTGCCTGGCAGAAACTATTCTGGGTGCAAAAAGTTCTACAACCTCTGCCAATTTTTTACACAAATAAATTAATGAAAAAATAAATGAATAAATTAATGAATAAATACATTTGCTGTGTTTCAATATACAGTTAATTTTTTCTCTAATATGTTTTATGTTTTTTGGTTTACCTCCACTATTATGGAAAACATCACCTGTTTCATCCAAGTGGTAAGCTGTTAAATGCTAGATTTATGTAAATGTCACTAAAACCGAACTGACAGTTAAACTTTTTTGGGTGGAGGAAACCAAACCTATGCCCTTTATGTTGTGTAAAGTGATGTTGTTCAGTTGAGATGCCATAGAAGTCTTGACTTTAATGTAATTATATAAAATACCTGGAAAGCTCCTCCAACTTAGATTTGGCGTAGTCCAGACTGTTTCTCTCTACATGTTCATGGGGTGTGTGCGCCAGAAGCTCATGGAGTGTGAGAATGTAGCGGGGAATCTACAGAGACAGAACAGAGAGTAACAAAGGAGTCAAATATAAGAGCTTACATGCATGCATGACTGTAACAACAACAACAACAACAACAACACAAAGATGCACACACGGGAATATCCACGTGCAAATGTGCACTAATGAGAGGTAGATCTGTGGAGAGCACAATCTACACTCATCAGCAAAATTTATTATCAACACAGCACGGCCTGCAGTTGGCCCCAGCAGAGCGGACTGTCGGGAAACTGCAGGCCTTGCCAGAAAAGGAGCCATTATTAAAGCCCAAGATCCAAAAAACAACCGCTTTTTATAGACATGAAAAACACTACAGGGATATTCTGAGCAAAAGCAGACAAATGCCTGCTGTTTCTGCTCTTGATCAGTGATGCTACAATATGGGGCATTGCTCAGAGAGCCAATGAGTGCTCAAGAAGGAGGCAGGTCTTTGAAGCCAAGTCTTGACTGAGCCATGATGGCCAGAACACGCTGATGCTGAGGTTGAAGTGAAACTTAGTCAAACTTAGTTACAATCATTATTTAATCCCATGTGATATTTGCCACTTTATATATCAAAACTCATCAGCACATCCATTCATCATCATGCAAATTACAGCAACTACTCTGAAGCTGCAGATGTAACCACAGCGAACAAAGTTATTGAGTTGTGCAGCTGGTTTCTCCAAAAGCATGTAGGCTCATATTTCATCTTCAGCTTAGCCTTTGATAAAGGAACGACTAAAACAGTGCTACTCAAGGATATGCACTGCATTAATTAACTGTAATTAGAGAAATAAATCAATGCTTTGAAAGCAATACATAAAACTTGAAAATGAACATTATTGTACACTAACTAGCAGTGGAAAAGAGATTAAGATGTGGTCTGATGTAGGGTTCAACCTTATGTCTCTTTCCCACCACAATTAGAGTGTGCACATGAGTTTTTAAAACACAGGTAAACCTACTAAATATGGCTGCATTCCCATTGCCAGTGAACACACCGCTGCAGCACATTAGTCTGCCTTTCTGTCATCTGGCATGTATGTGTATGGGTTGTTTTGTTGGTGTGTCCGTGCGACTTCATGGACAGGCAGGCGGACAGGTAAAGAATAGACAGCAGCAGGAACAGAGGTCTTTGAAAATATTTCAGTGGTTTCTTCTTCTTTTATACATCTTACTCTTTCAGTCTTTCTTTCAAACTCAGTGCAGACTAATTTGGAATAATATTTGAGTGCAACTTAGGAGGAGATGGACAGTTATTAGTGACACCATTCATTCCATTTTGCCAGTTAATGAGTGGAGATTTCACACTGAGTTCACCCGGGTGTTGTGTTCCCATCAATACCAATTTGACCTAGGTGTGCCAATTGTACACATTAACCCATTGCATTAAAAAGCCAGATGTTAGTGGGTGTTAATGGGTTTTTTTTGTCGTGGGAATGAGGCTCTCGAGATGGGGTGAGAAGGCTGGACATCTGGAGGGAGCTTGGAGTAGAGCCACTACTATTTCACATCAAAAGGGGCCAGTTGAGGTGGTTCGGGCGTCTGATCAAGATGCCTCCTGGTCAGCCCCCACTAGAGGTCTTCTGGTCACATCCAATTTGTAGGAGACCCTGAGGCAGACCCCTAACACACTGGAGGAATGGTAATGCTCATCTGGAATACCTTGTGATCTTCCAGGAGGAGCTGGAAAGCGTTACTGGAGAGACGGACGTCTGGAGTACCTTACTCAGCCTGCTGCCTTTGCGACCCGGCCCCAAATAAGCAGATGAAAATTGAGAGAATGAAACTGCTCTAAAACTAAAACTAGTGACCACGGAAATAACAGTTGGACTATATAAACAATATTCAAAAATGTTCAAAAGAATTAAACTTGTAGATAAAAAAAGTCCTGTCATTCATTTCGGGATTGACTTCCCTTTGTTTACAGTTGGATCACAGACACTTCCTTTAAAGACAAAGCAACCACTTGCTTTACACACAGCCACAACTGGGTTTCATTGGCATAGCTATAGCCATCTAGTATTAAGTTGGTGAATTATGCTGCCCAAGGGTAACATTTATATGTGGAGGGAAGAACTTGGCCCAGAATGGCTGCGAGAGCTCAGAATTAACGACAAAATGTGGCTTCTGGGCTGCAGCTCTGCAGCAAACAAATGTGTCTACATTTATTTCTTGTGTATATCATCGAGACAAATGGGCTCACCTGGAACATGGGGTAGGTGAGGAAGGTCTCCAGAGTCCTCTCCTCACAGTCGGGCTTGGCCTCGTACTGTTTCAGCAGCTTGTCAAAGTCTCGGTTCTGCTTGCAGTGAGCCAGGATCTGCAGGCTGTACTGGTGGTTCCTCACAAACTCCTGGTAGATGTTGAGCATGGGCAGCAGGATGTCAAACAGGTCGGCTGTAGGAAAATCAATACCAAAATACAACAACACACATTACTAAAGGCTTCTCCTGTGAGTAATGTTTTCTGAGTAATTTGTCTTTACATTTTGCTGCATTTTACACTCTAAGTTTCATCATGCTCACTTCATGAAAAAAAGTCATGAAAATGAAACAAATAAAGAAGAAATGTTTCTTACCCAGCACTAATGTCGGCCAGCTCGCTATTCTGGCTTTCAGACCCTGGTAAAATATCTGATGTAGAAACATGATTGTTTCACTGAAAAAAAAACAAAAAGAGAAATAAAAAATGATTACCATCTCAAACAAATACAGAATTTATGTTTATAATTCTGCCAACATCCAAAGGTGAAGCCCTGACACCAGACACTGTGTATAGCGCATGGATGTTCAGGTTTTGAGCATGAGTGTGCTTGGATGAGTTTGTGGGTGGATTTTGAATTGGCTAATGAAGGTGCATGCAGATTCTTGTCCTCACTGTAATTTATCTGAAGGGACACAAAACTCAATCTGGAACCTTGGACTTTATCTCCCAAATGATCACTTATGTAATTGCGCTACTTTGAGAGAAAAAAGTGAGAAAATTCTTGCTGTGGAATATATTTTATGCCATATAATTATTCATTTAATTCATGTTGATTACAAATTCTCACTCAACTCCTGCATTACAATACAAGTCTCATTTATCCAGTGCTGTTGGATGTGCTCATTACTTTACTCAATCAGGTAGTTTGGGTGTGTTAATGCATGACTTTGGAGTTTCAAAGGGTTAGTTCAGATTCACCGAAGACACAAAATAACACAAATTACTGACCAAGGCAGCGGTAGGCCAGGAGCTCCTTTGTTTAGTGAGGTAAAGATAATGTTTTTGTCAATGGAGTCTAGCTGTGTAGAGACCGTAAATAAGTTTCATCATCAGTTCGGTTTTAAATAGTGAAGTTCTGGTGATGTGTCTGGAAAGCACTGGGCATACAACTGGATAAATGCAACATGATTTGTACTTTACGAGTGAGAGATGTTTTCATATAATTTTGCTGTTGCTAAGGGTCTCTGACTTCAATTCATCAAGAATTTTCTCAGTTTTTGGGTCCTTCGTTCACCATGGAGGCATGTGCGAAAAATGGTGAGCGGTGTGCTGCTATACGAATGTCATTTTGTGGGTGTTGTAATATTAGAGATCCCGACTCTGTCTTTATGATAGATTATAAAGCGTAAAACTTGCTTACATCTTGTGTACATTTTTTCTTACGGTAAAATTAGTCGTGCAAGACATACTGTAAAACTTCAATGAATAGCCCGGGCTATTATTTGCTCAAACCACTGAACCCAACAGGCTTATATCTGGGAGTCTATATGGGATGGGCTTTTGATTTATTTCACAAAAAACTGTTTCTCAGAAAAATGGAAATACAGTCAAATTGTTTATTTAAACCCCTTTTTTTTGCATCACTCTTGTTTATTCTGCCAGCATCACCGTCTTCTTTTGTGTTCATGGTTTCAGTAAAACTAACTGAATGATTGAATTGTAGAGAATCTAACCAAGCTAACCATGTGTGATGCGTGTCCATACTGACTAAAGTTTAAACTTTTATATTTGTATGCATGATCTAAGCAGATAACTAAGCTCCTGCAGGTAACAACAACCTGGATTTATACATCACAAGAGCTTCTATAAATATGAATTGTATGAAATTAAAAGCCACAACGGGCTCATAAAGGGACTGGGTGTTTAATTGGGAGTAAGCTTATATTTGAAGTTGTATGGTACACTGAATGTATCTGTGAGCTCTTCTGTACTGAATGCATTTACTTCCTCATAAAACATTAAAAAGCTGATTTGTGAAGTATTTTTAAATCTACTCCGTTAACATCCATTTTGCTAGCCTTCTTTTCTCTCCTCTTATTGACACATTGTTTTATGTTCCTTGGCCCATTATACACCTGACGATCAGTAACAAAGTGCATGTGCACGACATATAAACAAATCAAGCTTACACTCATTATAACATGGCTCCATAGCGCCACTAGTGTTAAAAAAATAATGAATGAATAAGTTTTGTAAGGTGATAAATGGAAGTGCTCTGAGGGACGAGAGGATCCAACCTGTTGAGGAATATGCTGCTGACATCATCATGGGTGATGGGCGGTTTCTTGGAGCTGGCCGCCATGCGGAGTGGCCTCAGGAAGTTGTTCACCAGGATGTGAAGCTGCTGGACGTACTCGGCCTCTGAGTCCAACATGCTGAACACCACCTGGTTCCTCTTCCTCATACTCTCTGCATGTGGTGAGCGGATGTAATCCTGGATGATTGTCTTCCACTTCCTCCTGCAGATCCAGCCTCGCAAGAAGCTCTGGACCTGGGATTTTTTAAAGGTGGTTGTTAGTTTCTTAGCATCTTAAGATACTCTAAAAAAATATAGCAACGGTTTGAATCCTACTTTTTTGATTTTCTTGATTTCTGTGTCGTCATCGGTTGGCACGGCCGCAGGGCTGGCGCCAATCTTTTCGTTGTCTTTGAGCAGTGTGGAGATCTGCCGCAGAGGCAACCACAAGAAAGACCAATCATTCCCACTCACATATTTCTCCTCTTCTCACTTACTGTAGCAGCATGAAAACAAAGTGACTGAGTCAACAGGACATGACCTGTGAGCACTGTCAACACTGAGACATTAGCCTGACTAAGCTGTGCTCACTTGGCTGGTACCAAGTCTGCATCAATATTTATTTACATTGGTCATTTTAATGCAATATGTACCAAACTGTCCTGCATGTTGACAAGAGGTAAACAGGTGCTAAAAAAAAGACAAACTACAGCTGCCTTAAACTGTTTGAAGCTAAGTGTCTCAATTTACTTTGTAGATGGCGAGAGAGTTAATTGTCATTGCATTTCATAGAAGAGATGTAATATAAAGCCTTGTTCATGCATATTCAGCACATAATTTGATTTCAAGCATCACATTTGCACATTAAAGTAAAATGACTATTTGATGTGAAGAATACAGCCGGGGATGCAGCCCTTTTTGAGGCATTGTTTCTGAGAGGAGATGCAAAGTGGAGAACGGTTAGGCCGGTCACGTCTTTGTGACGGGGCAGCACTTCCATTTCTGTCCTCTCACACGACATTATACACATGCCAGAAAAACATAACAATGATCAGCATAATCCATCATTTCCCCACTGGTTCAGCTGTTACTTGTTGTGCCGGCAGGATGAGGAGGAGGAGGATGGGACGCAGACAAATTCTTGGAAAGGAATGACTGTGTGATACAAGAAGAAGTGGTGATCTAGTATTATTGTGCCAGTTCAGGATGGCTGTTTACAGCAGATCTCACTAATATTGTGTGTGGCTGCCACATATTTGTCTATAGATAGGAAATCCTGTAATCTTTGCTTCTTGTGGTTTGATCAAAGAGGACAAAATCCTGGATGTTTTGATGCTAGCTGGGTTTCCATTACAGATTTGAGCAAGAAATTAAACAAGATTTTCGAAATGTCAATAAAATTCAATTGTGAGATGTCTGTGTTACTATTCCATTGATGTTATGTAATTTCTCTTGCAATGTTATGCGACTTCTCCTCTTGTGATAACACTGAAAAGCGGGTTTATTTCTATTGCAGTCTACTAGCCGTCATTATTTCCAGTCGCAGCTCAAGCGGGCGTGTTATGGAGCGATAATGGAAAGGGAAACCCTTTATACATGACAGCGGCCATGATTTCTGGGAGGTTAAAATCCACAATTTCACAAAGGAATTGTTTTGAGTTATGTGATGCAATAACGCCTCTTGTAGCACCTGCTGCATCATGAGTCAGCCAGTTCCTACTAGCACATTGCCACAGCATCATGTGACCTAGAAAAGAAAAGTGTCTCCATTGCAGTTTGAAATATGGCTTTTTTGAACCACCTGAAATACCACCTCATGTTAGCGTAAAAACTTTTTTGCAATAAATAGTAGTTGTTTTTTTTGAAACTGAGGTGTTTCCATGAAGTGTATTTTATATTTGCAATTTCAGTTTGCACAGTTTGAGGGTTAATGGAAACCGTCTAATGAGTCATTGGTCAAAATAACATAAACAGATCCCAAGTAGGATAATGTCGTGCCAATATGTTTATCTTACAAAAACAGGTGTATTTGGATCTATAGCCCAGTGTTCAAATTGTTTTCATTTACACTCCTCATATATACTGTGTATGTACATGTTTTACTGCTAACAAAACATACAAAATAACAAAATATTGAGTGCAAGAAAAAGAGCTATGTTTTCTCATTGTTATTTGTCCTGGAAATTAATACTGTACATACACTATATACAGTACTGTACATACACTACATATACTTGTAGAATTAGAGAAGAGGTTTAAACAGTAGGAAAATACAAGTCAGAACTGCAAAACCTCTTTTTCACTGAACTTTTTCAAATACCAACACTGACCTTGACCTACACGTCAGACTATGCATTCTGGGTATACCTCCAGCATCAGTACTGGACGGTCAGACCTGTTTACCTCCTCAGGTTTAGGCAACAAAAGTACATGATTAAACTTAAAATAAGTATGTTTGTTGCTGATGTAACAAAAACGTCATGTGACTTACGCCAAATACTTCAAGTTACATACGTCTGACGCAAAGTATGCTGCACACACTACAGCAGTTGCTTTGAGTGTCAAAAAATGCCGCTGTCGTATATAGAATGGGAAGATAAAGCTCTGAAGCATTTCTGATAAAACATGAGCAAGCTATTGAAAAAAATCTGAAAATCTTTCTTAGCCCATTAGTTTACACTTTTGAGGCAGTCCATAACATCTGCTCAAGTAGCTCCCGGTGCTCGGCTTCAATGCAACAATTTATAAGTCGTGCTTGTTCGTCTGGCAGTTCCTGTACAAACTATACAGTAACCAATCACCTGACTTACTTTGATAATGATGAAAAATGATGATAATAAGCCAAGATCTACAGTAATAAGACGGGCGTTTTTAATTATTGTACTTTAATTATTAATTATCTTAAATGGATTTGATTTCACTTTGTCATTAAAAAATCTGAAATCTTGCATCTCAGGATGCCAAACTGTTTCAAATAAATACGCAAATACAAAAATAATTTTAAAAAACAACATTTAACCAGTAAATTCAGCAGATTATAGCAACGTGTGTTTAGATGTGACTCTCAGAACAAGAGGTAAGATGTTTGTGGCATAATGTGTCAATTGTAATCAAATATTACTGCAAAATTTGGATATTGTTTGTGCCTGTTCTGATTGCATTATCTGTCCATATCCAAATAATGTACTTGTTTACATCCCCACTTGTCAGCGTAAAGGCATCACAGTGAATATTACCTCTGACTTAAGCCTTTCAATCTCTATTTCCCCATCTTCTATCTGTTGTCGAAGTTGCTTAGCAACTGTTTTCTCCGTCTCCACAATCTGTAGCAGATGAAGATACTTCTGCATGAGAGTCTCATGCTCGTTGGCCAAGTTTCTGTAACTGTAACACATGCACACACACACAAACACACAAACACACACACGCACAGTTTTGCAGCTTGAGTAATGAATTCACATCAGTGTGTGTAGTTTCATCTCACATTAAAGCAATCAGGTTTTTCTTGTGAGCATTTTTCTGTCATTCCTCATATGTTAACCCCACTTTTGAAACCATGGCAACATCCCCTGCACACTGAGCACCGACTTATTCAATTTCTAATTGCTGTGTCTTCACATTTCAATGATGTGTGCCTTTACCTGGCGTGTGATATTGCAGCCACCCATTCATCGCAGTCCTTTACATCTTCTGTGCGTAACTCGAGCGCCTTTTGGTTTTCATGGGTGAAGCTGACGGTGAAATAGTACTGAAACAAACAAGGGGGGGGGATTGCTGTTAGAAATAACAGGACTAGCATTAACCCAACATATTATATGTTGTACAGCGAGAGGAGCATTCATTATTGCATACCTACTTGATAAATCTATTATATAGTGGCTTAACTGAAACTTCGCCACTGCTTTTGTCTTTGTGATTTTTCAGCTGCTTCATTGCCGCAGACATCAAGCGGGTGATTTAAAACCACACAGGGCCTGGGGAAGCCACATCTTCTTCGCCCACCACTGCAATTGATGGAGCACACTGAGGGAAGCCTCCCCCAGCTTGGTTCCTGGGATGCCTCTGGTTCCCAGGAGGAATTGCCATAAGACATGGAGGCTGGAGCCACGGCCAATTACATAACTGAGCGATACCTGTTTCCTAGCAACTGAAGCTCAACTGAAAATCACCACATTTATTATTATTATTATTACTATTATTATTATTATTATTATTATTATTATTATTATTATTATTATTATTATTATTAGTATTAGTATTATTATTATCATCATATAATTCAAGTCTTTTCTATGGGTTTTGTAGGTTAAGTACAGATCACTGATAGGAAAAAAATTGGGGTTTCAAAATTGTGCAAAATATTTAGCTGGGATCATGCCCGAGGGAGCCAGTTCCTACTGACAAGCGCATAACCATAGCATCATGTGAGCTATAAATGCCAAAAACAGTGTTTCCACTGCAGTTTTGCAAAATATGTCTTTTTCTCGAATCACCTGAAATACCACCTATTGTGAGCATCAAAACTGTTTTTTGATAAATGGGAATTTTTTAAATTGACGTGTTTCCATTTGGTATATTTCATATTTACAATTTCAATTTCAAATCAAACCTACTGTACTGCAGGTCATAAATAAGTAGGGATGAGTACACACACCATCATCTCTATCTGTATCTTTTCAACCAGCCATCTTATCCGTATCCATTTCTATTAGGAATGTTAGGGGTGTCTTAAATAGGAAAAGGTTGGGGCTGAACCAGAAGATGGGATTTTAAGGCCCTGACACACCAAGCTGACGGTCAGTCATTGGTCAATGTGGGGCAGTTTGTGAGCATCCATCATCTTAGTCACTGCTGTTTGTCCCCTCTCTTTTGTCAACCCACATTGGCTTTTTTCCTGCAAATTCATCAGTGGAGCCCGCTGGTGAATGAAATCATTCTGATTGGCAGTTCAGCTTAGCGCAACGAAAAACAGAAGTGAGGAAAGAAAACACGCAGTTAAAGTCAAGGCGAAGTGAGATTTAAATAAACTTTTCGGGTAAGGTAAGATTATATTTCTATAGCCATTGTGCTTTTTACCAGAAACATTTCCTTATGGTTTGTGTTATTGTTCACTAGCGCTAGGTAAATATGATTTGTTCTTATTACTGTGAATTGTGTTGCTAATGTGCTAAGTGGCTACCTAGATGGTCTTCAAGATGGTCTTCCCGTTTCTCTTTTTTACAGATGACTGCTATCTGGTGGTGTGGAGGGGTATTTCCTCTCATGCAGGTGCAGAACAGCATGCTGGTTGGCTGCTGGTTTGGTGTGTCCACATGCAACTCTTTGGCTGAGGCTTTCATCACCACTAGTTCTCTGTCGGTTTGGTGTGTCTGGGCCTTTACACCTAATATTTGGTTGGATGAGAATTTATTAAAAAAACCCATCCTCTCAGGATTGAGCTTCAGATCATTTTTGATCACAACAGATCGACCACAGTCACCATGAGGATTTTCTTTCATCAGGAGCATGGATACTGACACATTTTACTTGGATCATACTCATACTTATTAAGAAGGACATTATCTGCAGCCGACACTCATTACATTGGAGTTCTGGGCTCAGCACCCTAAGTTAAGTCTTTGCACTCAGGTGCTGAGTAAGGTCCTAAAACCTAAACGATTCAGTTTGTTTAAGTAAAACTGAACTTAATCATAAAAAAATGCTGCTGACATTGCACTTTCAGAATGCATAGCATTATCAACCAGCACCACAACAAAAAAAATGGATATATTTCTGTCCTGTTTTCCAACTCATGTGGTAGAACTGTAATGTGTTCTTCCCAAATTTGTAAAGCATTTTCTGTGAAATGATTCTTCCTTTGCATGTTTTCTGTAAAAAAAAAAAAGATAAATTGTATTACATTTTCCAGCTGGCGCTCAGTCATGTAACGTTAGTTCTTTGTGCTTCTCTTCTGCAACTTGATTGGATGCTGTTGGACTGGTTCAAACAAAGTGGATCTGGGGTATTGATAGCTGGTAATAAATAGCGGTAATGTTAGTCAGTTTGGGAAAGGAAGAAAAATGAATTGATTTGTGGCACACTTCTTAAATAATATACGTTCTAATCTTTGGGTTTGAGAAAGGATATCAAGAATTTTCAAGTGAAAACGTTCCAGTCCAAGAGAAGCCTTGAGTTAACCCTTTGAAACCTGGAGTGATACCATTTTTCTTGAGTTGCTTTCAGATGCCTTTCACAAGTATTTAAACTTTTGTACCCTGAGCAGATTTGTTTGATTTCTTTAAAAAAAAAAAAAACATGGGAAAAAAAGCAATGAGCAACTTGGTAAGAAATCTTCCCTAAAGCAAGAATAGATTTAGAAAACATTTTTTTAAACAGCTAGGAAAAAAAGTCGATAAATGGGATAAATGCAAAAAAGCTAGGGAAAAACAGTATTTATAATTCTCATATACATACCTAATAGTATTATTAGTATTATTAGTTTCCAATTTTCTTAGGTCTTAAAGGGTTGAAGTTTAATACAATTAGCAAGTCTTTTCGGATATTCCAAGATGAGTCTAAAGTCAATACACTTCCACATCTCTGCTAAATAACATCTTGCTGATAGTACCTTAATTGCCTTTATAAAAATTTGAATACAAAACCTTTACATACTAACAGATTAAACATGCCCGCTATCACTCATTAAATGACACTATGGTGTAACAATTTGGATAAACAGGGCAAACATTGCTGTTATATTAAAAATAAGTTTGTCTGACTTTTGCAAAGTGGATACAAGTATGTTCTACTCCACAAGAAAGAGCTTAAAGGGCTGCTAAAAATATCTGTACTGGTAAAAAATATCTTGTTTATATCAAAGAAAGAATACAACCTGCATTTATAAAGGCAATTTTCCTTGAATTTCAAGTGTAATACATTTGTGTTCTTTGGTATATATCATCTTTAGCCTTTTTGATAACAGCATATATTACTTTTTAAAATGTAACAAAGACCTCAGAAAGTGTGCTATGAAAAAACAATACCACAACTCCCATGAGTCAAACGTCACCTTTCCTGTGGACTGCTCCAGCCATGCTGAGGGAGCCCAGACTCTAATCTTTGGCCTGCAGATGTTCAACAGGCGCCTATCAACCTTCAACTGATCATTATTCATGGCTGACTGCTCTTCCATCTTCACATTCATTAGGTATTCATCCTACCGTCAAAGAAAATCTATTTCTGGCAGAGAGGCATGTATGTTGTTGTAGTTTTCCCTCATGATCTCTGGGAGAGTGCGGCGAGTGTCTGGTGTGAGGCTATGTTAAGCACACTGTCTGCTTCCTGCTTTGTGTTTATGGCTGAGTCATGCACCTTTAATTATCATTGCTGATCTTAACAGACATATATGAGATTAATGTGTCATTAATAAAACAAATCATTTGGAAACATCAGTATTATTTGCTCTTAAATCTATGATCATTTGTAGCAACACTCAATGGCTACTCTTGCTGTGCTGTGACTCAGTAAATAATTCAATTGACATGAGAGGAATAGTTATTTTGTCTTATTCATAGGTGCAGAATTCAGGTGGGACGCAGGGGGCATATCCCCCTTAATATCTAGACAGCTTACATTTTGATGAAATTCAAGACATTTACACCAGAAATGTGTGCATATAATCACTAAAATGCTGGAAATTAAGTGTTTGATGCTAAAAATTGACCCCTAGACCCATGTTACCGTGTCTGCACCCCAAAAGTTTTGGGGGATGCAATATTAACATTTGTCAATATTTCTCAATATTGAGAGCTTCCCGCCCCCATGCAACATGCAAAGTAGCAGAGGACTTCAGTTCTGACAAAATGAAATACATTTTAAACCATAAATTGCTGCATGAAATTGGAGCATTCAAATTCACTAGAATGCAGGAAATTCAGTGTTTAACCCTTTGAAACCTGGATTGACATCATTTTTCTTGTGCTGCGTTCAGTGGCCTTTCATGAGCTAACGGACCAAATAAAAACTGTGTAAATTGGTTACATTTCTTTTTGCAAACATAATGACCAATTTTGTACATGTACCACAAATTGCTAGAAATTAGTAAAAGGCAACAAGAAAATTACCTAAAAAATGTTTTTCTTTACTTATATGGATCATCTGTCTAATTGGTAAATTGCCTGCCATGTGAAACTTGAATTTGACTAATGGAGGACGAATTTCCAACATCTCAGATAACCAGTCACACATTATGTCAAGTGAGATGACAGGTGCTACAAATGAATATGAATGTTTTCAGACATTAGAGCTTGAAAATAATAAGTAATTTCTAAAAATAAAGGAACCTGGTAAGGCATCTTTACTTTGTAAGATATACATTGTTTTCCTGGTTTTTGTATTGATACTTTTTTTTATCACAGTATATTGTGCTGTGTATGTTTTCTGTTTACTGTGATGTACGGCAGTTACTTTACTTAACTGAAAATACAGTAAAAGTTTTCTGGCATACCCTGTCCTGGTGGTTAATTTTTTTGTCTTTTTCCCTAGTGTTTCTCATCTTGTGTTTCCTGTTTTATTTTGATACTTACATGTTGTCTAGTTCCAGGTCTCTTCACTCTCTGCCCTCCTGTGTTTCCCGCCTGTGTGATTACCTGCCCTGTCCTAATGTGCTGCACCTGTGTCTCGTTGTCTCCTCTTGCTTAAGAGTATTTAATCTGCGAATTCTCCTCCCTTTTCCATCGTGATAGCTTATCAGCTGTTTTGGATTTTGACCTTGCCTTTTTGTCTTGTAGACTTTATACTTTCATCCTGTGAAGTTTCTGTGTACAAACTCTGCCTGATTAAAGAACTGTTCTTTGCTAATTTTTCCTGAGTCAAGTCTGCATTCTTGAGTCCCTCCTGTGTTCACTGCCATACTGACAAAACATCTCAACATTTTGATCATTTTGGTGGCATTGACTATTTCTACAAGAAAATGATTTTGTTTTGAAGCATGAGTTTACTGTTTTGGGTGAGATATGACCTTTTGCAGTTGAGTTATGGTGTGTGCTGAACCATAGAGGCTATTTTGGCAAATGAGTTTTGAGAATGTTATTTCTGTAAAAAGAAATGAGCCAAAGCAATAGAGAAAAACTGTATTTGGCTATGTAATATATGAACTGTACAGAAAATTAACCAAAAAATGTCCCGCAAACTAAAAATAATAATAGTGTTTTTATATTTGAAATTTATGTGACAAAAAATTACATAAAGTAGATATATATTTACATATCAGCACTTCTTAGAGTTTTTTAAAAACATTTTTGAAATTTTTTTGTTTTGCTTATTTTCAGGTTATTTTCTTGTAACGTTACTTTTTTTTGTGCAAATTTTGGGGCCACGTTTTGTTAAATTGTTGCATTCTCTCCATGTTTTTTTGAAAGAATTCAAACTATTTGACTCAAATGGTTAGTGCTCACATATTTTTAGAGGAGGACCCCAAAATCCCCTGCTTTGTTTGTGTCCACCCCCCAGTGTTGAAGTGAAACCTTTGCCCTTGGTCGTGTATAATTATTGTTGACTGATCAACAGCTTGTTTGTATTGTTGCAACACTATAAAAGGACTTTCCTGAATCACTTAATGAGATCTATACTGTGGTATATTCCCTGGAGAACTAAGTTTTGGTAATTACTCTACTTGAATCCGCTTTCATTTTAATGAGCAGCTTTAGTTTGGATATAAGTCTTCTTCATACCAACATGGCATCATACTTTACTGCTGCATATTAGTAAGATCTTTAGATTTACAGCCTCTTGCTTGTGAAGCATCTCGTGTTATTGGTCTCAGCGCTGCTGTTTCCCAGTTTGAGCAAGCTGTGTTTTCTATAAATGGACACTGACCCCTCCGAGGTACTGCAAGGAACAAATTTAGACCAGATAGTGCTTGCATTAATAGGAGAAGATGCAACATGAACTACTTCTCCTCTCGATATTACCGGCCTCTTCCTACTGCATCATTCTTTAGGATGCAAATAAGGGTTGCCATAGAAACCTTGGGCTCAAACGCATTATCATTTTCACACTAACTCCATTTGAGGATAAATATAATGTGGGGATTATGGTGGATTGGTGAAACCACAAAAGAACAAATCCAGGTGGGGATGGAGATAGAGGTGATGTTGTCTTGTTTGTCCTTGTTAAGGATGTTTGTTTGTTTACAATGAGGGGGAACTGTCCAGCAGCCTGTCACATTAGTCAGTCATTATTTGTGCTCCTCTTAGTGCTTTCACTCGCAGGATTCGCAGAACAAAAAGCATCTTCTCCCAACTTCATCATGAATTCAGTCCGTCAGGCTTTTCTCAGCGTGTTCACATTTAAAAACTATACAATGCAGAGGAAACAGCACTGCTGACAAAAAAATAATCCAAATTTCTTTCAGGGGAGGCTTTTAAAGCAACTGTAAGAGCACAACATTAGCCTGTGTGTTGCATTCTGCTTCGTCAGCACAAAGGCAGCTGTTCACAGGAAGAGCCTGGACTCAGTTTGGATTGCAGCCCTACCTACAGAGTCAGGCACAGAGCCTGGAGAGAGGAGAGGAGGGGAGAGGAGAGCCAGTGGCAGTGAGGCATTATGTTCCTCGACTGTTTGTTCCCAAGAACAATGTCAGCAGACCTGTTAACCTTTCTACTCTCCATGTTTTACTGCGTTAAGAAGCAGCCAGAGGAGATTTAGCAGATGGTTCATTTGCAGATATGATTTAAATGAGCTACATGTAGTCTTAACAATATCATAGCAATGTGTGAAATCCATCCATCAAATAAAAAAAACTAATAAAAAATGTGATGAAAGAATTACCATCTATGATGCACTCCAGTTATTAGACTGAGCCATTTCATTCAGGTCATCTAGACCAAAGCTGGCTGATCACTGGCACCCTGCTGTTTCTTCAGCATCAGCTGCAATCTCAACATTTCACCACGAGATGGAAACCTCGAGGCAACAACTTTTTTTTGCATGTTTTATTGGAAGGGGCATTAGGTATATCACTCTCCGCCCTAAAACGTCAAAAAAGATGATGACTGAAAGTCAAAAACAAAATATGTGACCAACCAGGATGCAAATGCATCACCGTGATGAGAACAGAAATCAATTTACATGTCATGCACCACTGCAAACTCTCCCACCAAAAACAATAATAAAAAAGGGATCAAGCTCGGGTTTGCTGCAACCTAAAGCAAAAACACCGCATAGCCCAGTGCCAGGGCTGCTGTAATATCATTAGGTGTTAATATTGTTACCTCATCATTAATGCCATGCATGGATTACATAACGTGCAATACAGCAATCTGAAACCTCGTGCTTTTCTGCTGCGCTGGATTTGAGGTCATGATGCGATTGGGTATAAGGAGAAAATACGCATAAGAAAAGCGCTTTGTTCGCGACTAAAATAGTTCAAAGGCGTTTGCGGCGCAGGAGCAAATTTTACCCTCAGTGTTGCACCTCGTCAATATTTTAACATGAAGCCTGCAATAAAACGATAAAGCAGTGAGCGCAAGGCAGAGAGAGAGAGCCTGTGTGTGTGCGCGCGCGCGCTCTCCATACCTGCTTTTCCAAACACTCCTTGGCTGACTGTGAAGGTTTCGGTGAAGGCGCCCTGTCGCATATGCATCCCTCCAACAGGTATAATCCCGAGGGTCGCGAGCTGGACTCGTTCTCAAAATAAAAGAGCACATTTTGTAACAAAGCAAACCACTTCGTGTGCCATTTCGTGTTGTCTGAGCTCTTTTTGCTCAAGCACCCGCGTCTTGTACCATCCTTTTTCGCCAAAAGCCCCAGGTAGGTGACATGACCATCATTAAGTCGTATTCCCTTCTGCATTTTGATGAGGACACTTAAGCTGTGCAAGGTTAATCGGTCGTTACATCCTCCTGAAGTCGCTCCAGAGAAATAAAATAAAATAAAATCAAGAAAAGACAGGACGACTTTCTGAATGCGAACCACTATAGCAGCAGGCTCGTCCACTCTGTCCGACGCATTCACGGTGTTTGCATTTAAGTAAAAAGAGAGGAACAAAACGAGCAGCACAAGTCCAGCATCCTAAAAATCTTTTGTCATACTCCGAGCGCTTCAAAGGTCCACATTATCCGATACGCAAAAAACGGGCCAAAAAACGGCGGGAGGTTGAAAAAAAGAAACAGTCTAAACAACGCAAGATGAGGGGGAAAGGGGTTCGGGGTTCGTCCTTTTCTCACATGAAATCTCCAGAAACCAGTAGGCTTGGTGCTGAGCTAGGCAGTGCTGGGTGAAGTCACATGACGCATGCTTGGTAAAGCAGATTTCAGGACCTTGGACAGGGACGTTTTCAACAAGATGCCGCATAAGTTGAGTTTCCTCTCAAGCCCACAGCAGGAAGTGTTGAGGATACAAGAGAGAAACACGGAGCATGGCAGACAGAAATCAGCCATTTAACAGGCTGCTGAATAAACGCATTTTAACCCCCCAGCATAATCTTCATGCAAAGCAAGAAATCAGTGTAGATATTTGGAGTGGTTACATAAAACCGTAAAAGTTGCTCTATGACCCGAAGGAGTCATATTTTGGTGCAGTTGAGCCTCTGGGAGACAATATTTTTAGTCTACAGCTTGAAATCAGAGCAAAAATCTTTAATCTACTTCAATTTAAAGGCTACAATGTGCGTCTTGAGTCCACTATTGTCTCTCTCAAGGCTTTCAACCAGTGTGGGTGTAGGTGAATGGAACTACATTATTTTGTCACACATCTCAAAGTCAATCATGAACTGCCGCTCAAGTTACATGTCAATAAAAATAGAAAAGAAGATTTTTATTTTTCTTAAACATAAAGGACCACACAATTGTATTTGCATACATACAAGTATGTATGTATGTATGTATACCATATATATATATATAAATATAAATGTATGCATAGGCATAGGTTTTGGGGGGTGGGTGGGTGATGATGAATGAAATTAAATTTAAAACATTAGCTTTTGTTCCTCAAAGTTCATAAATTAATAAATAAATATAAAAAGAGCTTCATATGTTTGTTGTGACAATAAACACCTGAATCGACATCAGTTGTTTTTTTGATGCATTCAGACTCCTACCACTAAAGAAAAAATGGTGTGATTTCTTTCAAAAAACATGGGCAAAACATACTGAGCTACTTGGAAAGAAATGTTCAGCAAACCTAAAAAATATTAGCTAAACAAAGGAAAAATGCAATTTTTTGGAGGTCATTTTTGTTGTCTTTTTAACTTTTCTTTTTCTTTCTTTGTTTGCGATTATTTTCATGTAATTCTACAATTTTATTTTTTTTTTTTTACAAATTTTTAAGTTATTCATTAAGTTGCTAGTCGCCACCTTCACATGTTTTCGTCAAAACCAAGCCAAATTGCTCAGGTTTCAAATTGACATTTATGAACTGCTGCATTCAATTTCACCAGATTGTGGGAAATTATATGTTTGACCCTTCAAATTTCCATGAAGACAACACTAAACTCCTGTTTTACACTTTTTCCTCCCTACAATCTTGAAACAAGCAGACATTTTCACACAGGTGTTACCAGTTATATTAACTATGTGTCTGTTTTCCTCATGTCCCAGTGGGCCAGCAACAATACAGGAAACAATACATAATGGAATTCAGTCATCATTCATGTTATCAGTCTCACATGTACTTTATCTTTCTGTGAAGTCTTAAAATGTAAACGAGACACTCCACAGCACGTTTTAAAGGGGACAACACTTTTTTCATATTCATGTTTGTATTGTGGGTTTCTATTATAACACGTTTGCATACTTTCACTGTCAATGAACACTTAATTTTTCTCATACTGTCTGTGCACCTTTATTCACCTTTTGTCTGAAACGCTTCGTTTTAGCACCTGTCTCTTTCCGCCCCCTCCAGGAAAAGCCCAGTCTGCTCTGATTGGTCCATATCTACTGTATCTGTGCTCTCGGCATCACTGCAGCAAGAAATGACTATAAAGGTCCTTTCAGACACAATGCGATGTGAGCCACATTTGCCATGTTTTTAGCGGCAGCACTGCACTTTGCTCAACCAGCCCATTCTCACTCCGAACTTGTCAAATAGGATTGTTCTGCCAGTGCTTTCGGCATACAAGCGTGACTCCAAAGCCAGTGTTGTCCAGCCATGTTCTGGTTGGATGTGGAAAAATTGTCAGATGAGAATATGCCAGGAAAAAAAACAGTGGCATTGTGATCATACACTGGCAAATGGGCCGGATGGCAATGAGTGCGTGCTTCTCATGTGGATGTTTTTTTTTCTATACCTTGCCATGTGCCTCTTTTGCCTAAACCAAACAGTGGTTGTCATTGCTGTTGTTTCTAAAAGAGCTGTAATGGTGTATAGCGGCACTATCTACTGAGAAAAATCACCACCAAAAGTTTCTAGAGAAGAGAAATTAAAAGAAATTCACAACATCAGCAACCAAGATTAAATATTTCTGTGAAATTAGCATGTAGCTTCTTGTAGAAGAAGACCTTCTGTAGCATGCCTGTAGCAGATGATCAATAAAGAAATTTGTCATGAGCCAATGTCAGCTGGTCTTGAAAATAGAAAAAATGCTAAAGAAAAAAAAAACAAAAAAGGACTATTCAAATCTTTTACATATGCGTACCTCATTATTTGAAACTCTGCCCATGTTTTATATGAACATCTAACATTGTAAAATACAACATAGAATTTAAATAAAGCATTGCTAATGCTCTTTTAAAAGCTGCAATGTTGAGTTCTGTACATGGTTTGTAGTAAATAGGCCAAAAACTGCACAAGCATGTTCCTTTAACATCTGCTCTGGCTAAGATCAGTTGCTGCTATATTTTAAAGAGTGCCCTCAGGGGCAGGAAGTAGATAGTAGAAAATAAACTGCTGTCCCATATTGACTCGGTGGTATCTTACAGTTGAATCTAGACTCTGGAGTGTAACATATTGATGAGATTAATTTTTCTGTCAGATACATGGATTATACTGAAAGGGCAGCAAAACATTACTAAGACTCTTTGAGAGAAATGATATAATACTGAAATAAATCATAAAGACTTCACCTTTATCATAGCAATGTGTGAAAGAGTAAATCGTAGTTGTTTGTCTTTTATCTCCCATTCCCCCAAATCCCCCCTTTCCTGGTGGTCATTTATGCACTTTTGTGAGTTGTAACTGTAAATATTCCTGTTTCCTAGAAATGACCATCTATTCTCAGACACCTAAGATTACCTTGAAGGCACTATGTGTAGGGTTTGCTCATTATTGCATTATTTCATTATTAACATCATTACAAGGATGTTATTGTTTTTTTCCCCCTTATAACACACATGGTGCCGCATGCAAGAAACAATATACAAACAACTTTTCTCTTATTTTTGCTTGTATCCAGGATTTGTTTGTTTGTTTGATTTCTGGGATTCACTGATATTTTCTAATTTTTGCTCATCTCTTAGGTAAGAGAATATTTTCAAGTGGTCCAGAGCACTCTTATCACAAAAGTAAAACATCTTGTATTCATAGTCCACAAATTGTTGTTTAACACAAGGAAAAATAAGTTGTATATTTGAGGAAGATTTTAAAATGCACTAATATCATTTAATCACATTTACTTGAGGTTTTAGAGTAATTATAATGACTTGATTTTTAAATTTCAGGGCCAAATAGATACTACTATACTTGTTGCATTGATCCAAATGACTGGGATTTCAGTGACTGTGCATCCCTCTGCTGACCAGTGGTGTAATTTAACTAAGTACATTTACTCAAGTACTGTACTTAAGTACAAATCTGAGGTTACTTTTATGTTACTTGAGCATTTTAATATCATGCCACTTTCCAGTTCTAACCCACTACACTTCAGAGGGAAATATTATACTTTTTACACCACTTCTACTTGATTTTTGTGCACAAATCAAAAATATGATTAGAAAATTAATTGGTAACTATTTTAATCATTGCGTAAGTCATTTTTCATGCAAAAAACATTTCATGGTTCCAGCTTCTCATACAATATACTGTATGTGTGAGGACTTGATGCTTTTTCTTTTAATTATTTTCATTATTTATTTTATTACATTTACTTAAACTTTTGTGCATGTATACTTTTACTTTTAATGTTCCAATACATTTCCCTGAAATTACATTTACTTTGTTTAAGTTTATTTGACAGTGGGCCTATGCCAGTTTCACTCCTGCAGAAGTTCTTGCAATCATTTTTGTGTCATGTCTCCAGTCTTGTTCAGGTGCCGGTCTTTGCACATGGCACAAAACCTGCCCTTATATAGTGTTTAGGGGGCATTACCTGTGCTAACAGGTGATTTATGATCAATGGGATTCATTATTGAGCACACCAAATCAGAGCAGATTTGGAACGTTTGGTGCATCTGGAGTTTACCTCTTTTTTTCTTTTGTTTTTCCTCACCCTAACTCCTAACCTCTTACCAGAAAAATAAGAGAAAATATACAAGAAATGTAAGAGAATGTTGCTGCATGAGGCCTATGGTTTGTCTTGAGACCATAACCTCTTTTTTTTTTTAATAACATTTAAATTTCGGACCTCTAGGCAATCAAAGTAAAACCATATTTTGAATGTTTTCATTTCAAAATGGCATGTAAATAGGGATTTATGTTTCTCATTTAAAAAAAAATGTCAGATGAGAATATGCTAGGAAAAAAACAGTGGCATTGTGATCATACACTGGCAGATGGCTGAATGGCACTGAGCGCGTCCACATACAATGCACACGATGGCATCACTTGAGACAAAACCAGTCACATGTGTATAAAACACTGATCGACAGTGTAATAACACTGCTGGTAACATAAGGAGTAAGAGTGTGCTTATAGGGCAGATAGATGAGTACATTGATGGGTCAGACATACAATTGACTTCCATTCGAAGTCTGGAATTTGCTTCTCATGTGGATGTTTTTTTTTCAACACCTTGCCATGTGCCTCTTTTGCCTAAACCCAACAGTCTGACTTTGCTGCCTTATTTTAACCAATGTGATGATCCGTGCTTGTTGTGTAAACATAAGGATCAGGTCTTTTACTCCCACCATGTGCATTTGTTGACATCACTGTAACAGCATCCTAGAGTGTAAACAGCTAACACATAAGGATACCTAAAACATCATAAGTACACGTGGAAGGTCACTTACAGAGCGGCACCATGTGATGAGTCGGGATGAGAATGTGTTGGCTCAATGCAATGAAAAGCCATCATGGAACGACATAATTCTTTGGAAACAATGGATTTCAGAGCACAGTGGTGTCGTTGTCATTGCTGTTGTTTCTAAAAAGGCTGTAACGGTGTATAGCGGCACTATCTACTGAGAAAAATCACCACCAAAAGTTTCTAGACTAAGTTGAAAAAAAAAAGGTTTATCACTTGGTTTTATTTCAAGATGAAAAAAATTCCCCAATACTTAAAACTAATTTGGGTTTGTCTTCTTATCTTTCATTTTATTCCCTCACCTTGGCTCTCAATCTCTAAATTACCTATCTACTCTCAGCTGATAGATTAATTAGTTAAAAGGGTGATTAAAAAAAGAAAAAAAAGAATTTGCATGGTGAGCATGTTTGAACTGCACTATGATGTCATGTTTGAACTGACAGTCTTGTGTGTCTCAGTGGTTACAGAACTGTACTATAAAACATGCTCCAGCACACCGCCAATATGCCTCTTTGAGCACCCAATTTGATTAAAAGGCACAGGCTCTAATCTGCCACTGTCAGTCCTCCGGCTACTTCTCAGAGAGGAGATTTATTTATTACTCCATCTCCATTGTTATCTGCGCTCTCTCTGATCATTTCTGCCATAAACCCCTGCAGGCTCTGCAGCATCTTCCTCAACAAGCCCCCTTTTTATTTGTCAATTAGTTGCTCACTAGTTAGATATTAACCCTAAATTTGAAAATAATAATGCAGGTGGTCAGTGGCTGAGGGAAATCAATTGTAATAAACTGACACAGTGTTGGTAACAGTTTTGAATAGATTTGCATAGACACACATGCGAGAGGCTGATAACACTGTGGGGATTTTGGCACTATGTGAGCCAAGGTGCAACACAACAGGGCTGTTGTGCTTAATGTGGAGACAGTTCATCCTGTTCTGTGGATCACTGAATCTGAAGAGGGCAGCGAGTGTAAAATTATGTCTCTGAAAGAAAGTGTGGATATGTATCAGTCATGTTGTGGGGACACAGTCACATTGTGGTTACTCGTCCCCATAAAATAAATCATTAAATTTTAGGGATAAGGCTTGGATTAAGGTTGGGGGTCAGGGGTTAGGAATAGTCTCCAGTAATTTAATTTTAGTCAGTGTAATGAAATGATGGAAATATGACTATATTAATAACACTGTGTGTGCGTGTGTGTGTGTGCGTGCACCCCTTAGTAATCTCTATCAAACTGAAACTCAGAATCTCAGTAGGTGGGTTTCCATTACGGATTTGTACAAAATTTAAGAGATGTTTTCAAAATTTCGATAAAACAAAATTGCAAGATGACTGCATTTCCATTGAGTGACATTATGCAACTTCTCTCATGATGTTTCGTGACTTTCCTCTCACCATAACATTCCAAGAAACACAGCGATGGATGCTCAAAACATTGGTAGGTTTATTTCTATTGCAGCCACTCAATAAAGCCAAACTTATGTTGCCGTAATTTCTTTGTCTCGTGTAAGAGTTAAGATCTTGGTCTCTTCCTCCGTCCACTTATACCAAGTCATGTTTTGTAGAATGTCATGTGACTTTGTTCTTCTTCTTTGGGTTTTATGGAAGCTGGCATCCGTAAAGTCACATTACCGCAACCCTGTGTTACACATCATATGAACTTTAAAAGCGAAAAAAGTGTTTCCAATGCAGTTTTACAAAATATTGCTTTTTCGAATTGCCTGAAATACCACCTCGTGTGAGCATAAACATTTTTTCCCCCCAAAAATTAACATTTTTCAATTAGGCATATTTTGTATTCGCAATTTCAATTTGCGCAATTTGAGGGTTAATGGAAACCCGCCTACTGTGTTGTCTATGGGTGTCAATAACAACTGATGAGGGGATATATTTGTGTGTATGAGAGGATCTTTGCTCTTTACTTATTTAAAGGGGCCCTCTTATGAAAACCCCACTTTTTAGGTGCATGTGTATGAATATTTGGGTTTCTGGTGGTCCTGCCAGCACACAAACTGTGAAATAAGACCACACAGTCATTCAGTTGTCAGCTGGCCTGCTCTGTAGTGCTGGGCAGTGCTGTGCTGAAACAAGCCATTCAGAAATTGCCCCTGAAATAACGTCAAATCAGGCTTCAATTCATTTGGTCACCACCTTACACCGCCCTAACAGGCCCACTTCCTGGAGTCTCTGGAGAACTTTTCATTGTATAAATTTAAAGAATTAAGGGCCAAAATGTGTTTAAGCTATTAAATTAAGCTAGAACTGCAAAAAAATAATTTCAATCGTTCAATTCAACATGAACGTGTTTCAGCTAACAAGCCTACTTGCCTGTACTGTGCACCTTTATGAAACTGCCGAATATATTTCTGGAGTTGTGCGCACTGCTATTTTTTCTACATGCCCCTCAATGTTTTGGAACATGTGCAATTGCCACCCCCTCATATTCAGTAAAAATATGAAAGTAGCAGAGGGCCTTTAATTTTGATAAAATTAAAGACAGTGACACCATAAAAACGTGCACATTGGTTCAGAAACATGCATCAGAATTAAGGAAATTAAGTGTTTCATATGTGTCCCCATCAATGTTGAGATGAAACGCTCCTAATGATATTTAACATATAAAAGCACCAAAGTGTCGCATTAGAGAAGAAGGAACAAGCAAATATTTGCCATATTTTGCATGCTTACAGTAATGACTTAAATGTTTTAATAATTTGCAAACTGAATTTTCTGTGGATTGTTTGAATTCGTCAACCATTCTTTCAGCAAGAGGCCATTTGTATGTATCAGTTCCATTTTGTTAAAATGTAACTCTTTTATAGAAAAAAACATGAAAAGTAAATCCTCAAAAAGTGCACTTACAAACACAAATGGGTTACAAAAATTATAAGATAAGATTTCATTATATTAAAAACTGACTTTAAATATAGATACCCAAATCTTGCCTAAAAGCTCAAACTGTATGTTACATATCCACATGTTGTTTTTCCCGCGTGACATCGATGACATCTGGTCAGATATGTGAAACAAGAGGAAAGAAAAGACTACAAGAGTCATGCATCACTGTCAGCCTTGCTTGACATTGTGATCTGTGTTTGTGTGTGTGTGTGTGTGTGTGTGTGCGCACGCGTGCGTGTGTGTGTGGAATGGTGTTTCCTGTAACAGCTCGTAGTGCTGTCAGTGTTCAGCAGATGATGCTGCTGTGGTGTCCTTGTCCTTCCCTGAGCCGCCTATGAAAAGGCTCCAGTCCTAATTACATGATCCACCAGGCTTCTAATTCGCCATACTCCTCTCAAATGACATTTACTAATTACTCCTTCCTTTTTTAGAAACAGCTCTCTGGATTCTATCCAGGCTCCCTCATGCTCATTGTCATGTAGCAACAAACAAGTTGGCTGTTGTGGCAGTCACAGCCTATTTGATTGAAAGTGAGTGAGCAAATATACAAACAGACATCTGAAATCCCTTTAAAGCATGGTGATGTCTTAAACAATCTGGATTATCCGAAGAGAGGAATTAAATAAAACGAGGGGGAATCTGCAATGCATTAATGTTGGAACAGAGAAGTTGGAGCCCAAACAACTTCTACAAAGAGGGCAACTGCAATTTTCTTCCCAGTGATCCTCCAGCTCAAACGGAACTGCTCCTAATAAAAATTCATGACTTTGGCATTTTCTGTTAATAAATCAATAAATAAATACAAACTGACAATTGTAAATGCTAATAAATTGTTATTTTTTTATTCAGATATGTGTCAAGTCAATTTGAGAACTTCACAGCTAACAACATCCCTCTGTCTTTGGACCCTTAGAGTGACTAAGGAAAAACTCCCACCCAAAAAACGCTATAACAGGAAAAAATTGGTAGAAACCTCAGGAAGAGCAGAAAGATGTGCAATAGATGCAGCTTCTTTTCAGCTTTAGGTCAAACAGTCCAATGGAGGTATTAACCCGATGAATGAAATATATAATGTCTAAAAACGACTCAACTTAATGTCATATATTTTGTTGAGCTGTGTATTTACATTATCCCGAATGTTTCAAACAATGTTCAACAATGTGTGTGTGTGTGTGTGTGTGTGTGTGTGTGTGTGTGTGTGTGGGTGGGGGGTGCTATGTGTTTTTAAGTTGCTCATTGCCCTCTCCCAGAGTTTTTGAAAGAAATCTAATTTGCACAGATGTTAAAGGGTTGATGACGGCATATCCCCTTTATCCTGTCTGGTTGCTCCAACTTCTGGGGAAATGTGGGAAATGTTATGTCAAAGAGCACCTGAGCACCCCTGACTCAATGCTTAAATGTTCATTTTGATGAATAATAATAATCTTGGAAGAGAACACCTACGGTTGAAATTAAGGTTGTGAAAGAAAGATTCTGCAGGTTTCTTCCATCATAAGCAGAAATGTATTTATTTTATGTGTGTTTATGTTTTTACAGGCCAAGCTGAGTTGCAATACAGTACAACACGATTTGGGGACTTTAACTGGAATGGAGGCTGACATGTCTCACTGACAATCTCCAATGTGGCAGGCAGGCATTGCTCCCACGGCTGCTTCCTCTCAACTCAGGCTGATTCTCCTGTGTCAAGAGTGGTTAGCCGTCCTGCCACTCACAGCTCATGAGTGGGGGAGTGGGAGAAACTGGACCCACCAGACACTGGCTGCATTATGTTCGGGCAGTGTAGTGATACACTGACCATGACACACAAGATCTAACCTTCAAACGTGTTTCGCAAGTTACATTTTCAGGACAAATACTTTGCTTGTTATCGGAGCTGGCTGTGGCCATGTGTTGTATGCTGACACTCCCGCCGCTTGTGTAACAGCACAGAGATGTTCCAGGATCCCTCAGGGGCCACTGAGTCTTGGTCACATGTAGGAAGTCTGGGCTTGCGCACATGCAGATTTCATGTCTGCCTTGCTGAGCTTTCACTGACCAGAACAATTTTGCTCTTATTTACAGTTTACCTTCACATCGGTCACTTTGATTTCATGTGTGGTCATGTACAGAGAGCACCACACAGAGCCACCAGACTGTTTAGTAAACTTCCATGGTGGCACTGAAGCACATGTATACATCATATCCTTAACCACAGTCATCTCTAATGTGTTAATACATTATAATCCCCTTTTATCTGAAAACACTCCGCTTTTTACTCCACATGCATGATGCTATTTTTTGCAGCCAGTGATGAAACAGTGCGTACTGTTCGAGAACTCTATTTTCGGAGCAGGACATGAATTATAGAGCAAAGTGGACAACAATGTGTATTGCATTCCCTTTTTCCTGACCTGAGTGCACTGAGAGAGAGAGACGTGTGGAGAGTGTCTGTGATGAGTGACCATGAGCTGCTCTTGGAGTGTTGGTGGGCTGTGTGATGGCAGAATCCCAGCTCTTGGCAGCAGCTCAGGCCATTGTGATTTGTGCTCGCTGCTGCCTACAGGGTCGCCACCTGGCTGCCGCTTCCTCCAATCTCCCTGGGTTACACAGAGTGCAGCCACAGCAGGTCTGTAATTGAATTTCACACATGTCACAGTCAGCTTAACTGTGTTTTGCATGCACCTTGGAAAATGTAATCTTGATATGCTTGAGGATGGTCATGATAAGGGAGACTGTACTTCAGCCGCTCTGCACACTTGGAATCACTGTTGCTAAGGCAAATGAAGTAAGTGCCAAATCTGCAAAAACTTGTGTAAACATGCAGAAGGTTGACCTTAACACGAGAGAGGTATGCCTGTATCAGGATGCACTATAAATGTTCCATACCTTCTCCTGTAGAGCCACAGGGTTTTCTTCCTGGTTGCTCTTTCACAGTTCCCAAGGCCTTAAAGGGACAGTTCACCACAAAAAAAAAATACATTGTCTATCCTACTCATAGACCTATTTATTAGTCTATAGCTCAGCTGCTAGATACTAGGCAGGTTTCACTGACAGATTTGCACAAAACTTAAGCGATATTTTTGAAATGTTGATAAAACACAATAACGAGATGACTGTGTTTCCACTGCGACTTCTCCTCTGGCGATAACATTCCAAGACTCATGGTGATGGATTTGCAGCCACAACACTTGCCGTCATTATTTCCAGTCAAAGGCGACTTAGGCGTGTTTTACAAGCAATAATGGAAAGGCAGGTCTCTTCTACCTGGGAGTGGCCACGTATGAGGGATTTTTGGGAGCTGATAGTCCACGAGGAATTATGGATTCAAAACTTTAAGATGATCTGCTCAACTTTTGTTGAGTTATGTGATGCAATAACACCTTGTAGCGCCTGCTGCATTATGCCCGAGGGTGCAAGTTCCTACAGACAAGCGCATTGTCATCATGTGACCTATAAAAGCCAAAAAAGTGTTTTCATTGCAGTTTTGCAAAATATGGCTTTTTGGAATCTCCTGAAATACCACCGCATGCAAGTGAAAAACTTCTTTGCAATAAATGGGAGTTTTCAATTTCAATTTGTGCAATTTGAGCGTTAATGGAAACCTACATACTATATACTTTTCTGCAGACCTTGAATACATTCCATTTACATTTTTCATACATACCATGTCAGAATTTCTAAAGTGAAATAGTGTATGTGCTGAATCTGTCATTGGGAGCTAGAAAGGACAGGGGCGGCTTGTCACCTAAGTGAGATGGCTGTCAAGCTGCAGACCACTGTTTGACACCAAGAGACAAACCTAGTTGTGTTCGCGCAAGTCATTGCTATGTTTCCGTTAACTTTTAGACTCCATTCATAGGTTTTTTTGTTGCAACCTATTAGCAGGAATAGTGCCACGAAAAGCAGGTTTTTTTTACAGACACAATAATGCTTTTCCCGCTGGGACTGTGTCCCATAAATTGTATATCTTAAGACAAAGCTTGATCTTTTCCTAACCAAACCATGTGGTTTTTGTGCCAAAACCTCATAACATATTAACCGTGTGTATACATTACATAATAACATGCAAATGTTACATTCCCGGGGTTTGCAGAAATGCTTCATGGCAAAATGTTTTGTAATTACCCAACACGTTCTCATCCCAAGTCATCACATGTTGCTGCTTTGCAGTAGACTTCCGCATCTACATATTATGGTTTAGGTAACCTTCTGTGTCTGCTATTGACGTTCCGGGATGCCGCTACTGTGATGTCAACAAAAGCACATGGTGGGATGACGCTGCATGTGGTTATGTTTAGGCAACAAAGCACATGGCAACCAACGCATTTAGGATCAGGGGAAGGAGGCACAACGTTAGGTGTAGAAAAAAAAGGACCCCAGACTCCTGCATGAAGGTCCAGGGTTTGCTGGACTTATCCACCACCCCTCCCACTTACCCTGGGCACCCTTTCACTATTCATATTAGGGCTGGGCAATATGGCAAAAAATATTATCACGATAATTTTACACATTTTGATCGATGGCGATATTTATCAGGACATATATTACGATAATGCTGCTCTTTCCCCTGTTGAAATACCAAAGCAGCAAATAAAATGCAATTTTTAACTCGCCAAAAGGTGATTGCAGCTGCTATCTTGTTACTGAAATGACCTTACAATATGATTCAGAGAAACCCAACAGTTCCCACAATGAGCCTGCACTTGGCAACAATGGAGACTCCACGACTGCGTATAGGTCCCCTGAAATAAAAAAAAAAACTACACATAAAGTGTTGTCACTTTAGGGATATGGTATAAGTAACTTGCTCAAGATCTTGTTATTCACTCAAATTACTTTGAGGCAGGAACAACCTTTCAGTGGCAAGATAGGAGCTGCAATCACTTTTTGGCAAGTTGACAGTAGCATTTTGTTTACTGCACTGGTCTTTTAAAGGTCTTTAAAAAGATAAAGGGGACTGAGTGGGCTACAGTCTGTCAAATATAACCACTGTGAATTAAATGTAGTCATTTTGGGCCAGAAACTACCTTTCTATGGCATGATAACAGCTGCAATTACTTTTTGGCAAGTTGAAAATGGCATTTTATTTGTTGCATTGGTCTGTTAAAGGTATTTACACAGGTAAAAAGGGACTGGGTGAGCTATAATCTGTAAAATATAATCACTATGGATGAAATCAAGTGAATATGAGGCAGAAACAACCTTTCAGTGACAAGATAGGAGCTGCAATCACATTTTGGCAACTAAGAAATTGGATTTTATGAATTGCATTGGCCTTTTAAAGGCATTTACACAGGTAAAAAAGGACTGGGTGAGCTAAAATCTGTCAAATACATTACTATGAATGAAATCAAGTCATTTTGAGGGAGAAACAACCTTTTAGTGAAAAGATAGGAGCTGCTATCACTTTTTGGCAGGTTTTTATGTGTTGTATTGGCTCTTCAAAGGTATTTCAACAGATAAAAGAAGGTCAAAAGGACTGGAGTAGTTATAATCACGGGCACAGAGCAGACAATATAATGCAGGCTCATAAGGATAATAGCAGATAATACCTTGATTTTTACATTACCCATCTGTAAAGTATGATAGACTATTTTCCAAATGTAAACAGACATGTAAATATGTAGACATATTTAACACATGCAAACAACAGGAACAACAATATTGTCTATGATCGTGTAAATGCCATGCCTGATTAAACTATAACAACAACAAACAACAAACATGAGAAAATTGGGTTTCAAGAAACATTAAAGTTTTACAAAGACATACCTATGCTCTTACCATAGACATAAAGTTATGTGTATTTACATGCTACGACTAATTGATCCATGTGAGAGCAGCTGAAGACATGAATACTGGGTGATACAGCTTTAACAGGCTGTGCGCGCTCCTGCAGGCCGCAATCAGTTTGTGGCAGACAATCACTTTCTTGCACAACACTGGCCTGACGACCGCTGTCAGTGGTGGTCTGCGGTTACTGAGAGCAGCAAGCATGTGACTAAATGACAATAGCCTACATTTCCTCTGTTTTCCCCGATGTTCTAAATAAGCCACTAAATGTTTTTCTCCTGTTGTGTTTTTTTCCCCTTGCTGACTGACACACGTCTAACAACTTCTTCTATATGACACAGCATGACAGACAAGCTGTTTGAATCTATCTAGGTCTATCCATATCGAGTAAACATGACCATAGTTTATCATCTTTATCGATACACTTTTTATCGCGATCTCATATTGGGACTGTTTTATCACCCAGCCCTAATTCATTTTCTGTCTTTACCGGCACTGTTTCAACCTGACGGATTCTTGCTGCATACCATGCACATGCGATAGGTTCTGTCCAGCCGCATTCTTAAGTGAAGCTGCCCGTCTGCTGATGTGGCAGGTGCCGTCCAGTGGTGTATAATAACAATGATGCTGTCCAGGGATGTATCATGCGCATGCAAAAGGTGCTTTCTGGTGTTGGGATCGTTCACCAAAAGCACCATCAAGGGGGCAGTATTTAACGAGTTCAGACTAAAGGGATGGTGCCGGTTTCGCCATTGTACTGCAAGAGCCGAGGATGATCCATTTCAGAGGATATTTAAAAAACATAGAAATTTTGTAGCCTAGGTATATCAATTCAAATAAATTATTCAAATAATAATAATAATTTTCTAGTATTAGTAAAACACTACACAGATGGTGACAAGTTTAAAGCTGGTTATGAATAGCTATAAAAGTTATTCTACACAAAAAACAAGACAAAAGACATATATACTGCACTAATATACTTTAGTTATCATAAATGAAGAAATTATGAAGCCAAGAAATAGTTAAAACTCTGAAAGTCTTAACCCAATCTTCCCAAATGGACAGATTCTACTGTTGCACATAAAAAGTATCTAGGTAATGCAGCATGGACTGTAGCAGCTATGATTCTCCACAGGTTCAGAATTTGTTTTGCTCTCACATTTTTCATTCCTATATTTGTGTTTGCACCTCCATTTGGAGGATGGACTCTGCAGACAGCAGTTTCTATCTCTTTCCCTTACTGTACAATTCTACTGAAGATGTAAACATTGTCTCAAAGTAGGCCAATTACTAGTCACTATGAATAAAGACATTAATGCAATGTGGCAGAGCCCGAGAAGAGCCGCAAAGGCAGGGTGTCTTCCTTCAGCTAAGATGAAGTCAGAGGGGACACGTAAACAAGTCCCTCCATTACATAATCAGTCCCTTTCTCCTTGAAGCATCTATCTCTTATTTTACACACCCATTCCCCGTCATGTCTACAGTTGCCTCACTGCTTTATCACCGTCTCCAGAGGATGAATCCTACTGCCTCTGGTGATCCCTTGACTTCTCTTCTAGCTCCATCATGACAATTGTGATTGAAAGTGAAATATCTTGTTAACTGTTGAATGGATTGTTGTAAAATTGGCGAAAGATAATCAAGGTCCCTAGAGGATTAATTGTAATGACTTTCATGATCCAAGACTTTTTTTTGTAGCAGCACTAGCAGGTCACAGTTTTTCCATATTGAGTGAAGTAGACTGACATCTACAGTACTGCATCGGCGAAGGAGGGGACGCAAGGGACTCAACCCCCCCCAACTCTGAATTGCACAAATTGATGCATGCTTTTTACCTTCCTGTGCAGCACTTTGGAAACCTTGTTTTTTGTTAAAATCGTGCTATATAAATGAAGTGGATTGGATTGGATTGGATAAAAATTCACCAGAATGAGGAAATTGAGGCTAAGTAAAATTTCATGCAAAATGTTCTTTTAGTGATGCTAAGATAATAAATTTGCTTTTTTTATGAAATAAAAAAGGATGAATCCTTGTTAATTCTACATATTTAATGTAAGTGCATTATATATTTGGTGAGAACATGTATATCAGTATGAATTTTTCCCCATTTCTGAGATGTTTTCAAAGTACTGTCATGCTATATATACGTGGAAATAATACTAGCACTGGTAATTGATTAAATTGATATATGTTGGAATCCTAACATATTACAAGCAATGTAACTGTCAATGATTTGTAATTGAACAGCCATCTCAACTGTTTGTTAGAGGCCTACATTTTTAAAAAATGTACGGAATCTGTTCAAAAAAAAAAAAACAAACATTGATTTTTATTATTACAGCAACCAAGTAAACAAGAAATGCAAAGGAAAAAACTCCTCCTTTAAAATGGCTTATATGGGTAGAACTGCTTCCATGTCCAATAGCCGAAATTACACTAACTTTTTCCGCTAAAAATAAAACTCCTGAGACCCAAATGTTCACCTGACACGGTACCACACGTTACAGAGAGAAACAAAAGTAAACTGAATTTTAGTATCTTCATCTCTGTTATATTATTAGAGTGACTCACTGTAATTGAAAGACTAATATGGGAAACAAACAGAAATTGTCCATGCAGCATGGTACATGGCCCTAGCACCAGTCTGACTGTATTCACTGCCGAAATGAATTGGGCACAGGAGACAGTTGTGTTATGACGGGTGGCAGGCACAGATTTCATCTACAGGTACAGGGGCGATGAGACTGCCTGCAGCAGGGGTTATTGCCAATATGGTCTCCGTAGCACTCAATCACTGTTAAATTAAATCTAAGGATGACAGATGCTGCCAATCAGCAACGGGTTAGTGAGGTCAAATTAAGATCCATACGCTGACCTTTTCCTTGGCTGGCTCCTTTCAGAGTGCCCATCATCAGGGCTATCAATAGGGACTAATGAGCCGTAATAGTCAGATCATGGCAGGCAGAGTACCATCGCTTACACTACAGTCCAATGCTTACCAGGCCCAGGCAAGGTTATACCACTGTTGACGAGTGCTCTCAATAAAAACCCTATTATCTCAGCTGTTACAGTGCATCAACAGCTCCTTCAACACCATCGCTCCACCGAGCATAAACCCATCTCAAGCTTCAGTCTAATGGTCTTTTTGTGGTCTGGATGACAGCTCAGGTTTAAAGGACAGGGCTTGAGGTATTCTATAATTTTGTTATTGTCAATAAATCCTGTAAAAAAATGACCAAAACCAATAATGAATTGAATCTGGAAAAAAAGTAGTTTTTGTGTAGGCAATCTGATATATCTTATTCCTCTGTGCCATAGAAGTCTATTGTTGACCAAACATCTGCGTCGAATGTTATCAGCCTATAGAGCAGCCGTTACAAACCCCAAACTTTCATGCAGGAGTCCAGTGTTCCCACCATGTGCCGGCATGTACGTCTGTTGACGTCCCGGTGCTGGTTGCCATGCGCTTGTGTTGAATAAACATAACCATATGAAGCTCAATCCCACCATGTACTTGTGTTGACTTAATGGTAGGGGCATCCCAAAATGTAAAGGGCAGATACAGACTAATACCTAGAGCATAGTATGTAGACGTGGAAGTCCACTGCAAAGTGGCAACATATGAAGACTTGGGATGAGAACATGTTGGAGGTAGTAGGACCTTACTCTGCCTCTAACATTTACGTTTGATGTTGGACAGTGAACTGTAGTGGCCATAGTAATTATGACAGGAGCAAAGGAAGGAAGTCAGGTGAAGTTGAATAAAGAGCCAAACCAGGAGATCAGGGTTGGTACACGAGTCAAACAAACACAGGACTTTCATCAAGGAGGCCACTGTTTGTGTTCCGTGTGAAACCAAAAGTCAACATTGAGTTCTTTAATTGATGTATGTTAGTAAGGTAACGCCAGGTCATGTAATGTAATGTTACATAACAAATACACTAGCCAGATCCATGACCGTTTCCTAAGTTTTGGCACTTAAATGCAATTGTTTCTAAACCTTGGATTTGCACCTTCTGGCCTACTTATAGCTGCAGTTTGCCCATCCAATGCATTATAATGGCAGTGACACCTGACGACACCTGATAACGGCCACACCGTTTCACTGGGTGATAAATTCCCTTCAGTCCATCGAAACCTGGGCCTTTGGGGCTGGGAATTGTTTAAAAACTTACATTACCTGTACCAATACCATTACCCTTAGTGATACAGACAGGGGCGTAGCCATCATTTCATAAGTGAGGGGGACAGACTGTTCAGGAATAAGCCAACTTTTGTAAAGTGATTTATCATCCTTTCACATTCAACTGCACCTCTCCTTAGCTAAAGAACCAAATAACCACAAACAGCCACAGTATGGCACCCGGGGACCGACTCAAGTTCTATAAAAATTAGCAAAATCATATTATATCAAAATTCAAAAGTTTGAGCCACCAAGCTCTGGTTGAGTTGACACAGAATGACCCTCAAGCATCTATAGGGTAAGTAGCCAGATAATTAAGTGCCAAGTGACAACACTGAACATGAAAAGTTCAGTGATAGCTGTGGAAATTATTCTCAGAATCACTCTTATCCTGTAGACGTGTCCTTAGCCAGTTATAATCTCTCCTCACCTGTGAAGCCTCTCCCTGACTGTCAGTGCTGCAGCCTGGTCTCTGTCCTGACCGCTGTGTGCTGCCTTCTCCCTGCTCTGTATATTGTATACCGTGAGGGAGGATTTCGTTGCGACAACGCCACCTGGGGGAATTTCACCCACAGGAAATTATAAAACTAAATTTAGTATATGTATAGACAAGATCACACAGGTTCATTATAACCACAGGGGCAAGAGACAGTTTCAGCTAGAAATAATAATACATTTTATTTAACAAAACCAAATAATAAGAATGCCAAAATGAATCATATTAACAAGTAAATATTAATTTTTCTCACAAAAAACAACCAAATCCTTATTTTTATCAAACAGAAAATACTCCCTTGTGAAAAAAAAAAAAATCTTTGTAATTGTAGTGCATCAAACAACTTTATTCTCATTCAAAATTAGCACTTGGCTGGGGGTTTGAACAGGGCTGAGGCTTACCATGCGGCAGGGGGATCAAAAGGGGTAAGGGTTCTTAAACTAATCACCCGTGACACTGAATACCAACAAAAAAAGGGGCATCATGAAGAAACACCACCACCAGGGGAACCAGACTGCCGCACTGGGCCCTCAGCACCTGAGCGCAGGAAAAGAATATTAAAAACAGGCCATGAAGTGCTTCACGATAAAATTGATGCACACAATAGAAACAAAATCAACCCCCCCAAAAAATAAATCCAACCCAAGAGCAAAATAACAATAATAAACCTAAAATACAAGAAAATAACCAGATATCAATTATACACATGCTAAACCATTTCTTTTTAAAACAAACCACAGTTGATATACAAGGTAGCATCCCTGAAACACAGCCACAACAGGAGAAAGCTCTTCCTTTATAGGGAGAGCTCTCACATGGGCAAAAGCAGAGCCGAAGGCCAAAGTCTAGCCTCTAAAGAAAAACCAGTAGCAGCAACGGGTCTGAAGCAGCCAGACAGGGCCAAGAACCTACACGGTTGAACCCAAAACCAGCCACATGAAGAGAGCCAAATCAGCAGTGGTATGCCGACGATGGCTGATGACGGGCCAACCCAATTACTGGGGCCTCTAGAAACAAAGGCACACCAAATTAGTGATTTCATGAGAGAAACTAATACTAAAAATTATTTAATCAAGGCTGATGTCAGGAAAATAGACTCATGCGTACCAGTTGTCGAGACACCTGCACAGCCACACAGAGCACACAGGGTCAGGGCATCGACCCTTTGCCACACAAAGATGCACACAGTCAGCTGAGAGGCGAGTCACAACCAAGCAGAAAAAGCAGACAGCGGCGACTTACCACACGGACACGGGACCGCAGCCCACAGTAGCCTCCAGCAGGGCAATCTGCCCCTCATGGCACTGACAATCAGCCGCACTGCAGCAGTCAGTAGCGCTGCAACAGGCAGAAATGGTCACCAGAGCACACATTATGCACAAAGCAAAAGAAATTGAAGTGCGCATTACCTGTACCAGGAGATGTGTGTTCCTAGGGCTGTCATGCCAGACAAGCTTTTGCAACGCCAATGCAACCACAGCCATGCCATACAAAAGGCTCCGCCACACCACACCAGACTGCAGCCATGCCAAAGAGAAGAGTGGATGGAAGGAGAGGAGCGCGAGGTGTGCACACCCCAGTACTTGAAACCGTGCAGGGTACCACCCTGCACTTAAAGCACCGCTAGTCTGGCACAGTGCCATGCAGCGGCGGGGAGGGAGAGGACCCCCTATCACATCTACCCCCTGCTTTTGCATCGGCGGCCCAACGATGGAAAAACAACAGAATTAAGACCAAGGTCTATAAAATGCCAATTGGGCATTGGACACAGGTTCTGAAGGTTCAAGGGTGGCAACACTTCTGTGGGCAGCCGGCAGAGGAAGTCGGTTGACATAAGAATGGTGGCCCGCTGTAAAACGAGCTGTTCACCTCAATGCCTGCTGACTAGTACTTGGCTGGTCTGCAGGGGACAATGGCTAAACTGGCTGCGTTAAACCAAAGGAGGCAACAGTGTAAACTGCTCCTTCAAGACAAGGGGCTCTTACAACCTGGTGGACCACTGAGCTCCAGAGGTCCTGGATTTTGTGACGGCCTCTGGCAAGTCTGGCTTGATGTTCAGCCACCCAGTCTTGCCCCACACTTGGCACTGGGTCCTGGATTAGACTAGGAGGAAGTCCACAGGAAGCCGAGCTTCCTGGCCAAACATAAAGTAAAAGGGTGACTCACCGGTTCCCTGATGAGGAGCGGTATTGTAACAGAAGACAACCTGGGGTAAGCAAGAAGCCCAGTCCTGTTTCCGTGATGTTGGAAGAGTACAGAGGAGGTTGTGAAGGGTTCAGTTGAACCGTTCACACTGACTGTTACCCCAGGATGGTATGGTGTGGTATGGGATTTTGCAACGCCATACAAGAGACATAGCTGTTGGATGAGGGAGCTCTCGAAACTCCTCCCTTGGCCAGAGTGAAGGCAGCTTGGAACGCCGAATTTGTAAAACAATTCAGAGACCAAGACCTGCATGCGATTAAACTCAATGAGGCCGAATGGTGTACAAAAGCCAGTTTTTTGCTCTTTCCCTCTCTGCCACAGGGACCCGGTTGTAACCACTGGCCAGATCAATGGTGGACTTTACATTTGTCTGTTCCTGCTCAGTCAATGCAGACAGACCTAATGACTGTACCTTATCTTGCACAGAGGGGGCTGCAGCTTGGGAGGAAACTGTTGCCACAATGGACCTCACCTCAGTCCCTCCAGTGGACCTCACCTCAGTCACTCCAGCAGGTAAACTGATGACCTGAGCTGAGCTCAAGATGCCAAGACCAGTCCTTGGATAAAGGAGGACTACACACTTTGACCAGTAAAGTATTCCAGACAAGTGCTAGCCACTAGTTTCATCACTCCACGAGGGATGCGCACAGCACGCTTTTTCTCAAACCTAGTACCACTGGGGTTCCCTGGACCCTTAGCCACTGACTCATGGCAGCTCTGGAGGGCAACAGTGACTGGGCCAGGCGTCTGTGACACAGGAGGCGAGTCAAGAAGTGAGGGGCCAAATGCTGCAAAGAACTCTTGATAACAGCAACGAATCACGTTCATTCCAAGGATTCCAGGAACAGAAGACACAGCACCTGGGGGGTCTTTAACAACAAGGATTCCACAGCGGGGCATCACCTTCCCACACAACTCTACATCGAGCTCCATGTAGCTGAGATAAGGAATTGCGAGGCCATTAGCTGCTCGCAGCTGTAGCCAGTGACAAGAGAGAAGGCGATCGTGGCCCCAGGGTGCAAACTGTGCCAAAAAGAAGCAATCAGTAATTTAGGACACCGTGGAACCGGTATCCACCAAGCAAGAGCAACGCCTATGCAACCACAGCCACGCCATACAAAGGGCTCTGCCACACCACACCAGGCTACAGCCACACTAGGGAAAAGAGTGGACGTAAGGAGAGGAGCGCAAGGTGTGCACACCCCTGTACTTGAAACTGCGCAGGTTACCACCGCACTTAAAGCGCCGCAAGTCTGGCACAGTGCCATGCAGCTGTGGGGAGGGAGAGGACCCCCTGCCACAATTGCAATAATACAGATTAAATAAATTAAGAATAGTAGTTTTGAAATTAATCTCAGCGTCACTTTTATGCTATAGATATATTTTCTCTGCCAATTATAATCTCTCCTCACCTGTGAAGCCTCTACACTTTAGAGTGTGTTGGTTACAGGAAGTTGCAGTTGGTTTTGGTGATTTTACTTGACCATCTCACACTTGGGTTAAAATTGTACCTGCCACAATCATCGGCTTGCCATCCCTGATTTATATTTGTTATCAAACTGCTGCCCTTTCCATTCTGCTGCTAATGAGATACAGATCGTTAGGTGTTCATTTAGTCATTTATTCGTCAGACTTTTTTTATGGGACATGTACAAGAAGCATCATGAGGAAACATTTTATCATGATGGCGATGACGAAATACTAAAAAGTAAAAGTACTAAAGTCTTTTTCCTCCCTGCACGGTTTTTGGTGCAGTAATCGTGGACATAGGACACATCCTTGTGCTCTCTTGCTACAGATGGTTATCTTTAGCTTCTGTCTTTACTTCAAAATGCAGTTATGAACAAATTTGGACACTTGGTTGAGCTTTTATGCATCATAATACAAATGTGCAGGCTCACCAAGGCTTGAGCAGAATGATCGAGCTGTGAACTGTGAAAATGTCAGCCCCTATTAATAACAATGCTGGATCAAGTGCGCTGGATGTTAACGTCTGCACTTCATCCTGTATATTTTGATGATCAACGTTAGATGTCTATTTATGTCACACACTGAGTGATTTTTTTTCCCTGATTGTGGCCTTCAGAGTGAAGCTGCAGCCCTGGGATTAATAAGCCTCTCTCAGTCTGCCTCGCTTAGACTCAAAGCCAGAAAGCCACAAGGAAGCTGAGCAGCAGCTGCCTGCAGTGCATAACAACAGCACCAAATCTGATAGAATTGGACAAGTCAATGTGAAGGTGTAATTCTTGCAAAAAAATAATAAATAAATAAAAACCTTTCCACTTAAATTTAACATTTTTGTGCATTATAGCTGTAAAATTACTCAAATGACAGAGAATGTTTTCAATAATTTGTTGTAGCAGAGCAACTGATTGTTACAATCATTATGTCAATTATTTTTTGATCAACTGATTAATCATTTGATCTATGAAATGTTACAGGCCTCCATGCAGATTAATACTGTTTACTGTTTTTTGAGCTGTCCACAATGTCGAACGTGTTTCACTTCACAAGACAAACCATAAAGGCATACAGTTTTGCTGCAGAGCTGTGCACAGGGCTCTGATCTACTGGCAATGGGGAAAAGTCCTTGCCTAAAAGTGTTGCCTATGTTTAACACATTTTCCCATATTTAAAAAAACTCACATTCATGTGCGAATTTAATATTTAATATATTCAAAGTATTAAAGACCACATTTACTTGGCAGTGTTAGGGATCTTGATTTTCAAGTAGAGCAGCCCAGATTATTATAGGATCAAATCAACTGTTGCTGATTTGTCAGATTCATCCACTTAACTCTATTGGAGCATATATATAAGAATAAAGGTTTCAATGCTGTTTATGGCCGTAAGTGCCAACTTATGTTTCATAAAATAATAACATCAGATCATTTTTGCCTCTTTCAAGTGGCAGGAGTGAAAATCATTCATCCTCATCATTTGTTGTGTGATGCTTTCAGGTGATGAAGACAGTTGAAGAACAATTAAATGCAAAAAAGGATGTAGCTCTATAGGTTTGTTTTATTTTGTTTTGTTATTTTTTACCTTGTCAATTATCATGTTTCCCCCAAACGGTGTAAAGATTTATATATATATATAAAAAATATATAATATATATATATATATATATATACACACACACACACACACACACACACACACACACACACACATATATATATATATATATATATATATATATATATATATGTATATATGTTTGAAATCTCCCCAGACCCGACAGGGTTTAGACTGAGCCCTGAATGTTTACAACACCTACCCCTGAAAAGCAACAAAACCTCACAACTTTTTTCATTTATCATTTTCATTTATTTATTTGCTTAAATATGGCTTAAACAATCAATGGATTATCAAATAGTTGCTGGTGAATTTTTGGTTGATCCACCAAGAGATTAGTCGCCTAATGTTAAGCAAAAGAGATAGAGTTATTAAGACTGATCCTTGTGAGAAATAGTCAATGATTGTGTGATTTTTAAATATTTCTTTGTTTGACACACATCCTAAAAACAAGTGCCACGCTGTCTTATGAAAACAAAGCGGACAGTTTTGGAAAGAGTCACATCACAACTTGCCAGGTCAGAGTTGTTTTGGTTTTTTTTGGCTTTCAGACTGGATTTCTTCCAACAGCATTGACGCAAAGCAATGCCATCTCGGTTCACTGGAGATCTCCCTCGCAGTATTTGGACGCATGCATCTATTTATTTTAGTCTGCACTGTGCACACCCTGCCTGAGGGCTAATTACATTTTCACAGTTCAGAGGTCCTCCCTGTCGCCTTTTGAGAGACCTTCCCCAACACTATGGCAGAGAATAAAATATATCAAGATTCGAGGATAGCGAGGCTCTTAATTGTGATCTACTAGTGTCTGTAATGAACATGTGGAAAGTTAAAACAAAGCGTATTTACATGTAGCTCAAGGTTCATCTTCATGGCTGTTTGCTAGCATGTCTGAGTCCAGAGCACACACTCACATGCACTCACACATGCAGTAAGGACCATGTAAGATACAGAGGAGCAGAAAGAGACACAGAGAGGGAAGCACAGTTGACTTCCTCTGTCATTACTCACACCTGCAGTAGGATGCAATCTCCATAGCAACAAGACTTGGCAACACTGTGCAGAGTTGATATTTGAGGTGGTGATCTTTAATACCCCCTTTTCTCTCCCTTTTTTGCCGCAGTATTTGGTGGAAATGCATTTCTCTGTGATTTTGTAATTCTTTTTTTTACCTCCCACTTTCACTCTTAATGTGTTTTTGTTACAATAACCCTCCACTGTCAAAATCTGTCACCTGGAAATGATCATTAAAGGGATACTTTACCAATTTTCTACAAGCGATGTATCAAAACAGTATGGGTAATATGTGTACATAACTGTAGTAAACTTCCCTCCATCTAACCAGTTCACAGGTATCCCTTCCTGGCAAAACTCTGCCATGTGATGTAAAATGATGCAAAACACATAATCTGCATCTAGTTTCACCAGCTCTCTTGGACTGTTGCTTGAACTATCAGCTGTACGTTTGCATTTTTGTCATCCATGCTGCCACCGTGGACATAAAAACTATATAAGCAAATAGAAAGAGAGACCAGCCCCTCTTTCTTGCTCTCTCTCAAACTCAGACTGAAATCCAAATGCAAATAAGATTTTGTTACTACAAATTCCGGCAAGCGTTTTTTGGTTCTAAAAATGTTCTGAGAATGTACAATGCAACCAATGCAATGTTTTCGGTGGCAAGTATATTTTAGTTCCCAGAATGTTTTACTTAAAATAGGGTAACATTCTCTATAAACATGGAACAATGTAAATTTTTTGTTGTTGTTGTTACTATATCACATTACAAAAATGTAACAAAAAATGTTCTCATGTAACATTGTGGGAATATTTTATACAAGATCATTCTATGATCTGTCACCTCTCAGCATCACCAAGACATTTTCAGAATGTTGCAGTTATAATGCTACATTTTAGTCAGCATTTAGCCTTAGGACCATTATTTGAAATGATAATCATCTTTAAAATCTCTGAACATTAGATTAAATCTTTAAAATATATTGTGACTTGTAGGTAACAGTAGCCAATGTTGTGGGAACATTCCCTCATAGCTGGGATGACATCTTGCTTCAAATGTTTTTAGAAACATGTTTAAGCTTATCATTTATTTGTAATAAAAGATCATTACTTCCTGGCCGTGCACCATCGTTTCACATAACTACTTTGCATTATGTCACCCAACAGTGGGAGTGCCTATTGGCCCAGTATGGCGCATTGCATTCTGGTAGTTGTACGTGCTACCTCTTGAGCAAAAGTGTCCTTTATCTCTGTTTTTTCTGGTCATATAGCACCACTTTCAAAAATATTTATGTCTGTCTACTGTATAGACATCTGCTTTTTTTAAAATTTTTTATTAAAAGGCCATTTTTCTAGCAAGAATACACTTCTTTTAAAGGAATAACTCATCACAAATCAAGCTTAAACCCGGAACAAACTAGCATTTATTTGCTAATGTTTCTCACTTCCTGGCTCCCTCTGACCCACTACTGTTTCATGCACAAGGCATGTCCCTCAAATTTGCATATTCTGCTGGTAATATGGTGTCATTATTTGTTTGAACCTTTTCATATTTTGACAGTAAAACGCATGCATGCAATAAAATCAACAATCATTTACTCAACAAAATCAGTTTAGCAGTACAAATTCGTTTATCTGGAGTTAGTAGAGAAGCCATAATTGACAGTAAATGCAACTCAGCAGAAATATTTTATTCGCTTAGCACAAATGATTTTTATTAGAGTTAAAAGGCCTGTCAATTCTGCTCTACTGTTACAGAACATTTCACAACAGACACTAGATTTTTTTCCTCAAGCCTTGGTGTGTCAGGTGCTCTTTTTTCTGAGAGGCCTCCTGATATCATTATTATATTCATTATTATTATTTGTATTAACTAAGTAAGACAAATTTGCACAGATGGAGCGCTATTCTACTTCATGACAGTGTTGAAATATTTGAGCATTATGTGTATTACATGCTCCGAACACCACTTACGGTTTGTTTTGTATGCCCTCTGATGTAGGCAACTTTAAGTGTTTAAGTGTTTAAGTGTAATCAGCTAAAAAAAAAAAAAGGAAACCTTGAAGATAACTGAAAAGCCATGACGGAGGTCACAACAAACTGGCAGTGGCATTGCCTTTGAAGATGTGATGTTATTATAATGAACAATATTTATAACACACCTTAAAAACAGCTACAGTTGAATCCACGATGAATATAAAAGTTGCTGCTGAGCCAAGAGCTTCAGGGATGGTTTTCTTATTTCACAATGACCTTGGATGTCCACTTCTGTTGAACTTGTTGCTACTCAGTTTGTTTCCTTTATCCCTCTGAAATATTCATCCAGTAGCCTGCATTTGCTTCTCTCAAGAAGTGCAGCCTCATCATGTGCGAATAATGAGCCTGGTGGCCACACAGCCCCACACCGGCTGATGGTTGACTTAACGCTGCCATCTAGTGGATATGCAAAAGGAGCAGGTCTTTGTTTGCATCAGCCGATAAGCACTGTTAACTATAAATAAAATTTCTAACCTTCTATTAAGCATTAATAAGTGGGACCCTAACATTAGAGAGTTTATATATAATGCAGTCGACTTTATCTCTTTCAACACTATGAGGCATTCATAATGGATGTATGACCAGTTAAAAATGATAACATATTTACAGTTGTATATACAAATATATTTTCATGATCACAGTTATAAACATTTTAAAGACCCCTGTGCATTGATTTGTACATGTGCATAAACAGGTAATAAGTGCTTGTCAGTTATGGTTGCTTTATAATTTTTGAGAAATACATTCATTAACACATTGAACAGTGTCTCCATGTTTTGCTTAGCGCTCTATCATGTGTCAGGCTATTTATTAGGTGTTTACATACTGCTTATAAATATTAGAATACTTGATAGGACAGTTCAATTACATACATATAAGCTACGCCTTGACGTGCGACAGGCCTGAAAACTTTAATACACTGTGCTTAATACACATTCCTGCAATTATTTTAAAAAATGTTTTATTTTTCAGATTTTATGATCTCTGGTTTTAAGATTTAATGATTTATAAAGATTGTTTGCTTTTAATATATGGTTTTGTTGTCTTTTGTGGTTGATGCATTCCCTTTACTAACTGTCCTTATTTTGTTTTTCATTGTAAAGCACTCTTGCATTTAAGGCACTACACAAATGAAGTTTGTAATAATAATAATAATAATAATCATTATTATTATTATTATTATTATTATTATCAACGAACTGTTATGGATGCAGAATTGTTGACCACTGCATTCCAAATTTAGTGTTTAACATTTTTCTCCTCCTTACAACGACATTATAATGTGTTTACTCAAGTTTGCACACAATGCTTAGAAATGCTAGAGAAGGGGTTCAAAGAAGTCATGACATGTATTTGCAGAAAATAGGTCAATTACACTATAATTCATTGATGTAATTAATATAATTGGATGTGACAGTTGCCCACTTTTGTTTTCTACAAAGCTGGCAAACAAGATACTTTTTTCAAAGTCTAATCTTATATTTTTACTCCCCATTGGTGAGCCTTCACAAACACACAACAAACAAAAGAGAAAACAGCAAGAGACCATCATCAGGGATATCCCACCATCCCCCCACCCACTTCTTTCCGCCTTCATCCTGCCTTTAGCCTTCGCTAGAGATCCACTCACTCTGTGACGAGTCACTGCTCATGTACTGTACATGTTTCTGACTTGACCATCATCTGTCTCCCTGATCAGCGTAACATACTTGTACAGTGACAAAATCAATGTAGTTAACTATGGATAGTGTTACATTTTTTATGAATCACAAAACTGTTATATTTTCTAAACATGTATAAGGGTCACATATGTGGGGAAGAAAATAATAAATAACAATGTGAATATCAAAATGTATTTCTCATTTATGTTAACCCCAACTCCTTTTCTCTCTCTTTCTTGCATCTTAAAATGCATACCATTTCCTGTAACTGCCATTTTGTTGTCATGGACACGATAGAAAAAAAAAAGGTAGACAAAAAAAGAAAACATCATCTGTGTCCATAGCAACTGAGTCAAGTTTAGTGCTGCCAAAAATGGTTTAGGCAAAAGTCTTCTCAGAGATGTGAGATATGTGTGTATTAGATGCCAGTGCCCTGTGTGGCACATTCAGCCACCAGTAAACAGACCTTTCAACACTGCAGAAGCATGTTCTGCTGCTGTAGTGTTAGATAAACACTAAAAAAGCATGCAAAAATCCATCAAATAATAAAAACAATGCCAATCATCACTGTTGCTTCATGCTGGGCAATTGTTACATGGCTGCTGCACATTCTCCTGCTGGATCTCAGTCAGAGAAAATAGACCATTTTTTTCCCTGAAAACAGAGCAAGGCATCCTGAGGAAGCCTCTAATCCCCTTTAGAAATCTTAGTCAACTACTATAAATAGAAAGCACCCATGGTGCCCTCTGCTGGAGATTAATTTGAGACACTAGCGTGCACTGTTATGTATTTTGGAGCATCAAGCAATGCTGCAGGACTGTTCACACACTGCTGATATGTTCATGTACACACTATGCTGCTTGTAAATTACTCAAAAGGCTTTTAATTTCACTGCTGCACTGATTAGCTGTGTGAACGATGAAAGCGAGCTTGTCTCTCCATGAAGACATTTTTCCACATGCATCATGCTACTGCATCATGCTGCAGTCAGCCAATCCCCAAGCTCCCCCTGCTCTCTCTCAGGGCATCATTAGTGGGAATTACCTGGTCTCCCCAGGAAAAGCCTAATCAAGCCTCCGCTAAACTGAGCGCCTCTTTTGTTTGCAGACAAAATAGCGCAGTGGAAATCCCTCTCTGTTAAAGCTTATCACCTATCGTTATTTAACAACGGGTAATCATGACCCAGGAGGACGCAGCAGGGGTCCAAGGTCACTTTAGTTGCCCTCTGCTGGGTTGCAACCTCTTTGGATTGGCTGAGGAAGAGACAGGGGAGATAAATAGTGATAGGTGATAGTGGTTGGAAGTGGAGCTCATTTATTTCTCCAAATGTGGTGGGAAACTTCTGGCCTTTGCCTTTGATGAATGTCATGGTTGAAGGACTAAAAACAGCCTATTTCTGCAGAGATTTATGACATTTCTGTGCCTTTTTTTGACATACAACACTTTTTACACACACATGCAATTTTCTTATTTCACAATACGATTTTAAATTCAGCAACGTCTGCGTCTATCTTGACTCCACAAATGGAAGAGTTTGCTTTGCCCTGCAGTGCTGCAGCCTTCCAGCGATATGCAATGATGTGTGCACTGACCTCTTGTTCATACAATCTGATCCATCGTCCCCCGGGCGGGTGAGAGGAGGGGAGAGGGTCTATGTCCTGTCAGTGTGGAGAGGACACAACAAAACCACAGCCTTTAAAAACTTTTGTCAACCTACAACATCACTGTGTCACAGGGAGAAAGTGTGTAGAGGTGTGTGTGTGTGTGTGTGCATGTGTGTGTAGTGAGACACAGAAAAGGTAAAACCAGACTGGTGTGAGTCTGTGGGAGACAGAACGACAGAGAAGAGAAAGAAAGGGAATTCATGTGTGAGCGTGTGTTTGCTTGTATAGACAACCCCGCCCCTGCCTAAACTTCTGTGTGTGTGTGTGCGTGCGTGTGTGTGTGTGTGTGTGTGTGTGTGTGTGTGTGTGTGTGTGTGTGCGTGTGTGTGTGTGTGTGTGTGATGGCCCCGGTGCTGCTGATGGTGGGAATGCAGTGCAGCTAATCCCAGAGGAGAGCAGAGCACTGCAGAGGAGATGCTTGGCAGATCTCCCCTCATCCGTGTGACTGCTGTTGGCGGCTGGTGTGGAGAAGAAATCCGGAACTGGATCAGAAAGCGAGCCAGCCGTGTTTTAATTTCGGGACTTTTCACACTGAGGGGAGGAACTAGGAAGAGATTACCAACACCAAAGCATACAGAGACGTCTGCTGTCCTTCCTCTGCCAACTGCATGCCCAGGAGTGACTATAGATAACAGGCAGGAGGGTCAGAGGGTGTCATCGCTCTGGATGTGAAGCCATTCTTGTTTGATTCTCTATTAAAAGACTGTGTTGCAGTGAAAAGTGACCACTAATCTTTAAAGATATGATTCCTAAGAGCATACATTAACACACAAAAAGCAACTTCTTGATCATTTTCAAAAGCAAGAGACAACTGATGTATTACAACATCTAAATACCAGTTTCACAGTTGAAGCTGGCTGCTATGTAGGAAATGAACCTCAGTTAGGATGTGCAGCAATTTGGATTTAAACTTGAAAGTGACTAAAGCTCCTTTACAGATTCAATGTATAGTTTCTACTTATATTTTCCCCTCAGTGATGAAATTGTTTTTACTAATATGTTAACAGTTATGATTTCAGGACACTGACATGTTAGAATTGTTGAATTATTGTTTTATCCAAAATGCATCCAGCTTTTCAGAATAAAGTGAATACAAGCAAATGTGGTAGTCAGAAAACTACTTTTTAAAGGAACAATTTGTAAGATTTTGGGGGATTTCGTGGCATCTAGTAGGGAGGTGCAGACTGTAACCAGTTGAAACTTCTACAATTCATTAATTTTAACACTTAGATCGACAGCAGTTTTTAATGCTGCATTCATATGCCTATTACCAGCAATTAAACCTCTGAAACTAATGGAAATTGAAAAAAAAAACCCACAAGGAAACATAAAGAGCAACTTAGCAAGAAATGTCCCATAAATGTCCTGCAAAAAAGAATAAAAGGTGTCAAGGAAATGATTTAAAAATTAGCTGGGGGAAATGACTAGATATTATAAAAAGATTGGGAATAATGTGCATTAAACTAAATCTAATCATATATTCAAAATTATGTTACAGAAAAAAGAAAACATATTAGAATATAAACATAATTTTATTGGCACACCCTTGAGGTCATTTCCCTGTGTTTGTGTGTGTGTGTGTGTGTGTGTGTGGGTGTGCGTGTGTGTGTGTGTGTGTGTGTGTGTGTGTGTGTGTGTGTGTGTGTGTGTGTGTTAAAAATCAAGATCCAGGTCCTCTGTTCAGGAAGGTTTTTTTTCGGGAATATCCGCAGAGGTTTCCTTCTCTCCAAAACAAACCAACCAGGTGATTAAATTCATTAAAATAAATGAATAAAGCAGTTTCACATTACAGGTTTTTCTGGTCACTATGGTGACCATTAAAACAAAACTCGACTGTCTCTACCTAGAGCCAGTGTTTGGTTTGTCTGTTTTGGGCTACTGTAGAAATATGGTGGTGTAACATGGTGATCTACGTGGATGGGGAACTGCTCCCTATGTAGATATAAAAAGCTCATTCTAAGCTAATTAAACAAAAACGGTTCTTCTTTTCAGGTGATTAAGAAAACATACTTATTGTATCATATTCCATTTCTACCAATGCATCCTCCTAAATCCTTAACACTGGACCTAAAAACCCCTAATACTTTTTAAAAGTAGCTCTCTCTCAACAGATTATAACTTGTCATGAATGTTGAAATTATCTCAATTTATCTTTTAAGATTTTATTTTATTTTATTTTATTTTTTATCTGTGTTTTACAGCAAAGCCCCTTTCTTTATGAAAAGTATAATAAAGGTTATTACTATTATCATTCTCCACATGAACACAGTCAGTCCACTTGCACCACAATGACTTGACAAAGCACAGAGTGGGGAGTGAAAAGATAATCGCGGTACATGTTTTCAACGAGTCAGAGACAGGACAGTGGTAGGGATGAGGTGGGGCCAGAGTGACATAAAACTGCTCATGGGATGTGTCCTCAAAGTTACTCTGCCTGTTGGATGCAGGTGACTGCTAAATGGACACTGGGCCGTGTTAACATGAGTGGACAGAGACTGCAGCTGGACGATGATCAAGTGATGCAGTGATCTTCTTCTGAGGACAACTTTGTTCATCAACGTTAAATTGTGGACATATAAATACTTTCACAAACATTTTGGATGACCATAATATGAAGACTAAGTGAGACTTTTGTTTTTATTTTTCTGTGACCTTTGTAAAGTTTAGTTTATGTTTTGAGTTCTTTTCTTTTTTTAATGTCATCATAAACTTTTTACTACTGCTTTATTTCAAAATGCTGTTCAGGTTATAATGTTGTCGAGCACATCTCCTTATCACTTTTCCAGCCCAGCTATCTATCAAATGTTTGTTGGACGGAGAACTGATAAGGGTATGTGTCTGACACTTTCCATCACTGATAACTGGACACAATATGCTGGAAAAAAAGTTAATTATAATGACTGGTTTATTAAGACAACCAGGTCTTAACCTTCTCAAAGTTTCACTTTGATCCTTAAAAATATATCATCTTGATTTCACATCATTTGGCCACCTTTATCTTGCTGTCTTTTACCCTTTAGGCATCATACCCTTGCACCATATCTTTTCTGTGATATAAGAACTTCATTAAATTTTGTTTTAATTTTGTTTAAACATTTTATAGTCTATGTTTAAGTAAAAACTCTACCATTTTTATGGATATTAAAACAAATTAAAACCCAGTGAAGTTCAAATACTCAAAACAGATATTGAATTTGACACTTTGGAGCCATATGGGTTCATTTCACGGAACCAATTTGCTTTTGCACATTTTATGATTCAGTATATATGCAGTATATGACCTTGTTGTTTTTTTTGTAGTAAATTAATTTTAATCAACTGAAGCCTTTCATCATTTTTGCACTTAATTTCTTTTTTGTGTATAATGTTTTCTTCTCAGGAGAATCAGTTGAAATTACCTGATTACACACTCAAATAAAGATTTTCAATTAATTAACTACCAAACTTAAATTCTAGCGCTGTGTAAGCAGTTACTACAGTTTTCATTTCAGCACAATATTTTTATATCCATCTGGTATTATGTATTTTTTTAAAACTGTGTGGTAGCGTAGTGACAAACCAACCAGTATATCACTCTATGTGTCACGGGGGGTCATTGGGGTCATCAGGGTTCTTACATTTTCACACATACATGTTATATTATCTGACATTTTAGTGCATACTGTAACAACACTGGTGCATGTATAATCAGCATTAAACATTAACATGTTTTTCGATAAACACAAAAATGTGATAGACTGCCGATCTATCCAGAGGTTATCCTGCCTGCAACCTAATATGTTCTGTAAAAGGACTGCTGAAGCCCTGCAGTTTATAGACAAAATACAAAACATAAATAAATAAATATTGGATTCATTTTGTAGTTACAAAATGCACATCAACTTCCTTGTTTGAAAAATGTTGCAAAATGCTGGTTTGACTTTAAGGATGATGCACTGTACCTTTTTTTTTTTACAAGTTGAGACTACATTTCACCAAATCTAAAACACTTCTCTGAGAAGAGAATCAGAAATATTTCACTAACTTTTTTCAAGCCAAACACTTCAAGACAAATATGGCTGCAACATTTTTGTATTTTTTATACCTCTCCAATAAACCATAGTTTTAAATTTTCTCTCAACATGATAAATGTGATTCACTATGCTGAATAATAAAATTATAATGTGTCATAACTATGTGTGTAACATATTTGTGCAGCTGTGCATTCTGTTGCCTGCACTTGGCTGATTTATTATATTAAAACACTGTCAATAATGTGACACCAAAATGAATCAAATTCCCGTTCTACAAACATATCCTACATGTTTGTTGCAGTAAAAAAAACAAAACAAAAAAAAACAAGACTCAGCCCCTTCCTCCTATGACAGCTGGGCATGATCTCATTAATCACATTCTAACAATAACTGATTAAAATATATATTGAACATCAATTTATCGGTCAAAAGAAAAGACTTAAATGAATTAGAAAACTGTGACAATCATTTTCAATCAACAAAAAAATGGTTCTAACCATGTCTCTCATTATATGTGCATGTAAAAATGCAGCAGCTGCAAATATTATAGGAATTATAATGAGCATTACACATGCTCTGCAGATCCCTGTGCTGAGATGTGGAAGAAAGAACCTGCAGCTGCATTAGTCGACACAAGAGGGTATTGTTCCACTACTTTTGCAAACACAGGTGGTGTGGCTGTTGAATACACAGGACACAGCAATGATACACCCCAAAGCTCCTTTAATGACATCCCTGAGAGGAGCCAATGCAATCAACTTAGATTATAAAAACCCAATACAATGACCATTAATCATGTCAAATATGCAAGGTCAGCTAATGTCACCTGAAGTTGATCTGTGGAGCAGGGCGGCCCTTAGACTCAGGAATTATTAACTTGTGCTTTAAGCATCCTTACCTGCCAAGTAGAGGACCCTCCTGCCTGATTTGTTTGCAAAGGTACACTCTGTTATGCGTTAACATTTCAATTTTCTAGGAATAGCTCCTATAATTTTATTTACAATAAGGTCAGCAGGATGTTATGTGCAGCTATTGGATAAAAAAAACAATTTATGGGGAATTATTTTTGGGAAAAAGTCAATGAGTGTATGGAGTACACAGATTAATGACGCAGAATAAAAGATCAAAGTGTAATACACCTTCTGAGAGGACAAACAAAAGATGCCTCACTTAAAGATAATGCAGTGGCACAAGACAATGACACTGCTTTGAAGTCTTTTTGGTTCCCCTGCCATCATGCTGCCATTATTTACTGTGGTTTGAAGGCAAATAAGACCGTGTTTATAACAGTGTTTATATTTGCATAACAATGACTGGTGTTTTTCTCTCATGTTTGACCACCTAAAGGCACTCTGGACAGTTCAGTTACCCCAAATTATTCCCAAAGACCTCAGAAAAAAGGTAGTTTGAAGTATTAAGCTCAGCTTTACAAAGATGATGCCACACCTATAAGCATCACCACCATAATTAGCATGTTACATAATGTTCCCTCTAATAGGAGCCATGGACAACATGACGCGAAAAGCCGCGTTAAAACTGTAAAACTCATCTTTTTCCCTATTCCCCTGGTAACTATGGAAACTATGTATTTTAATTAAGAACCTGATTTTGATTGCTGACACGCTCCGGGATAAATTTGTGGTTTTCGTACTTGCAGAGATGTATATTTTCTAAAAACAAATTTGTTTACTGGCGCCAGTGTCTGTAAGCAAAGGTCACACAGGGTTTATTTGCGAACATCACAGAAGGAAGGATCCTCTCTCAGAGAGGAGTAAACACACAATAATAACAGTTTCAGCAAATAACAGAGCAGCAGCCGTCTCTGTCTCATACGACTGCTTTCTGTCCACGTGCGCGCTGCATGTTCTCCGCGGCTGCTTCATGTTTCTAATTAAAGATCGACCGTTTGATGACGACACCAGCAAAGGTATTCGGGAAGAGGTGTTCTGTGATCTGAGATAGTCAATACATCTAAAGCTCCCTCTTTAATTAGACACAAAGACGAAAACCCATCACCATGACGACACAATAAAAAGACAGAGGCGAAGGAAGACGGGTTGCATCTCTGGGAAGCAGAAAGGGCACTGCATATCACCATACATTTGGCTATAATTTTATGATATGATCACCGCGTCCTATTAATATCTCCAGCTAATTTATTTCGACATGGTCTTCAAATCAGCCACATGACACATGATGTCCTCCTGAATGGATGGCAGCTCCACACGGGTCAAAATATAGAACAGTTAATGAGATATGATTATGTCCAGGATATTGAAGAGATGAAAAATGGTCTGCTCATGATTTTTCTTTTTAATGGAAGTATTACCACTGGAAAGATGGCTTCTTCATACAATTAGGATGTCTATGCAGCAGATAGATGCAAATATTTCTACCTGACCACAGAAAACAGAGAAAAAGGATGCTTTTGCTGAAGGTAGAAAGGAGGTAGAAAACCTATAAGAATGCACTGTGCCACACCAGACCAATTAATGCTCCTGCTGGTAAAGTGAAGTTGTACAAGTGAAACAGTGGCAGCCGATGAGAAACGATTTTGTATTACAGTTAAACAGTAAGCAAAAACATGTTTCTGGAAACATGTAAGGCAGATACTGTATATGCAACACAGTAATAGAATCTTAGCTTTACAGTTTTTTTTCACTTGTGCTGGAAGATCTCTGTCATCCACAAGTGTTGCTGGAAATTGAGAAAATAGACTTTAAAAAGGGGAATAATTTCCCAAATTGACTGATGGTACAGTTAGCTTATAATGCATCATTGATTATGTTAATCTGAGGGTTGTTTTTTTTTAAAACTACTTCAGAAATGGAGGATAATTTGACTCATGAGGATGAATACAATATAAAATTATCATGCAATGTTCATTTTATCCACTTTATTTATTGAAATGAGTAAAACTTTTTATGAACAATGATCTAATGGGTTTTTTTGCTTTGTTTTTTTGTTTTTGTTTTTTTTTTTAAAGTCTTTTAATACCATTAATTGTAATTGAACTATTGGGTGACTTCTGCAGATTCTTCTTACTCTAAAAACAAATTATTTGGCCAAATAAATAAATAAATAAATAAATAAATAAAAATGAACACAACGGTTTGCATCAATCTTTTTAACTTATGGCAGCTAATGAAATCACGTGCTGTGAGCGCATTACATGGAGTTAAGGGTTTTAGCTTCTCTTCTATAATCAAATGCATTTTTAAATAGCGCTTACTTAATAACTGTTATGGCCTATAACAAAACTAACAAAAGGCTCAACAAAGACCGCAGCATATGAGTGACGCCAGGCAGTTGAATACCGAATAAAGACAAGACTGGTAAATTAACTGGTTTAAACCCCCTTCGTGATGGCTCTCTGAAAATGAAGAAGAGACAAATGAGAAACAATCAACAGAATAAATCAAAAGGGATGGCCCAAAGGAAAAAAAGGTGGAAAACCGCAGAGCCAGCCCACAGAGGGCCGTCAGACTAAGCGTCTTTCCTCCAGCTTCCTAAAAGAACAGAAACGAAGACTTTAACTTGAAAGACCGAAAACTGGACTGCCGGAAACCCCCAACCAAAACTAACATAATCTAAAACAACAAAACCAGGCAATCTAGACATGCCGGGGTAAAAGAAAAGAAACAAAAACCAAGGTAGAGAACCCTCACAAACCAGGCTGCCGTGCTGCCTCCTCCTCGTGCAGCACCCGCCTCAGAGAGTGAGCCTCCTACTCCGCACCCCCTTACCTGCCCTCCTCAATGAAGGAATTGGCAACAGGTGCTCAGGAAGGAGGGCGGTGGGAACGCACGGGGAGAGGAGGAGGACGGCAACCGCAGCAATGGCAACAACATAGTGCGTAATTTACGCACACAGCCGGGCGGCACGCAACAATAACTGAGAGCAAAACACAACTTTTTAAGTAGGAAATGTCCTTCATGTCATAGTTGTTTGGCCTGCACGTGTCATGGTTTAAGATTTTTGTTTTTGTTTTGGGGTTTTCTGTTTGATTCTCATTGTCTGTTAACTGTTTTATTTTGTATTTTCACTCTTTCTGTGTTGTCTGGTTTTAATTCCTGTCTTTGTGTGTTTCCCTGAATAATTTAACCTGTCTTGGTATTAATCTTGTTTGTCCCACCTCATAAGTCCTCACTGCACACCTGTTCTGTTTTAGTCCAGTTTGATGCACCCTCCTTGTGTTCTATTCCACACCCTCATTAGTTAGCCAATCCCTGTGTTTCCCTCACGTTCCTGTGTCCACCTCCCCCAGCTGTGTGTCATTGTCTTGGTTAGTTCCCCATGTATATATACATGTGTGTTTCCCTTTGTCTCTGCTGGTGTGCCTTGCTGTTACATGTAAATTTTTGCTTTTATCTTTATTGCTAATACTAATTTGATGTAATTATCGACATTACGTCAGCACAACTCATCAAAAACTGTTTGCAACAGAGATCAATAAATTAGAGTTTTTCTCCTGCAACCATGCATTTGATTAAGCGGTGGTGATAGGTCGCCTGAATTACATTAGAGTGCATCCCAATCAATTTTTTTTCTCATGATTTATGAGTGCATTTAGAGTAGAAAGCCACCATTGCAATTGTGTGTGTGTGTCTGTGTGTGTGTGTGTGTGTGTGTGTTTGGATGATAATTGGCTTCTGAGTGTGTTAAGGAGGAAAAGAGGAGGAGAGATAAAGCGCACCTTAAATTGAGTTGGTAACACATCCCCATCATCTCAAGCTGTAACACCAGACCTCCCACTGATGCTTGGAGCTCCCCACCACCATCTGTTGCCCATGTCTAAGTGTTTACCTAGGCACCCGCTGCCTCAGATGCCACAGAGCCACAGCCCCTTTCAGACCTGCATCATCCAAACACCAGCCAACCACAGGGGAGCGGCTGAATGACAGATCCCATTGTAACAATTCCGGGGTGGGTTCAGAACACCCGGAGAAGGAGCCCAGCAATTAATTTTTGGAGAGCAGCACTTTGCCTGTTGGTACTAGTTTGTATCCATCTGCTTGGTATGGAGCTCAGCAGTTACTATGGCTTGACACGCGGCAGAGCGACTGCTGGCACTAATTGCTGCGAGTTCTTACGTCAGAGCCTTACTCACAGGAGGAATCTATGACACTGAAGATAAGGCTGCAGGGCTGCGGCTCTACCACAGCAATTTAGGGTCGATCCAGAATGCCTTTCCTTTGTGTACATCTCATGCTAATAATGAGAAGCAGAAAGGGGGGAATCAATCCATCATTCATTCAGTTGAAGTAAAGCATCACTGGAAACCCGTGTAACTACATATTAAATTCTGTGCCTTGTTAAAGTGATTTCCCTCTAAGAAATTTAGTTTTGGAAGTCTTGAGTGGTCCCCAGCTTCTCTGTGACACTGGCTTTGCTTTTTTTTTTCAATCATAATTTGCAAGGGATGCTGATGAGACCTGTGAAGGTTACTTGTGAGGAGTCTGCCAGTGATATCTCCATCTTTACGTGTCAGCTTTGACAGGAAGCTGGCAAAATGCTAATAAGACGTGCTCCTATACATGAGCATATTTTGCCAAACATTCTCATTTCATATGCCACCAGCCAGTAAACTAGAGTAAGGCAAGGAGGAATGAATAAAACTATTTCAGCTTTTCCTCTATATATCTGGAGATTTTAAAACCTTGATCTCAAATGACTTTTATTGGACAATCTGATTTGATTTGATTTGATTTGATTTGATTTGATTTGATTTGATTTGATTTGATTTGATTTGATTTGATTTGATTTGATTTGATTTGATTTCACTTTATTGTCAGAAACAATTCTGAAATGTGTCTTGTATCACAGGACATCAACTGTTTTAAATAAATACCCATAAATATAAAATTACACTTCACCCTTTGAAACCCAAGCAAGCTGGCTTTATTTTTTTTTTTTTTTTTTTTATTCAGAAACGTGGAAAGAAAGCAATGAGCAGCCTAACAAGAAATGGCCCAATGAAATGAATGAAATTATGAAGAAATTACCTGACAATAATAATAATAATAATAATAATAATAATAATAATAATAATAATAAACAATTATGGAGAAACAGGCAAAAAGTTAGGAGAAAATTAATACAGAAAAGGAGTAGTATTACCTGAACATACGGGGGTAAATTAACAAGAAAGTAGTATTAAGTTGCAAGAAAATTACCTGAAAATAAGCAAAAAATATTAGCAAGAAATAAGTGAAATGCTATTGGAAAATTAGCAGTAATTTGGCAAAAAGAAAAAAAAGGCAGTTAAAAAAAACAAAAGAAAATGAGCTACAGAAAGGGCTAAAAACACATGTACAGATATTTATGTAACATAATTATAAATATACAGTATAATTATAAAATATATAATAAATACAGTTTTCTGGAAATTTTAATATCTAATACCTAATATCTAATAATATTTTGAGGTCATTTTTGACACCATTAATAGATTAATAGATAGATTTTTTTCTTTGCTTGCAAAAAAAGTGCCAATCCAGTTGTCAAAATGGTTAAATAATAAATATAGTTGTCTGGACACTGATCATATCTAAGCAGCATCCACATAGCTGTCCAATTATTAATGGGAGGAAACCTGATTGATCAGCGTGTTATGGACAGTAACTGGTGAAGAAGGTAACTGGTTTTAGTGGGAGTCTCTCCTCAAGGTTGCATGGCCTTTGCCATCAACCTTATTGACCCTTCACAAAACAAAAGCAAGAATCTATTGACCTTTTCAACCATGCAGTGCATGCACAGGACAGGTGAACAAGTCCCGGAGACACATAGAGAAAGAGAATTAGTTTAAAAGCCTTTTATAAGCAGTGCAGGGGACTCAGTGAACAGGCCGAGTGATGTCAGTTACAGAGCACTATTTGCTATACTCATTAGTCACCAAAGGCTACTGGTCAGAACAGAGCAGGAGGGACTGTAGCTGCAAAACCCCCTGAGTGTACTGAGTGGATAAATGATGTGTTATTGCCAGTGAATTCAACTTGATGAAAAAGAGGCTTGAGTTAATTCTTTTTATTAAAAGGTGCATATCTAATTGCAATTAATGGAACAATACAATTTGAGCCCATTCTCGCTGATATAGATGGAGCAGAAAAAAACAATAGAAACACCTCTCTCTGTAAAGTGCAATGCAATTCAACAGCTCCAAAAACTAAATCCCTCCAAAATAACCATACAGTTGAGTCAACACCTCTCCAAGATACTTAAAATATAAACAGAACATTGTAATTTTCATGAGGGAAAGATTTATTGTTGGGCTGTTGTATAAGACTGCATTAGTTTTTGGTAAATGCACTCAGTAAACTGGCAACTGAGTGCTTATGTTTACACCACAGACTGTATGAAATAGTGGATGTAGCCACTTCATCCATTGGTTTCTGGGCTCAGTTTTGAAACCTCAAGTTTGGCCAACACATTCTCATCCAAACTCGTCACACGGTGTCTGTCAGTGACACTCTGTCAGTGACCCTCTACTTATGAGGTATCCTTCTACATCAGCTGTTTACAGCTCGGGGTATCATCACCATGATGTCACCAAATGCACATGGTGGGATAATGCAGCACGGTCCTTATGTTTACACAACAGGGCATGGCAACCAACACAGGCCATCAACAAAGTCACAGACAGTTATGTTTTTGCCAAAAAGGGCACATGGTAAGGTATAGAAAAAATACTCAATCCACAGGAAAAGCTAACTCTTGACTCCTGCAAGAAAGTCAAAGTTGAAATTCAAAGCACTCTCGCGCTCCTTATATTACGCCACTACCGGCAGCGTTACTACCTGATGCTGCCCTTCAGTGTTTCATGCACACAAGACCTGTTCCATTCAGCTGCGTTCTCAAGAGACACCGCCCATGCACGTTGCATGTGGATGCATCTGCTGCCCTCCAGCCATTCGCTGCTGTATAATAGCAATACCACTGATTCTGTCTGGCTGCGTTCTCATCTGTTGCTTTCCAGCCACGCTCTAGTTAAATGAACTGCAGTTTGTTGTACTTCAGTATTGGCTTCTTTTTTTCAGCTTCAGAGGATGCTGCTTGGAATACCAACGGGTTGATTGGCCCTTTGACAGGCATGGCCAACCATTACAGGATGATAGACACCGTAAAATAATATGTATCAAAAGCAATCAAAAATATCTTAAAAATATCCAAAATAGAAGTGAAAGGAAAACACATGTGATTTAAGCAGACCTGTGTTCTTTCATTTAATCCCATACAAACTCATCAGAATGATGCCAGCTGTACATAACAACAACATGAAGTCTCATCATTTGATGTCATATCTGGGTGTGAAGTAGCTCTGTGGGAGGAGTGCTGGCACCAGACTGGATCACCTCCTCCCGCCCTTTAAAACATTAACCAGCCTATAAATAAAAACAGTGCAAATCCCAGCATCTTCAGTCACATTTTAAAGATATGTCTCATCAAGAATGTGACATGCTTAGTTTTTTACTTCTAATCTACAACTTTTATGTTTGCTTGACCCCACCTCATCATCCCTCTACATCTATTCATTGTCACATTCAGGGGCAGCTCAGCAATATGCAGGAGCCTAAAGTAGATCTGCACATCCTCAGTACTCCTGTTTTTTTCTTTGTACCTAATATCTGCAGGAGCTTGCATTTTTTTCTGACACTCATCAGCTCTGAAAAAAATGTATCAGCACTTGAAGATTGCTGGAAAAACAGCTGGTATTTGGAAGAAACTGAAGCCTTGTACAGTGAACCAGTGAGCATATGCAGGCGTGCCAGTGCGAATAAAGCCATGTTCATAGTCTTTATGTCCAAGTGTGGGAGACATTTCACCATCATTAACGCAGCATGATTTAAAAAAAAAAGTTAAGGAGACAGTTTAACATTTTGGGAAAAGTGCTTGATCATTTTCAGTTAAATACATAAATATAACAAAAATTATTACGCCAACAGGGGACTGGCTTAGCTTAGCATAAAGACCGGAAGGAAGGGAAAACAGCTTAAATAACATGTTTTGGTATTAATAAACCCTTTGAATTCCAGGTCAACATCAGTTTTCTTGTGCTGCGTTTGGAACCTGAGCAAATTGGTTTGATTTCTTTCGAAATCATGGGGGGAAAAGGAAATGAGCAACTTTACAAGAAATGTCCCACATAATGCAAACAAATTGTGTAAAGGTGACAACACAAAAGGAAAAAAATGTCCAGAAAACAAAATATTCTTATTCATTCTTTTAAAAAAAATAAGCTTTAAGCTTTTATTCAGGTGAGTTCCTTGTTTATTGTTTTGGGGTTTTTTATGTCCTTTGTTTATGCCATTCTATTTATTTATTTAGACATTTATTATGTGCTAATTTTTGGGAATTTGTTTTTGTAACTTACTATTTTGATGCAAATTTTTTTGGGTCATTTCTTATAAAGTTGCTCAGTGCCCTTTTCTTATGTTCTTGAAAGAAATCAGGCCCATTTCCTGAAGTTTAAAAGTGTTGAACGAACAAGATAATTGACGTTTATAGAAAAGAACTTGCATAGTATACTTATGAAAAATTGAACTTAGATTTGTACATTGTTACCAACAAGAAGAAGAAATCCAGAATTCATATGGAAGCATGGATGGACTAGATCAATACGCTGTTAATAATATGATAATTTTTCTATTCTGAGAAAACAACAATGTTAGACTTTGACGCGCAGCAATCTTCTGGTTATTTGCCAACTGTCATGTTTGAAAAGTTGAAGAATACAGTTGTGTAAAAGGTCTTTGGATGACTGTTGTTTGAGAGGGGTGTAATGACAGCTTTGGCAAGCTAACACATCATTATCCAACAAGAGATGTTTGATAGGATGAATTATTTTTTTCTTCTTTTTGGAGATTATCACCATAACAGTTGACTGCAACAGTGTTTTTCTATTTTGGAGGCTGCATGTGCTGCAGAGCTGCTGTTTGCATGAAGAGATTATATTGTGAGCCAGCTCACTCTACGTGTTTCTCAGTGGTCTCGGCTGGATGTGTGGTGCAGCATGGTGGTCATCTCCCCTTAGAGACATGATCAGAGCGCTGCTTCTCTCTAATGATGCTATTCTGGGCTGACTCACATCCCAGCTGACAGACAGTGCTTTATTAGTTTCTTCAGGATAAACGTCTGCCTTTCCACTCCTTCCAAAGCCACATCTCAGGGGTCACTGACGGCACCGTCCTTCATTTGGTTTATTTATAAACCTTGTCCCTGTGCCTCGCTGAGCTTCTCCACACACCTGGCTGTGCATGGCTGGTCACATTGATCAAGCCATACCTCAGCTAACAACGTGTGCTCAACAACAACAGCAGCGAGCCTTAAACACCTCAAAATCCAGTGTCTTACCTTCGCTTTTATTTGTCCCAACGCATAATATCAATCATGTCTCTTTCATCAAATGTCAATGGCACAATGTTGAGATAAAGGACAGTAGAATATACAAAATACACTGCCTGGCCAAAAAAAAAGTCGCCACCTGGATTTAACTAAGCAAATAGGTACGAGCCTCCTATTGGATAATTACTGCATGGGCGATTATCTTTCAGCTGGCAACAAGTTATTTAACCCCAACTGGTGCAATGAGTTGCTTCTCATTTCCTAAACAACCATGTCGAAAGACACATCCCGTGGTTGTGGAAAAGATGTTAGTCTGTTTGAGAAGGGTCAAATCATTGGCATGCATCAAGCAGAGAAAATATCTAAGGAGATTGCAGAAACTACTAAAATTGGGTTAAGAACTGTCCAACGCATTATTAAAAACTGAAAGGATAGTGGGGGCCCATCGTCTTCGAGGAAGAAATGTGGCCGGAAAAACATCCTGAATGAGCGTGGCCGGCGATCACTTAAACGTTTGGTGAGATCATATCGAAGAAAAACAACAGTAGAACTCAGGGCTATGTTTAATAGTGAAAGTAAGAGCATTTCCACACGCACAATGCAAAGGGAACTCAAGGGATTGGGACTGAACAGCTGTGTAGCCTTAAGAAAACCACAAATCAGTGAGGCTAACCGGAAAAAAAGGCTTCAATTTGCTAGGGAGCATAAAGATTGGACTCTGGAGCAATGGAAGAAGGTCATGTGGTCTGATGAGTCCAGATTTACCCTGTTCCAGAGTGATGGGCGCATCAGGGTAAGAAGAGAGGCAGATGAAGTGATGCACCCATCATGCCTAGTGCCTACTGTACAAGCCTGTGGGGGCAGTGTTATGATCTGGTGTTGCTGCAGTTGGTCAGGTCTAGGTTCAGCAACAGTATGTGCTCAAAGAATGAGGTCAGCTGACTACCTGAATATACTGAATGACCAGGTTATTCCATCAATGGATTTTTTCTTCCCTGATAGCACGGGCATATTCCAAGATGACAATGCCAGGATTCATCGGGCTCAAATTGTGAAAGACTGGTTCAGGGAGCATGAGACATCATTTTCACACATGGATTGGCCACCACAGAGTCCAGACGTTAACCCCATTGAGAATCTTTGGGATGTGCTGGAGAAGGCTTTGCGCAGCGGTCAGACTCTACCATCATCAATGCAAGATCTTGGTGAAAAATTAATGCAACACTGGATGGAAATAAATCTTGTGACATTGCAGAAGCTTATCGAAACAATGCCAATGCCAAACAATGCGTGCTGTAATCAAAGCTAAATGTGGTCCAACAAAATATTAGAGTGTATGACCTTTTTTTTTGGTGGTGACTTTTTTTTTGGCCAGGCAGTGTAATTCATTAGCCCTTATTACACAGAGATTGTGCTACAGGGCCACTACAAAGTTCTGTCTTTATGCCACATTTGCATTTTTACACAGAAAAAAACAATGGCAGAATTATGCTGCTCCAGTGTGACATTTTAGACAGCATGCTGGCATTGTGGAAGCAAAAGGGTGTGAGACAGGCATGATGTATATCCAACTACATCTGCCTCTAGTGTGACAAATAACATACATATTCGTAGCCTTTTCTAAACAGTAACAATGCCATAACCCGCAATAGCAATCATTTATCTTTGTTATATGGCAGCTGATCTCATCCTCTGCTTGGGGGGTACGGCTCGTTCTCATCCCAACTTGTCACATGGTGCCGCTCTGTCAGTGATGTTCTTAGTCTACATATGAAATTTTAGGTGTCCTTCTGCGTCAGCTGTATACGCTCCGGGATGCCATTACCGTGATGTCAACAAATGCACATGGTGGAATGAAGCAGAGTGTTCCTCTGTGCAGACTGTCACAAAGTTAAGATAAGGCAACAAATGGTCACAGGTGGCTAGGTTTAGGCAAAAGAGGTACATGGTAATGCGTAGAAAAAAAACATCCACATGGGAGGCAAACTCAGGAATTCCAAATCCCACACAAAAGTCAGTTGTTTGTGGGAGTCATCCACTACCCCTTCCCCCCCACTCTATAATTTATAAGCATAAATGCACTTATATTACATGGTTACCAGCAGCGTTATTACTTGACGCTGTCCTTCAGTGTTTCATGTGCATGCGACCAGTTCCCTCTGGCCATGTTCTCAAACGATTCCACCCGTGCAAGTTGCCATAACAATGCAATCTGTTCTGTCTGAGCACATTTTCATCTGACGCTGTCAAACCAGGTCCTAGTTGGACATGGAAGGTGGCTTTTAGCGTCACACTCCTACGCTGAGAGCACTGACAGAGGGGCACTATTTGACAAGTTCAGAGTGAGAACAGGCTGGACAGGGATGATGTTTACACAACAGTGTGACAAATAACATACATGTTCATAGCCCTTTCTAAACAGTAACAATGCCATAAGATGGCGATAACAATCATTTAACATTTTTTTTATATGGTGGCTGATCTTGTCCTCTGCTCCGAGGGTAAGGAGTGCCCAAATCTCATTGTTTTCCTAATTTGTGGAAATTTTTGGCCACTGTTCTTCTTCTTTGACTTAGTCACTAACTGCTGCTGGCTGCTCTGTAAATCTCCCACATTGCACGTACAACATGTCGACAAATCAACACACCTACCCCACCCATGATCCCCTCCTTCTGATGGTCACTTATACATTGGCCTCAACATTACGCTGTTACTACCTCCGCTTTCATTTGGGGATTGTATCTTTTTTAGAGTGGCAAAGCGGCAAAATAGCACATTCAGACATTCCCACCGTGAACAGGAAGTGTATAAGGGACTATTGTGCATAAGACATTATCAGTTTAAAATGTTTAATTTTTTTTCAACATAAATCTGACATGCAACATACTGTGAAACCACATTATGCATTATTCAAACAAAATTTCAGGTTTTCATTTAAGTAAGGGACTGTATGAAAATTTGCAGTCCTTTCTTTTTGCTAAAGAAAAGAAGTCTACATTTTTTGGTAAGCAGGGGAGTGCCTTTAAACTTTTAAACATTACAGATTTTTAGTTATAACTTTTGGGATCATAAAGGTCATAAATGTATTTAAGTTCGGTTCTATATGCAGAGAAAAATCCAGTCTCTGTGACAGAAATTCATTTTACTCATCAAACCCAGCTAGTAGTTTGTGGGACTCACAGTATGTCAGTTTTGAGAGACGTGGATTTCTATAATTGGCAGCAATTGAACGTTTTTCTCCAGAGAGTGTTTCAGCCTACAGGGGGAGAAAGAGAAAGTCGCTGCATTCCCGCAATTTCTTATTGTTCAATATAAAGTCGAAGGAGGGATCCAAAGAAAAATATTAATATCACCGGGGAGGGTCTTGCTTTTTTTGAAGTTTTTTTTACTCCCAAGTGGCAACATCAAGTGTTTTCAGCAAGTGCCACAAAAAGAAACATGTTTATGTTCAACCAAATCAAAATTATCAAATATATCTCAATATTTAAGCTACTTTGGGATTAACTGAAAAAAATAATTTGCAGGGATAAACCTATAGAATTATTACCTGAGTCTATTATTGCCTGAGGCTGCTGCTCTGTTCATGACTAAAGTTGCTATATAAATAGTTATTATTATTATTATTCAACAAGATTTATCTCCCTTGAAAATCAAAGTACAAAAGGTGGGGAAAAGTGCTGCACTGTATATGCACATTTACTTTTTTTTTTAATGTTTTTTGGTTTTTTTTCTTTCGGATGACCCCATTCAGTTCCATCCACAGTCCCAAGTGGATTTTGCTCTCCAGTTGGCTGTCCTGGATTGGGAATCACGTTAATCATCCCTAAAAATACACAAAGACATTACTCGTCTTGGTGTGAAATGCTCATTATTTGCCCCTCTGTGTTCAGTAACTGTTACAGCAATCTGATTGTCCACTTGTGAGATACTCCTGCATCTTAGGGGTCAGGGGGCCAATCCTGTATGGGTGATATTGTAGATTACATACAACTCTGATGATGCAGAGTTAATTGGGGAGCAAGGTTTACATAATGGACATGATGTTATGAATACACGCCTGAAATTATGTGCATTGGATACATCAGAAAATGTTTTTGTTGGAATAATGAACATGGTTTATGGTTAGCATCTCCCACCTTTCATTTACACTTTTCCTTTCATTGTCTCCTGTGCCAATCACATGTAATCATGAGCAAATTCTATAGCATTGCAAAAAACATATCATGCAATCATGTAATTTTGTACAGTCCTCCTTGCAGTATGTCCTTTTATCATGATGTAGATACATTTTTGAAACTGTTAAATTATCACAGTGAAACCTTTTTACTCAGAGATTTTAACATAAATCTGCTATGCAAAAACAACAAGCAGAAACTTCAAATGATAACATAAAAACATAAATTGTATCAAATGACAAAAAGTCCCAACAAGACTCTCTCCAACAACTAAAACACTTATAGATCAACAAACCTGAATGAGTAACAAGAACTCATAATTTTTGAGTCTTTCTTACAGCTCATATATAAATAAACAGAGAGGGATCACAAAGAATTAAAATGACACAGCCTGACAATGCAGTATGGAATATAAACTGGGATTTAGTTGTACAATCATGTGATTTAAAAAATATATATATATTTTGATGGATTCACTGACAATCATAATTTAAAATGAACAACATTTTGGGCTGTCCCCAGAAGATGACAGAAACGTCATATCTTTGGTTGTGGCTCTAAAACGGTGGTCCTACGTCGCACAGTGAAAGAGGTTCAACGATGGTTGTTGTTACGGTCGTGCGATCAAAGACAGCCTGGGATCAAATTCTGACAGTGTCAGAAATTTGGGATGAGAATCTCAGTGTGACTGCTGTTGCAACCGGTGTCTACGAACCAACCAATTGAAATGCAGCATGAAATGATGCACTGATCAGTATGATTCTGCTAGTGCATGCTAAAAGCTAACAGATCATAATATTTACCCTGAGTTGCCGTTGCAAAATTGTCGTGCCAAGTTGGCCTCTTTTGTCCCAGCCACGACCGCATCCACATTCTCTTCTTCAGACTTTTTACGACACATAAATGCCGCCATAGCGAGGGCTCAGTTTGTTTGTTTGCTCTTACCTACAGCGGTGTAGATGGATGACGCACGCTGTGGATGTTCTGTTCTTGCGTATTGATGACGATGGACCTATGTCATAGCCCGCAGTTCAGCAGCCTACATGTTGTACCCAAGTTTTTAAGATCTATGTTGCAGAGTGTAGCTGCACTGAGCTTACAAGATTGCAAAAATCTCACGGTCTGCAGAAGGCTTTAGTTATTTCTACTAATCTGCTTGTTCATGTGTGTTTCATTGTTTTATGTGCTGTCTACGTTTTCTAATGCATTTATGTGGCTGCTTGTCCGTCTGTGTTAGTTTTAGTCAAAAAAAAATAGCCCAACTAGGGTCTAGGACAGCAAATTAGCTATGGCTAGAAGTCCTTTACATATTACATCGGTTGCACCTTAATGAGATGTAACAATGCCTACATGTATTGTCCCTAAAAAAAAAAAAAATTAAAAATGAGATTACCTTCATCACCATGAGGAGAGTGGCTGTCAAGAAGGTCATTGTGCACACAGAAGAAGAGAGCTGTGAATATGAATTGGATGATTATAGAAGGAGCTGCTCATAATCAGACACCCCGAAGCTCCTTTTTTCTGACAAGTTTACACCAGGAATATTTCAGCTGAGGCATTGGGGCTTTAAAAGACCAATTAGATCAATAGCATCAGTGGGAGCAGCAGGAGGACCAGGAACTCAGCATGGCTACTTACATATTTATTTAGGGCACATCCCCTCCATCTGTGCCCGTATCAACAGTGACGCTGTAAAACAGCCACATATTCCCATGACTGTGGAGGTGCTACACTTGTGAATCAACAGATTTTTTTGTAGCTGGCACACAGAAAACGCTTACAACTGGTGAAACTTGAATTGCCAATTTTGCAAAAATGCATGTAGTTTAGTCGTCATGATCACAGCAGCTGAAAATAGTTACAAGCTCTGCAGCAGCACAGATGTAGAGCAAGTAGCATTTGAAAATTGCATGTTTGAGGCTGTGTTGTCGCAGTGCAACCGCAGAGCATGTAATTGATTTCACAGTGATGACCCAAAATCTTCCTTCCTGAAATCTACTTACCCATTTGTGTGCCAAAGACAACCACAGCTGGCTGTGAGCACAAGATGGGGGGATATTTTCTAAGAGCTGTGCCCACATCACTGTGCAAAGACAAGGTCTTCATGAAGCTCAATAACTGCTGTATCATTTCATAGGAAACACAGTTTATATTGTCATCTTGTTTGGATCATATTTGTCGCACAGCCACTGCAGATTATGCTTTGTGACCATTTAACAAGGCACACTCGCACAATGAAATGCATAGTGAACCCTTTGATCAGTGTTAACGAAATCAGGTTAACACTCCATTCAGCATTCAGTGTGTCACACTGAATAGACAGCACCATCACAGGTTGAATCTGAGGGCAACACTCAGCTAATGACTGTGTTTAGAGAGGAGACAGATGATGTTATACTTAATAGAAACATCACTTTTTCCTTAATTATGCATTTTTATGTTGCAAATATTTTATGTACTCATAGAAAATATAGATTCGAAGCATGTTCTCATTCCCAGGGTGTCAAATACCAACGCTTTGTCACGTCCCTCAGCATGTGATAGCAACACCAAAGGCACCCTTTGGCTTTTCTTTATGACGGCTTTCAACTAACTCTGCTGTAAACTCATCCATAGTGTAAAATTATATTTATTTTTGTAAAGATTTATTTTATTTGGTAGATAACATTCTATTCTATTCTCTGATTCATTCAGACAAAGAAGTTAATTTCATTCTTAATGGTAAATTTATACATTATACTGTATGCTCCCCTATCAGTTAAAATTAGGAACCACATAATGTGGAGCACCTTCCCTTTAAGATCAAAGATGGTTTGGATTGCAGAGTGATTTGACAGATGTAAAGTGATGAATCAGCTTGCTGTGTGTTCAGCTGAGTTGCTGTCCGAGTGAGGGAGTGGACATTAAAGTGGCGGAGAAACTGAGAAGATGTTTTCCCCGTGCTTTCCTAGCCCACACCCCTTGAGTAACTCAACTTATAAAGTTAAGGATGGAAGAATGCAGCCTTACAACAGCAATACTTCAAGCTGGGAGCAGGTGACGAGGAGTAGAAAGAGCGTGTATGAGGTCAAGCAAAACCAAACTTTCATCCAAGAGACCACAGCTCATGCCCTGTATGAAACCAAAAGTCAATTTTAAAATGTTAAACGTAACATTATGCAATTTACATATGGTCCCCGTGCACTGACACTGTCGTTACATAACAGACATACCTATTTTTAACCAAAACATAATCTTTTTTTCAAAACCAAACCAAGTCATTTTGATGTCTAAACCTAACCGCACCTGTTTCACAACATTAACCACATGTCACGATGTATTTCAGCTGTTGGTCACATGCATCAGCTAATGGGTGCCCTGTGCATTGCTATGAGATGCCGTTAGGGCAACAAAGTGTCAGTTCTCACTCAAAACTTCTCACCCAACAGCCACCTGCTGTGTCCAGCCTCTGCTGGATGGCATCAGATTAGCATACGCTCGGACAGAAGCAGTGGTGTTATTATACGCCAGCAGACAGCTGGATGGCACTGGTCACATTTACATGCAACATGCACGAGTGGCATCACTTGACAATTCTGCTGGATGGAACCGGCTGCGTGCCTGTGAAATACTGAAGGACAGGGTCAAGTAACGCTGCTGGTGACCACATAATATAAGGAGTGTGAGTGTTCTCATAGGGCGGGCAGGAGGGGAGGTGGATGGATCCCACAAGCAACTGACTTTTTTGTTGAATTCAAGAATTTGCTTTGCATTTAGATATGTGTTTTTTTCTTTTCCACATCTTACCATGTGCCTCTTTTGGCAAAACCTAACCATCTGTGACCTTGTTGCCTAATTCTAACCATCGTGACGGTCGCATTGGTTGCCATGTGCTATTGTGTAAACATAAGGACCATGCAGCCATAAGTAGATGCAGAAGTCACTGACAGAGCGGCACCATGTGACGAGTTGGGATGAGAAGGTATTGAAACATCATAGCCAGCGAATGTGAAATTGAAAGCCAAACCCCAGATTCCCTCTTGTTTTGGAACAAGCTTTTTCTGTCTGGTGTTTTGCTTGGCTATATTTACATTTTTTGGCACTGTGTCCAATTTTTGGATCTTCCTCTTGGATGTATGCTGATTATGGTCTGGCGCCTTGCCTCAACTGCATCTTGAACTCAAGAACGTCCAGAACATAACACAATAAGAATCAAATAAGAAAATACAGACAAAGGGCAGAGGAAAAGAGACTGCCACACACCTCTGGTGGGTCATAACTCATGATTAAGTCTAAATAGTTTATTGGGAAAATCCTTCACACTATACCCTTAACATAAACACAAACACTCATATAGATGTTGACACACAATTTCTGCCACTTTCGTCAAACCTCATATTAGGAGGAGGCACAACAGGCGAGAAGATGATAAACATGAGTCACCACATTGTGATACTGACACAATCGTGCCATGGAAAACATCCCAGCAGCACTCTGGGTGTCTGAAATCCTTGAGAAAAAGACTGTGACATAAAGTTTAAAATTATAAATTCAATGACTCATCAGGAATGCATTGCTAAAATAAATACATAAATAATATCATGAAGCCTGGAGGAGGAACGCCATTTCATGAAAAATGTCTCAGAAAGGAAAATTTCTATTTCCCCTTGAAGCCATTTGTGAGGTCAAGGCAAAGATGAGGTTGATCCAACACTTTCTTTGTGTGACCCTGCAGAATAAGGCAGTGCCCTGGTTTAGCTCTATACTGAGCAGATAATAAGTCTTTATCTGGACAGTCATATACCTTTGAAAATCTTTCAAACCAAGACGCAATGCCGTCATCCGACCACACAAGACATTGCTCTCAAAACATGCCAACTGGAGCTCTGTCACTCTGTGCATAGAGCCAAACTAAACTGACTCCTCTTCACACAGATGCTGGGAGATTCCAGAGTAACGAAAAAGGGCCTACACCAGTTCATCCTCCGTCTGCTCAAAGAATGACTCATTAAAAAAACTTAAAGTCGCACATATCAATATTTGTTATCAACAAGTCCTCCAGCCCATACGACCACATCAGGCTGTGTGTTCCTACCCCCTGAATATGACCTATAGGAGTGTTCCTAAGCAAAAAATAATTTCCTTGTTACTAAAACTGACTCACAAGTACAATTTCACCAGTTCAACCCCACAAAACATTGTGTATAAGCAGCCACATGAACCAACACTAGTAATATTCCTCCTGTCATTATTGTCATCCCATGCCTGGTCCTAACACTCTCAGATATTTTGGGCAATGAAAGTCCTTCATGAATACAAAACTTACAGTCTTTGTTATTTAACATGTAAGTTTTATGCATTTTTTCAGTCTTGTACGTCTTTTTGCCAACAAGTGCTTAAAACTGCAGCTCCTTGGATGGCCACCTGCGGCTGGCTCCAGAAGCGAGTCAATCCCCATAGACCCCCATGATAAAATGTCTAATTTTACAGCAGAAATTATATTTACAGCCTGGTACAAAAACACTGTTCTGGTCTCTATAGCAAATTCCCCCGTTCATGACAACTGTGCTGGGGTGAATTCTTATATAACTCACCTGTTTACATTTTATTAAGACTTCAAGTTACGCATAACAAAGGGCAGGCTGCTTTGAGTGACAGACTTTTTGCTGATTGTCTTCTCAGCTTCTCAGTCAGATCCACCTCGTGGATATATTAAGAAGGTCTGGATACAGCGGTGGGGGCGGGGCCCCATTCATTCCTATGGAGCTGGTTATTGCTGCATGAAGCAAAATTAGCTCTTTTTCCAGTTATAGATTACCCAGATCTACAGGCGAATGAGCCTTGCGCAGAGACTTATGACAGCTGAGTGTGCCCGAGTGGGTAACTTCCGCTGGTGGCGCAACCAGTTTGTTCCAGTTTGGCACTCTCTGTGTTTTTTTGAGACTTTTCAAACTTGAACTGGAGGGTTTAATGAGTCATTTTGCTGCAGCAACACCAGCACTCACAAAAAATTATCCACTGATTTTCAGATGTCTGTTTCCCAATGTAAGTCAATGGGAAAAAGTATTTCTGGGCCTGTTGGCATCACATGACGGGCATGACAGTAATTCCACTTTTGGCCACTGTTTAAAATTTGCTTCAGAGCCTGGCACACTTCCTGGGCACACGGATCCACCCCTCACTCCTCCACAACTCCACAGTCTCACCTAAATATGGTCACGTATGGCTCCAAAAAAGACAAAATGTCAACTTTCAAAAAGCCAAACTTAAAGCTTCAGGATAGCAATCCACAAACAAAGGGTGACATCACAGTAGCTAAACACATTATTTTTACAGTCTGTGGTTCAAATTGAAAAATGTTAATGTAAACATCGCTTATTGAAGTCATGAACACTTTGAAACCTTTGGGAGCTTCAACAACAGGAGTCTGATGTATAAAACTGAAAATATGAGCAGCTCAATAGCAGTTGCACTGTATATGACCCCAATCAAGCTTTCCTCTAATTGAGTACAAGAGATGTTTTCTTTACATCGAGCCTACCTGCTGCCACAGCGCTCCTGCTGCACACTTCACTGCTTCATGATTACAGTGCACCCTCTGACCTGCCCAATAATGACTCAAACTGCCTGGCTCAAGTAATAGCAGCATGCATTTATTTTAACACTGCGTCTTACCTGCAGGTCATTTGGGGTGGAAATAAAATTCAAAGCTGGCGCCCGATTCAAAACACTCCTATGTTGTTGCTAACAATTAATAACATTTCAGTGTTTTAAAAGTGCCTGTGGATGGAAGTTAGAAAGACACAGAGTAAATGGTACTATTCTGGTTTGATTGAATCCCCGGCTGCCGTGCCTACTTAGAGTGGTGATCTCCCTCTGGGATGTGGAGTGCTGTGAGGCAAAGATAACTGGTTCTTATCTCAATCTGCTCAGTCAGGTATGAGAGCTGCGGGCCCAGGGGAACACAAGCATGGATCTTGGTGCTACAGGCCTCAGCAGCACACTGGGAACCAGGAAGGAGATGAATTTTCCTTCCCTTTAACACAGCGCTGTGTATTTTAATTATGTCTATTATCCTTCCTCGCACCAAGTATTTTTGCCAACAGGCCAGCAGCCAGATCGCCGTGGTGGTGCATTATTGTCCTGCCTGTTTGGAATTGAAATCAGACAGGAAGGGGGATTAAAAACCAGGAGAGTTGTGATTCAAGCAGAGAGAGCCCTCGCTCGCTCTACCTCCTGTTGGAAACTCTGATACTGGTCCTGCCCGGCCTGTGTGCGCAAACAGCAGGATACAAACACAGACAGCTCTGCCAATTGTGTCAGCTAAACCATTCAGATTTAGAGAGTAAGAGAGTATGCGAGAGATAAGGAGCTGATACTCTGCTCGCAACACCAAGTTTTTTTGCTCTTTAAGACTTTGTATTTGCCAGCGCATGATCTTGACATCAAAAAAGATCTTAATGATCAGGTCAGTTCAGATCAATACCTGCTCATTGACATGACTATGACTGACTAAAGGGATTTCATGTCATCATGTTTTTACCAAGCTACAGTCTCCATGGCTGAAAGATGAAGCTTGTGTGGAAGGCTTAGGGTACCAAAAACTGCAGTTCCTTGCCACTTGAGGCTCGCTCTAAAAGCCAGCCTATCCCCAGAGACACCCATGTTAAAATGCCCAACTTTACAGGACAAATAAATATTTTTATGGTACAAAAAACAGCTTCATCACCAATATCCCTGTTCATTGCAACTGTAGAAAGACTTTTTCCTTATGACCCACATTTGGAAAGACATGTCTGTGTTTTTGTTTTTGTGAGCATCAAAACCCCTGTATAACGACTCATATCACTTTCTAGATTTAAGCCATCCATTTTGATTGCATTTGGATAGTCTAAAAGAGCCACAAGATTAAAATTTTTAGGCCGCCATTCAAGCTAAACTGGAAGTCAGTTGCTCCAGTTGTAGAAGTTATCCGCCTGGCTACACTCAGCCATGCTGTAAGCCACACCATAAGCCTTTAATGTGCAAGCCTCATAGGCCTGTAGGTCTGAACCTTCTGTACCCGGAAAACAAGCTCTTATTGCTTCATGCACCAATGAGCAGCTCCCATGGGAATTCATGGCTGTATCCAGACTTTCATAATACATCCATGTTCAAGACAACAGTCTATAAACCAATGGATGATGTCACGTTGGCTGCATCCATTATTTTTATACAGTCTGAGATTTAAACCCATGCGAGTGGCAAGGTTCTAGGGATGGCAATACTGGTCAGTTGGTTGGTCCACCGATTGGACCGAGACTGAAATATCTAAACAACTTTTGGATGGTTTGAAACTTGACATTCATGTTGATGAACTGATATCACTTTTATGATTCCTGAACTTTCCACCTTGCAGCATAATCCTATTAGAATCAACTTGTCCGATACATAGACTGTATTAAAATTATCAATATAGGTGCTTTAACATCACCCATTGGTTTCTTGACTACTGTTTTAAAGCTTTAAGTTTAATGTTCAGTTTTGCAAATACAAAAACTTAGTGAATCAAAAATTCATAACACAGTCGAGTTGAACTTGTTGCAGTTAGAGGTGTTCTGTAAACAGTTTTGCAGATGTATTTTTTATAATGGTGGTCTAAATGCTTTTTGGGTTGCAGGGAATTTTTGCTGCAACATCACAAATATATGTGCAGAAAGATCGACCATCTTTAACAGTTTGCTACGGCTACACCAATTGGACAAACCACATAGTTACCAACACAATTCGAGCCCTGGCAAACAAATACAAACTGCACATGAGAGATGCAAACTTCACTACAAATCGGATTGTAACTTGTTTAATTCTGAACTGATTTTGATGAAGTTTCAGAAAAGTGGCCATTCAAGTTTTGGCACTTTTGTGTTGGCTTCATTTTTCAGACCTGGAGATTGCCTTTTGGTTGCAGAGGGGCTGCTAACCTTGTCAATGACTCTATAGAGTCAGTCTTTGCTTTCTCTTGCAGCAGCTCCTCTACTAAGTTCCTCCTCCTCTGTTTGGTTGCTCTGCCTGTGCAGTTTGCTGTCTGATTGCAGGGCAGCAGACTTGATATGCCCAACCAGCATCATGGGACACACCTGTGCCCGCTGTTCCAAATGCACATAAGAGCAGCAGCAGCAGTCAGTCAGTCTATGCCTGGCATATCTTAACTTTCTTTGGTTTGGCATTACAACACCCCTACTGCACATTTTCACTTTTTTAACTCCCTACACAACTGACTCTGCCATACCTTTTTGTGTGATTTGATTGACTAATTTTGATTACTTTTACTTAATAAATCCTTTTGATGGTTAATTTCACCAGTATCTCCCTGTTTTTGTCTAACCAAAGAGCCGGGTTGTGACAGACGGTTCTACACTGCAGAAACATGGCAGACTCAGTTGTAGATTACAACAGCTCCTTCTAAGCACCAAATGATTCTTACTTCAGGTGCTTACTCAGTGAAGAAAACATATTATTGAATTCCGGCTAGTATATCCCCCTTAATCCTACACCCTGGACATTTTTCATGATGACATGCAGATGGTGATAATGCAAAAACTCAACATTTTAGCATGTGACTCAGCATTTAACTCAAAGCACCGCTGTGCCTGAGTATATCCTGTTCATCCAACATAAAGCATTTTCAACTGAATGCAAGAGCAAAACAGAAATCTCAGTGGAGCTGGAATGCATTCAGTGTGACAGCTTTCATTGTCTCACAGCTCCTGTCTTTTAGCACCCAGCAATAATTACTGACTTGTGATTGTCCTCTGGCACCTGCCAGCTCTTCCCACCTCCAAACACAGCTGAACAGACCCAGCTGCAGCACGCTTGTCCCATCTTGATTTGTTCATTTTGAACATGTCAGTGCAAAACAAGAATAAATAATTAAATGAACAGTCAACATATGGAAAACTCTCCATGTAAAAATTATTATAAACAACATAGATGAACAATATTATTTATAACATGGCCAAAAAGGAGAAGCAAAAAGTATACTGTACACTATAAGATGTTTGGTCAGTGGCCCTCTGCATCAGATACTGACGCACCAAGGCATTTTTTTAATGGCAGTATGAGATGCACCAGGAGGTGGCAATTTTTTTGATATTCCAGGCAACAACCATTGTATAAAGAGTAAGAAAGTCTGCAAAGGTGTGTGGGTGTTTGGGTCCAACAAACCAGGAGGCCACTTGTCTTGTCTCATGTGAAACCAAAAGACAGTCAAGTTATTTTAACAATAATGTAGTCCTATATGTGTAAGATTCTATGCCTTGTGACATATTTAACATGAAATTTGTGATGCATGCCTCATGATGTTACATTATGTTTGTAACAAACATACTTATTTTAAGCCAAGTTATGTTTTTTCTGAGCCAAAGTAAACATAAAAAAAATGTATTTGCCTTCGCTCTACGTTTCTTTTAAAAACTGTTCTTGTCAAAACTGAAGGTTTTTCTTCGTTTTGATGTGTAGGGCTACTGACCAAGTTCATTCACTCATTCAAACCTTTTTTTTCAAAATCAATTGAGGGAGACCCTCATTTTCTATGATGCTGAGCGTGAACAAGGACATTAAAAACAATCAACAAGCAAATAAATAACATTTAAAATAGAAAAAAATCAATCATACAAAAAACAAACAATAACAGCAATCTATATAGCTAAAAATAAAAATACAGGATAATGTATGGATAAAATGTTATGTTGTAGAAGTATAATTAAATATATTCACGCAATTAAAACAAGATCTGAAATTACTCATTTTATACACAGTAATGGCGGAAGAGTGTCCAAGTTTAAGTTCCATTGCAGATTATTGAATGTATAAGGTGCACTGTAAGAGAATGACATTTTCCTTGTATAGCTCTGATTTGGGGAATGTGGAGCTACAAGCCATTCTGTGATCAAGTAGCAAGATTTTGTGAGTATAGAGTTGAAAAGGGATGAAAAAGAGGGAGGAAGCATGTGTTAACAGTCCATATTTGGAGAGCTGAGAGTGAGAGTGTTTAGCTTGCATGGTGTTACCCATTCTCCATAACGCAATTAACTCCATTTTTAACATATGTACCACTCACAAAAAAAATGTACAACTTAAATATCCTCTCAGTGTCAATCTGACAATGACATTTAAACTTCTTGCCCCATTTTATTATGGGGAACCTGAGTGAAAATCAGCTCTCTGAGCAAAAGCTCCATTCTCCAGCATTTTCTTATTATGGCTGATTATATGTATTAGAGAAGATATATGAAGAGATGTAAAGTTCAGCCTGCTATAGGTAAATACAGTTCATTCAGCTTCTCAGTGACTTATATGTATGTACCAAGTGCAGCATGACTCAGTCTTAAATTAATAGGTGGCAGGTATCCTGCCTCACAGCCATGTTTATGAAGCTTCAGATCTATTGTTAGTTCTGTCACCTTGACAGGACTCATTTTGCCAAGGCCTGGCTGATCCTGTTCGGTCCTGTCATATCTGATTCTGCAGATGAGCCCTGACATCCTCGAGAACGGACAGGAATGATTTGACGTCACCGACAAGAACAGACATAGAAAAAGCTCTTTCCCCACCTTGTGCTGCAGAGGAGGTGTATTTTGGTCAGAGTGCCTCATGGTGTCAAAGACGTCACAGTCTCAGGGGTGTGAACCGCGAGCAGAGTGAAGTTCTTCTAACTCACTGTCAGAACATCCACTCATCCACACTGATGTACCCACATGCTCTGACAGACCCAAACTTCTGACAGATACAGCTCTGAAACAGTCTGTGATGAGTTCACAGCGCAAAGCACTGTTCGCACTGAAAATGTATTTAAAGCCACATCAACATTGTCTCCCTTCTTTACCCAATATGTAACTACTACAGATATAAAACACTAAACATGCCATTACTCAAAGGTTTTTGTACTAAACCAATAAGCATCATTTGACATTAACTGATGTGTGTTTTATGTGTAGGGGGGGGGGGGGGGACACAGACACATTGGTTTGTTGGTGTAAACAGAGGTGTGACAGACCAAAACAATCAATTTTGCCACTTATTACTTCTGCAGTTAGTGAGACTGTACAGGAGTTAAAACTCTGCCTCCCGAAACTGCACAAGACAAATTGTGGAGACACTTGTTGATTTAGAGGCAAGGAAGAAACATCATGAAGCATGAAGAAGAAAAGTGCATGATTGTTCCATTTGGATATTAATGTTTGAATTCTTAATGATGTTAACAATACTGCCATCCGTGGATATGTCTTGACCGCTTGATTACTGACAAGCCATTAAGGCGCTTCCTATTCCAATATCCAATTAAAGGCTTCACAACAACTCATAACAAGTGGGGTGCCGAGCTGATAAGCAACCAATTCTGAGACTTCAGACCCCCTGCTTCATTAGGAGGATGTTGAGCTAAAACTGAAAATTCAACACGGAGGACATCAAAGTGCCCACTCTGCAAAATGAGTAACAAACTCCTTATTAGATATGCACCAATCTCCTAGGATACAGCTGACATACACAATGATCACCCAGCAAAACTGTTGCCTGTATAATGCTCTTGAATAATGATTTTGAATAATGCTCTACTCAATTACCCCTCACCAGAAGGGCAGGTGTTGGTTTGCACCACGAAATGTGAAAGCACAGAGGGAGTGATGAAGGCGAAGGAGGCAGAGGAGGAGTGGAACCATTTCAAGATTTCAAGTATGAGAAAATAGCACTTCTCAATATGAAAAGATCAAAGTGTCTGAAAATGTGTTATACTTCATGGGACATAATCATGAGTGGATAAGTAAAAAAAATAAATAAATAAATAACTCACAGCATATGTGAGGGGTGGCGGGTTTTTAAGCTGCACTGGAGGCGTTTTTTTTCCTAAATCTGCCGAGGTAAGAGGGAGGCATGGAGCAGTCCGGTGCAAAGCTGCAGCAGGGTTCGCGCCAGTTCATTGCTGTCGCAGCCCACACATTCGCTTGATACAATCGCAGAGACACCAAATGCCATGAGAATGTCAAACTCAGTCTTTAAAAAGACAACCGGCAGCAAGGAAGAAACACAAACAGCACAACAACAGAAGATGTATACACCCTGGAAAATTCTGTGTTGAAATGCAAATGAAGTTGCCAAGATGGAAAGGATGGGCAGGATAGAAAAAAAAGATTTCCCTTATGAGTTAATTGCATAAAAAAACAACCTGTGTGGATTTTTCTGTATTCACAATATCAAACACGCCTCTGTGTGACAGCAGCAGATTTCTTATGACAGAGACTTCAGATCAGCTTTGCAGGACGGTGGAGATGTCTTTAAATTTCAACACACACAGTTTTCCAGTCTTAAAGAAATACTTCACACCCCAGATCACTTGTGTATCCATTTCTCACCCAGTGTGACACTGAATTTATGATGAAACATTGTTTTTCTCTCATGCCTCCAATGAACAGAGAATTCAAAAACAGAGAAAAAAATGGTGAACTGAAGTCACAGTGGGTTTCAACAGCAAAATTATATTAAAACATCTGTTTACAAACTCTCATACAACTTGTGCAGTATAATCCAAGTCTCATTTACCCAGTCGAATGCTCATTAATTTAAAAAAAAAAAACATGCATTTTTGCTAAAACTGAAAGTACATCTTATTTATGTTTTCGTCGACGCCAGAATTCATTGACAAAAACTATAATATTTATGTTTTCGTCGACACCAGAAGTCATTGACAAAAACTATAATTTTACCTCACTAAAGCTACTTGTCTTCCTGCCTCAATCGGTAGTTTGTTTGTGTTGTTCTTGAGTAACTTTGGTGAACCTCAGTAAAACTAGCCTGATGGCTAGTTTGAAAGTCCTTTGGCAAGATGTTTTGAAACCAGTAAAATGATCGAATTCAGGGCACCCAGTGGCTCAGTGTGGGTTCAATTCCAGCCTTGGCCCTTTGCTGATCATTGCATCCCCTTTCTCTCACTCTTTCACACTTAAGCTGTTCTATCAAATAAAGGGTCAAAAAATAATCTTTAAAAAAAAAAGAAAAAGATAAAATTCACATAACAACGGCAGCAGGACACCATTAAGACTGCAATGAACAGGAACTCCAAAGACAGAACACAAGCCATGCAAAGCAACAAGAAGCCATAGAGCAACAGTACAAAACAACAGCACAGCAACAACATATAGCATTTTATCACAACATAGCCATGTATGCTATGTGAAGCAACAACATATTACTATATTAACTGATGTATTATTATATTATTACTGATCAAGGCAAGGGTAGACCAGCAGCTGTTTTCACCAAGGTAAAATTACTGTATTTGTCAGTGGAATTAATAAAAGAAAGCATCAATAAGTTTCATTTTTTAGCCCAGTTTTAAATGATATAAGGTTTTAGCAAAAAAAAAAGCATGGGTTTGGGAAGTGCTGAGCATATGACTGGATGAATGACACTTGGATTATACCGCACAAGTTGTGTCAGAGTTTGTAAATGGATGGTTTGATATAATTTTGCTGTTTTTAAACGCGGACCTCTATGACTTCAATTCATCGAGAATTTTTCCCTTAGCGTTTACATTATTGGATTGTTCTTTAACCAGAGGCATACATGAAAACCAAAGTTTTCTTCACAAATTCAGTGTAACTTTGGGCAAGCGACTGACAAATTGTCATTTTGGGGTTAAAGTATTCCCATAAACAGTGTACATCACAGGAAATTGTATTCTGTGGGTCATATTTAATCCTTTAAAGGAAGTGTTTAAAATTTCAAGAAATGCACTTGCTCTCTTGCTAAGACTTAGATGAGAAGATTAATACCATGTCTGCCGCCAAAAATAACACTACCAGCAGAAGCCGGCTCACTTAGCCCAGCAAAGTGACTGGACACAACAAAAAACAGCTAAAAGCAAAATTAAAAAAACAAGCTCGCTGTTTCCACCTGTATCCAGTTTTGATGGTAAGATAAATTAGAAGACTGTTACAGCAGTCCAGCAATGTGTGCTTATCAAAGTCTGGTTGTGTTCCCGTTCTTCAAACAGCCTGTGTGCTATTTATTTTTTTGTTTGTTTGTTTTGTTAGGATGCTTTCATAAAAAGTTCAATTCTGGGTTTTGACCCTTGACACCGCTAAGGTCAGAAAGATTTGTGACATTGTCTTAGTAACATAAAATCCAAGAAACAGGTCATTTTTTACTGATGTATTTATTGAATATGCGGTAAGCCCATAGTTTCTCCCAGTTTCACCAAAACAAAAAAAACCTCACAGACTCTGTTTGTTAATGAGCTATTGTATCTGACACAGAAAAAAGGGCATTCTGTGGCAGAAATTTTAGGGAGACCTAAATTCTGCAGAACTCCGAATCACATAAAATATTTTCAAACTGCCCCTGTTATCCCAAAAAAGAAAAAAAAAGAGAATCAATGCACTCACACTAAAAACTAATATGAGACCTTGTGAGAGGCATGGGGTTGTAAGGGTTAAAGTCTAAAAATACGAAGAGTGTGACGTATCAGTGCAAAATGTCTCATGACATCAGAGAGCCCTGACATTTAATCAACGTGAGAGTTTAAAAATAGACATTGTAGCCATTTCAGGGTGTGCATGCAGGTTTATCAATATTTACTTTCCTTTATTCAACTTGAGCTTATTTCCATTTTCATTTTCACAAATCTCAGAACAATTGCATTGTTTGGGGAATAAGGCATCATGTTTTCTGTTGCTGACTACTTTTGGAGACATTGCGATCAGGCTCTAAATTCGAACTGTTAACTTTTTCTCTGGCAGGATCTATAAATAACCTGTGAGCTACTGTAAGTCTGTTGAGTAAAAATCACATAATGCAGACTGAAGGAAAAGGTTATATTTAGAAAGGAGGGGGGGGGGAGCAGCAGCTGCGATATAAGATGTCTGAAAATGGAAACTGCTCCCAGGGGTGACAGTGCTTATTCTCTCCACTTTCATTATTTATTTTGCCTTTAATAGACCACCAACGACAGCATTGTTGGGGCAAAGATCACGCTGCAAGAGGACTGCTGATTTTCCTGTGGCTCCCACTGCTAATGAATACATATCTAAATGTGTGAGCTTTGGACCTGTCCATGGTCCATCGTGTCCCTGTGGACAGGAGGTCTATCCATGATACTGATTTCCAATCAAGTGCACAAAAATTCTATATTATACATCCTTTAAAGGAACAGTATAAGATAAGGGGGGATTCAGTGGCACCTAGTGGTGAGGATTATAGACTGCAATCATTTAATACTCCCAGTTAGATTTCCTATGGTGTTCATTGTTCAGGCAGTTTTTACTGGGAGCTGAAGTATATGCAGGTCTCTTTATCTCCCAAACAAATTAACCTGGTGTTTTAAACCATTTAAAACACTGAATAGGGCAGTTTCACATTTAAAAATATATGCTTTTCTAACACTGCTTATTGCAGAAAAGCACAAAAACGCAACACAAAAAGCATGAAAACATGAAAATGCAGAAATCCAACAACACAAAATGTGAATGGCTCTTATCTAGAGTCAGCACTAATTTTTCAATTCCGGGCTACTGTAGAAACATGATGAAATCTCTGTGGAAAAGGACTGCTCCCTAGATATACTCAGGTGATTATACACATAAAAAAACATTCCATTTCTGACAATATATTTCCCTATAACATTTGCACTTTAGGCTTTAGGCAGCCTTTGTTTATTGAATTGAAAAGTACAGCATCAATAAATGAATTAGCAATAATAATGAATGAAATGAATAATGAAGGAAAAGTAAAATAATTAAATGAATGAATAATAATAAAAAAGAACTCAAATAGAAAAAAACAACAACAACAGTATGTCAGATAAAGCTAGAAAGCAAGACCATTGTGTTCAATCCAAATTAATTTGGAAGACTGTGTTATTTACATATGACTCCAGGACTCCAGATTCCAGGTCCATATAAATGCATTAGAATTGCCAGACAGTCAATAAAAAGTATTCATTTAAGAGCATGTGTTGCAGGTTCCTTTTGTTTGTGTGACACTTACAATAAGATCTGCACTCTTCAAGAAATGAAACAACATTTCATTCAAGTCTTTTGTACAAATAGAGATATGTGACCAACTTAAGAGTATATTTTAGCACAGACATTGCTATCAGAATGCCTCTCGAAAGGGAGGGACTAGTTCTTTTGACTGGGATGACAACTGCAAATGCTGTTTTATCAAACCACCTTCTCCATGTGTCTCGTAAACAGCATGTCCCTGGGGACTGAGAAGGCAATCACAGGTGAGATATCACAGTTGGCATTGATGACTGGAGTCCTGAGACGTCAAGTGTTTGGATGGGTCATAAAATGATTAGTCCAAGTCTCAGAGGAAAAGAGCAGGGGTCAAAGGACTAATGATTGAAAGAGAAGGCGGCGGGGATGGTGGTGATGGCTGCTTATTTGTGCAAGTGAAAAAAAAAAGATCACCACCATCACCATCAAAAGAAGGTATATGAGTAAATGCCACAATCGCAGCTTATTGGTGGAATGTTATTGTCTGATTTACCTGTTCCTTCCATGTTCTCAGCCCTCTGAGAACATCACTGTTCTCATTAGAAACTGCTTCTGTGCTGTCTCATAGCAACCTAAAAATAGAAATGTCCCTATTAGGCTGTATAGCTGTGATGGCTGCTATAAGTTTTGGCCTGTTTAATTGTGCTGTAAATATATATATTAATATAAAGGTGTGAACATTTTTTGCTCGATCTCTTTATGTACTGAGCGAGCCAATCAAAGGCACAATTTGTTAGAGATTAACAGAAATAAACTCAGATCATCAGCTGTTGTCATCTTTAGTTATGGAAATGCTTATAAAAAATATCAAGTCTGATTTGTAAGGGATCCCATTAATGTACAATAATAGCATTTCATGTAATAAGCAGTGTGATGGTGATGCAGAACAGATTCCTTTGTCATGTTTTATAGCTGAATTGTCTTGGCTTCGCTCTTTATCACATGGCAAATAGGAAGACTCTTTATTCTAACAACTGATGTTCCACACTGCATACAGATTAAATCTTATTTATAGCACTGGTTACTATCTGAGGCACGGATTGACACATTTAAAAACAGGATAAAAAAAGAAACAGCAAATATGTTATTCTATCATTCACCCACTATTGTTCTTTCCTTTAATCCTTAAATTGTCCTTTTGAAATAATCCAAATAAAAACGCACGCGCACATTTACATGCGTTTGGGAGGTGGTTTTGTTTGTGCGCTGCAGATATGAAGATCAGGACAGAGGTTTTTCATCAGAGGCAATTTATTTCGGTCGACTCTGACGTCAAGAGAATTCACGTTTCATTCAACAAGCAAGAAAGTAAGTTATTTATAACCCTCAGCATCTCCAGGTTGTGATCCTTGAGTGCGCAGTGAAAGGAATACTCCCCATTGGACTGATGTAGTGCGCCTCCATAACAAAAGCCACACAGCTCATGTGTGATGGTGCCAGAGAGGTACGGCGCCCCGTCACCTTAACCAGGACGCGTCGATGGGAACAGCCGCTTCTGAAAAAACAAATTATTTTGCGAAGAACTGCAACAAACTTTCTCCTTTGAATCATTCATTTTGCACCCGATTTCTTTCCTCGTGTATGACAACGCTGTGGACTCAATGGGCAATGGAATACCTCTCCTCTGATCAGGTAAGAGAATTAGCAGACATTAAGTTGCACTGCGAAATTATTAAAACAAAAGCAAAAAAATATTGAAAATATAGGTTATTAATTTAACTTTATGTCGCTGACTTGCGTCGCTGCTTTCTTTATCTTAAAGGGGGTTGGCAAAAAAAATAGATGAACCTATTTCATTTGACCGAAAATAACATGTATGTTTAATGTTAAATATAATGTAAAATAATATTTACATGATGAAAACAATGCAGGATTTAATGGGGCATTAAGCTACATACATATTCAATAATTTGTAACGCAGCGCGTTTTTGTTGCCAAGTTATCCAAAATAAACCATGGACAGTGACACTTAACGCCTCACACACTGTGTGCCGATATCTAATGTCGCCTGTCTAAACACGTTTTTATCGTCACTATTTTAATTTCATATTAAGAAAATCACATACAGTCTGACACACATTTGTGTTCCAGTAGATATGATGATGACCAATGTTGATGTTTTTGTGTACTTATGGTTTGGTGGATGCTTTTCTTCGTCGTCGGTTCCATCAATATGATGGAAAAAGACATAAGCTGCTGTGTTGAGAGCCATAACGTAATAAACTTTGATCCTCACACCCGAATATTCCTCATCATCCATCATCCATTATGAATCTGACAGGTGCATGCTGTCTCCTGCGTGGACATGATATTTTTTGCAGTTTCCACTTTTGAGAACTACATTTTTTATACAGTACCTTCATCTGAATTATCATATGAAGAATATAGTCTTAATATCAGAAGCCCAAGTTATTTTAATAACTTTCACGTTGCAATAGACTGCCACCTGCTGGCTGTGATGCTTCAGCATTAGTGAACAATCAATATAAATGATAAAGCTTTTTGCATTGTAAACTGAACTACTTCACTCTTTCTTCAAAGGGCTGTGCACTGTAAGTTCAACACTAAGAGGATCTGTGATTGGCCAGGAGATGGCAGACATACTGGAGCTGCGAACAGATGGAAACTCCCTCCTGAAGGCAGTGTGGCTCAGACGCTTGAGACTCACCAGGCTCCTGTTGGAAGGAGGCGCATACATCAACGAGAGCAATGAACGCGGTGAAACGCCACTCATGGTGGCCTGCATGTCCACACACACTGACCAGCAAAGTGTGGACAAGTCGAAGCTGGTGAAATATTTGCTGGACAACCAGGCAGACCCCAACATACAGGACAAGGCCGGGAGGACACCTCTGATGCATGCCTGCATCCACAAGGCCGGACATGAGGTGGTGGATCACCTGCTGAGCAACGGAGCTGATCCCAGTCTGGAGGACAGGAGCGGGGCCTCAGCTCTGGTCTACGCCATCAATGCAGATGATAAGGAGACACTAAAACTGCTCTTGGATGCGTGCAAAGCTAAAGGAAAGGAGGTCATCATAATCACCACAGACAAGTCACCGTCTGGCACTAAAACCACCAAACAGTACCTAAATGTCCCCCCGTCACCAGAGCTGGATGACAGGTCCTCCCCAGCATACTGCACCTCTCCATCTGATATTAATGTAAATGCATCTCCCACACCTGAGCAAGAGCAACAAAACACAGTCTTCAGTTTTCAGACTAAGCTGAAAACCTCCAGTTCAGCTGCAAAGCTCGCCAACGGGCCCACATCTCCAACACGCCGGCCTGCTAACCCAAAACGTGCACGCCTGCCTCAGCTGAAGAGGCTGCAGTCAGAGCCTTGGGGGCTGATCGCTCCCTCAGTCCTTGCTGCAGCTGCCACCCATGAAGAGAGTAAGAAAGCCAGCTCAGACGAGGATGTGGTTGCAGGGGTAAACGGGCTCTCTCTAAGTAAGAGGTCAGCTTTATCTCGTCAGAGCAGCGTGGACGGAAAGGACAGCTTATTCCCACTGATGGGTGAGCAGCCCTGCAAAATGACAACCTCCATATCAGTTCCTCCGATGTCCAAAACATCATACGAGAGAACTCTGGGCCAGCACCAGCCACTGGCACGGCGCAGCACTGTGCCCACAGAGCAGGAGAGCAGCAGCTGCAGCAGCGGCTTCGTCAGTCTGAGAGACACAATGCATCGAAGACATCTGGGGAACGATCACTATGACTCAGACTCACAGCTCTACTCAGACTCTGCCATGTTAGACTCCCCTAAGATCCCAGTGGAGCGGAGGAAACTAAACACATCTCCACTAGCGATGCTGACCAGCTCCAGAGAATCTCTAGACAGCAACGCCAGCCCGTCCTCTCCCAGCACAGCACGCAGGCGTGCACCTGGCCTCCTGGAGAGGAGAGGCTCAGGGACGCTGCTGCTAGACCACATCTCCCACACCAGGCCCGGCCAGCTGCCTCCTCTCAACATAAACCCCAACCCTCCCATCCCGGACATCGGGGCAAGTAGCAAGCCCTCCTCACCTCTGGCCACAGGAATTAGATCAATAGCTCCGGTAGCACCCAACACACCAAAGAGAGGCGGCCTCAAGTCCAAGAAGAAACTTGTGAGAAGGCACTCTATGCAAGTGGAGCAGATGAAGCAGCTCTCGGATTTTGAAGAGCTGGCTCATTAGTTAGTGATGGTGTTTATGCAGCATAGATTGTGAGAGTAGAGATGTTAGCACCATAAATTGTCAGGAAGTACATCCATAGGTTCAGCTGACGACTCAGTCATCTAGATGTTGAATAATGTATAATTTCAAAATATATATTGAAACTGAGCAATATAGATAGACTTCCTCCCTGTTCCCCCCAACCCTAAGGATTATTATCTTTTGACTTCACATCTGCTGTACATGTATTACAGTTTTGAATGTAAATGCCAAGACACGGTACTTCTCCTCTGAACTAGCTCTCTTACATGATAATGTAACGTGTAGGGAACACACAGGGTCCATTTGTAGCCAGCAGGCCTCTTGGTTGCACTTTGTGCATATGTAATTAGCACCATTAATGGTCTTTCTTTTGAAAAGAAATCATGTGATGCACTTGTCTGAGATGTAGCTTTGAGTAAGATGAAATTTGACTGTTTGTAGCAAATTTGTACAAAGTGCCTTCCAGATTAAGAAACCTTAAAAAAAAAATTTAAAAAAAGAAGATGAAAAGCAGACAGATACATTTATTGTATTAGGAGCATTTTTAATTCATGGTGATGTAACCAAAATGTATTTTATTTCAATATTGTCGGTCTCACATGGAACAGAATAGGACGTGATGTGAATGAGTGAAAAATATGCCTTAAGAAGCAGGTAAAACAACTGGCTATGTTTAACAGCACTTTATTGCCCAGGAGAAAAAAAATGTTGCTTTTAACAGTGTAACAAAAACCTTCAAAGCACATGTAATTCTTTTGGACGATTAACACAAAACATTGAATGACTTTTGAGCCCTTAGTCAACAGACATTGGTGAAACTTGTCATTTAAGATGTCATTTCACGCTAATGGCAATCAGAACTAAAGATCATACTGCTTCCATGTAACTTACCTGTGAAGCATTGCTTCTGTTTGAGAAAAAAACCCATAATGAATTCCATAGTATTTTTGCAAGTAGTTTGTTGTATATTCTGAATAAATGTCTATCACTTGTGAACGCCTGTCTGTTTACTCATTTGTCACATTAAGACGGAGCTCAGCTGACCGTAGACGCGCAGATGCTCATTAGAAAGAGCACCAGTCCTTCCTCAGGCCAATTGGCAGTCTTTGGTACTATGATGATGATGATGATGATGATGGTGGTCATCAATGCCACTGTGATTATGTCAGACCAACCATAGAGGCACTCAGAGCCCACAGCTTCCTGGCAGCTTCATCATCCCGAGCCTGAGGGGCCGCTGTTTTAAGGGCGCAGTCGCTGCAATCAGAGCAGAATTTAGTGTTAGCCATGTGACTTCATCTGTTAACACAGTGCTGATTTAGTCCCAAGGACAAGGTCTCACTCAGGGGAACAATGATGAAACGTGACAATCACAGGGCACCTTAAAATACAGATGATGCAGCAATCTTCTATCAAAGATACTGATGGTTACTCAGTTCTGTGATGAATAAGACACTGACATCTTTTCCTGTTTATTAAGAGGAAAATACACCACTGCCAGCAAAATTATTTTCCCACTAAACAGAAATCAATCAGTATGTATTAGCCTTAAAAAGCCCTAAAGTCACCTCATGGCCATTGGTTTAATTATCACGGTTATCAGTGTTATAGTGGTATTATTTAAATGTGCTGTAGATGTTCAAAAAGTTCTGATACACGGACTGAAATCATTTCAACAAGTTTTTTTCTATACTGGTGCATAAACAGCCTGTCTGTGAAATGCTTGCTAGAGTGTCATCATTGTTGAGGATGAGGGACCAGCAGCATTACTGGGTTTGCCTGCTGCACTCTGTGAACAGTGAGGCTGAAAAATATCTTTTTCATAGAAGCCTACATCTGTCAGACTGCTGCTAACCTTGTTTGATGCTGGACAAAGTTTTTTGTTTTTTTTTACAACAAGGTAATAAAACAGTTTTAATACTAATCCAGAGCACAATATAAACTGACTCGACAAACTGACTCTACATATTACTTGAGTCCTGTTTGATTACTAGTATTGAAAAGACTGTGTCAAAATCTAATTTTAAAGTTGTACTGATCAACAGTTTGTACATTAAAGGTGGATTATGTAAAATCTGGGCATAATTGTAGTTTAATACATTAAAAAATGAGCTAGCCTTATCAACAGAGTGTGAAGAAGTAACACCTTTGACATTATGTCCAAGATGCCTGTATATTATATTGCAGAGATATCCACTGCTAAGCAGCCAGGGACAGAAGCGATAGTGAGTCAATGTAACATCTATCGAGCTGCAGGAGAGGATGAAGTTACGATCTCAGTGAATTAGTGTATTATTATTAAAGTGTAAGAAACACTGCAATAGCAGAAGCTCCAGGAAAACGAGCGTTATCGCCATCACAAGCTGCCAAACTAAAATGAATATTGGTGTGGCTTTCCATCTCTGGAGACAGCAAGATTTAGGATTTAGCATTTGCTCTTAGATTCCAAGCAGGTTAAATGATTGTGATAGCACATAATATATCAACACCAACTCTCAATATAGTGATTTATTTTGTATTTACTATGGCAGCCTCACCTCTACTAATGACACTACCATGCCCTGATTCACAGAGACTGACCTGTAGTAGAGTCCACTGTCATTCTGCAGGCTCTCCTCCACAGCGCAGTGGATGGTGGTCTGAGCGCCTTCTGTTGGAGACTTGATGAGGAACATGAGTGGTGTGTACACGACTCTCTTCCACAGAGGCATTGTGGGCCAGAAGTGTCGGCCCAGCTCTGTCCGGATTACTCCAGGGTGGAGGCTGTATGTTGTCACTCCGGTACCTGCAAAAATGACAAAACATGGGACTTAACTTATCCACTTTATTCACACAATCATAGAGTTGACATGTATTTAAATGCTGCACAATGGGCCTCATGCAAGAAACAATATACAAACAAATTTTCTCTTATTTTTTGCTTATATCCATGATTTGTTGTTATTTTGTTATTACCCACTGATTTCTGGGATTCATCCATAGACTGCAAATAAAGAGAAAGGAGTAAATCTTATATATATCTATGGATTAAACACTATTTTCCATTCAGACCTGCCACCCTGGCTCTGCTTCCTCTTTCCCCTTTTTTTTCTCTTTCTTTTTCTATTACTGCTCTCTGGCATTCATATTTAAGTCATAATTGCTGATCAGTGACCCTAGGATCCTCATTGAGTGCTTATCCTTTTCTGGAGCACAAATGTCTTGTGTTTTAGTTGAACTCAAAGGTAGCTTAGCTAGTGACTGCTGTGAATAGGGCAGCTGACAACAAGGGAAAGACCATGTGACCGCCTGGAAAGACAGCTGGCAGGAGGGAAAGACCCCAAAGGTGCTGACATGGGCTAGCAACCCACGCCGGCAGTGGTGAGGTGTAGTAGCCTTTCTACAACCACAATAAGCTACAGCCAACATAGGAAAAATACCCCAAGAGTCAGCGAGAGCAGGGGTGGAAGATGACTCACAGGTGGATTACACGACAAAAGACATTGGAATGGACATGACTATGCATCGGATACGTGACTCAGTGAGGGAAAGGGGCGTGGACCTATCCTCTAGGGCTAAAACTAGCAGCATTCAGGGTAAGGTGAGCTCATCTGTGGAGGTAAAAGGTAGTACAATAGTGGGCAAGATGCTTCAGGTTTGTCCTTGTGGCTGGCAGAAAGTAACATCAAATGCCTTAAAACTCATCAAGGAAGGAAGAGGTGTTTAACAGAGGAAGGACAGAGTGGCCGCATCGATCAGTACTTTTAAAGAGGTCAGTCGAGTCAGTCGGGTGATGTCCAGCGGCAGGTAGAAAACCACAGTTCGCAGGATATCAGTAACACTGCACCTGAGGAGGAGGAGGTAGGAGGTGGCAGAGCTTTCGGCCCAATCCGGCGAGGGTGGTTTTGAGTCCGTTCAGACCTGCCACCCTGGCTCTGCTTCCTCTTTCCCTTTTTTTTTCTCTTTCTTTTTCTATTACTGCTCTCTGGCATTCATATTTAAGTCATAATTGCTGATCAGTGACCCTAGGATCCTCAATGAGTGCTTATCCTTTTCTGGAGCACAAATTTCTTGTGTTTTAGTTGAATTATATTTGCTCTTCCCCTAGGGAAGGGCGAAGTGGTCAAGAGCACTCTGGCCAATATAAGAGAAAAATATTTTCACAGGCTACAAATTATCGTCCAACTCAAGGAAAAATACGTTTTATATTTGAGGATCATTTAAAAAATACATTAATATCATATACCAGTAATCAAATTTAGAAAATGTGATGGAGTAATTATAATGACTGGATTATTTAATTTCATGGCTAAAGAAATATACTATACTTGCTGCAATGATCCCAATTACTGTCATTTCAGTGACTGTGCGTCTCCCTGCTGACAAGTACATTTACTCAAGTACTGTACTTAGTGCAACTTTTAGTTACTTTTACTTTACTTGAGTATTTTGATATCATGTCACTTTCCACTTATACTCCACTACACTTCAGAGAGAAATATTGCACTTTTTAGTACTTTACATGTTAAGATTTTTGTGCCAAACCATTTTAAAATATACAAGTGCAGCTGAAACAGTTATTCAATTAATTATAAAATTAATGGGCAACTATTTTTATTATTGTGTTGTTCAGTTTTCATGCAAAAAAAATGCTTCCAGCTTCTCGCACAAACTTTAAGTATGAAGACCTGTTGATTTTCCTTTTAATTATTTTTGATTTGTTAAATGTATTGATTTTTTTCAAAAACATGGGAGGAAAGCAGTAAGTAACAAAAGAAAAATACACTCAAAAATTAGCAATAGATTAGTAAAATGCACAGAAAATTAAAAACAAAATGTTAAAAAACAAAGGGAAAAGAATAATAAAGTAAAACAATTAGGAAACAACCTGGAAAAAAAAGTGATTCAAGTGTATAATAATTCTGAAATCGAATTTTAAGAATGTAATACTGATAATTACAAATTTAGCTTTCCCATAGCTCTTTAAAAATCATTTTCTAAATATACCAATTTCTCACAGTCAGTGGTGTATTTCACGTTTTTATTTCTTTTTTTTTTCGTAATCTGACCAATTTACTCAGGGTTCACAGGTTTAACTGTTTATGAAGGATGTCTGAGCACAGCACAAGGAGAAGTGATGTCACTCAGGGTTTCAAAGGGTTAAGAACATTCGGGTTGAGATTTAAAAGCTTTGAATACCTTGCAGTCTGTTAGCCAGCTCCCTTGTAAAAAGGACATTAGCTAGTTTACTTTGTGAATAGCTTCTCCACGGGTGGTAATCTTTCTCCTGATGTATGTCGTCAAAACGGATCTGACCTGTTGAACAAAAGCACAGATGTGGTATTCAACATTAAATGAGACTGAAAAGATAGAATTCCTGAGAGAGAATAAAAACCTCAGAAGGGAAACAGAAAAGAGAAAAGCTGTACCTCTTTCATGAGCTAAACTGGAGACGTTGACGACGCGGCTCGGAGCCGACTTCTTCAGCAGATCCAGCAGGCAGTTTGTTAAAAGGAAGTGGCCCAGGTGGTTGACGCCAAACTGCATTTCAAAGCCGTCTTCAGTAAGCCATCTTGGACAGCTCATAATGCCTAAAAGTCATAAATAAGAGTCTCAGAACTGTTGGCATATGACACATATCCCCAGCATCAGGGGTCAGATGTGGCTCATAAACCTGCCTGCATTATTGATGAGAACATCCAGCCTCTCTTCACTCGCCAGAATGTCTCTGGCGAGTTGTCGCACCGACTGTAGAGACGCCAAGTCCAGCTTTTTCACAACAACGTTGTCATTTCCGCTCCTCTTCTTCACCTCCTCTGCAGCTTTATTAGCTCTGTCCATGTCTCTGCAGGCCAGGATGACCCTCGCACCTGAAATAAAGCAGCAAACCTCTAACCTAAATCAGTTATTAAAAGGCTACAATATAAAACCAGGAGAAGTCACTGACCCCTTCTGGCCAAGTCAACAGCCGTTTCTTTTCCAATCCCGGTGTTGCCTCCAGTGATCAAGACAGTCTTTCCATCCAACAAGGCTTTGCTGCGACACGCTCTACCTGCCATCCATGTCTTCACGCCAAACAGTCCCACTCCTGTAAATAAGTACTCACACAGTTATGAAATAAACGTCCATCTTTCATAGATAGCCATGAAAACTGCTCACAAGAATGCAGCTTTTTATTTTGTACCAAAATATCCTGAAATGTCAATGTTTTTTTAAAGTGTTTTAAATTACAGGCAGCTATTTTCTTAATTAATTGTTTCTGTAATTTTTAATTTCAACATTTGGTCCCAGCCTACCAAACAACTTTATTTATTTATGTATGTATTTTATTTTATTTATTTTTCACCTCAGTAAGTAGGGTAAATGAAAACAGCTATAGCTATATTAAGGGTATCAATGTAGTCTGTGGGACATTTTTTCAATATTTGTTGATATTTCATTAAAGATGAAAACTTTTATCATTTGTTTTTACTATTTAATCATGCCTCTGAATGCTGCTGCTATAAAACTCAGTAGAAAATCTGTTTTGCGTGCTTTCATATGCTTGTTTTGTCTGTTTGTATAATTCCGTTTTGTCTGTTTGTTTGTTTGTTTGTTTGTTTGTTTGTTTTGGTAATGCATGTATTAACCTGTGCCCTTTTTTAAAAGGCACACAATGTAAATTTAGCTTTATTGTGTCTTTATGCTTGACAGTTAATTTCAGTGTCAGGACTTGGCGACTGTGCTCTTGTGTTTACCTGTATTGTTGTCAGATCTATGTCTTTCCATCCCTCTATAATAACAGGGTTTGATTGTTGTCTCTGTGTTAACTATATGGTCACATGATTTAGTCTTCTGTGTTACTATTATGAGAGCTCACAATGTTTATTCTAAGGATGGGCTGATATTAAATAGCCGATGTTGCAGCTGTGCTCCAATGCAGCAGTAACAGAAGAACAAAGCAATAGAGGAACATGTCAAATGATTTCCAAAAACACTTGAACACAATCTAAACTTGATGCAAAATGATTAGACATTAAACTGGCAGTTTCTAAGCATGCAGTCCTCCTCAGTGTATTACTGTCTTAGCACCGTTTATTATCAACGCACAGATAAGCTAAGAGCAAAAATACTATCAAAGCCAGAAATAAATAAATAATAGAGTCAATGAATAATTTAGCCTACCTGTTACTGTGACCACAGCAATAGTTTTAGGATACTGAAAAACAAATGATCTTATCGCTGTGAAGGTCTGCATTTTCCTGCTAATCCTCAGACTATTTATACAACTGAATTAAAGTCCGATCGCAGCGTCTCCTCTGTATCTCTGTAATAACACGGTCCTTCTCGCGTAAGAAACAAAAGAATACCGCAAACCCACTATTAATGTCCTCAATAACAGCTCAGACTTAGCTTTGGTCCAGCTACATAACACAAACATGCGGCCCTCCTCCCGGAAGTACCGCCCACCGTCGTCCTACACAAGAATCCGATTGGTTATTCAGCGTAATTATTTTCTAAATTATATTTGGAAGAAAATTGAACTATTGAACAGTGTGCTTGCTCGGTGGCTCTGACATCTAAAAAAAGGGAAAAATTCTGATTCTGATTATTATTATTATTGTTAATAATTATAATAGTAATAGAAGAAAGGGAAGCGAAATAATACGCGCTTATAAACTAAAAGAAAAAATAAAATGAAATATAAATAAAATGGAAACAATTACAAAGCATAAAGGGGGAGTTCCCCTCACTATCTCACATATTGGATCCATAACTGCAGAACGCAGCTTCATTATATGTTTTTCTTTCTTTTTTTTTTTTTTTTTTTTGGTACTTAGTATTCAGGGGTAACACATTTATTGACAACTGCAAGAATGTTAAAATTTCTCCTAAAACCTAGTGGAAGCCATTGTTGGTGATGATGTTTTATGACCATTGATGGCTGGGTTGGATGATGATGACCAAACTCCAGGTTTCAGATTATTCTGTCACAATTTTACACACTCTATTATAAATTGTCATCGTGGTTTTAAACATCCGTTTTGCAAAGTAATGTGTTATGTTTTGTGTATTTAATCATATTTTGAGTAAATTGTGTTCAAGTCTGCATTTGTTCTGTTTCCTCTACTTCAAGCTATATTCCCCTTTTAGAAACAATAACGTTAAAACAGAAGTTGTAATATACTTTGACATTGCTATAAAAATGTTCATCATCATCATCTGAAATCAACTTCCAATAATTCTCCAGCAGAGGTCGCTGCAGGTACATAAACACAGTCTCTGTGCCTTCTCGTGGTGCCCAGTAGATGGCGCACATTCATCATTTTATTATGGGGTTTTATTATATATCCAGTTAACACTGGCAAAGTTCTTAATTTAGAATCAAATTATATCCCAAACTCCTAAGAACAAATTCAGATGTGTCTCTGCTGCTGTACAAGCAAACAAAAGACGAAGCAGCACCGAGATGACAGTAATAACAGCATTACAGCCTCAGATCTGAATTAACGACTGCTCAGAGCTGCGGCTGAATAACTGACTTTTTGTATAAAACAAGTTTTTTTTTATCTGTTGGATCAATAAATTATTCCATTTTTAAAGCACAATGGAATATTTTCCCATTATTAGTGTGAACGGGGACTTCTCAAGGAGCTTTGACCTTGGGGTTCACATGGTGACACATGAGAGGGTTTATAGAGAACTGAGTGTCTGTGAAGGTGAGCAGCACACTGTTTACTCACCAAAGGGTCAAAAGTCAAAAGATTATGTAAGTGGCACTGTCTCTTGTCTGACTGCAATAACCTGTTTTACATGCTTTTATTACAAGTGCAGGGAAAGAAACTGGGCATTTTAAGGACTAGAACAGCTGACAGCCTCTATAATGTCATAAACACAAACTGAGTAATGTTATGTTTTCGATACAGTTCAAAATATTGCATGTTTTTACAGACTTTTTTTTTTTATCTGGATGTTGCATATGTAACCTTTGTGAATGCAGGCCCCTATTCTCAGATGAAATGTTCTTCAGAGGTGACCTGGTTGTCTCTACACCACGGGGCTCATCATGTGACCATGCTGCACACTTCCCAATCTCTCTCCCAGTATGGTAACCTTCCTGTGCTAAAATTAGAGGGCCCTCTGCCGAGACTTAGGAATGTAACTATCCTGTACCCAACCTGCAGGTGGTAGGGGATCTCAATAAATTTCTATTTTTAATGTCAACTTGAGATAACTCCTGCTTCACTATAAGAAGTATCTGAGCTTTTTTTACTAATAAAATAAACCCTCTTAGGTTATGCTTGTTTTTAAAAAAGAAAAGTATTGCTTTGGGCAAATCTCTTCATCATTTGAAGATTCTGGCTTCCTTTTTGCTTAGTGGCGCACATAATTTTTTTTCATAGCTAAATCTATTAATATTTATATAATATAATATATCTATTAATATTTTCACAAAGTTCAATAAACAACAACTTAAGTCTAAATTCTTGTTTGTGTTGTACGTCGCTTTGGATAAAAGCGTCTGCTAAATGAAATTGTAGAATTGTAGAATTGTAGAATTGTAGAACAACATAAATGTATAAAATTATGCTGCACACTGTCCAAGGAATGTTTGCTGGATTTTTTTTAATAAAAGGTAAACAACTACTGTGTATCTGAAGGTTCTCTTATATTTGTTATCCACATTTGCAAATGTAACCAAATAGCCTTTTCATCATTTCAGTTGTAAATCATTTTTAAACATGTTTTTGCATCCTGCTAAACTTACTGTAGCCTGCACACAGTACATTCATTCTGCAGACCAGCTTTATTAATTTTGTGCACATTTTACTTACAGTCAGTCTTGTAAGTTGTTTCCTGAGGCATATAAATGTATCATTACAATTAGTGTTTTCGTTTATTTTGTTGGTTTTTTGTTATGTTGAGTTATCCTAATTTTCTTTGCTGTGTAATAATTACATGTGTGTGCATTTCAGTGGGTTCTCATCTTCTGATACATAGTCCCCTTCCAGCACATATGATGCATTTATCTTGTGAAAAATAAGTCCTAAAGAAAATAATGAAACAACTGGAGGAATTCTGTCAGAATCAGAATCAGAATCAGAAAAAGATTTATTGCCAGCTATAGTTAACACAATACAAGGAATTTGTTCTGGTGGGTTGGTGCAACATAAATATAGAAAAAAACCCAGATAAAATAGAAGATACAAATATAAAATATAAAAAGTACGAGTCTAGCAGTGCAAAACAAAACAAGTAACACAAGTAACAGTGTAACAGTGCAAGAAACAGAACCATGGAATTAAAGTGTTATATACAAGAATGGTTTGAGTGCAAGATATATATTGATATTTACATTGAAATTCACATTTATACAGGTTTGAGTGCAACTTTAAAAACATTGCATTGGATTTTTGTCCTTAAAAGATTGTTTCCTCAACTAACTTACATCTTCAAGGCAACTTTCCACCACTTACCATTAGTGTACATTTACTATATTAAATTATACTGTCTGCATCACAATAGGTCCTATCAACCCTTAGTAAGGAGGAGAAGGGACAGTCAAGTATATGATATTGTGGGAATTCTAAATTGATTTTGTTTTTTTTTTGTTTTTTTTTAATAGAGGCATTATAATAGCCCTGCAAACACACATCTGAGTACAGGAGTAATTCAACAAGCTACATGGGAAATGTGTTGGCACATTTTTTAAGGGGATTTCTACGCTCTTCCTAAAGGAGCACTGATTTTACACAAGGGGATGGAGTAGGCAACCATTAGAGTGCGCCTTTAAAGGTCCAGTATGTTGGATTGAGTGACATCTGACAGCATGGTTGCAGAACTGAAACTTCTCCCGTGTGCCGAGCATGTAGGAGAACAACACTGGCCAATGTGAGAACGTGAATAGTGCTATCTAGAGCCAGTGTTTGGTTTGTCTGTTCTGAGCTAATGTAGAATAATATGGTATATGGAGTACAAAATTACCAGAATGTTTCTGGGATAATTGGCACAGCTTCTGCACATTGTGGTCCTTAGAGCAAGCGTACTAAAGACTTGCTGAGGCCAAGCATGGCCAAACGGCTAACTTCCAGTTTCCAGTTTTGTCCTCCGTTGAATTGAATGGGGATAAAATGAATCATTCTAGACTTTAGAAATGTTACCACAGCAAAGTGATCAAATCCTGATGGTGAAATTAGTCATTTTGCAATAGTTGTGATGCTCAGTAAAATGTATCCACTGATTTACAGATGTCTCTTTTGCCATGTAAGTCAGTGGCATAAAGTCCTTTAGGACCGCAGGGCATGTGGTGATTACAGTTCAGTTCAGTATATTTCTGGTGAGTACATTTGATCTGGTGTGATTACAGCTTGGCCACTACAAAATTGGCTTCATAGTCTGGTGCACTTCTCAGGGGCCTGATTCAGAGATACAAATGGTTCATTCTGTGGTAACAAAAACACAGTTCTTATTGTCAGCTGATTATGAATTAATGAAAACATAGCTAAGGTGGCTTATTCTTTGCTTACCTACAGTTTTCTTGTTAAATCATAAAAATATGTTCAATGGCCTTCTAATGCCTCTCTGTCATCCACAGTCATCTCAGAAGTTTCACTTCTATGTAACCACATGTGGTTTGTCCCACCTCTGGCTCATGCAAATGTATAACAGGATCAGCTGGCTGAAACTGTTGGAGAGATACTGAAAGACTAGTTCATACAAAACTGGAAAAGTGAGCTCAGAAATATGATATATATATCATGCTATTTGTAATTTTCAAGTACACACAACACCAGAATTCCTCAATTCACTGAAAGACATAAAATGTTAGAAACCAGAGGATCTGCAACCTCTGCATATTTTGTTTGAATGTCAGAATATAAGCTTAATAAAGTATAGAGAAAGGTTTATGCTAAAGTATCATTCAAACCGTTAATTTTGTCAAAAGTTTTCTGTTAACTAGGTGCTTTTTTGAAGAATGTCCTTCCTTTGTTTAAATCTTATTAGATGTATTTTAGCCATGCGGTGTGCCATTGTTATATTATTTCTGTATGTAATGTTTGTGCTCCGTACAATGTGATATGACCTTAAGTTAAGTAAATGAAATCAAATGAAAGAAAAATCGATGTCTGACATTTCTGCAGCCATTTCTACAGTATAAATTGTGAGGGAAGAAATCAAAAATCAACATTTTCATTTGGGCCTTTAAAAAGCAGCAGTGAGTGCAGACGGTGACCTTCGGTTTAGGTCATGCAGCCACGAGAGACTCACAGTTAACCTGCTCTGTGCTGTTGTCTAGACGCTGCAAAGTTAGCCGCTATTTTCTGTCGGTCCCTCCTCTGAGTCTGTGTGGCTCTGACGTTGCAACCAGCGTGTCCCGGCGGTGAGGCGAAGAAGGGCGGTGCTGCCTCCGCTGCTGACTATATTGCAGAGAGCCTCAGAGCGCTTTGCCCCCTCTCTGCTCTGACTTTCGTCGAGTGTCAACCACTGCCTCCAAGTGAACCGGGCCAACATGGCTGGATATTTGAAAGTCCTCAGCTCTCTGTCCAGATCCGCCGCTGCTTTTTCCAGAAACCCCGCGGTGATTGCACCGGCTGCGAATTGTCAGCAACAAAGAAACTGTGAGTGGGGAGAGATAACCGGGGTCATATTCAGCATCACTTTGTTAACGTGTAATCTTTATGTTAGGATACTGCATTGTTACATCCAGCTTAAATTTGCTACTGTAGCGACAAAAAACGCGAGTAGTGAGAAGCCGGTGCGGACGAGCTAACGCTGCTAACGTTCTGTTAGCTAAGTTGCGCGTGCGGTTAATGTTAGCCGGGGATGCTTTTAATGGTATTAATGGTTTTGTGAGCTTAAGAGCAATGATGCTCCTAACAGCTCCCAGTGGTTTAATGGTCGTTTTATACCCGGCCGAGTACCGGTTGTTTACATTATCAATAGGCTGTAAACGTCGAGATATGACGGCCGAGAAGGCGAAGCGAGCAGCCGGGGAGAGCTCTCTTTGTCTTCCCCTTCTAAAGTTTGGGGGTGACCGCGGTTAAGATATCATAAATGAATGACATGTTAACTGTCAGAAATACTACAAGCAAAACAAATGTGTGTGGGTAAGTTTACACCCGCTCCCTTTCCCGAGAAGACATAAATCATGGGGGAAATTAGCGGTGCAAAAACTGGCAGGAGATGAATAAATGAATCTTCCGTTTTTACTGACTGTGCGGACATTTTATCGCTCGCCGCCCGGGGCTAGCTTACAGTAAAAAAACTCAAAATAGAGTCAAATCAGTTATCCAAATCCACCCAGAGGAGCTGCTCTTCAGCCATCATGTCATTAGTGTCACACTGTCTTAGAAAACTTTTACCAAGGTCAGCCACCGCATACGAGTCTCCGCCGTAGAGAGCAATGGCTGCCGGTGCCCGTCTGTCCTACATAATGTTTTCCATCTGGGTTTCATTCACAGCAGAGTCAAGTGCTGCACATTTCACCACATCCGACCCCTGTATTTTCACTGTAAAACCATGTGCGGCTTTTTAGTTTTGTGTTAAACGTTCACAAATTAGACTTTTATGTATATTAGTGTTAAGAGGGCAAACCACATTTAGATGCTTTTTATGGTCTGAGATTTGGGATCCAGAGTCATCACGTGGGCTCTGCAGTCATCCCAAATTTCATACAGCAGCAGTTTGTAACTATTAAAGCCCTTGTGTTGTGGATTGCATGTCTCTATGCAACCACAACTAGCAGCAGCAGTTAGTGTTTACAAAGCAGTGGGTCACATGAAGGGTACTTTGACTCAAAGAGTGATTTAATCAAGTTGTCATTTGAGCTTTGTAGTGTACCTTGCTGTCAGTGGTGAATGATATTAGCCCAGTTTGCACCAGCAGGAATATCTCCACTAGATAAACAATGCACTGCCACTACTTTTAAACTCTTAATATGTTGACATACACCTATGGCAGCACTGTGACTGCATTTTGTTTGTGGTTTAATTTAGAAATCATCACAGAACACAAATCAGTGAGTTAAAAGTTGAATTGAGAGTACAGTTTTCTTATTATTGCAGTCACAAGTTGCATTGTCGTTGCTGACAACTGTTTGCGGCAATTACATGCCCTTTAAATTTACAGTGCTCATAAAATTGACCAGCATGCTGTTTCTTCTTTGTGCTGGATTTTACAAAGCCAAGGAGCAATGCTCCTGTTATTCTCCAATTTACATAATAAACTTTTAAAACCTTGCATCGCTGTAGCTTTCTGTTTTGTTTTTTTTGTCAGTAGAGCTTAACCCTTCATTAACTGACTTTCTTGAAATGTCTTGCCTGCTGCTTAGTTTTAGTCTTTTTGTTTACCTGGTGATTGATAGGATTAAAACAAAGGAGTTTAAAACTTGCCTCCCTCTGTTGAAAGTTAACCAAGGAGACTAGCCAGACAAAGGTTATTGCGGTCATCTTGAGAAGCCATGCATTGTTTGAGACTGTGACTGCCTCGGCTTAATGTATAGAGCACAAGTAATGTTTTACTCATAAAAATGATCTTGCTATCCAACCTTGCAGTGCAGTTCTCACATTAGTAGTAAATAATGTGTGTTTACAGTGGATTTAAAACAGTTAAAAAATGAAAGTTGGCACTGATTGTGAGGCCAGATTGTTAGTTGTTTACTTATTCTTTAATCAGATATTTCTATTTCTATTTCTATTTCTATTATTTTTGAATAGATTCTACATTTAGGGAAATTCTTTTACAGCTGTTTCAGACAAAACAACATTTAATACTAAGGCATTTAAGACAAAATGACAATACTCAAAGTTTTGTTTTGGTATCAGAGCTGAAACCAAGGCATTGTATAGTGTGAAAACATCTTGAACGGCAACTAATCCTTGTCAAAGTTATGTCTAGACTAAGTCTCCATAGACTTGTTTTTAATTCTTAGTTTGCTCTTCTGTTTTATCGACATGCTAAGCTGTGGATCTAGTATGATTTTCTGTGTAACTGTGCCATTTTATACATTGTTGTATATTTCTTCCACTGACTGTGTTCATCTGAAGTCACCTATAGAAGGAAAAACATTGTTGCAGGCTCAGCTGCATGTGTGAATGATGTGGCAGGCGGACCCACATGACTTTGTTTCAGCTCACCCTTCAGGGTCCAGTTTGTGATGCATTCAGAAGTTACATAACCCACTCAGCTCCCTCCCGTGCTCCCCTCCCCCTTGCGCTGTGATAGTGGAGCCCTGTTTTAGCAGATCTAGGTTAGACTAGTCAGAAATTATGCCAGTAACAGCAGCTGTTAATGACTCACCCATGATGCACTGCAGCAGACACTAAACTGTTCCAATAGCAGGTGGAAAGTCACAGTCTTTTATTGAATTACCTAAATCCAGTTTACTTTCTCCACTCATGAGGTGCTTAATGTTTCCTGATCATAAAACATAACTGTTAATATTTCTATTGGAAAAATATATAATCTGTTTGGTTATTGATTTCACCACATTATTGGAGCACAGACCTATTTTGTGAACAGATAGAGCAACAGAATGTCACGTGCAGTGAAAGTGAGACTTAACCATTAATTGTGCTAGGTCTAAAGGTTTGATTTTACTCACTTCTGCAGCACTGCTTCTCTCATGCATTGGTCTGATCAGCTTTGATTGGACGGACAGATCAATTATCCACCTTGTGTCTCGAACTCCTCATAAGGATAGTAATCAGTCACATGCATATATGCTAGGGGTCCACCGATATTGGCTTTTCAGGGCCTATAACCATATTGATTATTAGTAATTAATGAGACCGATAACCAATATTTGGAGCCGATATGCATTTACAATAAAAATGAAAATATTTCTGTCAAAATTTAGAATGTGGACTATAATAAACTCCAACACAAAACTTTGTTTAAATGCCTTTAGCAAACGTTTAATCAAAACTCACACTTTCGGCATCAAATAAAGCAAGTTCCCAGCAACTTTTTTTTTTATAAGGGCAAATAAAAATTCAAAGTTCCTCCTGATTGGTCATCTAATGTACGCTTGTCAACCATCCACACCCAAGCTGATCTTAGTTGGACTAAATCTTGCTACATTTGTTGATGTGAGGTGTCAAATTAGTCAGCAGAAGTAGTAACACTCATAGCTAACACGTTTGCTTTTATTATTTCTTTCTGTCTGCTTCATGCTTTTATGTAACATGATTGTAACATAAAGGTCACAACTGCTATGAGGTTATTTTCAGTGCTTCATGGACACCATGTCTCGGCAGGGCTCGTGTATCATGCTTGGAGCATGGGAACAAAGCGGAGACTGTTTTGACAGGTGTTACCAAGGCTTTATAATCCTGACTAGGTCAAATGTCTTCACATAGCCTACATGGAGGTTTGATATTTTATTAAATGAATTTAAGGAAATGCTGGTTGCGTAATAATTCCACCATGCTCCTTATGTTTACTTGCATTATTCTAGGAAGGCTTTGGGTAGCAGTGGGGGAGCATTAACTTGGCTGGGAAATCTGAGAGTCACTTGATCCTCTGCACCTCCCCCTGTACTTTTCTATTCACTCAAATGGTCCTGCTGGCAGGACTCTCACACACTGAGCAGATATGATTAGAGACACTAATCTACGTCGATCCAACAGGAAAGCAAAGATGTTAAGAGACCGAGTTTAGATGTGTTTAAAAATACAAACTCTGAAAAGTGGTAAATTTTATAAAAGTAAAATAATGCACACATTTTGAGAAAATAACATTCAGGAAACCAAGTGGGTTTTTTTCTATAAATAATAACATGGTTTGTAGGGTAAAATTATAGACTGAAATAGTTAAATCTTTTAGCAGTTATGTAGTTGTAGACCTTATTCTTGGATGGGTTGCAACTACAGATTACCCCTGTGGAGTTTTCGGTGACTAGTAGCTCTGCACTGCACCCTGCAATGTAATGCCGACAGATTCACGCTATTCCACTGATAGACTGCCTAATAGAGAGTAATGTGCCAAGAAATGTTGCTGACAAAATGCAGCAAATAAAATACAGGGAAAACCTAAATGTAAACGATACAAGTTTAAAAATATTTAATTCCAATGAAAAAACTGGCTTTGCTGTTGTTTTATGAGGAAAGAAATGCACTCAACGCTGTTGTTAGCCAAAAGTGCCAAGAAATGCAGCATACATTTGTTTACAAGAAAACAGCACGTTTATTAGTATCCATATACCTATTGAGTATTTTTGAAAACTTCTCCCATGTGCCATTTGTGTAGGAGAACTATGGTGGCCAAAGCTAAAAAGGCAACAAAAAAAAAAAACAAATTGCCCTGTCTAGGGCCAATGTTTGTTGTGTCCATTCTGGGCTACTGTAGAAACACCATGGCTGACACTGTGGAAGAGGACCAGCTTCGTGTGTAGATATAAAAAGCTTGTTCTTAATTAAACTCAGTGATTCCTTTTTTATAGGTGTTTTTAAACTAATTAAAATACAGATATGATTATTATATATACCATTTCTACCAATAGATGCCCTGAGGTTCTGCACATGGGACCTTTAAAAGACTGAAACACAGTAATGGTTAGAGGTTTCTGATCAGAGCTGGAACAGTTTTGAAAGATATTTAACTGGCAACTTTTCCAATAATCAATGAATTGTTCCATTTCATTTTTTAAGGAAAAATGTCAAACATTCACCTGTCCTTGCCTCTTAAATGCGAGGATTTGTTGCTTCTGACTTATGTAACTGCATATCATTGATTTGGGCTGTCGGTGAAACAAAACAAGACATTTCAAGATTTCACCTTGGACCGTAATGATTATTTTTCACTTTTTTGACACCTTGTAGACTAAATAATGACTCAGTTAATAGAGAATTGGCAGATTAATTGTGAGTGAAAATAATCTTTAGTTGCAGAAGTATTCATGGGGCACAGCAAATGCAAAGGAAATGGAAAGCAGAAAACATAAGTGTCTGTCCTCAGCAGCGAGCCTGAAAACAGGATCTCTTAGTTTTTCCAGTCAATCCTGTGTTTGTGATTGTTGCTCAGCAGTTTTTGAGTCTTGAAATATATGTATTTTTGTTGCGAATGAAATACTGCTCATACTTGAACTGTTCTGTGTGTGATTAACAGATGCCGACAAACGCATCAAAGTGTCCCAGCCGGTGGTGGAGATGGACGGAGATGAGATGACCAGGATCATCTGGGAGTTCATCAAAGAAAAGGTGCGAAAGCAGCGTCCGGGGTAAACTCACAAACAGTGGTGGGTGCCTCAGAGGACGACCAGCCCACGCTGCTGGTCTATTTTTGTATGGCAGACTGGCACGTGGATGTGAGGGGAGGTTTTTCTGTGGGAGATTATGTATGTATGATGCTGGGGGAGGGGCTCTGATGATGTTTCATTCAGTCACTGGCTGATTGCCCCGCAGAGAACAGATGGCTCAGCTGGCTCGTGAATAAAACGTGGAGAAGCATGAGATAAACTCCCTGAATTTTTTCTGAGATACATTGTTCACAGTGAATGTGTAATTCACAATAATGATGTCATGCAAAGTAACAGGCACGTTTTACACTGCATTATGCATACATCATGAAGTGGATTTGTTGAGCTAAATTTGGGGATTTTTGAACATTAAGTCTCATTTTAATTTAAATTGATTTGATCAGTTCAGAAAACTGAACTGTATATACTTTCCTAGACAGCAGATCTGTGTAGATGTTGTAATAAATTGTAGATATTTATAAATGTTTTTGTTCTTTAGCTCATCCTGACCAATGTCGATGTTGAGCTTAAGTATTATGACCTGGGTCTGCCATACCGTGACCAGACTGATGACCAGGTCACCATCGACTCTGCCCTGGCCACTAAGAAGTACAGTGTGGCGGTGAAATGTGCCACCATCACACCAGACGAAGCCAGAGTGGAAGGTCTGTATGAACCTGTGTTGTCATGATAATAACATTTCTCATTTTTGATACAAGACCTTGAAAAATATTGATATTCAATGCCTTTTTCAGTACAATAGGGAAGATTTGACACAGAGGGCATGCAATTTTTTTTATTTAAAGAAAAATCTAACAAGGCTAAAATCTGACAATGTCAGCTTTTCTTTTCTTGGTTAGTAGCAGAGAGCAGCAGAATGACTGTAGTGAACACTAAGCAATAAAAGAGAGGGAAATAGTTCCGCTGGTACCACTATATTGACACTATGGGAAATTATTATTAATATGGTTTCAAGTGATCAGAATCAATGCATCCATTGTTGGCTGTGCAACTTCACTGGTCTCGTGATTCGATTCAATTACGATTATGTCAATGATTGGACTTGCTATCATGATGCATTGCATCCTAAATTTTCTATATTAATGCACATGGCTCCTTTTTCATCAATAAATACAAGCAGTCAGCTAGCTCCGTCCCACAATTCAATGTGATGTTGCTTCCACAAAGTACTGTTTTCTACCGGGAAGTTCTTTTGAATTGTTGAACTTTATTGTCCAGCTTTGGCAGGAAAATCAACAAGCAATGTTACATGGCGATAAACGATTATGAGCTGTATCAGCTGCATCAATGCAGAATTGTCAACATCTGCATCGTGGTGGCCCAGTGGTTAGCACTGTTGCCTCACAGCAAGAAGGTCTCGGGTTTGAGTACAGCATGTAGCAGGTCCTTTCTGTGTGGATCTACAGTGCCTATCATAAGTATTCACCCCCTTTGATGTCTTACCCTTTTATTGCTTTCATAAATCAATCATGGTCAATAAAATTTGGCTCTCTTAACACAAAAATTTATTGGAAAAAACTCTTTAATGTCAAAGTGAAAACAGATTTATCTATAAAGTAATGTTAATGAAAGAAAATTATATAAATAAAAATAATTGTTTGCATAATTATTCACCCCCTTTTTAATTTAATGGTCTAATTCAATAGAGGTCCATCAAATTGTTGCCAATAGTCTCACAATTAGTGAAATGAAGATCATCTGAGTGGTGTGGGTGTGTTTCAAGTGATTGAGTTGTAAAACACCTGTGTCTGAAGGGTCCAGAGAGTGGTTGATCAGTATTCCTGGCTACCATTACACCATGAAGACAGAAGAACACTCTAAGCAACTCAGGGAAAGGGTTATTGAGAAGTACAATTCAGGGGATGGTTACAAAAAAATTTCCAAGGCACTGAACATCCCCCGGAGTTCAGTGAAATCAATTATCAAGAAATGGAAGGAATATGGCACTTGTGTAAATCTGCCTAGATCAGGCCGCCCTCGTAAACTGAGTGACCGTGCAAGTAGGAGACTAGTGAGAGAAGCCACCAAGACCCCTACAACTACTCTGAAGGAGTTACAAGCTTCAGCTGCTGAGATGGGAGAGACTGTGCATGTAGCAACTGCTGCCCAGGTTCTTCACCGGTCAAAGCTTTATGGGAGAGTGGCAATGAGAAAGCCACTGTTGAAGAAAAGTCATATTAGATCTCGACTACAGTTTGCCAAAAAGCACGTGGAAGACTCCACGGTCAAGTGGAGGAAGATTCTTTGGTCTGATGAGACCAAAATTGAGCTTTTTGGCCATCAGACAAGACGTCATGTTTGGCGGAAACCAAACACTGCACATCACCAAAAACACCCCATCCCCACTGTGAAGCATGGTGGTGGCAGCATCATGCTGTGGGGATGTTTCTCAGCAACTGGACCTGGAAGGCTTGTAAAGATAGAGGGCAGAATGAATGCTGCAAAATACACTGAAATCCTGGGGGACAATCTTTTTCAGTCTGCAAGAGAACTACGACTTGGGAGGAGATTTATTTTCCAGCAAGACAATGATCCAAAACATACTGCAAAAGCTACACAGGAATGGTTAAAAAAGAACCAGGTAAATGTTCTGGAGTGGCCGAGTCAAAGAGAATTTGCGGCTGGACTTGAAAAGGGCTGTTCATGCCCGATACCCGCGCAACCTGACAGAGCTTGAGCAGTTTTGCAAAGAAGAATGGAGCAAAATTGCAGTGGGCAGATGTGCAACACTGATTGAGACCTATCCACACAGACTCACTGCTGTGATTGCAGCCAAAGGTGCATCTACTAAATACTGACTTGAAGGCGGTGAATAATTATGCAAACAATTATTTTCATTTATATAATTTTCTTTCATTAACATTACTTTATAGAAATCTGTTTTCACTTTGACATTAAAGAGTTTTTTCCAATAAATTTTTGTGTTAAAAAAGCTAAATTTTATTGACCATGATTGATTTATGAAAGCAATGAAAGGGTAAAACATCAGAGGGGGTGAATACTTATGATAGGCACTGTATGTTAGATCAGGGCTCCTGTCAGTGCTCCCGACCAAGGCACTGGCAGTAGATCTGGAGCCGCTCCCCGAGCACCGCACATGGCTGCTCACTGCTCCGTAGACGATAGGTTAAAAGTTTTTTTTTTGGAAAATCCTGCACAGTATATCTTTAACTGCTTGAATGTTAATGGAACTGTAGTTAAGACTCACTTCAGGATTTCAGAGCTTTTAGATTTAAGTCCCTTAATTCCACAGATTGAGATAGAATAGTTTTAGCAGGTTTCATGGAGGAAAATGGTCACAGCAGAGAAATGAAATGTATTTTCAATATAAACAATTAAAAAGGTCTTTGGAAAGTGGAACTCTGATTTGACTGTAAAAGGATTAAAGCAGTCTGAACTGAAAGCAGTATCAAATGTGCAGTCAGAGGCCTGTGTTGGCTGCTGCACAGTGCTGACTGCAGCAGACATCAAAACTTTGGGATGCAAGGCTACAACGTTTAAAGATTTATCAAGGCATGTTGAGTTTAGTTAAGAATCGGAGTGTTTAAGAAACCTAGACAAAATAAAGTAAAAAATCTGCCATTTTCCTGTCTTCAATCTTATTTGTGTTTTAATTTTACAATGCTTAAAAACAAACTGGAGGATCCAAGTCGAATTATATGAATTATTAATGCACAGATGTTTTAGGCAGATGCCTGTTGTCTGTGTGCAAATGCCAGGTGCATCTACAGTGAACATGCTGCACTAGTAATTGGTAATGTTAAAATGTAAGCTTATCAACCACATTCACTGGCAGAGAACGTGACTTTTGGAGCCCAACCAAAATATGTCAGCTGATAAATGACAGTTCATTTCCACCACTCTATAATTTGTTGAGGGAGTTTATTATTTTAACATCAAAACATTTGGCCCAATACATTTCTTGGTTTAGATTTTTAGAAAAGCAAATTTAAGAGAATTAAATCTCAAATATAAATGTAGGGATGAGCCTTAAAGATGCTGTACATCCTTTTCTACAGCAGTGCTTTCTGTGTTTTTATATTCAGAGTTCAGCCTGAAGAAGATGTGGAAGAGCCCCAACGGCACCATCAGGAACATCTTGGGTGGCACCGTCTTCCGTGAGCCAATCATCTGCAAGAACATTCCCAGGCTTGTTCCAGGCTGGACGCAACCCATCACCATCGGCAGACACGCTTTCGGTGACCAGGTGAGTGAACTCTTAAGTGCTAAAGAGAGTGTTAAAGCAGTTCAGTTTACAGTGATATATCTTTTGCTTCTTGAGCTCACAAAACAACAAACCAGGCAACCACAGGATTGATGTAAACTTTATGAAATGTTACCTCTACAGTACAGAGCAACAGACTTTGTTGTGGACCAGCCTGGCAAATTTAAGATCATCTTCTCACCCGCTGATGGTAGTACAGCCAAGGAGTGGGAGGTCTATGACTTCCCTGCAGGAGGCTGTGGAATGGGCATGTACAACACAGACGAGGTGAGTGTGTGCACGTACTTCTGTTTAAAGACTGACACTGTCTTGTCATCAACAAATCCCATTTAAAAACAAAAAACAAAAAAAAAAAAAACATGCAGTATAAATGTGTTAGTGCTTCCTTCACTACTTTGTGACAACTGGCATTCAGTCTTAGACGGGTTTGTTCCTGCTAAAGAGATAAATCTTGGAATAAATATTGTATTTACCTATTTCAGCAAATATTACTTAAACAGGAGTTGATGGTGTGTTGTCGAGTACAAATATTTGTTTTTTGTATTTGTTGTTTTCAGATAAAGAAATGCAAATACTTGTGTACGCACAATTACCTCAAAGTAAACTACAGTTTCCATGTTCATTATAATTAAGGAACATGGTCACCTGGTTTAACAGTGCAGCTCACTGGTGTGTTTTTGAACAACAGTGGAGCTCTATGGCACATTGTGTTTCTTTTTGCTCAGTTCAGCTCCTACAATAAGTCTAAAATACACAGTGGAAACAAAATTGTTACATTCAGACTGTTAAATGCAAAAAATGCTCCATTGAAACCCATTCAAACTCCAGTTTTTGATCCCACAGCAATCAAAGTATGTATTATTTTTGGGTGTCATTCTGGGCTTTTGCATATTAGCATTTGGGGAAAATGCATGGTATTATTACTAGGTGCATTGTCACAATCAATGTTGCCGTTAATCATTGACATATCCCAGGCTGTGATCATCAAAAAGTAGTCTACCTAGCATGTAGTATATTGAAAATAATTCATTTTTTGTGTCGTTGTTTTTTTCATCTTAAAGCATAGTGGCATCATGGCAAAAACCTGTCATTTAAAGTGTTAAAATTCTGAAAATTTATTAATATTTGATATTTATGATTAAGACTGATGTAAGTTAAAAAATTAACTCAGTGAAAGTAGAAATACATTTTTATGTATAATATCTTTATAGCCTGATTTTTGTGCACAGAGCAATACAAGTGTGTAATGTTAAAGCCTAAGGGTTAACTATATCAAAACTGTTATCAAAACATCCATTTACAAACTTTTAGGCAACTCATGCAGTGTAATCCAAGTTTCAGTTATTCAGTACTATGCTTAGTACTTTTTAAACACGTGTATTTTCACTAAAAAAAAACAACCTTAGTCTGTATTTGAAGAGAGAATAGATAAGTTTTACTTTTGGCTGAGTGTTAAACAGTGTGGTTGCACATAAATGTCTGAAAAAATGGAAACATGCCCTGTGTAATATCCCAGAGCCAAAGATGACGTCTTCAAATGTTTGGTTTTTTTCCATTGACCAAAAGTCTAAACTACCAAATCTGTTCAGTTTATCGTGTCTGACAAAAATAGCATCGGTTTCCCGCATTTAGGAGGCATTGAACCAGTAAATGTTTGACTCTTGTGCTTTGAAAAATCCTTATTTGATTATCAAAGTAGTGACTAATTTTCTGTCAATCTAATTCAAGCTAATTGTTTCAGCTTTAGCATCAGTTAATCTTTGTTTTTGGGCTTTTATGGGATTTGTTGACAATAAGAAATAACTTTTTCACTTTAACACATAAGATTTGTTTCTGAGCTCTACAAAAGACAATTGTATCTTAAAAGCCACTCCAGGTAAAGATAAAAGTTACTACATGCCTGAGTGAGATGGTTTTCAGATTAAAATGCCTGTTTGCTAAGTAAAATGTTGTTGGTGGGACATTTTTCACTAAAAATATTTTTTTCTACTTGGAGGAATGCAAAATAAGCATAAAGTTGCTTAATTCTTGTTAGTAGTTCCAAATTGTTTTACCCCAATCTCTACCCATTTAGGCATGTAGATTGTTAATTCTTCTATCCAAATGCTCAATTCTGTAACTTTTCATGCTCTAGGAAAACTGCCTTTACTCTGTGCCACAGGCTGTCAGTAGAACTGACACAGCAGTGGTAGCAGCTGGTAGACTAATGTCTTTTCAACCTGCTCCGCTACTGTTTTGTTTGCCTTCATCAGCACTCTATGTTTGATTAAACAACATCAGAGGTCGTAGCAGATGACTTTCAACTTGTCAAGGGGAAGGTTGTTAACCCCTGTACTACTGATAAAATGTTACAGCAGTTGTGAGCTGTGTGTATTTTTCCCTTCCAACAGTCTATCACAGGCTTTGCCCACAGCTGCTTCCAGTATGCTATTGCCAAGAAGTGGCCCCTGTACATGAGCACAAAAAACACCATTCTCAAAGCCTATGATGGCAGATTTAAAGACATCTTCCAGGATATCTTTGAAAAGTAAGTGTCTTCTATCTTTGTGTTTTGTAATTCACAAATAGACACACATAACACTTCTTTTTTGCTTATTTCTTTTTTTTTTCACTTAACCCTTTGAAACCTTAGCAAAATGGTTGATTTCTTTCGAAAAGATTGGTAGAAGGCAATGAGCAATTTAACAAAACATGGCCAAAAGTTTTCAGTAACTTAGTAAAAGAAAAGGACAATTACCTGAAAATAAGCAAAGTACAAACAAAACTGGACATGACCCAAAAAAAGTGCTGAACATTTTTTTAAAATGACATAATTTTTTCCCCATGTAACATAATTTTAAATATCAAATTTATAATAATTATGAATATAGTTTTCTGAACATTCTTATTTTTTTTTTTATTATATTTATTTTTAGTAATTTTCAGTTAGCCTTTTTCCATGTCTATTTTTCAAAGAAATCAAACCAAGATGCTCAGGTTTAAAGGGCTAAATGTCTTGTGAAAGGTCTCTAAACGCCGCACAAAAAACTGACATAAATCCAAATTTCAGGGGGTTAAATGTTATGGAATACGGTTAAAAGCAGCTTTAGTTAAACATATTGTTTGTGCTTCTTTTAGGCATTACAAGCCCGAGTTTGACAAACTGAAGATCTGGTATGAGCACAGGCTTATTGATGACATGGTTGCCCAAGTCCTCAAGTCTTCTGGAGCCTTTGTATGGGCTTGCAAGAACTACGACGGAGACGTGCAGTCCGATATCCTCGCACAGGGTGAGATGTTTGGAAAGCGACACCGCTACTGCTTCTTGGAAAAAAATGTTGTTATGAAATACTGCAGCCTATAAGTATTTGAGATGCCTGCCAACTTTTTAGAGCAGATGTGGGTTGCATTAAAAGAAGGATTTGTGCATTTGGTGTTTCTTGTTTTTAGGTTTCGGCTCTCTGGGGTTGATGACATCAGTTCTCGTGTGCCCTGATGGCAAGACTATCGAGGCTGAGGCCGCCCACGGCACCGTGACCAGGCACTATCGCGAGCACCAGAAGGTTACTTATCATATTTATCAATCTTATGGCTCTGTATTAGAAAACATTTCAACCAGGCAATGATACAGAAAATGTGTGAGTCCACATTATGGCCTTGCAAGCAGACTGTGGAATCTGTGGGGTTATACTGCCATCGTGTGGGGAAATTTGAGAAGTACACCTAGCTGCCCAAAACACATATATTGATTAAAAAACAACCTTCTAGCTCTGTGCAGTCATTAAAACTTTGTCCTCAACTCTCCTTCCAGGGAAGGCCGACCAGCACCAACCCCATCGCCAGCATCTTTGCCTGGACCAGAGGCCTGGAGCATCGCGGCAAACTTGATGGCAACCCCGACCTCATCAAGTAAGACATGCTGTTGGTTTTGTAGTCCGATGCTGACATGAAACAAGTTTTGTTTTTGTTTTTTTCTTCATCCTCTAATTTCCTTGTTTGTTTGCAGATTCTCCCAGACTCTGGAGAGGGTGTGCGTCGAGACTGTTGAGAGCGGCACAATGACCAAGGACCTCGCAGGCTGCATCCACGGCCTGTCCAAGTAAGTGTTACAGAGAGTGTTCACAACTACAAGCACTACATTGTAAAACTTATTATACATGAAGGTAATGATGATATACATTTGATTTATTTTATTAGATATACTTAGATTTTGCTAGAAGGGATGGGCATTTACAGAAATGTCTATATTTGAGTATGTGTGTTAAATTGTTACCAAGTACAGTTTAAAAAAATATAAAAATCTAATGTAAGAAAAAGGTCAGAAATGTAGGCTGGGGTCAGAGGTTCTGCACATCAGACTGTAGCAATTAGCTATGAATTGTAAGTTCAGTGCTACATAGACACACATTTATTTCATATGTTTCGTTAAAGTACTTCCAAACATCACTCTCAACTCACAACGTGTGGTCGCCATTCTGCCTGTAATGTAAGATCGAGGTATATCAAACTGAAAATGTTGAAAGCTGTCTGTAGATGTGCAGATCTATCATTTTTTCTTCATGTGTCTGTGCAGATATTCATAGATCACAGTTACATCACTGCCTCTCATCCCAAAAAATGTGCACTTGTGTACTTGTGTGTATGTACAGATAGTTGGATGGATAGATGATCAGATAGAGATGGATAGAGAGAGACAGATGTAGATATATAAATATATAGACGGAGATATAGACTCATCAAATACATCTACAACTGCTGAGGATGAAATTACACCATTTTGCAAAAAATAAACCCCAAAAAATTATTAGTCTATCACAGTTAACAAATGTTAATGCCCAGAACAAACACCACATGTCCAAATCAAGTACTTAAGTAGTCATGCCCATCCCTAGCTCATCAGATCAGAGTTCTTATTTGTTTCATTAAAACACTGGATATATTGAAGAGGAACAAGTGTCCCGCCGCACAGCCATGACAGCACGCCCATGAGCATGTTCAGTTTGAATGGCATCATCAGGGACTCAAATATTTCTGTCTGAACTATAACAAACCTAAATGTCTTGGAAGTGTTACATAAACATGTTGTTACCTGTGAGGCTTCTGAAGGTGGAAGGAACACTTGGGCCCCAGAGATCACTAAAAATAAGGAATGGATTTTTTTTTTCTTTTGGGATGTCACATCTCAAATATGTCGAATAGAAAACACAATTGCAAATAACAAGCATTCAAATCTAACATATAGAAAGAAATGGAAAAAAAATTCAGTCATTTGAAACATGGTAATCCCAACGTTTTATGAAATTTACAAGGGAGAAATATGAGATTCAGAGTACAGCCAAGAATCATTTAGCTGATTAAAAGGAAATTATCCGCAATTATTTAGATTATCAGTTAATCAACTTATTTCTTTAAGGAAAACATAACATAGTTTCAGCATCTTAATTTGTAAGATTTGTGGTTTTTATTCAGCTCTGTATTATTTAAATAGGTTTTTACTGTAAGTAAGGATGGCAATTGCTAGAATTCTATACTGATTAATACCGATACTATGGACTGTTACTCTTATTGAAACCACTTCTGGTAATATGGTGCAAAAGATAAAGACGTGACATGGAAAGATGTGAAAAAAATTAAGAGTCTGTTGAATTTTTGGAAAAATATCGCGATAAATTGTGTTCTGTTTCCTGAGAAATTACTGTCTGCTCAACAAATATCTGGTGGTGATGTGCTGTAATGCTGCTTCACATCCAGAAGCTAAACTGAAACAATTTTACAAATTAGCAAAGAGCTCTAGTCTTTTATCTTCTCAGAGGAAATAGATATAAAAGAAAACATACTTTGAACATGGCAGCTGTGTTGGAATTGATCAATATCGCCTAAATCTGATCACAGCACTGTTTGTCTCAGAGCTGATCGATATTTCTGCACTGACCAGTGAGAAACTGGTACCAGTTCTCATACCCGTCCCTAACTGAGTCAGAAAGAACATGCTGTCTATCTTGTAATATCTTGTAATATAATTTTTTTTTTTTTTTACAATTTTCTGATATTTTATCAACAAAGTATTTGAGAAAATAATCAGCAGATGAATCAATCATACAAAAACTCATTAGTCGCAGCTCTAATTTGAAGTATGTATCCATTTAGTTCATGGAACATCTTTATGTTTTGGGACATTAAGCTTATAATGGTGCTTCCACTAGCAGATTTTTTTATTTTTTATTTTTCAGTAAATGTTCCCTTTTGATTAAACCACCAGCAGCAGTCTGAAACACTGGCATAAGACAAGGTGTGGTTTGCCCTGATATGAGACGTGATACTGTTGGGGAACATAAAACCTTGTCCCAAACATGCCCTCGTCTTGTTTTTAGCTCAAAGCACTTAAATCTAGTGAGGCCTTTGCAGAACACATGGTGTCAAAATAGTGTTTATGTTTTTGTTTATTTGTTAGTAGGATATCTTGAAAGCATTAACAATTTCAGTGAAGTTTGGTGGAGATTTATGCTGTGTAAGCAAATGTACTTTGCTCAGTTCAGATCAAAATGTGGATCCTGGAGGATTCTTAACATCGCGAAATATGAACAAATGATTGATGAAGAAAAAAATGCAAAGATAATGCACGATTATCATCTAGATCCAGCCACAGCGAAAGATTTGCATTTTTATGAACTCTTACTTGAGAGTCACCTAGCCCTGGTGGAGGTATGTGCCGTTTTGTTCTACCAACATTTAGGAAAATGTACTTTTTCAGCTGTTAGCTTTGGTTTTCTTTGAACATCTGTCAATTACTACTTACTTACTTGTTTCTGTTATTGAAGGCAGCAAACTAGAGACTGCAGAAATACAGGACAGCTGTTTTATTGATAATGCAGCTGTCGTTTAATACTAAGTAATTCTGTGTTTACAGTTGCTTATATCATGTATCTTCCTCATTTTAACATTTTAAGTAGAAAAGATGATGCCATAGATATTATGGTTTTGTATTCAGGGTTCCCACAGTCATGGAAAACTTGGAAAAAGCATGGAATTTCACAATCACATCAGTAATGAAAATCAAAATAAGTTTTGGAGAAGTCATGGAGTTTTGCTGTTTGTAATTTAATGTGAAATAGCATCAAATTTAATTTTGGAAGCTGTCATCGTAACATAACTCTAACATACACTGATGTGTAACATTTGTTTCCCCATCATATATTTTTCTTCATTTTTACCAAATGTTCAACCTCTCCCTTCATGTCTGGCAGCAAGCTGAATCCACAGTTTTCGGCAAGTAGGGCAAGAAAAAAATCAAATAAAAAAAGAATATGGGTTCTTTGAGTCTAAGTCATGGAAAGGTTTTGAAACTGTGTGGGAACCCTGTGTATTTTTCCTAATTTATTTTATTTTATTTTATTATTTATTTATTTATTTTCATGTCTTTTGTATTTCATTTTTGTTTTCAATTTAGTTTCAGTTAGTGTTCAGAGTGGGTTTGATCATTTCAGTTTAGGTTTTATTGTTTAAACATGTTTAGCATTAGTTACTTACTTTTTATATTAGTATACGTGTTTTTTATTTTAGGGGTTAGGGGTAGGATGAATGATGTCCTGTTAGGGATGTCTACATGACTGTGACTGATATTCACAGTCTCAGTAAACATATACATCAATGCCTCCTAATGCTTGTAATGTTGACAAATTCGACAGGCAGAGACTAAAACTACAGAAGTTTTCTGCATATTTTTATATTATTTTAGTGAGTTTTCTAAGTTTCATATCAGTTAGTGTTTTTTTTTTAATTTTATTATTTCAGTTTCTATTTTTTCATCCCTTGTTTTAGTTTTTAGTTGAGTTTGAGTTAACAATAATAACCTTGGATGATGCTGTTATTAATCGATGACCCAACTAATAAATAAAATTACAATAAAATATGAGAGATTGTGTTTTCCGACGTAAGGATGTCACTGAATTGAATCCTGCTGTCTTGTCTTTCCTTTTCAGCGTCAAGCTTAACGAGCACTACGTCAACACCACAGACTTCCTCGATGCCATCAAGACAAATCTGGATAAAGCTCTCGGCAAGTAAAGGACTTGAAAGAGATTAGTTAGCCTGGAGATGGCAACGTCACTCATTGTTTTTGTACCTCATTTTTAACTTAAAGGTCAATTAAATCCACTTGCATTTTGACTGAAGGAGAAAAAGTACTGTGTATAGGATAATGTAGTATTCTATTAGGTTATCAAATACTGTAGTTGAGAGCTGTGCGTCCACCTGATGCCTCCCTAACTATCTGTCCCACTATTTGCAAGGTTTTATTTTTGTAATGTGAAGTACTGTATTCAAAACTGTAATGCCTTGGGCAAGACTGAAGCCTGTCAAACATACCTGCAAATAAATCCTGTTTGACCCACGATGTAAGTGTTTGTTGTTCTTGTTGTTTCAAAGCAAACAAAGGCGAACCGCTTTTTTAAAGGTAAATAAATTTATTATTTTACAGCATCGTCTGGTACACAACATTGTACATACATTTCTATCCACATTATCTCCACACTAATGTCTAATACAGAAAGCCATTGAAGCTGAACATCTCCCCCCTTTATGTATCATCACTAAAACAGTGATGGAATGAACACACAAGCTGAAAAAACTCACAAAATTGAGCATCTTTTTATTTTAAAATGCGCTATATCAACATCGCAAATGGATACCTTTGTGTTTCTGCAGGTTACAAGTTTGAAAAGCTAAGCACTGGGAAACTGAATATATTGAGCATTTCCCAAATCATTTTCCACAAGGTCCGTGGCCCTGTCACATGTTGGGAGGTTGTCGTTCATCACTTGAGACCAGTGTACAGCATGATGGATGGCGTGCTCGTGCAGACACACTGGGGCACTTAATATTTGTGTCTTGAGTTTTTTTTGGGACACTTCTTGTTGAGATTCATCCATAAAAAAAAAAAAGAAAATACAACTGCAATATGAATGCAGGGGTTTGCATTGCTTTTGAAAAATGCTGCAGTGTTGTCTGGCGAAGGCCTGCTTGGGGGTTGGGGGGGTGGGGAGGGTTCTTGAAAGAGAAGCTGTACCACAGTCTGTTGTCTGTGGTAATCTTTTGAGGAGATCTACAGATGGGTGGGAGGGGAACCTGAATGTAATTTCATGAGGTCTGCGATTGGACCCCAAGAAATCCAATGTCCCGGCTCAACACAACAGCAAGAAGGAAAGGAGACTTACAATCCGCGTAGCTGCGAGATTTGATCCTATTCTTTGGTAAAAGGGGTCCTATTATTTTAAAAAAAAAAAAAAAGGATGTTTTGATTCTCTTTTCATTAGTGTCTTAAAACATTCCACAGAAACAATTACATTCATAGACTAGAGATCAATACAGGGTGATGCTTGTTAATGCAGAAACCTAAAAAGTAGACACAGTGGTCCTCAGTGCAAACGCACTGATTTCAGTACCAGCCAACATACAAGAGGACTGATACATTCTGTACAATAATATACAATAAAACACAGACAACAAATCCAATTTTGCAGTCTTAAAAATGAATGTATCACAGTTTAAATCAAAGTGAATCATTAACCTCTGCAACGTGATAAGCTTTGGCAAGTGAAATGAGCTGTCCGTTTCTTTAAGCCTTCACATTAGTCGACCCCAGCAGACTGACAGACACCGGGATTGTCTGGATGAGTAAGTGCAGTGTAACATCACCATACGCTTGTAGCTAAAAATGTGCTTTTTTTTTTTTAAAGTTTGGCTCAGATGATGATCCTGTTTTTAAGCAACTGACAACATCTACATATTTATATAGATATATCTTTTTTTCTTTTTTTAACCTAAATCCTCCTGTTGTAGACAGCTCACTTTTCTCAGATATAATCTATCTATTCAGTAGATTTGCTCATGTTTTAGAGATGAAAAATACGTCATAAGGTAAAAAGTATACATTTCCAGATTTTATAACACTACGAGTGATTCCAGTGCATAAGAATGTGCAGTTTGCCAGGTTTTGACCCAAGCACTATGCCTTTAAAAGCAAATAAAACAGAAAAAAAGATCCCGTTTTCATTAGTTCACACTTCAATTTGGGGTCATTTCAATAATTCATGCAGTGCTAAAGCGCCCTGCGCCCTTCCCATAGGTGCCGTAATACTCCATTTGAGATAGTTTGGCAATGTCTGGTGTGTTGTTGTTGTTAGCTCGGTTTTCTCGCTCGCTGAATTCAAAGCTCTCCTCCTCGTAGTCCTCCTGGCTTTCTGTGTCTTGGGGGGGTTCTAATGAAGGAAGCAAAAGACACCAATATAATCATGCTCTGGCCCTTTACATGCAGAGCTCATGCTAAAGACACGGCCTCATTAAGGACAGCCAGTAGATTGCCCCTCCTCCTCCTCCTCCTCCTCCTCCTCCCCCTCCCCTGCCTCAGTGTCAGTCTCTACTGATAGAGACAGGCATGTCTAATCCCGGCACTGCTATATTTACTAAACACACAGGGAGGGAGTGACAGAGAAACATCAAAACACTCGGCCACTCGATTACAGTACATGCCGAGTCAAAGTGCATTAAGGGCAGACTGAGTGACAATAATGCGACATGAAGCCCACCAAGCCGAAATTTGCCACACACAACCCGGCGACAAATTCAAATGTCATCGAGGAGTTTTGTCTATTTCAAAACGCAGACGGCGATTAATGGAGATACTCACCTTGTCCGTCTACTGTGGTGTCCATGATGCCGTGTTTGACCTTCATGTGTCGGCTGAGGTTGCCCTTCAGGTTGAACTTGCTGGTGCAGTAAGGGCACTTGAAGGGCTTGCTGCCGGCGTGGAGGTGCATGTGGCCGAGGAGGTTGTACATTCTGTTAAAAGACTTTCCGCACACCTGAGGGGCAAAAGCGCAACAGTCAGTGCCATCACAGTGAGCTATGTTTTTTTCTTGAAGTAAAACTCCACTTTCTGCACTCACCTTGCATTTGAAAGGCTTGACCGGCAAGTGGACAATCATGTGCGTTTTCAGCGTCTGCTTCTGGACGAAGGTCTTGAAGCAGACGTGGCACTGGAAGGGCCTCACGCTGGCATGGATCAACATGTGTCTCTTCAGGTTGGCAGACAGCGTGAACTCTCTGGCGCAGACATCACACTTGAATTCTTTCATGCCCTGCAGAGACAAAAAAGTGTTTGGGGCCCTTTAATTAATTTGGCTAAATATATGGTTTGGAGGAAAATAAATAATGAGTCACGGGGAGAAAACACACAAGGAGCCTTTGCATTCTGGCTTTTGATCCAACACATGTAGATTACATTAGCCCCCCCAAGTGTTAAAAGAGCAGAAAAAAATCTAACAATGGAAACTTTTTTTTTTTTAGTTTCAACATCTATTAAACTTTTATTTTAATACTTAACAAAAGCAAATGCCATGAAAAGAAATGTTTTTCCCTATAGAATTGAACGGACTATATAATGCAACAGAGGGAAAGAGCAGGATGATTCATCAGACACAAAGGGAAGTAGCTCTGCGAAAGACACACAACACAAAACACATGCAACTGGGGGGGTTGAGCCACACAAAAAAAACTCAAGGCCTTTGAAGACTATGTTTACAAAGCAACTGGTTTTGGAGGAAAGGCTGTGGTGCAAGTGTGCAATATACCCTCCATTTTTATGTGAGGCTTCACACAGAGGACTGATTAAGTGAGGCTAAAATATTCCCTTTAATCCCTTGTATGTTTCTGTCTTAAAAATGACATTTTTCTGCTTTTATAGAAAATGTGCACAATGTCAACCTATTCTGGGTTTTGTTTTGGACACATAAACTGGTAGATGAAGGCACATCTTTTGGTTTTAGTACCTTTAGTGCTAGGGTGTGCGCTGCCAGTACCTTGTGAGTGAGCGCGTGCTGTCGGAGGTGGTGGATCTGCACAAACTCCATGCCGCATTCGGGGCAAACGTAGGGCCTCACGTTCTGGTGCTTCATCAGGTGGTTCTGCAGCTGGCTGCGATACGCAAAAGACTTGTGGCACTCGGTGCACTGGTATGTGGTTGGACCCTGGTGGCTGGCCAGGTGGCGTTTCAGGTGCGCATAGGTCGGGAACTCGAGGCCACACTGGGTGCAGACGTGGCACTGGCCATTCTCGTGTTTGTTCTCATGGGTCCTCAGCTCGCTGGGGTAGGCGAAGCCGCGGCCACAGAAGCGGCAGCTGTAGGGCTTGACGTCAGAATGCTGCAGCATATGCCTCTTGAGGTGGCTGGTCTGCGTGAAGGCCTTCTCACAAACAGTGCACTTGTGAGGTCTGGTGCCCTGGTGCGTGAGCAGGTGAGTCTGGAGGTGGCTCGGCTGCTTGAAGAGCTTTCCACAGTGTAGACATTCATGGGGCTTAATTCCATTATGGCCCAGAATATGAGTGACCAGGTTATATTTGGATGTGTATGACTTCTCACACATGCGGCACTTCCAGCGTTTCAGACCCTCACCGACATCTACACAGTAAGACTCGTCAATCTGCACGTTGATGTCCAGACGGTCGATCTGCATTCGTCTAGCGAGGCCCTCGGGATCAGACCAAAGCATGGCCTGACCGTTCTCCTCATACTCTCCTGGCATGGCCATATCAGCGGACTCGTAGGCCACCTCATTGGACTCATAATAGCGGTTCTCCAGAGGACTACCATTGTCACCACTGGTCTTGAGGTTTAGCGCCTCCTCCTCTTCTTCTTCCTCCACCACCAACTCTTCTTCCTTCCTCTCTCTTTCTCTCGCTGTGTTTTCTTCTTCCTGTTCTGGCTGTCCATCTGTTTGTGGCCTGGGTGTGTCTCTCACACATGAGGGACAGTTTCCGCAGGCCTGCTCCTCTTTCAGAGAACCTTGTTGAGTGACTGGACCCTCTGACTTGCCGGGACTTCTCCTGCTGTTCATGAGAATGCAGGAAGGAGGCGAATCAGAGTCAAGCCGTTCGCCTTTAACCTGAGCCTGTGGGCTTGCTACTCTGTGTGGGTGACCCTCCTCACTCCGGGGTCTCTTGGTCCTCCCACGGGGCCCGGGCCGCCTTCTCTCACTGCAGTGGGGCTGGGGCTCCGGCTCCCCAGCAGGCTCAGCCAGGTAGTCCCCGTTGGCTCCTATTAGCTGATCAGCGTACTCATATTCCATAGCCTCAGGTGGAGGAGGCGGACACTCTCTGGGCTCCCCCGTGTAAAAGCCATTAGGAGCAATTGTGGCCCCGAAGATTTCATTCTGGGAGATGAGGCCGAGAACGGCAGCCTGAGCCAGAGATAGCACCACCACGGGCTCTGTCTGTGTGCCCACGTCCACGTGGCCCTCAGTCATCTTCGGGTAGGTCCGCACCAAGCGGCTACTCTCCTCCTCCTGGAAGAAAACACACAAAACACAAGTTTTGAGAAATGAACTTGAAGAAATGATATGTCCTTGTGTGGCTTTTTTTTTTTTTTTTGCTCTGATATTACAAAACCTGCCTTACACAATGTTTCCTCATATAACCTCATTTCCCCATTGTAGCCCATGATATTGGTAACTGTCCTATTAATACAAACAAAAGCTTTTGTGTTGTCAGATTATTGACATTATCATATGATTTAGTTTTTAAGGATCCAGGCAGCCGCCACAACCTATACAACCCTCCTCTCCCGGGACTCCAAAGGAGTATTAAGACCATGTTTTACAGACTTACTCTGTGAGAAAGCTGCATTTGTACTATGTCTTGTTTCTTTGCTCTGAATCCACAGAACATGCGATTGAGGAGATAAGGCAGATCTGTGTTAGCACTCCGCTTCCTTCCTTGACAGGCTTTAGAATAATAAAGAACACAACAAGGGATGCAGGTCCAGCCAGGAAGCTGACTTCCGTGGACTGTCCTCAGCACTTCCTGTGGGGTCCCAGGGCAGCCTGGCTGACCAAAGTCAGCTCATCGCTGGTGCTATCTGTCCCATTCATGAAGAGCAAAGCGCCTTGGCTCCCCTCTCGCCGTAGTCTTCATAATGCCTGCCACACTGGGCTTCCTTAACAAGATGATATATGCCGGCAGCCAGTCTCATATCCATAACAGACATTCGATTGAGCTTCGAGCTCATTCTGTATTCCAGGCCGACGCATGAGACTCGCTAACATAATTGTATGGTTCGGAAGTGTTTCAGACCCACATGCACATGTTTATCCTGTTGCCTGTAAAAGCGGAACAGCGAAACTATGAGGAAGAAAATGTGGTACAACCAAACTGGCTGTCTGTGGTAAAGGAAGAAGCACTGTAGGCCACTGGTTTCAGCTTCTCTCTCAGCTTGGCTCTCCAAGTGCTGAGAAAATGTATAGAGAGCAGCTCTCTGACCCCTACTTTCTTTTCAGACTGAACACACTCTGAGCCATACGCACCGGCAAGAGCTGCTTCCTTTCCTGACACAATGCTGAGAGAAAAGAGTGAATATAAAAAAGGGAAAAAAAGGAAGAGGAGATAGAGCAGGAATAAAGGTGTGCGTGCGTGTGTGTGTGTGTGTGTGTGTGTGTGTGTGTACTGGGAGAGGGGAGTAGACCTGGATGCCCTGATAACCACGTCATTTATAATTACTGCTTTTAAAGTAGTCAGACAGAGACAGACTGTGTGTTTGTGAGAAAGAAAAGGAAAGACTGGGTGTGTATTTGAAAGCATGTGTGTGTGTGAGAGAAAAGAGAGGGAGGGAGGTATGGAGAGAAGGAGAAAGAGCTGTGGGCGGGGGAGGAGTGGAGGGAGGGAGGGAAGGAGACAGAGAGAGAAATGAGATGGAGGGGCTGAAAGATAAAGAAAGAGGGGAGGAGAGGGAGGGGAGGGAAGGGGAAGGAGAGATTGAGTGAGCATGTGAGAGGAGGGAAGAGAGAAAGGAAAAGGAGAGGGGGGGCTACAGGGGGGGGGGTAAGGAGGGGGGCGGAGAGAGACAGAAAGACAGAGTGAGTGAGTGAGAGAGAGAGAGAGAAAGAGGGGAAGGAGGGAGGGGGAGCCGGAGAGAGAAGAAAAAGCACAGCAAAATGAAAGGCTGACAAAATGAAAGAGAAAAAGACAAATGACAAGGAGACAGAGGAGGTAGGCTAGTAATTGCAAGAGTCCGTACTTTCACATTTAAAGTTGCATCTGAGAGACACCTAAGGACAAACAATTAGAGCAGCGGCAGAAAAAGCGTGCGGCAGAGATAGAAACACAACTCTTATCTTTTTTTTTTTTAAATAAAAAAAGATGTTCCCACTGCGGTGCTCATATGAATGTGAAAAGTAATCTCGCTTCCCCTCCACACTCTCACACAGGCAAGAGTGCAAATAGCTCCCTAACAAACTGCCAAACAAGTAACCAGCAAACAGCAACACATCTCTCTCCATCCTAAGGTTACAAACTCACCACATTGTTCCTGGAGTGATGTTTGAGGTGTTTCAGGGATCTCATCCTTCAGGAGAAATGAGTGGAGTAAAAAAATCCACCTCCTATTTATATCTGTGGGAGAGTGGGGCGGTCCCACGGCTCATCCTCCTCCTACTGTTGCTGTTATCAGAACTGACTGTGCCTGCCCCCCCTCCACCACCAGCCCTCCACCCCACCACACACACACACACACACACACACACACACACACACACACACACACACACACACACACACACAGCATCACCCCATTTCTTTCTCTTCCTCCCACCCTCTCCTTCCCATCTCACTTCTCTTTCTCTCTTCTTTTCTCTAACAAACACACACACACACACACACACACACACACACACACACACACACACATCTTATCTCCCTTTCTCACTACATACAATTCAGCATGACCCTTCAACACACATTTCTCTTGAAGGCACACAGAGACACAAGCTCTATCTTCTCTTGATCACACTTTATACTTTGCATTTCCTTTTTTTATGAGCGCGCGCTCAAACAGTTCTAAAATCTAATCAGTAGTTTCTCTCTGCGTGCGCACACATATGCATGTGAACATTATGTTTATATGCATGTATGCATGCATGCAGGCACACATGGAGGCACGTACACACTTTCACAACACGCACAAACACTCTGAGAGACTCTGGGTGGAGGTGCGTCTGTCAGCAGCAAAACAGTCAGACAGATAATGTCTGAGAAATGCTAAAATTTTTAACTTTCCACAGAGCGTGTAGTTTGCTGCCATTATTTCTAGATTCAAACTAATTAAGTATTGAGACAGCCTGAAGTGTACTGTCTGAGAAATTCAGAAGGAGGAGAGGAAAAAAAATGAGTGACAAAAGAAAAGAGAAGGAGAAAGAAAGGAGAGAAAAGCAGTTAGGAGAGAGGGAGGGAGGGAGACAGACGTGGGGGAGAAAGAATAAGGAAGAAAGAAGCAGAGGGAGGGAGTGAAGCTGAGTGGAGGAAGAGGAGGAGGTGGGGGTAGGAGTGGTGGTGGTGAGGGGGTGAGAGAGACAGAAAGAAAAAGGGAGAGAGGAAAGAGAGCCGGGGGTGGGGAGGGAAGGAGAGAATGCAGCAAAAAAAGGAGGAAGAAGGGAAAGGAGAGACAGGGGAGGGAGGAGGAGGAGGGGGGCTGAGGCATAAGAAAGGATGTGGCAAAAGAAAGAAAGAAAGAATAAAAGAGAGAGAAAAGAAAGAGGAAGGGGGGTTGGTGTTGGGGATGGGAAGAGAGATAGAGGGAGGGTTAAAAGAAAAGGCAGGGAAAGGAAAGAAGGAGAGAGAAAAAAGAGAGAAGAAAAAAAGGGGGGATGGTGGAGTGTGAAAATAAAAAAGAAGAGTCCATCAGCAAGAGAAAAGAGAAAGGGGAGGAGGAGGAGGGAGGGGGGGTGCAGAATGAAGAAGAGGAGGAGGAGGTGGAGGGGGGGGGGGGAGAGCAAAGGGAATGGAGAGAGGAAAGGAGATAGAGAGACGGAGAGAGTGAGGAAAAGGAAAAACAGCAAGGGAAGACATTAACTATTGAACTTCCAGATTTCTTTCAGGCTGTGTTGAGAAACAGTGCGGCAGAGTACCTGCGGGCTAAGTACAGGTTGTGTGCTTAAGTAGTCGGCACTGAAGATGATCCTGATAATTAGACAGGTATTCTACTCTACCACAGCTTACCCCCTGCTTTTTAACTAGTAAACACAGGGGAAATGTGTGGGAGCAAGAAAAAAAGTGTGTTTGAGAAATGCATGTATAGGTGCAGGCGAGCGCGACAAACACTGTGTGGACACATGCCAATTGTGACTGTACGGCTGAGGACTGTGCATAAACATTTCCCACTAAATAACAGGAAAGGGCAAACCTTGAAAACCTTGATCAATCATCAGCGGCTGGGAGTGCTGCGAGAATGAGAAAGATAGAGAGAAAGGGGAGCGGAGGGGGGGGGAGGGGAGGGAGGAGGAGGAGGAGGAGGAGAGATAGGGAATGAGAGTGAGCGCGAGGGAGGCAGGGGAGGGAGAAGGAAAGAGAAAGAGATTGAGTGAGGGTGTGAGTGAGGGGGAGAGATAGCAGGAAGTCGAGGGAGAGAATGGGAGAGAAAATAGAAGGAGAGCAAGGGAAGAAACAAAGAGATAAGAGGCTGAAAGACAAAGAAACCACATGGAAGAAACAACAAGGGACACGTACATAAAACAACACAGAACTAGCCTATGGGGAAAATGAAAAAGACACAGACAACAAAAGTTTGGGGAAGAAATACACTGGCTCCTTTCCAGGCCTGAATCTTCATAACAGCAAAAAAAACCCTGCTCGCTTGTCCATTTACTTTGGGTACATTTGCGTGTGTGTGTGTGTGTGTGGGGGAACTAATAGTGGGAAAGGCTACGGTGGATAATAAGCGTTAAATTTGACTTCTTAGATTATACAGGTTCCTGTGAGCGTAGAAAAGAGACAGAGAGAGGAAGGGAAGTAAGCCATTGCCCTGCTCTCAAGTGTGCTAACCCTCAGCTGGGATTTCAAATGTGTGTTTGTGAGTGGTTGCGTGTGCGTCTGATGTCTGAGATCAGGGACGGGCGCACACGCCACTGACACCAACACGCTTTCAGTTCCCCACAGCCCTGAAACAACACACTTCTGACACGGGTGTCCGTATGACTTATTTCTACCAGCGACTTGTCCGTTTTCTAAAAGCTCGGCCTGGTTGTGAGCAGTGTTTATCTATGGTAGGACACGCATGCAGTGCAGTGTCACATCCTCTCTGTGATATAGGTCAAAGTTATAACTTTTTTTTCCAACTAGAGGAAGAGGGAGAGAGAGGGGGGGACAGATTCAGCTATCAGCTGTCTGTTTTACCCCCGAGAAAAGCTCAATGAATCATGAAACTGCAGAGACTCATTGATGACAACTCCCTTTTTTTTTGGGGCTAAAACAAATGCGAGTACACACTCTGAGAAATGCAAATGACAATATACTGGAGAAACTCAGCTGTGTAGCATCCGTAGGTTAGTCTCTCCATATATACACACCCCACTCCTCTTGCTTAGTGAGCTCACATTGTCAGTGTTGTTTCTTCATCCAGCCCAGTGACAGGCTGCATGCAGCCCGAGTTCGCCCTGACTGTGTGTGAGACGCTGTGCTAGGTGATGGCTATAATTCAACATCCTTTCACTGTCAGGCAAACTGGGAGCCGTGGAGGTCTGTGTATAGGGGTTGTTATAGCTACGGCGTTCAGGTGAGGAGTTTTCTTCTGATCAGAAATAGAGAAAATAAAAGAGAAGGAATCAGTTTGCTCTGAACTTTGAGTTATTGGACCGATGTTGATGTCCCTTCAGACCCATGTCTAAAGGCAGCAAACCCACACACATATACACACACACCTTCTGTTATTTTCAGTGCTGGATCAGTCTCACCTCTGCACGGCATGCTGATATAATATTAAGTCTCAAGCATGATTAGCTGCTGTAATTAAGCTTTCACTAAAAAAAAAGCACAGCAGGCTTTTTCATAAGCACAGAACAGACAATCACACAGCTTGAATCTAAGCAATGCAGATGGAATATAGCAAAACTGTATAAAAGCAGCCACACCCTTGTCGCACGCCTCCAGCTTCTTCCATTAAGGTCAGCAAGAGCAGAGTGGACACACAGACAGGAGAAAGTGCAAAAAAAAAATAAAGCTTCATCAGTGTTGCCTCACTCACTGCTGCGAAGCAACTTTAAATGTGAGGCATGCGTGATTAGACGACGTAGACTGCAGGTGAATCACTTGCAACTTCAAGCAAATAAACAATCTGCAGCATATTCTGCATTTCTCTTTCAATATTGATGCCTTCCATGTTTGCTTGTCTCCCCCTCTCTCTCTCCCTCTTCTCTCTGTATTTTTAAACAAATCAAGTCTTAAATTCACTCAACAAATCATTCTTACGCAGACAGGATGCAGAGATGGCCAAAGCAACAAAAAACCCTAAATAAAAGATTACTCTCCCCATTTTGTAGCAGGGTACTAAATGGAAAGACAGAATATTAGCAATGAAATAGCTCTGCTTGGAGACAACATTGGAGAAAGGAGTGTGGGGAGAGCTTGAAAAAAAAGACTGAATATAAAGGAGAAAAGACAGAGTTGAGGGAGGAGAGGAGAAGAGCATTCAGCAAGGAGGATATAAAAGGAACAGAGAGGGGGGCGAGAGGGAGTGAGACAGAGAGCTATGGAAGGAAAAAGAGAAAGAGAAGGGAGAGGGAGAGAGCATGAGAGAGCGAGAAAAAGAGGGGGGCATGGGAGAGCAAGAGAGAGAGGAGGAGAGAGAGATCAAGAGAAAGAGGAAGGGGGGGGAGCGAGTGAGAGAAACAGAGACAGAGGACGAAAGAGAAAGACAGAGAGGAGAGAAAAACAGAGAGGGGGAAGGGAGAAAGAGGGATAGCCACAAGAGACTCAAAAACCACAGAATAAAAACCCTCTGTCTGTCTGTAACTCTATATAGATATACAAATATGAATCCTAATATACGTTGCATTTATTCAACGGGAAAAGATAGTCAACAGCACTGAATTCAACACGCACCTTAAGTTCATTCAATAAGTCAGCAAACACAATGTAGGACCACGGAGAACTCATATCTTCTTATCAGGAATGCAGTTTTTCATTGCAGTAAGGTGGGAGAGGAATTTTACCAAGGTGCTTTATCCTATTTTAGTCGCTCTGAAGTCTGGATGTGATTCATGGAAAAGTATAAAATATACTGTAACGCTCTCGCCATATCCTCTCCCCTCTGTATGGTGCTGAAATCTTTGTGCGACACATAAAGGGCAAAAAACACGCAATTTAGACGACATGCAAGTGTCCTACATAGTGAAAATGGCCCCAGATTTACTCAAGGTGAGGCCCACAATGAACCTCTGAAGCCTATTAACACTAGAGGTCTCTGGAGTGCCTTATGTGCTGGTTAGAGGCGACCACATTCAAGCAGACAGTGGGGACACAGCCACTGTCCCTCTATGGCCGTCGCTCCTTTGTATTATTCCTCCACCTCCCGGTAACAAATTTCAGTCGGAATTACTTTTCTTTCGTCCAAGTTTCATTCTTTTAAATCAAACCCTTTGTCTATCTCTTCTTTTGTACCTTCCTCCTGTTTCCATGGTTACCTCTCTCTCTGCTCCGTACACTATCTATCTCTTCCTCCGTTTCCCTCTCTGTCTCTCTCACTCTGTTCTTATCTTTCTCATTTTGCTTTCATCTCTGCCTCCCTTCCTCCTGCTTTATCCCACACCCTCCTCACTCCGGCTTTTATCTCTCTTCACTTTCATCTGTCTTTCACCTTTCTCTCCCCTTCAAGCCTGCCATTCCATCATGCTGGTTTTTGGTTCTTACTTATAGAGAGAAAGTTTTATCGGTTTCCCTGTCAGTTCTGCATTTTTAATCATTTCCAATTTATCCAACCCACTTTCAATGCCATTGAGTCATGCATTAAATTGTCTTGGGCAGAATGTGTGAGTGTGTGTGTGTGTGTGTGACTGCGAGATGGAAAGCATAGGTGCAAGAGGCTGGAGTCTTTTTACTATCATAAAGAAGGAGGAATGATTTCTGTCATGATATCTGGAGATTAACTGGCTGCTGTGGTTTTGTCTTTCAGTGTAGAGAGGAGTAATGGATTTTTTTCTTTCCCCCACATGTTATTTTGCCATTTCCATATCAACAGCTACAGTGCGTCAACAAATTTACAAACCGGTGCTTATGATTTTATTATTTTTGATTTACTGGTGGACTCGCGCTGGTGCTTATCTGAGTGGAGTCCCACTGAGACCGGAGCCGCCGAGGAGGTAGTGCTCCTCGACATGGGGCTGCCTCCTGTAAAGGTAGCCTGTCATTTCTCCGCAGTGATGAAGATGTTCTTGTGAAGCACAAATGCCTCCCTCTACGCACCTCAGTTGGGAGATAATCGTATTCACACACAGCTGTGGTTGGTTTAACGCACCACCACATCATGTGTCACCATGTGATACTGCACACTGAACTAACACCGCTTAACCACAAACAGAGACAGGCTCTTCACAACATGCCCCATTGATATTTAGGAGGACAATCAGCGCTATACAACATGTGTGTGTGTCTGCTGGCCTAATACCAATTCACTGTAGGGCTGTCATCCATGGCGGTATACATAGGAGGGGGAGTGTGTCTTCAAGTCAGTGACAAACTCATTCCAAGAGACACTGCATGTGGTGTGGGAGGAAGTTTTGTTCTGCAGCTTTGACTGAAACTAACCTCCCTCCCCTCTCCCTCGCCTTCCCCTTCCCCTTAAAGTACCACAACTATTCAGAAAAGAGAATAAAGAAAACCTGAATAGAGGAAGAGAAAAAAATGGGGTCCCTAGGCGAGAAAGAAAAGAAAAACAATGAAAGAAAACAGAATGAAAAGCAGCCAAAGGAAAAAAAAAGAAGGAGAGAAAGAAGGACAGAGAGAGGGAGGGGAGACAGAAAAAGATACAGAGCAAAAGGAGCATAAAGCAGGGAGAGAAAAGCATAGCAAAAAAAAAAACACAGCTCTGAAAGACAGGAGCATTTCAGTGGAAATAAAGTCTAAGAAGAAAATGAGTGCAGCAATATATTGGAAAGGAAAAAGGTTTATGTGGAATTGCACAGAATGGGTTTGAAAAATCGCTAATTACAGAAGAGATGGCGCAAATGCTAAAGACTATTCCGATTTGTGTTAAATGGACATTCACAGTAAATTAGGCTGACTAAATCCCTTGTTTTCAATCATAATATGAAAAGAATAAGAATCAAAGAAGCAAACACATGCTTTGACTGTTAGAGACTGTTGGTATTATGTCAAACAGAGAACCAAGCAGATTTGACCTTTTAAATTTACTACATAATTTGACCTCCCTGCGTTTTACTTCACATTACTCATCATCAGTGTGTCTGCCAGAGCTCTGTTGTTATTATCATTATTGTTGCAAAATTTGTTGACACCAGAAAGATGGCATACATATGGTTTGTATGTTGCAGAAATGAAATCTTTTAATGTTCATGTGTGTGTAAGTGCATGCATTGTCAAATCAGGTGCGAGGCTGATCTCTACAAACAGATATCTGCATATGTATGCTCATTGTCATCAGACTAATAGCCAATAGTTTCCAAGAGTGATAATCACCATTTCATGATTCCCATAATGTGGATATCTGTACAGTCTGGACCTGATTGTGCAATCTATACTGCATAATCTTTTGTTAGATAGATATAATATAATATAGATTATGCAATTATTTTCATGGATCTTTGTTACATCACGATTCTGACAATGATAATGACTATGCTGTTCAGCAAAATTACCTTGTAGTCTTCATGGCAATTAGAATAATTACGTATGAATGTATGTATGAATGTATGCTGCATGACAGAAATCATCAAATGATCAGAAGTCAATTCAAGATTTAAAGAAATCATTTGACATTTCGGCAAAATTGCTTTGTTAGTGAGAGTAAGATGAGAAGATTAATTCCGTTCTTCTGTAGTAAGCTACAGGCCCTCAGTCAGTTAGCTTAGCCTAGCATCACACACAGACAGAGGGAAACAGCAAGCAAAAGTTACCAAAAATCTGGCTAGTACCTTAAAAAAGCCCTCTAAATAACACACTTTTTCACACTGTTTTGTTAAATACTTCTCATTGGTAAATTGCATATTGTATAAACTAAGCAGGAGCAATAAAATCATTTTTAAATCAATAAAATCTTTTCAAAATTTGTCAAGCTATATATTTCTTTGGTTAGACATCTAATAAGCTGGATAATGTACAGTGAGACGGTCATTATTGCAAACCCTCTGAGTCAATTAGTCTACTCTGGACTCTTAATAATGTGCAATAACTACTTTGATGTGCAATAATCCAATGCAATAACTACATTCATGTGTAATATTCTATATTCAAATGTTGGTAATCTGTTGTTTCATTTATCACACGGTAGTAACAAGAACAAATGTACATTTAAATTTATACTTTAGTGTTTAGATATATTTATTTTATATTAGTACTTATGTTTAAATTTTATTGATATATTCTACACTTTCCTACTTCTTTTAAGACTTTAGAATGGGAGCATCTGTAACTAAAGGCAATTTCCCCTCGGGGATCAATAAAGTATTTCTGATTCTGATTCTGATTCTGATTCTGAAACTAAAGGGCAGGTTTGTTCATTCTGCTAATGACATACTTGCATACTTGCAGACATACTTGTACATTATCCCTTATGTATATTGTTTGCTTTAAAAAACAAAGTGTAAAAACATCAAATTGTAGTTGTACCAGGGTTATGTTGTTGCTGGTTGCCTCACAACCTCATGGTTTACTGTAATTTAATTGTTATTTACGACATGTATTGCACGTCTGAAGGGGGATCCCTCCTCAGTCGCTCTTCCTGAGGTTTCTACCATTTTTTTCTCTCCCCTTTACATGGTTTTTTGGGGGGGAGTTTTTCCTTAGTTGATGTGAGGGTCTAAGGTCTGAGGGATGCTGGGTGCTGTAAAGCCCTCTGAGGCAAAATGTGATAATGGGCTTTATAAATAAAATTGACTTGACTTGACTTGGTAACAACATTAAACACAGTGATTAGCGAGCTTTTGAGGTACTGGTTAATTCATTATCAACCCAGCCTCATTCTCAGCTCATCAGATACAGACCGTAATGGATATAGCTACCGTGATGTCAAACATTAGATTGTGGATGTAAGTTCGGTATTTCAGCCGTTGCCACCTTGTTTTTTGAAGCCAGAAGTGACCATATTTGGTCGAGAGGCTGGAGCTGTCTAAAAGCAAGGGTGGATCTGACTCACAGACCGCAGCAGCCGGTAACGGTGACTGTCAGACAGCCTAACTCAAGTGGTAGTACCTGTAAATATGCAAAATTTTCAGTCTTAATTAAGTATAAATGGGTGAGTTCTGTAAAAATTCCGCCAGTACAGTTGTCATAGTTGTTGAAATTAGCTATAGAGACCAAAAATGTTTTTGTACCAGGCTGTAAACATGTTTATTTCTGCTGTAAAGTTGACCATTTTAACATGGCCTATGGGGACTGACTCTGTTTTGGAGCCAGCCTCAGGTGGCCTTTCAAAGAACTGCAGAATTGGCACTTTCGTATTAGCTTCATTTTTCAGCCTTGGAGGCTGCCGCTTGACACCAACACTTGGTCAGGGGCCCACGGCATCACACACAGACTCACAGAGGCACCCTTATTGACATATGAGACGTGCAGGGTGGCAGCAGTTTTTGATGCTCCAGACAACTACAGTAATATAAAGAGCATCACATCACATTACATAATGTTAGTAACAACTGTATTTACATTAAGCCATACAGTGATTTTTTTTTTAAATAAATAAATCTAATCATGTCCATTTGTTGCTTAAACTAAAGAAAGTAGACCCAAAAAACAAAGTGTTTTACCTGTGTTTTAATGGGTTTTTTTTAAATATTGAATGCATGTAACAAGCAAAAATTGTACATTTTCCTAGTTTTATCATAGTTTCCAAAATGTTGAACTATTCTGTCAATAGAGCATTTCGACTTGCAACATGTTGCAACATGTTTACATCCCAAGTCTTCACATATTGCAACTTTGCAGTGGAATTGCGTGTCTACTTATCATGTTCTAGGTATCCTTCTGCATCTGCTATTTATGTTCTGAAATGCCGCTACCGAGATGTTACAAATGTACATGCTGTCACAGATGGTTAGGTTTAGGAGAAGGAGGCACATGGTAGGGTGTAGGAAATAAACATCACATTCAGATCGGAAGCGAACAAAGGACTCCTGGCATGAAAGTCCGGGGGTGGTTGGACAAATGCACCACCCCTCACGCATGCCCTATAGGTGCCCCCTCACTCCTTATATTACATTGTTAACAGTAGCATTTTTAACTTGATGCCATTCTGTGGTGTTTCATGTGGATGTGACAGGTTTTGTCCAGCTGCATTCTCAAGGGACACTGCTCATCCACATATCAGGCTGCTCAGTAGGGTCGTCCAGCTATCCAGCAGCATATAATAAAACACTGACCAGTTCTGTCTGTTCTCAGCTGATGGCATTCAGGGGCATATCATGCACACATGAATGGTGACTTTTGGCGTTGTGTTCGTATGCCAAAAGCCCTGTCTAACTGGCAGTATTTGACGACTTTGTAATGAGAACAGTCTGAAATGTAATGTCACACTGCATCCTAAAAACAAATGGCATTTTTAAGTAACACTTACTTAATAACTGACAGCAACACACAACTTTTTGAGTAAGAAAGTAATAAATGTCCTTTGTGTTGTAGTTGTAGACACAGTCTGTCTGAATTTTTCAGGCACTTTTAGTGGTCACGGGAGGAGACTTAAAATCCTGAACGGAAGGTGGAGGAGTTAATTTATCAAGCCACAGTTTAAATTTCACAGAATGCTGTCAAGTTAATCATGAGAAACAACATAGATCCATATGTCTTGGCAGCTCAAGGCTGGATTACAGACCCCGATGCACTACCTTAACTCACATATCCAGACACTGTAAATTGTTTTTGGACTGAGTGCAAACACTTTGGTAACAGAGGGAAGGCACGAAGTACCTCACAAGATGATGCCCCCTTCCTACTCGGTGTGACACACCTTCACAGTCTTTATTCAGAATTTAAAGCCATCTCTTTATTAACAAATTCATTTCTATTAAAATCTTTCCTTCAAATATATTTCAGAGGTATTCTATAAATTTGAAGGTTATACCAACAATCATTTTCTACAAATATTTATCTCTGAGCTGAAACAACAATATGTTGGTTGTTTTTTTTTATTTTCTTACAGCAGCAGAATTGGTTATTTCTAAAACATTCTGCACACAGAAAAAAATAATGGAATAGTAATTAGCATCCTTTTGAGAAAATGCTATACATGTCACTTCTTCCCTAAATGACTTTACAAATGACTGCAGCCCCTCCATCTGACTGAGGCAATAACAGTACTTAGTTCTCAGCGTATTTGGCCTTCAGGAGGTTAACTCTGTCCACTGGCACCAGTGATGTCATGATCAAGAATCTGATACTAGATATCAGCAATACAATCTGTAATTGAAAACACTGACCTTCCAGCTCTACTCCAGCAAAGATGCACGTGACAAACAATAATAATCATGTTGGCCAATATATAAGATCATCTAATGAGTGGCTACAGAACACATGCACCTTACACACTGCAGGTGTAAAATACAATTTTTTAGTCCAGCATCAGACTGAATGCATGAGTGGTATACTAAATGCTTTTATTCATATTTGTGACCACATCTCTGATTGACTAAATTAAGTTTTGTGCACTCTTATAATGGAAAAATTAACTAATTTCGGGGTCATTACAAAAAATATTAAGTCATGTCATTACAAAACCCTCACATATCTTAAAAGAGCATCAGGCCAACATGATTCCTGCATTGCATCAGGGTTGCATGGGTATAGCAGTAGTAGAGTGATCAACATTATTTCCATTTGAGTAATGCAAGGTGTGGCCAGTTTGTCACACTTTTATTGGACCTCCCTTAAAGTGGTATTCAGAACATTATTAGCAGCAACCCACTTTTTGTTGTGTAAAGGTACAGTGGTCATGTCATCCTGAACAGAAAATGAGGACACACCATCATATATATCCTTATAGGACAATGTGTATGATATCCAACAAATTAGCACTCCATGAATGACGTTATGCCCTTAACGTACTGGTATGTGGTGAGGGCGTAACCTAAAATGAGTCAAAGATCGTCAGGGGGAAGTCACAGGGGCATCTGCATTTTTGTATCCTATATACCACGTAAATGTATTAAGAAAGTTTGAATACAGCCATGAAGGCGGGACCCCATGCATTCCCACGAGAGCTGCTCATTTGCGCATGATGGAAAAAAAAGTTCTATTTCCAGGTCTAAAATGCCTGAGTGGGTAACCAACTTCCAGTTGATACTCACAAAAATATTATCTACTGATTTATAGACATCTCTTCCCCAATGCAAGTCAATGGGGGAAAAATCTTTCTGGGTTTGTGGGCACTACGTGATAGACCCAGACGGTGTAATTCCACTTTTCACCACCATGTAAAATTTGCATCACAGCCTGGCACACCTCCTGGGGGGCTTAATCCACTACCTCAGCCTGCCTCCTTGGGATTGCCTCATTGTTTACTTTCATCATTGCATTGCTCACGAAATTGCAGCCTTTCAAAATAAGGCGGATATGTACAAATTTGGGTGCATTACTGCATTGGGTGCATAGTGATCTGTTGGGGTTTGTTGTGGTAAGCCCATCTGGCTGAGTGTGGATGTTATACCCATTTCCCACCAAAATTAGGGCGTGCACATGGGCTTTTTCAAAAATGGTTAAACCTGCTAAGTATAGGTGATTGACTGCATTCCCACAGCCTGTGAACACACCGCAGTGGCAGCAGACTAGTCTGCTTTTTTGTCTGTGTGTGTGTTTGTGTGTGTGTGTGTGCGTGCGCGCTGTCACGGACAGGAAGGAGAACAGGTAAACAGTAGACAGCAGCAAGAAACAGAGGTCTTTGAAAACTTCTTCTCTTTCTATATCTCTTACTTATTTAGTCTCTCTTTCAAACTCAGTGCAGACTGGAATAATGTCTTTGCACTGCTTAGGAGACAGATGGTAATTAGTGGTGGTGTGTCATTGCATCATGCCAATTAAAGAGCTGAAATCAATGCATTCACCTGGGTGTTGTGTTCCCATCAATGGAGACTGGAGCTGGAGGTGATAAATACCCTCGTCTTCTGCAGAGTCATTTGACCCGGGCGTGAATGCCGATTGTATGTATTCTCATTGCATTAAAAAGCCAGAAGTTAGTGGGTGTTAACAGGTTTTTTGTGCAGTGGAAATGTGCATGTGGGTCCCTCCCTTCATGTCCCTGTGGTTAGCTAATTGCTGCCACACTGCACTGCACTCTTATGGCGATTAACACCACTGTGGGTCAGGATGGCGCTGTTGCAGAAGTGTAGTTCCCCCCCAGTTAACATGTTAAACTCCGTCACCACTGTTGCTGTTTATGGAACTAGCCCAGCTAGCTGCTAGCAATTGGTTCAGCCACCCCCATGCTGATAACTATGTCCAGACAACTTATACTTTGTATTTTCACACACAGCCCCTTTAAATGAGTTGTGAAGGTAAAATCAAGACATTTTTTTGGAGACAATAACCCCCCATTTTAAAGACATCTTTATGCAGCATACCGAATCCCAAAAGGGTTGAGGAACTACAATATGCATTATAGAACTCAGTGATTGTCATGCTCTCTGAAATATTTGGAGATAAATACAATTTTGACATGATTCTTGAAGAAGAATCCATTTGAAAAAAAAAAGAGTTAAATGTGACATTAAGAGATAAAGCTGGAAAACAACAGTCAATGAGTATACATGTATGTGATGTGACGTAATGGTTGTTTTTTGTATGGTTCACAGAAAGCAGACTTCCTCTGTAATTAGAGTGGCAGGATGTGTATTAGCCAATAGGCTAATAAGAAATATGAAAATAATGACGAAATACAGGCCTCTGACAATTTCTATTTTTGTTGCATATTTGTTTATTTGTGTTTGTGTTGATTTGCAGGGTACCCTAATCCAGGTGTGATTTTAAGGTGTTTGTTGTAGCATGAATGCTGTTTCACTGCTGCCCTTTGAAAGCTCATTGTTTCCCCAGCAGTGTGAGCAACGCTGCTCTTGTTTCAAATACACATTCTGTTACCTTTGTGGAACTGAATAAAAACAAAAAGAAACCAGATAAATGAGTAAACATGCCAAGAATAATTTGAAAGACTGACAAGTAAGCTCTGTTTCCTGACCTTAAATCAAATAACCTAGTTAAGGTTGTTTAATCTCAGCTGAAACAGACAGTGTATTCAACCTAATCTGGTTACAAAGGAATTGACAGAGTGCACATAAATGTACAGAATGTTTATGCCTATTGTTCAGATTCAGATTCATAGACTGGAGCTTAAGGGGACAGTTCACCCCCAAAATAAAAGTACATTATTTATCAGTCCAGATTGTTTTGGTGTGAGGCACAGAATCTTGGAGATATCGGCCGTAGAGATATTAACCTTCTCTCGAGTATAAACGAACTAGAGGCTCGTGGAGCTCAAAGCAGTAAAAAATACATTTTAAAAACAGCAATTTCTCTTTGCAGAAATTGTGGCCTTATTACTCAAGATAATCCACAGACCTTGTTGTGAGCAGTTTCATCTTCAGTTCCATGAAGAAGGCATGCGTCTACTCATAGATGAGAGGCTCGTGCTAGTGACAGCGGAGATGTAAACATTAATGGCGTCCTCCTCAGCTGAACTGTAATGTTAGCTAGCTCAGTGGTGCTTGGTGAGCTAGATGCATTGCTGCTCTGCTGTTTGCACTTTCTTCTAAAACTGCATATTGCACTTTACTGCATGTATGTTTTTGTTTGTCTTGTATCATTTTTATTTGTTTTAAAAAAAATTATGCCTCAGGAAGTGCTACCTAAATTTCATTATATTGTTCTCTGACTCTCAATATAATGACAATAAAGCTACTTGAAAATTCTCTGCTTTGACACACAGAAAATAGTTCCGATATAAAACTGCTCGCAACAAGGTCTGTATATTGTCAAAAAAAACTGCATCATAATTTCTGCAAAGAGACATTGCTATTGAGTTTTTAAATGTATTTTTTGGGTGCCGAGTGCCATCTTGTTCCATTATATTGGGGAGATTCCAGACATCTCTTCAGCTGATATCTCCAACACTCACACTGAAACAATCTAGACTGATAAACAGCACTACAGGTGAGTGGAAAATATATATATATATATTTGATTTTGGGAGTATTGTCCCTTTAATATTTCCCTCCTTAGCTGTACATTATCTGCTTACAGGATGAAACTATGACTCTACAGTACAGTCAGAGTACAGTCTGACTGGGCAGCACAGTGGTGCAGTGATTAGCACTGCTGCCTCATAGACTCCTCCTGATCACGTTGCTTTGCTCTTGACGCTGTTAACTGTGCCAATGTAAATTACAATGACCCTTCTCATGTGACCTTACCCATTTTCTCACCTCCTCATCCTTGGCCAGTTGTTGTCTGAAGGAGGTGTGCTTTGTTGATTGTCTGTCTTGAAGAGTTAGTTATAGGAAAGTAATGGAGACCATGCGGTAGCCTATATGTGCTATACACATGTTCCAGATATATCTGATATATATCCAAGGTTACTTCCAAGTCAATTCCACATGGAGGTGGACACTCTTTAAGTGTCCACAGTGTGCACATTGTGCAGTGCCGAACAAATTTAGAAGTCTGGTCCTGTTGACTGTACATGGTGACGTAGGAATTGGGATGGTGAGACATATGGTTGCATCCTGAGAAATTTTGCCCTGGTCTCAAATGGTTAAATCTACCTTTATCAAATTGAGCCACATATTTCAAATGAATGGCAAACCAAATAAAAAACTTAAGTCAGCTCCTCTGTATTTCATACCTACCATTAACAGGCCTTTAAACAATCTATCACGTCTTGTTGACAGTTGGTCAGGAAACAAATGTTTGTACTAGTTTGTATGCAGAAAGTACTTCAGAATAGGCACATTCAAGCATTGGACAGGGACACTTTGAATGGTGTCACCAAACACTAAAGTCAATTTTGAGAGTGTATTAAAGGAGCAAGACTCGAAGGAAGGTCTGGTATACTAGAGTTTTAACAAACTGCTTACAGTCATTTGAGTTTGTTGTGGGATGCTTTGAAAACCACTGAGCTGAATTAGAATATTTTGGCCCATGTGAATTCATTTAAGTGCAGGCTGCAGCTAATGCTGGTTATCAATGTGTCTCCTAGAGCAAAATGAAACACCTTTTTGTCTGTATGTCAGGAGCAAAGGGGCTCTGTACAAGGGATTAAATCTTGATGATACTTTTGCTCATTATGGGCATAACTCTTAAGCCAGGTGGTCTGCAAAAGTTTCAGATCACAACTGTCATATTTATTTCAGGTGCCCAAGCATTATGGCAGATGTTAGGTGAGGCTTTAATTGTGACTGAACTTGAGGTGCTTCTTCTCCATCCCCATGGGAGTGAAGCACGTAGATGGAGATTCTGCTTAAGGGCTTAACATTTAAACAAGGCAGCTCCCACTCCCATATTTGGAATGTCAACTACGTATGACTACAAACTGGCAAGCTAGATTGGAGTGGGATAAAATGCTGCTTGAAGTCTTGGGATGCCTAGTATATTATCATGGCAAGTGCATTGATAGGACAAGCCAATTGAAGACTGCCTTAACCTTGACTGTATACATCCACTCACTGCCTCCATGCACAGTAAAGCCCAAAAGTGAGACCATGAATACCTATTGGCAGCAAGTCTATAGATTCTTGAGGAGTGGATAGGCCCAAGAAGTGGTCAGTGGTCATTGTCATTAGATTTGTTGAACACTTCTTTAAATACTGTTTACTCAGCAGGAACATCAGAGAGGAATATTCATTGGAAGGTGAATATTAGAAAGAGGACAAAGAAAAGACATAAGGATCATGAGGCATGTATTTCTGGAATCAGGCTAAACTTATTATTGTGTATTCAACACAATTGTATAATCAGGTGGTGACATAACCAAGCACAGGGGTGAAGTCTTAAGCCTCCCGCAGACTGAGATTTTTTTGCAGTCTTATAAGTTTAGTGAGGCTCTGCAACATGGATCTTAATAAACTTGAACACAACATCAAGTTTGATGTATGCAGACTGTGCGATTACCTACAGAATTGCAGGCTACGACATAGGCCTCAACATCAATACTCAAGAACAAAAAATCCTTGGCGTGCATCATACATCTGTGCTGCTGTAGTGGTAAGAGCAAAATGTGAACAAACATGAATCAAGCCCTCGCGATAGTGGCATTTAGGTGTGTCAGAAAAAGTCAGAAGAGGAGGGGGAGGAAGAGAATGTGGATGTGGCCATGACTGGGGAAAGAGGCCAACTTGGCACACCAGTTTTACAACAAGAGCTCTGAGTCATATTAGCATCTATTAGCATTTAGCATGCACTAGCAGAGTCATGCTGATCAGTAAGTCATTTCATGCCGCATTTCTATTGGTTGGTTAGTAGATGTAGTTCCAAACAGCAGGCACACCATGGATCTATTATAAATCTGGATACAGCCGTGGGGTCGGGGCCTCATTCATTCCTATGAGAGCTGCTCAGTGGCGCATGAAGCAGAGAAAACACTTTTTCCGGGTTTAAAAAAGTGGAAAATACTCGGATCTACTGGCCCATAGAGCATGGTAGAAGTGATTAACAACAGCCGAATGCGGCCGAGTGTGGCTAAGTTTACCCGAGCACTGACTCCGAGTCAGTGGTGGAAGCGAACAGCGCGCGTTCACGAGCATTCCTCTCGTAGTAGCTTAATTTATTAGCAACAGCAGCTAATCAGCGGTATAACGACAGCGGTGCTGTCGGTTTTAATATTAACGTGATAATCAGCAAATGGTATATTTATCTCTCTCTCTACACACACACACACACACACACAAATATATATACAACTTATCAGGGAATCATATCGTAATCACGACCAGAGAAATTAAATTAACAGAATCAAAATGTGTTGTGCCCACAAAAGGGTAATGAAAGGTGGTGCCTTGTAATATTGCCCCGTGTATTTTTACACAGCTCAACTTTAAGTAAATACTACATTCAGTACCTTTTAGTAACTGTCTCTAGTGCTCTGCGGAGCTTACTGATAACTGGTAGTTTGAATACTGACCGTAGACTGTATATACAGTCTCTGATACAGACACGGTAAGACGTCCATATTACAGGCTTTACAGCCAACAGCCTATGGATGTGTTTAAAGATGGTAAAAAATGATGAATTATGATTCAAAAATATTTGTTACTATGGCCGGCACGAAGCCTCTGTTGTGTCAGGGACTCTAAGAGTTACATACGCGTTTACGCGGTAGAGTCCCGCGGGTCCTATGCGCATTCATTTTATGTCTGGAGAAATACAGTATTCCAAATCTTGATTCGGAAAATGGTGCATTTTATGTCTTTAGAACTTAATGTTTTTAATAATGGCTATTAAAAATATGTTCTGAAAAGCCAACATGTCTCAGAAAAAAATATCCAGTGATTTAAGGAGGTCTCTTTCCCAATGTTAAGCAAATGGGGAAAAGTCTTTCTGGGCCAGTGTGCATCACGTGACGCTGTAGTTCCACTTTCGGCCACAATGTAAATTTTGCTTCAGAGGGTGGCGCACTTCCTGGGGGCCAGAGGCACACAGCGAGATGGTCATCCCAAATTTCTGACACCATCAGAATTTTATCCCACAATGTCTTTGATCGCGACACTGTGACAGCGGCCATCCTTGAGCCTCTCTCACTGTGCGACATAGGACCACGGTTATAGAGCCACAAACAAATATATTGCCACATTTCTTTCACAATGGTCATCTTTTGTCTGGGACATATCAAAATTGCACAGTGTAAACCATGCTTTGCAGGTTTCGTTGCAGAGCAGGCATTAATCCAGGGTGCTGGACTCCACTGATTTTTTTCCCTGCAACTCAGACAAGAGGCCAAGCTTGAATGAGGTCGATGACAACTCTCATCAGCACCAAAATCAGATAAGGCTGAAACTAAGAGAGACTAGTCAAAAATGCTTTCCTTTTACCAGACAGGTGAACACAAAATGCCCTGAATGGCCACAATACAGACACTCCATCAGGCAATGTTATAACTCTTCTGCAGACAGTTTAGTTCAGCCCATGCAGGGCTTTGCTGTGTCTGGTGTAGCTCTCACGACTGTGAAGGATACCATCCCTATGATGGGTTGATGAGGAAGTTAGACATTTCTCCCTCTTACGCTCCCTCGGGTGGTTAACAATCCAGATGCTTTGATTACTTCTCCCACTTGGCTGAAAGCCAGGCTCTTCAGTTTAGCAAGGAGATGAAGTACTGTATGCTACTTGAGACCTCTCTGAAGAGAAAGAATAAAGTTGAAGTTCAAAAATCAGCAAGCATTTGTGAGAAATGGACGATACGTGGGTTAAAAGAGTTCTCCACCAATTAAGCTTTGCACTTCCATTTTAGGCAGCTTGGTTGGAGATTTGGATGGTTTCTGCTAGTAGCAGTTAATGTAGCCTTGAGCTGCTAGCCTGAAGCAGAGCCGAGTAGTGTGCGACAGAAGTCTGGTAAACTCACTTCTATCTAACTCAGTTATGACCACGAACTGCAACATCACCAGTTCATGTCCAGCTGTGGAATTTTCTTGCATATCCCAGTGGGCACTTCCTCTCAGGGAGTCCCCAGAACTGTTTGGTCCAGAGCACCTAAGGTCCATTTCATGCTGGGAGAGTATCTACTCTGAAATAGGGGCTTAATATGTCCCTCAAACAGTCTTGATCCTTGCTAGTTCCTGCGGTATGATCACAAAAAAAAAGGTTTTTTTTCAAACTAAGATAAAGTTCTTCTGGTCCGCTTAGTGATGGCCTACCCACATGTGACAGAAGGGGGAGCTGAGAAGCAGGAGAGGAAGCAGGTAGAAACAGACACTCCACAGAGTTGGATTTGTGGAGTTGCGTACTCATTGCAGATTGAGATATCTTGTTTTGTTATGCATGCAATGTGGGAAAGTTTGGTATGCACAACACAAAAATTAACCTGATGAACTACAGGCAGAAAAAGGAAAGATAATGATAGGGCAGCTTTTAGTATGACAGCCCCTTTCTGGCAGAGAATTGAATCTTATTAAAACTGTCTTATGCAGTGTATCCTCTACTCTTTCTCCATGTATGCTTCCCTACTGAACTGTCTGAATACATAAAAACACTGAAAATAAATGCTCACCCTGGTTAAAAAAGTGAAACATACCACTGAAGCTCATATTTTTTAAGCCAGTTAAATTGTGAAAAATGTTCTGCTGTTTGATGTATTTAATTATTTAGCATTCTTATTCTAAGCATACAGTGACCTCTGATGTTATTTGTATAGATATTACAGCCTTCCTCAAAACACGGTGCAAAATTACTCATGCATGAACCACCAGTAGACTTATTCGCCTTTTAAGCAATTTGGAAACTCACTGTATTTCTTCAAAAAATTGATTTTGACTCTACAGAAAATTGCTATGTCAGTCATTAAATCATTGTTACATCAATCAAATATTAATCAATGGCTGCTAGTACAGTTTTTTTTCATCAATTCCATTCAGCTCTAAAAAAAATTCCTAATGTCCAGATTATTGACAGCGTATAAACTCTCTCACACAAAGTTAGGATACAGATTGCAGACTGGAGACTATTTCTGTGTCATTCTATATTTTTATGTCTTCATGCAGGCAATAGCTAGGAGGCGTCTGTACAGACGAACACACAACCCCAAAACAGAATGCCATGACAGATTTCCTAAAATTTAGCTAAAATGTCCATCTGGATTCTGGAATGAACTGATTAAAATCTGGTGGTTGAAGGTCAAAGGTCAAGGTCATGGTGACCTCATAAAATATGTTTTAAGTATGTTTAAATTTTAGACATAGATCTAACAATATATAATGATGACGTTCTAACAGTTCATATCCAATAGTTCAAAGGTCAACTGTGTCGTCAGTATGTTCTGCAAAAACACTTTTCTGGCCATTACTAAACTTACTAAGTGAGGAACAGAAGGGGAGACACTTGGTCAGACACTAATCTTGGATGCCCCCCCAGAGGCCCATTATTTATCACCATCCATATTAGGCACCCAATTTTAATGCCTCTGTGTTAGTGATAGAAGGCATTATGTTTTTAGAGATTGTGCGTCTGTTAATATGTCCATACATTTGTACGTATGCCCATCTCCTGAATGCGATATCTCAAGAATGGCTTGACGGATTTTCTTCAAATTTTGGCACGAATGTCCATTTGGACTCAAGGATGAACTGATTTGATTTTGGCGATCAAAGGTCAAACATTGAGGTCATTGTGTCCTTGTATCCGTCTCATTCTCATGAACACGATATCTTAAGAATGGCTTGAGGGCTTTCCTCAAATTTAGCACAAATATCCACTTGGATTTAAGAATGAACTAGCTAGAATTTGGTGGTTGAAGGTCAAAGGTCAGCTTCACTCTGACATCATTCACCTAACCCTAACATTCTGCAAAAACACCTTGCAGGCTGTTACTCAACGTCATCACTCAGAAACAGAAATTGAGAAATTTGGTTGAACAAAGAATTGGTTACACTAATCTTATGTGACCACCTTGAAGCTGTGTTCATTATATGGATCTTCTGTGCAGCCAGGGGGAAGATGTATGTTACACATCCACATTTTCACAGACAGAGATGTAAACTGTACCTGCAACTTGACTGGTGTGTGGATGCATACAACTGCGAGGCAGTAATTCTATGTTTCAGTGAGAACACATGCAAATACAAGATGGTGGCTCTACACACATTCTTTCATTAGTCTGGTGTGGTGCCCTAAAAAGAAACAGTAATGGTCTTCAACTGAAAACAAGTCCAGATAATGTAACCTCAGATTATCGATGCAAATCATCTTTCAGAGTAAAAAAAAAATCCTCACAATCCTTTGTCTGCAGGAGGTTGGCTAATTCTCATTACAAATCAGGAGGAAAGAAATATTCCATGCATTTCACCACACTATAGAAAACTTGATAATATAACAGTGAAAGCTCAAGAATGTTCATGTTAAAATTACATTAAAAATAGAAAAGCCTGGTAAAAAAAAAAAGCATATACCATGACATGGTTTTCTTTTTGTTGTTTTATATGTTTGTATGTTTGAGGTTTTTATCCCTTAGTTGAACCGCAGTGCAATGTTTTGATAATCAGTTTTGTGTATTATTTGTATCTGATGTACCCGCACACAATCAGCACATGATGTTGTACACAATTAGACTGCAGTGGTCTGTAACAGTTGTTGGCCATGCTGTGCTTTAATACGTAACAATAGAAAATGAAGTGGTGAAGAAGAAAGAGGTTGTAAGTATTTCAAAACATGAAGGCTTGGTAGTAAAGGACCTCATATGTCTGTAAAGCTTCAGGGATACACATTGTGTTCAAGGGAGAAACACTGAATACAGACAATATTTTTCAGGGTATCTTTACTAACTGGCTCCATACACGAGTCAGCCAGGCCTCTCCACAGGATTCAGCCATAATGTAAAATACTAAAAGGAGCAGTTACATGAACAGATGAAAATTTGACAAGCTTGGCTCGATTCTTTAAATATGGTTGAACTAATCCAGGCTTACATCCCAGCTATGGTTAATTTTCATCAACTAATTAGTAACAAATGTCTTTAGATAAGGTTTTGGGGATTGATTTGTTACTATTAGAAAAACAGTTTCTTTTATTTTCATCAGAAAGAAAAAGCCAACTTGAACACAAACGTGATCAACACATATTGGTGCTTACTTTGTCAGTGCATGCGCATTGATTGGCATGGCACTGGTTACAAACTTCACTTTAGAGCTTTAATTTAAAACTAATGGATCACCTTGAACATATTCTATAGCTATGAAATACAGGACAGAAGTTCTCTCATACCAGAGACTGAATGTACTCTTAAACCAGAGGTTTAATTGTACGGCAAACTGTTCTAAAAAAAACTGAGGTCTGTCATCAATATCCCTCATATATTAATTGGTCTGCTCTATAAATCTGACTCAAAATTTAATAAATTGAGTTGAAGACTTCCAACTCAGTTTTGGTTAAAGCGCACTGATGACATTTCAATGTACAGTATGTTTGAGATTCAAAATGTTATCAGATGTAATATTTTCTGGATTCTAGTTCTTATTGTGACAATAAAGATTTTGCTCATTGCAGATATTTTAAATCTTACTATAACACCATTTTTTCCGTCAAGGGAAAGAAGCCAGTTACATCTTAACCAACAAAGTTGTGTATGGGGTTCTCCTTGAAAAGTCTTGGTCGTAATCCTTGAAACTGTAGATATGCCTTTTGCATGTTTTCTTGAAGAGTTGTTGCTCTGACAACAGCTCCATACACACTTTGAAAAACTGAACATGAAGGCTTGTGTCAAATCATCAACAATACAATTTAACTGGTTCATTATTTGTCATGAATGAAGAACAGGGCCCTAGTGCCATGTGTTTACAAGAGTGCAGTGGTATTGTGATATTTATTTTTTATTCTAGATAAAGGTCTAGTGTGTAGGATTTAGGGGGATAGATATAATAAAATAATTTAATATAATATGATATGATATGATATTATATGATATTACATTATATTATTCATATGTTTTCTTTTGTATATTGTCACCTGAAAATAAGAATTGCTGTGTTTTCGTTACCTTAGAATGAGCCGTTTATATCTACTTTGGGAGCGGCTCCTCGCCTACAGAGTCTGCCATGTTGTCTACAGTAGCTCAGAACGGACAAACCAAACACTGGCTTTAGATAAGGGCATTTGTGTTTTTGCATCGCTCACCGTAGTTAGTGGCTCCTTCATGACAAGCAGCATCAGAAAAACTGTTGTTTTTTTGGGGGGGGTTACATTAAATTGCTTTTTATTCAGTGTTTTCATCAGTTCAAATCACCAGGTCCATTTGTTTTGGAGAGGAAGAGACCTCTGCAGATAATTTGGCTTTGGAACTTAAGTTATCATAGAAAAAAGGTGAGAACACATTAGCAGGTGCTTATAGCATCGAAAAAAAGTCTGCTTTGTAACATGAAACTGCTTTATTCAGTGATTTTACCGATTTAAATCACCAATCCATTTGTCCTGGAGAGGAGGAGACCTCTGTGGATAATTTAGCTCCCAAAAAACACCTTCTGAACAATGAACACTGAAGGAATTCTAACTGGGAATTCACGCTTGGCACATGGGAGGAGTTTTAGCTGGTTGCAATCTTCAATCATCATTGCTTGATGCCACAAAATCTGACACACTGCTCCTTAAAATATGTACCTAATGCAGCTTGTACTCAGCTAAAAAGTAGAGTTCATGCAAACCCTTTTTTAGTGAAGATTTTTTTTGTATTCACAAAAACCTCTTGAACACAGAAGGTGAATCACCACCCCGACTTCTCTCCGATTTACTTTTCACTGGTCATTTAGCACTGACCGTGCATTGTATGTAGCGAATGCCCTCCAGTGCTGCGCTGCTTAGCCAGAGCTTCCTTAGAGAGGTGCTGTTCCCTTAGGATTCACAAAGAGAGACAAAGAAAAAACTTTCCTACTATTGGTTGAACATGACAGGGCTGCCAACTCTCACCCACTGAGTGTGAGATACACCAAAATGGCTTAGATCCCCCACTCTTGCTCTTTGCCTCTTGTACATGCAGAGAATCGCAAAATATAGGGGACTGCAGTATTTTATTTGAAAAGAATATATAACAATGTTCCCAGCGAATGAAAAAACATACCTCAGTCTTGTCCTGTAAAGTACCACTTGCTGTCCTTTTGCAATATGAAAAAATTGCATGCACTTTTTAAGTTAAATAATTTAATTTGTGACACTGAAAGACTTCAATATTTAATTGATGATAAAAAAAACAAATATACAGGGAAATAATGTGAATTATTTTGTATAATTTTTTTTTTTTTTTTTAAACCTGTAAGCCAATGACATAAGATTTAAACACTCGCCTCTTGAAAGCAAGCCACAGTGTGCAATATTCCTGTTTCTGGGAGGGTCATGTGCATCTTTAGCCATTATCTTAGGCGTTGTTTCATTCACTGTAAGGTAATGATGAAGGGGGGTGGGAGATTAGTTCTTTGAAGGGCTGGAGACATGCCTCCCCCTCAAGATGAAACAAACAGGCTCTAAAATGATTATTTGTTGCATGGATCTGCTCTTGTACAAGTCTGAAAGAAATTTTAAGAGCTTCCAAAATACCGTCTTATAGTGAGATATATGATTGGATTTTACGAGGATGAGGATCCTGTACATCGTGAATCCTTTACATTTTGCCTGTTGGTGTTTGAGTTGCTTGTTTGAATTCAACATGCCTGTCTGCTCATTCTGCTTTTTTTGAAATAGTAATTTCAGCTTCTCGGCTCCTGTTCTCAAGCTATGTATTGAAGGAGCCTGAGTTTGAAAAGAAAAAATACCCATAACAAGCACCAATTAGAATTATTTTTAATCAAAAGCCTTGTTGAAATATCTGATATGTTACAGTAATAAATTGCCTAAAATACTGTATTTTGTCCTGGTTTTTATTTGTGTTAATACAAATATTTATTGAATCAGTTTAGAAATGTGCAGGCATATGTTTTCAGCCTTAGTAGTTTTTCAGCACTGAGCATGAAGCTGCTTTATCTGTAAGTCAGGTTTTAACCCTGACTTAAGTACTGCATTAGAATTTCAGTTTGGCAAAGTCTAAGTATGAAAAAGATTACACAGGTTTATCATATGCAGTGGACAATTATTTTATGGCATCTACAGAAAGAGGCAACATCACCTCCATTTCCATAACACCAAAAATATATCTTAAAAGATTTTAGTCTATACATCTTTGCTGGCATTAGCTAAAATATTATTTTGATCGTTAATAAAATGGACAAAATAAACAGCATTTGCCTCTTTCCTGATGACTAAAGGTAGCAGACACAAGCCTGTACTTAGATACTGTTTAGGGGACCCTTTGTGAACATGTGTTTTAAAACATCTTCCAGTAGATGGCACTGGTGCTCTGTTAAAAAAAAAGATGCACTTGGCTGAGTGGGTGTAAAAGAACATAGTAATCAGGCTACAGTTTAAAACAACATTGAAAACTTCTCCCCTTCAACCCAAGATGAGATGAGGACGAGCATAATAAAGTCAACAAAGGTGATAGTATGTAGAAATACAATACATTCTATTTCTCAAAAACGTCATTAAAAATGTAATACATACAAACTAAACTGATTGCACCAGAAACACTTTACTGACTTCCTGGGGGCAAATTGGAACACGTTGCAGCCGCCATTATACTGTAGCCTATAGCCACAGAGAAATGTTAAGAAAATAGAAATATGAAGTACATAAGAGCTTTTTTAAGAAAATGTATATAATATAGAATATGTATATATAAATATAAAGATAAAAGAAATAAGAAATATGTTCCACAATAAATATGAAATATAGGACGCATATACACATCGGCATATGTGCATTGTACTGCAAATGTAAGAATAGAATAGGTAAGAATTAAATAAGGTGTATCTTTCAGTTTAAGTATATTGCACTTGCGTTTATATTATTTAAAAAAATACACAAATTAAAGGAAATGTCGCAGCTATTATACCTTATAGGTCTATGATTATATGTGACAAATAAAATTGATTGATTGATAAAATACAGAAAAAGAAAATAATGAAAAAAAAAAACAGTAAGGCAATACACTGTGCATACATCATGCAATATACATATACGTACATGTACATATATACATGTATACACACACGCATATATATGTATATATATGTGTGTGTGTGTGTATATATATATATATATATATGTGTGTGTGTGTGTGTGTGTGTGTGTGAGTGAATGACCGGCGATTACAGAAATATGTCACTTCCGGCTGCCATCTTTGGTTGAGAAATGTCGGAAACTCTTGTGAACCGTACTGAACGTTTGTCGTGACAGCGGAACTCAAGCGGCTACCAGGATGCAGAAAATATCACACCTGCGGTGAGTTTCAAACTACCTCGGGGTTTCTTCTTCTTTGTAGTTTTTAATCTTGTATTTATGTGATGTTACTCACATTGAGCCCACCTAAATGTGGCTAACGTCTAACTTATGCTAAGCGCTAGCTTAATGGTAAACTAGCTACAAACACAGTCGTGACTGCGAAGGCTACAAAAAGGACAGAAACATATTTACTAAAGTCAACGCTTTAATGTGTTACAACTTACATTTTACTGTAAATATTTGTGATAAGCACTGTCCCCTGCCTCATACCTTGGCTTATGTGAGTACTGTGGGCAAGCTTAAATTTAACAAAGGTTTGTGTAATTTAACGATAAATACGTGTAAGTCAGATGAGATCTTAAAATAACTGTGTTCTGTTGACTTGAATGAGCTCATTGTACATTTGCAGAGTCTTTTATTTGTTTTAACTTTGTCCACATTTTTACTAGCTTGTTTTTGTGCATGTTATTATGTAAAATTAGCGCTAACAGCTTAGCTATATCGCACTTTTCAACTTGCTCTGTATGTTTTTGCACCCTGACATGTCTTTCAGCCTTGTTCAAATGGCCTCAGAGAATATATATAGTTGTAACTTGAAACAATCTCTAATCATTTTCTAAGATAATTTTCTCAGAGGTCTATTCATCGATCAATAGATGATAAGCTGAGCTGAAATTGATCAACCAGTATTTTCCCAGTGAGCATCCCTCCCTCTGATGATAATCATATACAACTTCTTAGCATTTATCACTAAACTTGGGTGACTTGCTTGCATACTGACTTTCATTATGGATGATAGATTCTAGATGTGAGCCATACAGGGTTGTACAAGAGTACATTTTTTGCATAAGTTGAAAGGTTTTCATGAAGGTGTAGTTTTACACAAATCTTTCTACATTTTCTGACGAATGACTTGTAGATTAATCGTCATTTCGTTTCAGCTGTGCTGTTATTAATGTTGGAGGAAAAGTGGATGCAGCATGGTGTTTTAATATGTTGTGTGGTAATGTTGCATTGATACAAAGATGCCAAGAATTTATTTATTTATTTATTATACAGTGTTTCTGAGGATCCTTACAAAGCCTTAAAGGGCATTGAATTCATCAATCTAAAAATAAGGGCTTAATTGGCATTAAAATGTCTTAAATCAATCTTTCAAAAATCTGAAAAATGCTCAAACATTTGATTGTTATGAATCTTTTTTTCTGACATTGCATTGCAAAAGCTCAAAATAAGAGGAAAAAAACCAACCTAACACCACTAATGCATTTACATCGCCAAAGAGTCATGTTTTATGTTACAATAAATATTGAAACAGAAATTGATGTTGTGCTTTTTTCCTCAATATTGGTTACTGAAATACTCAAGTGGCATTAAAGGGTCTTTTTAAAAGTCTAAAATCCCACTTGACTATAGGAGCTGTGTTATTATTTTTTTCAGTCCTCTAGACACCCTTTTGCTGCATTAGAAATGAATAACTTGAAAAAAAACATAAACTTTTAAACTTTATTGTATTAGATTAACCCCCCCCCCCCCCAACTTAAATAGCGATAATACTGTATTGTGACTTCAGTGTCTTGATAATATTGTATTGTAGGGCCTCTTGTGATTCCCACACCTAATTGCTTAGGATTGCCCACAACCACAATCATTTTTCTGTGTTTTTGGGAGAGATTAGTAATAGTGCTGCTCTAAATCTGACATGCAGTAGTGACGGCTTTCAGGATTTTCTACACTGTGTAAGCTCGATTCCGTGTGTGTGTGCGCGTATGTGCTTTGGGAGGACAGGGTGTTCAGCTGCATGCCCCCCTTACTGTTATCTTAATGGGCTAATTAAAAGATGGTAAGTAGTGCAGTCAGATGGTCTTATTCCTACAAACTAAAACATCAGATCTGGTATGTAATTAAGTTTAAGAGCTTCACAAACCTTTTTAAATTACACAACATTTGACAATTTGTGTAATGACATGAAATTAAAAAGTGACATTCATTATTATTTATTAATCTCTTGATTATTCTTTGAAGTAGGTGATTAACCATTACAATTTTAACAGTAACAGTGATGACAAATGCAGCTTCCAGAGCCCCGAACATTGTCTTCAGTGTGCCTGTTTTTCTGACCAGTGGTCCAGAGGCCTAAAGGCCTCTATTCAATTCACGGTAACATGGAACAGATCACCAGAAAATCTTCTTATTTAAGGATTTGGGAACAGCTATATTTGGTGTTTTAACTGGATATGTGGCTAGAAAGATCAGTCCATGGCCAAAATTTTTGATCAGGTTTTTTTTAACCTAGATCCTAATTTGTTCCATTTTTGTGGATAAGTAATTAATGGAAACAACAATTTTTTAAAATCTAGTTTTGAGATATAAAGCTGCCCAAGAAGTTCTTGTTTTTTGGGCTTTTGTGCAACTTGGGCTTCTCAAAATCAGGCTATAAAAATATTATACATTAATATGATTTTCTGTCTTAATCATCAAATTTTCATTCATTCATTCAGAATTTTTACCCTTTAAATGCTAGGTTTTTGTCATGATGCCACCATGTTTTGTAGATTAATCTTTAAGATTGTCATAATGAATGTCTGTAATCACTGATCATATTTTATCATTATTTTACTGTGTTGCAGGTCATGGCAGGATTTGGTCCATGCCAAACAACAACAACAAAAAAGGATGTTTTCAGGAGCCCAGCAGGGGGAACCCAATCCATCATCATACAGCATAATTCACTGCAGTCTGCTTCAAGAGGTGGGTGCAGTATAAGATGGTGAGACTGTTTCTTGTCGGGGTGGACACGATAGAACAACCTTTGATGTAATGCAGTCCCAATTAATGCATTTTATCGTCTCAGTTAATCACCACAGAATTGAACCATTACCTCACTGACACGATCAAAAATTGACATCAGTGTTTTGTGATTTTTTTTTGGAGCCGTTATATTGATAATTATGTTGCACGGTTGTTGCTTTTATTGCATCTACCCCCTGAAAGTGATTTCAGTTTTATAGTAGGCAAAAGGACATGAATGTTTCACTTAAAAATTGTTCATCTGCAACAGATTGTAGTGGATTAGAGTGAATGATTTTGCTTTCTTAAAATGTGGTGACATGCATGATCTCACTCTCAAATTGCCCATTCCTTACCTCATACACATGTAGAATTACTCTAGAGTCCTTTATTTTATTCAAAATGATCTCAGTTTAATTATTAACCCATTGGTTTTGTTGAGAAAAAATGCCATGTGATGATTTTATTCACCATGTTTTAGCACCCAGTGTAGTCATCATATTCCAGGTAATCTGTTGCTCTCTGAATAAAAGCAAGGCAAAGTTGTTGCTTTGCTTCATCCTTGAAACATCTTAATCATTTTATCCAGAAACCAAGGGTGAAGAATTTAAATTTTCTTTAGCTGCATCCACAAATTCAGGGAGTCGTAGATAACCTCTGTGTGCTTTTCATGATTGATGTGTTTAGGGAGGCTTTGGTATACATGAGACGCTGCTGAGACTGACATTGAACAGATGAGGCAGGATAGATCTAGACAATTCATTGGTCTGGCCGCTCTCGAGATGCAGCTCTGCATGAAAGTGTGGCAATAACCTTGACAGAAAAAAACACTGGGCACAAGGAAACCGCACACATTTTGTGCTACTGCTTGGAAATGTATTAAGTGAAAAAAATGAAAAATTTAAGAGCCGCAGAGCCCATTTCTGTAAGAAAATCGGACAGTATAATTCACATGCCCATTTGGGCTGTTATTGCTCACAACAGGGCTGTCTGGGGATTTAGTTACTCTGCATGATGTCATGGCCTGCAGCACCCAGCTGTACAGGTGCAGACCTATCCTGACCATGACTTTGTTGTTGATTTACTCCTTTTGTTCTCAGAACAGCCAGTGCCTTAAACCTCAATACAATATTTACGATCACAGTGTCAGGGACTTTCTTCCATATACACACTTTGGGGCAGCAGGACTGGAAAGCCCACCTGCAACAAAGTGACTTACTGCCTTATCACACTTACCACTGAAACTGGATAATGCTGCAAAGCTTGTTGTCCAACCTCGTGTTTCAAGTTGAACGCAAACATTTTGTGAAATATTTTGATGATTGAGTAACTGTTTCAATCAATCATTTTAGCAAGGGAAAACATATGCTGTTTCCAGCCTCTCAAATATCATGATTTTTGGCTATTCTCTGTACATGAGAGGATGTGACGTCAGAATGTCTGATTTCAGAGTGAGAAAATGTTCAGGGCCTTAAAAGGTTAAGTTTGGTGATATTTTTCCTACCATAAACAAATCCCATGAAAAGATCAGAGTCTGAGTTAACCCTTAGGGTCTGATTTAATATTACACACACTCGTATCGCTCTGCGCACAAAATGCAGTTTTCAAAATCAAGCTCTAAAATATATTAAACATTCATATTATTTTCTACTTTAATTGAATACCATTAACCAACATCATTCTTAATCATAAATATCGAATATTCATCAATTTTCAGATGCCTAATGCCAGGTTTTTGTCGTGATGCCTCTGTGTTTTTAGATCAAAAAACAACAACCTTAAAACATGATTATTTTTCCATATAATACATGCAGTAGTTTTTTCTGTGTCACAGTCTAGGACATGTCAACGATTAGCACTAACATTGATTTTTAAACTATTATTTTTTTGCGCAGTGTCAGATACTCACACTCAGACCACTCTGCAAACAAAATGTGCTTTTCAAAATCAGGTTATATTTTTTTTTATACATAGATTATGATCTTCTACTTACATTGGGTTTGGTCTTCTTAATTTTCAGAATTTTCTTTAAATGCCAGGTTTTTGTCATGATGCCATGCTGTTTTAAGATTAAAATAAAAAATTAAATAAAAAAAATAAAAAACTGAATTATTTTCATTATACTACATGCAAAGTAGTTATTTATTTATTTTTTTTTAGATTTTTTTATGATGACCGCCTGGGATATGTCAATGATTACTAGCAACATTGATTGTGACCTAGTGCACCTAGTGGAAAAAGCATATATTTTCTCCAGATGACAAATGACAAAAATGCCTCCCAGAAATAATACAATGCATGTTTTTATGCTCTGATGGCTGTGGGATCAAAAATTGCAGTTTGAATGGGTTTTAATGGCACATTTTTTGCGCTTAACAGTATAAATGTAGCAATTTTGTTTTACACAGTGTATTTTAGACTTATTGTAGAAAAAAATACACAGTCTTGCCAAAATGAATGCCATATGCATGAACACAGCAAAATTATCAAAAAATGAAAAATAAAAAGTGCATAAAATGCGCTTAACAATTCCTGAGGGTTAAAGTTGATATGAGTACACATACAATGCATTGATCAAGTGCTGGAAATCACCTTTGCTACAGTACCTCAGTTTCTTGGCCTTTGAGCAGACCAAAGGTTTGATTTATTTGTCTTTATTTGGTGTTCACATTTGTCTTTTTTCTCCCCTTGCTTTTAAGCACAAGTCTAGGTTTTATCGTTTCAGGCTTTGACTTGACTTCTGTGGTGACAAGCCAAGTAACAGACACTGCGCTTTTGTCTCTACCCCTCTGATTTAATCTAGCACCTGTTTGCTATGCAAAGCTTCAAGAAGGGCTCTTTGATATAGGGGTGTGTGCACGTGTGTGTGTGTGTGTGTGTGTGTGTGTGTGTGTGTGTGTGTGTGTGTGTGTGTGTGTGTGTGTGTGTGTGTGTGTGTGTGTGTGTGTGTGTGTGTGTGTGTGTGTCTGTCTCTACCACTCTGATGCAAAATCTGATGCTATCACTTTGATGCACTCGCTAATCTGTGCTCCGAGGGAGGCCATGAGGATTTGATTTTGCGTGTTTATTTACTAAGATAGTATAGAATTGCTGTATAGATATTTCCAATCTGGATTGCACTGGTCTGTTCCAGCTGTTTGTTAGTCAGACCATGACCTGAAAAGAATAAATAATAAATCACAGAGCTACTGGAGGCTTAAAATCATGAGTTTGTCTGAAAGCATCAAACAAATCTCATATCTGTGTAAAGAGTCATATGTAGTGTAAATATTGAAGAAAATAAAATGTAAAAGAAAAAAGTTAAATGACACAGTCTTCTAATGCCTTATCAAAATATAAATCAAATAGTTTGAGAGGAGAGAAAATACCCTCGTCGTCAGGTACAAGTGCTTTCATAATGGCTTTTTATACAACTTATATCAAACGTTTCAAACAGAAATTAATTCTTATTACAGAGATCATAAAAACAGTACAGCAGTGTAGTTGGCCATTAAAAGGACCACAGTACAAGATAATTAAAAGGAGGGGAACAATTGGACTTTGCTGTATCTTTTAATTTCAGACTTCTATTCATCTTGTAAATGTTCTCATTTGGATTTACAAGTCAGTGTTACATAATGCTCCATGCTGGGCCAGCACTGAAAACAGAGAGATAGGCTGGTCTAGGAGCATAAAAGATGTGGTTACACTTTTTTCGGCCTTTAAATTTGCCTAAGCTAAGAGGGTCAGGATATATTCTCTTTACCTTGGCCAGTTTGAGTGTGCCTGAAGCCTGGTCAGACAGAAACTATTTTGTTTGATCTGAATACAGCCCTGTAAGTGGATATGTGCTGTATCCAAAATCCACAAGCAGAGATTAAAGGCAAATATCGCCCAGTGTCTTGTACTTTGGTTGTACTTTGTACTAGGATTCTGACTGAAACTCCATCACAAGGCCCCTCCAGGCTACTGATAGTCAATAGGCCTGTGTGCCATGTGTGATGTTGTGCTGCAGGCCTAATTCTCGACTTTGATAAGGTGTTCAGTTACTTCAGAATATATCAGTTTCAGCTTTTGAACCCCCCCCCCCTTTTTTTTATGGCCATTGTCTTTCATTCACGTCCCTCTCAAAGGTTGCTGTACTCATTGGTCATGAGGAAAAACTGTCATAAAATAAGATTCAAGGGTGACATTATGGTTATTTTAGCATTATCTGTGAAATATCATTTAAGTCTTTTATGCCGTAGCCTCAGGACACAGGAATAAAAGGCCATCAGAGTAAGCACACGTTACATAGCAACACGCTCCTGAACATTTGTTCCCCTTCTGATTGACCCATTCATATGAGACTGCTGTTACAAGTTAATCCCATTTCTTTCCTGCAATGTCTTTCTTTTTACTGTTAATTTTAGATGACTCAGGTTGGCAGAAAAATGTATTTTAAATATCTGTAACATCAAATTACAGTAAAGCCTGTTTGGATGATGCACATTGACTCATTCACATTTGCTGCCAACAGGGGTTTAACCTGCGTCATCATCAGCTGGAAAGGAGTAATGTCTGGCTGCCTGTAGGTCTCTTAGGTGTGGAACACACTGCGTTCATGAGCAACGCATCAGTATTGCAGAATCTGATGTTGTTTTGTTCAGCAACCATGTTAACAAGTTAGAGCAGCCACACAACCATGGTTGGACATTATTTTTTTTATTCACCTGCCACAGTGGCTGGTGGATTCCAAAATCTATCAGCCACTTAATAGATTGCCATTGTTTTTTTGGCTAGTAAGTAAAGCAAATTTACCAGCCACTTGCATAGTTAACCTGCATTTAAAGATAAAGATAAAGATAAATGTTATTGTCTGTCCCAATCAGTGACAGAAATTCTCCTTTGACAAGGCTCCAACAAAAAATACAACATATTATCAAACACATTTAAGACACATTCAAACTCACAACGTACAGACATTAAAAAGCAGCAGCAGCAGCATTTGGCTAGTGTCTGGTGCTAATTTCCAACTCTGGACACAGCTTGTGTGAGCAGCGCTGGTCAGGTGCAGTCAGCAACTCAGCTGTCTCTCAGGTGCGGCACATCTAGAGAAACGGTGGCGCGTCGATGTTTTTCCCTATACCACCTTACATGACAGTTTAAATGTCATCATCTGTCACAGAGATGAGGAAATACAAATATATCTGTTATGCTCAAACTTTCCAGCTTCCGTTTCACAATTTAACATCTCTGTTGACAGAATCCCACCAGTTGTTGACACAAGACATTTTATTGTGAAAGATTTGCAGGACCGTGTTGTTGACAGTGCAGGAGCTTGCACAACTTCATAAATGAATGGAATATCTACTTATAGATATATGGAAATACAGAACTCACAGCAGCAGGCAGCTCTGCTGAAGCATCACAGCACCAACGCTGCCAGTGTTAACACTGTGAGCGTGCAACACTGCAGTTTGGCGAGGTTGCTGTCACATACTGCTCGCACATGCAGTGTATTCTGGGTGTTTGACCTAAATAAAAAATGCTATTAGGATTTATTGAGACCTTTCTTTATATTTCATTGTAGTTTTTGCTCACACTGAGGATGATATAATTCAGTGATAAGTAATTAAATTTCATAAACCTCATGTTCTCATTTCTATCTGTCAAGCAGTTTGCCAAAGGTGATAAATTCATTGACATTTAAAGCCTTGGAGTATGTTTCTTCTTTGCTGTGCTGTAAATGTTATCTTTACATCCATGACATGAATGATCCTAAGTGTGAAATAAGGTGGAGAGCTTACTTATGTAGCTACTTTGATTTTTATCAGAGGGTTATTATTGTTCCTCTATTTCACACAGGAGCGTCTGTGTTTAGACACCTGTTCTTTATTTCTGGACTAAAAGAGATGAGCTTGGACTTGGTTTTATGGCTGTCTCAGCTTTTCTTGTCAAGGCAACGGAGTTGTCATTTTAACCCCTAGCAGGTCAGGCAGCTGGATTTGTGCATGGCCTTTGATGTACAGTTAGTGCATAGTGAAGAATAAGGGAGCATGACTGCCACTTCAGTGACTGATGTGGTATTATCAAAGTGTTGCCAGTAACTAACTATACCTTCTTCTCACCAAACTACTTGTTAAGTGTTGGTAAGTCAGGTTCAGCAATTATGACAATGTGGCTTGCCTGTTTAGGACTTGATACTATAGTGAATATTTTGTAGAATTGGCTAAAGTCTCAAGCCCCTTTTACACTGTCTGTTTAGGGTGGGAGTCTCATGCAGTTATGCTGCCCTGCCGCTCTGTTTGTAATATACAATCATAGAATGGGTGGTCTTGTCTATACGCAGCCACAGGATGTAGTAACAGCTTCAACATGGTGTCTTTATAAACTGGACAGCCGGCATGGTGTGATCTTGGGAGGCACAAGTGTTACATTTTGACAACAAGGTTATATGTGCGATCCACTGTGAGAGATTTAAAATGTAGCTGTAACTTAACTGTAACTTACATCATGTAACTTGTTATATGCTGTAAGATTGTTTTGCTTTAACCATTGAGCTCATTTCATAAAATTAGTCACACAAATACAGTAGCTCAACAGCTCAAATGAGTATTTGACTGCTGTGCTATTTTAAATGTTAAACTAGACTTAATAGACTGGAAAAAACAGACTTTAAGGACTTGCAAAGTGACCTGGACTTGGTTTAAAAGACTTAAATGTAGCTCTGTGGTTTAGTGCGTTTGATAACAACTTATTGTATAAGAAATATTTGGCTTCTGGATCTCAGGATCAGTGTGGTTGTATGGATGTGTAATTGTGCTATGTTTAAGCAGTGGCATCATTGGACATGTAGGTGTGTGTGTGTGTGTGTGTGTGTGTGTGTGTGTGTGTGTGTGTGTGTGTGTGTGTGTGTGTGTGTGTTTGTGTGTTTGTGTGTGTGTGTGTGTGTGTGTGTGTGTGCTCTAAAATTATAAAAAAGGAGCTCTCTGAAATCATCTCTGCAGGCTCCTCCTGACAGTCGTCAGAAGTAATCCTCACAGGTTGATTCCTGTGTTGTCAAAATATATCTGTTCAAAGGATGCATCATAGAGTGAATTTAGTAAACACCGGAGGTAATACACACAGGCTAATATCACACAGGCCTTCAACGACAGATGGTCTGAAACAAGACTGACCAGGCTAGATCACAGCGTGCACCAGCTCGAGTCTCCACTGTCTCTGTGTCATATACTGTAGCATTCATCTGATGAGGCGCTCTCAAACTCCAAAGGATTGGGCTATTTCTAGCTTGGTATGTCACTGTTGTATTTTCACATGCTTGCACCAAAGATCTCCAGCAGGCTTGACAGGACTTAATTGTGACATCACTGTAGATCCTGAAAAAAAAAAACATTTTCCTTTTTTTGTGTGCATTAGAGCTGTAATAAGTAGTAGATCAGCAGAAAAATAACTGGCAACTGTTTTGATTGACGTTTTTTTTACTCTTTTTTTGACATTTTGTGGACCAAATGATTAAATGGTTGACTGATAAACAGATAATGAAATTAATCGTCATTTTATGACCATGTCTGGATAAATTATCTGTTGATTATTTACATCAAAAACTGCTTTGCATATAGAAAAAATAGATGATGCATTGTATTAACAAAAATCAGTCAACTAAATAATTGTTACTTATGGTGTTTAATTTCTAACCTACATTAAACCTACAGATGAGAAACTGTTTGAAGAGTAACGTATTTTTAAATATTATACAAAAGATTTATACATGTTACTATTAGATTTACTCTATATAATATAGTTATTGTGTCACTGTTCCATTTGTCAGTTTGATATTAAAAAGAGACTCCAGACCTGAGCACAGTGCCAAACTGTCAGTGCTCATCAATTTGTTTTCTCCTATTGGAGAGGTTGTTAGTGATAATGTATCTCTGTCTGTGTGGTTGTACTGGACGCTAATAAGCTTGCTTTTAACCTCTCTGTTACCTCTCAACACTTTTCCACCACTATGAACGAACAACCTGTTTGTTGTCGTGAGTGAGTGCTTCTATTTTAAAAACCTCTGAGAGGTCAGGCTAAGGCAACGCTGTGCTTTTTGCAGCTCCATCTTGCAGTAAATGCAAAGGAAAAGGTACAGTCTGTTTTCTGTTTTCACACGTCAATGAATATAACTGTATGTTAGAATAGCTGAAAAGATCTGACATTGTTTTTTACTCCATCCACCATCCAGGTGTATCTTAGTTCGACAGACTTGTTCACTTGAATTAATTGCATGATTCATGTTCACTGTCTGAGCTCATAATCTAGGGCTCCTTGACTAGCTTAGGTCAGAGTATACACACTTCTGGTCGTCATGGCAGTGTTGATGCCCTTGGCAAAATCAGTCAATGTTTAGCTGGTATTCTGAAACAAAGACTTTGGAAATCATGTACATTGTAACCATTGAAAACTCAGAGTGGTCTCTCTGTTGTCTTGTAAAGACAATATGCACAATACACTTCACAACCCAGTTGCTGGAAAAAAATATTGGCATTTTATGTTTGTGCAAACCACTGAGATGTTAGTTTTTTACTTTATTTCTGATGTAATGTTATTCTGATCGCATGCATATGAGCTCACTTTTGCATTGAGAAATAAAGGGCACGATGGATAATGTAGCACTAAGCCAAGACGAATGCCAAGCTGCAGACCACTGGTCAAGACCAACAAACATTAAAACTGTTGTTTTTCAGCGAGATGTCACAGCATGTCCAACAGCAAGTGACCACTGAAATTGAGTGTTTTTTAGCAAGACATCAGCAGCATTTTAATTGATGATTGTGCCACCAAAAGCTGATGTTCTAAGCCAAAACATGATCATTTCCTTACTATGACGGATAGGGGTGTTGAAATGAATTGTCTTGAAGATGCACTGGGATGTGGACGTGGATGGTTCTGCATTGATGCAGTGACAGCACATAATCAATTATAGCCACGGAACTTTGCTTGTTGATTTTCTGGCTGCAGCTGGACAATAAAGTTCTTCAGTTCAAAAGAACTTCCTGATAGCAACCATTAATTTAATGTTTAAACATTTATTAAAACATTCAAATATTTTCTTTTATGAAGACATACACTACACTATATAAGCTACTTAAACATTTGATGCCATTTTTAGTATTTACTGCTGTAAATACTCAAGTTGTCTGCTGTGTTTAGACTCAAGTCATGTTTGTGATGTTTGCCACATTCAGGACATTCAGTTTCCATTTTTCAGAAGACAGCTGCTGAAAGTGGCAGCTGTACTGCAGAAGCATTAGTTTTGTTTTTGGAATTGGGACATTTCACTTTGATTTGCAAAGACATCTTTTAAATAAGAAAAATGAGACTTTATATTTATCTGACTGCTTGTATTTATTGATGAAAAAGTTCCCATGTGCATTAATATAAAAAGTTTAAAATTTCAACATATCTATGCATAAAAATGTACATGTGTTACAATTCTGTGGTTGCAGAAATGTGCAATACCAGTTTTTATTCTGCTGATTTGGTCTATATTTGCTACATTATTTGGACATTTTTATTGCTCACATCAGTAAAGATCAACTTGTAAATCTCCCTGTTGCTGAACAGAGGCATCGACTAGAATCCTGAAATCACATGCATGGCATGCTAACTGACTCTGGGGCTGGCTACAACTAGATGCCGATCACTGGGTTAACACCATTGATATTCTAGCACATTGTTTATCCAGAGCACATGTCTGCCCTCTGGTATCATGTGCCAAAAAATCTGTCCACTGTACTACACCGTCATGAACTCTGTTCAACACACACCAACCGATAAAATAGCCTTTAGCTGGTTGCATGATTCTTTATTAATTAGAATGAGGGAATCAATGTCAGTCACCAGTCAGTGAGCATGCAGAAGCCTCCTCATCTGCTGCAAAATGTGTGATAATTACATCCCGAGTATAGATCAGATCTCTAAGCTAGCCTGGAAGCTATGAGTGAGATTAGTATGCTTTAGTTGCACATGGGGTCAGCCGAGAATGACATGGCTATGGCGCTGGTTACATGAAGGGGGTTGTTACTGTCCACACATGGTTTTACTTGTTTGACCACAGATAGATTAGTATCATTCAATTCAATTGCCGCAGTGAAACATTAAAACTGCTGCCATTATTATTAGTCATACCCCCACTATTATTACACACATATGACTTTTATTGCCACTTACATAAACTCCAATATTTGCATATACATGCTATCATAAGTTACATTTATTATTTTTTATGTCTGGTACTGTTATGTTATTTTTACTATTAGTGTTGCTGTGCATCTCTACCCCTCTGTCCCCCTCCCTCTCGTTCTCTCTCTCTCTTATCATTTTGTTATCTACTGTAATTTTATTGCATGTCTGTCCTACCTGGAAGAGGGATCCATCCTCCTCAGTTGCTTTTTCTGAGGTTTCTACGTTTGTTTGTTTTTTTTGGCTACTGCTCATACTCGCGGGGATTTAAACTGTTGTTGTGGTTTCATGCTGTTCAAAGCGTGATGTGAGCAGTTGTCACATACACCCTTTGAGGGATTGCCACGCAACCCAGCGGCAGGGAGACATCCTCTGATCTGGTCTGTTTCTGGGCTGAGCTAAGTTTAGAGGCCTGCAGAGAGGAGTGACCTGAGAGGATTTCTGGGTGAGGCACAGAAATGGCGGCCTCAACTGCTGCTGTATCGGCTGTGGCCTGTATGCTCTGGTCAGTGTATTATTAGGCCTGCCATGGGACTTAAGTTTGCACACACTGCATAATTCAACTCAGTGTCTGGCTTAACCTCAGTTATCTGAGGACTACTGTTGGTTTGTATGCGCCCTTCAAAAAGTAAACAGTGTCAACCTTCATGAAAGTTTTTGTATTCTGTGAAGTTGTTTGACAATTTCACAAAATAATGTGTGTATTTAAACATATCTTTATTAGCTATTGTGTGGTAATACTAGTTTTAAAGTTTTGTTTTATTTCATGAATGAATAATGTAACAAAATAGGGCATAGTCTCTAAATCTGCTTTGTACGACATGTAGCTGTTCGCACCACTGCTTTTCTGTCCTTGTCATGCAGTAATAGGAGGTTGTGATAGTTACAGTAAATGTCAGGATATTATCTTATCAATTGGTTTTGGGGTTTGCGATATATTGAATATACTCAGGGTATTGCACCTTGTTCCAAGTGTGATATATGACTATATTGCAAACAACGAATATAAATTGTCACATTGTTCTAAAAGCCACAGGTATTTGGGTTCCCTCGCTCTCTCCTACGGGTCTCAGACACACAAATAAAGAAGGCCTTTTGCAGAGCTCCAGACCGTGACTATTTAGTCATTTTTTGCGACCATGGAGCACTACTGCAATTTGCAAATACTATTAATATCTGAACTGGAGAGCTGTTAGCTTGTTTCGAGAATTAATCATCAAATTTAACAGTACTGCGGTAACAGCCTAACTTAATGAGTGGTAGTGGCAGCAGTGTGAGCAGGCGAGGTGTGTGTTTGTATCTGTAGAGCCCCATTCGCAAATATTTAGTCACATCTTGCGACCACGGAGTACCAATTCGATTTGGAAATCTTTGCGATGTATGAGAAGGAGAGCTTTTTGTTTGTTGCCTGCTCGTAGTGAATGAATCCTCCTGGTTAAAGGCACAGCAGTATCTGTAACATCCACTGTTGACCAGAAGCTTCAAGTCTACAGCAAAAACATCAATAACTCCACCTGAGACAAGCCAGATCCTTCAAAATAAAGGCACCATGGGCCAAAGCCAGGTCCTTCAAATTAAAGGCACCATGGACCCTGCTTTGATTTATTGAATTATAACTACTTTTTTTAAAGATTATTTTTTGGGCTTTTATTGCCTTTAATTGACAGGACAATATGACTGTGAAAGGGGGAGTGCGTGGGGGAGACATGCAGCAAAGGGCCAAGGCTGGATTCAAACCCACGGCCGCTTCCTTGAGGACACACCCTCTGCACATGGGGCGTCGCTCTATCCTCTGAGCCACCAGGTGCCCCAAATTATAACAGTACTTAAAAAAAAATTATTAGTACTTTATTTAACTTCCTTATAACCGTGCTTTATTAAATGTTGTTGTAACAGCGGTGTATTCAACTTTATTATATGACAGTAGCTATTCGATTTAACTTTATTGTAACTGTATTTCATTTAATTATTTTGTATTTTAATAGTTGTAGTATTTTAGTCGTAGTAGTACAGTGGTTTAAAGGAAATTTCAAAATCAAGATATCACGTATCCGATATAGCTTTAAAATATTGCAATATTATTTATAAACCATATCATTCAGCCTTAAATGGTTCTAATGATGCATGATAATCATTTCTCTCTAGTTCCTGTGGTTTCCAGTGTGGCGGTGACAGTTGTCAGTGTTTAAATATTCCACTCAGAAAACTAAAAGTCAGGGCAGGCGTAATGAAATGATTCACAGTGACAATATAAATTACAAATGGGTTGTAAGTATACTCTCAAAAACTGCACCACATGGCTTTAATGCAACAAGGCTCATGATTATCAGCAGTGGAAAGGCTGAGAAAACACTCACATTTTATTCTTAGTGTTTGTTCACAAACTTGAGGTGAAAATGCTGCTCTTTAAATAGCGATCAGTTCTGCTTCTTGTAGTGTTCTTTTTTCATTCAGTTTTCCTTCCTCTGAGCTCATTCCACTTTATGTACAAAACAAATTGTCACAGATTTTATCATAGGTGTCGATACGCAGCCTGCAGATTAACTTTGGATCAACATAAAATCAGTGTTGATACAACTCAACTGAGATTGAATCTGTTTTGCAGAGTAAGATAAGATAATGTTGAGCCAATTGTTTTAAATTAATTGGCACTGTCAAATATTATCACTGAGGCATATTGTTTCTACACATTTCCAATTGTTATTTTTATGCATTCTGCTATCTTTATTACTCTCTGTTATACCACTTATAATCATAAATATGACTTTTTTCCCCTTGTAGTTTTAAGTTTTTTACTTAAAATCATTCACTTGGCTGCAAAAAACATACCACTCAGCAGAAATTAGTAAAGTCAGATATACCATAATTTCTCATAAAATGCAACTCCCACCTAAGCTACCTAATGTGACTGAAGTATGTACTTGTGCCTACACCACTGTTAGCATGCATCATATCCTAAATATTTCATAAAATGACTCAGTGTAGACTGATGATGGAGCCACTCTGAGGCTTATTGAAGCTCTCTGCACAGTCCTACAGCTCTCTGCTGCGTATGTACTGTATTATTATATCAGCATTTCTCTATTGACTGTTTGCCTCAGCTCATTTTATTAAAATGGATCTTTTGGGTTTCATATTTATATATAGATGTTAGACAGGACAGATGTTGACTGTTGCATCATGGTCAAGTTTTAGTTTTTTTTTGTTAACTAATGTAAGAAAGATATAAAATGCATGGACCCTTGAATGACATAAGATTCTTTTTTTGATCATAGTTAATAATATTCAACTTTTACTAACCGTGCAAATTGTAATTATGCTCTCAGTTGATCAGTTAAGAGATTTAGAAGTGCATGAGGAAGTGTCACACTGCATATCAGAGTACTTTTACAGATGTTTGTAATAAAGTTCAGTTTTTGAGGCATAGGTACACAGCAGCTCACATTTTTAGCATCACTGTACACATGGATCATGATGAATGTACTTGAAGTTTTCAGATAGACAGTTAACAGATTCTTCCTAGCTCTTGATCTGTGGTTTGCCCCTGTGATCTCCAACTTCAAATTGAAATAGCTGATTTGCTTTTTTATTGGATTTACACCCTGTTGTTAGAAGTGCGGCAGACAGGCGCTTGCAGCAAATGAACAGGCTTGCAATGTGCTTACAGTTCACTGTGCTCCCAGCATACCTGCTTTTTAAGCAGAGCCCTCAAATTACCATTGCTCAAATGGCTCACCTTTGACAGGCTCAGATAAACAGAATAATGTGTAGTTTGTGAAGGAGAGATGAGAAATGCAGAGGAGAGGAGGATCTGTTAAGAGGGACTTAAATCTAGAGAAAAAATTAACAAAATCAGATGCACTCATCTGTCAATGGCTCCTTGTTTTGACAGAAATTTAAAGATCTGTGAGTGAGATCTTATAAAAACATGATATTAGGGCTGGGCGATATGGCCTTACAATTTTGTTGATTTTTTTCCCTCTTAAAAACTAACTACAAATGACTAATAAATTGCTCAAATAAAGTTTTGCTTTGATTTTAGCAATAAAAATGAACAAAGGCAAACTGAAAAATGTAGAGGGCTTCAAGTTAGTATTGCATATTGCACAGTTTTGCATATCGCAGTTTGCAGTTGAAACAATAGAGTATTGAAAATAACCAATTCTGAAATCACTACAGTTGTTCAACATTAGTTCCATGTTAACAAATAATGTTATTGGTTAATTGGTTAATTAATTGTTAAATGACTTGACTGTAGGGCTGTTGTAGTGAGTGAAACCACATCCCCTCTAGCTCTCGAGTGATCTTTTCACGTGTACAGTTGTACAGATGGGGTAGCGTGGCTTGGTAGCACATAGCTTGGGTGGATAGTTTTCAGCAAGTGGATAAACCCAGGCTTTTCCATTGTATATATGGAAACCGTATCTTTAGCCACATGGATAAAATCGATTTAACCCCCAGCCCTCCATGATACTAATGGTATATTGCTGCTTTTCCCTTATTGCGAATACAGATGATAGTTGACATGACATGACATGACATGACATGAGACTGTTAATATCGTCCTATGGAAATTCACACCTAGCAGCAGGGGGTCAGAAGCAAGAGAAAAAACGAAAAGAAATGTGACTGAGTCCTGCATAAGGATAAAAATATGACAAAAATACAAAGCAGATAAATAAAAAATCATACATCTGTGACAATTCACTCTGTTGTCATACAGCCTGGTTAAATTAGAATGTATAACAATATACAACATGTCAGTAATTATACACTTGTAACATGTTTAAGGGAACTTTAATTTTACTTTACTCACTCACATGGCTTTAAAAAATGAGAAATGATAAATTTCTGTATCTTTTTCCAAATCCATAGTTGGTGATCTGTTTGAAGTTACCCGTTTCACCTTGCCAAAGGGCTCAAGCTTTCTTTAGATCAGTCCAACAATGCTCATTGTAATATGCCCGCTTTGTCAACTCATTGTGGTGACAAGATGAGTGTTTCTTCGGGGGACGAGAGTGGGATGTGAATGGAGAGGTGAACATAATCGCTGTGTTGCTGCGGTAACGTAGAACGTGATACTTCAGTGAGAGTCAGTAAACAAGGTGACTGGTTAGACAGGGCTGTAACAGAAGAGCCCAAAGAGGTTACCTGTAGCCTCTTGGATCAGCAGCAGAGGGGACGGATCCTAAAATCATCACTCACTTGTATCAGGGGTTTCCAGAACAGTGTCATAGCTATTTTCAGGTCAGTTAATCCATATATGGAAGGAGGCAATACTCAGTTTACAGACATTACCATTCTTTAAACAAAGAACATCCCACATGTTGATGAAAAAGTTTTTTTTAAACAGACTATTTCAATCTGCATATTATCATTGCCCCAAGGTCATGAAGAAGTTTCTCATTCCTCCTTGTAATCCTGTATTCTCATTAAAATGACACCTGTTTCAACTGCTGACAAACCATATTAGGAAATGAACACAAGCAATACCCATCATTAACTCCAGCCCTCTCGTTGGGTAATGTCAGATAAATACTACACCAGAATCAAGCAGAATGTGGGCTCAATTCCTTCTTGCCGATGATTGGCCAGCCTATATTTTTTGATGGTTCTAAATATCATCTTACCAGATTTTTCTGTGATGGTTAGTATTTACGAGAGTTTTTTTTACACTCCCTGATCTGCCAGCTGCGCTGACTTTAAATCACATATATTCAATATGTTCGATATTTACGATCTGATGTCCTGTTGTGAGGGGGAAACCACAAAAGTCAACAGTGATCCTGCAGATCTCGGAAGGTTTTAATGAATTGAAATTTATTTCGAACATGTAAAAAAACAAAAGAAAAAAATGAACATATAAACATACACAAACATACAAACAAATTTGAAAAGAAGGGGGAAGAAGCAAGCTTATTTAATTCCACCCCCTTTTCATCAACAGTAAACTATATGTAACTATATGTAAACACATTTACATTGTTATTACAGAAAATGAGGAAGAGACAGAAATAGAAAATAATACAACAAAATAGTACAAAATAAACAATAATACAGTAAACCCTGTCAAGAGGTATTAATGCAAATCAAATGGTTTCAACTTGGATTGTTTGCACTGTAATATGTGCAGTCCATGATAATGCTATCTCCATGACTTTATCCATATTTCTTTTGTTCTCTTGAATTTTCATTTAAAAGAGTGCATTCTTTCATACCAGTCATCCACTGTCTTTGTTGACTTTAAGTCACGTTTCATCCTGCTAGATTTGCTAGATTTGCTAGATTTGTGTCGTTTTGAGAGTTGGGACTAATTTTAATGTATTTAATGAATGGAATCTGTTGCTATTTGGTGTGCTGTTTTGGCCAAATCGTTGCTCTCCACAGACTAAACGGAACAAAACTGTTAAATTTATCACTACATGTCATTATGTGTGGGGTGTCTCACGTTGTCAACATTTGTTAAGGTTTAGAAAAATCTTGAAGTGTGGGCTAAAGGAGAAAAAATTCAGGTATATAGATTGCTGTCTCCCCATACCCAAGCACATGGCCAAATACCAAATAGTGGCATGGTGGGATTTACAAATGTTTGACATTGCCAGAGCTTTATGAGAGCAGCCCTAACAGAGCCCCCAGAGACCCTGGGGAAGGGTGCCGAGGGCGGGGCTCTGTTATCTTTCAGCTGTAAGCTCTACATGCCGGGGATTAAGATTGCTATTCCAAGACAAATAATAAGATGCAACTGCTGCTCTTCATCTTTTCACTAACAGCAGCATCTGCACAGACCACCCTTTTATAAACAAGTTGGAACAGCGTTCCCCGAAAGGGGGTACGAGTACCCTGAGGGGTACTTTGGAGAACTGTATGGGATATGAGATATTTAAAAAAATTGTTAGTTAAAACACCAGTTATGCATAATTCTTTAAAAAAATTATTATATAATAAACCAAATCAATCATTAATCAATTTTCTTTCATATAGCACCTTTCAAAAAAATACAATACAATTCAAAGTGCTATACAGTTTGATTGAAAAAATACAAACAAAATGAGAACAAACTTATGAAATAAGCACAATGGATCTTAACAAAAAAGATGTTAAAAAACAGAATAAGTAAAATAGTAATAATAAGTAAAAACCTTAAAAAAAAATAGTAAGGTTTATGTTTAAAAGTGTCAGTATTTGCAGTTCAATTATTGGTAAAATTAATAATCAATTAGTTGTGATGTGAAAAAACTGTAAAAACTTTGTTTATATCAAACACTACCAAATGTTTTTTTTTTCCTCAGTCAAAGCTCACATTAAAATATTTCATATACTTTGACAGCATTGCATAGCCTATTGATCGATTAAATTTCACGTTCAATTACATTCTTAATGACCAATTAATCAATTAAATGTTATAGACCCTAGTTTGTAGATAAATAGTAAATGTTAGACAGCTAACATTTATCACCAAGGGGTAGCCCATTAAGGTCTGATGTTAATCTTTTTCTTGATTATAATATCACTATTTAGTCTTTACTTTATTTGATCATTTTTGCTTGCTGTTCATAGGGCATACATTTGGCAAGATTGTGAATTTTTGTTTAGTCTTGGAATTTCCAGCTCAGCTCCTACAATGAGTCTAAAATACACTGTGGAAACAAAATTGTTATATTCATACTGCTAAGTGCAAAAAATGTGCCAATGAAACCCATTCACACTGCAATTTTTGATCCTACAGTTATCAGAGCATAAAAACATGCACTATATTATTTTTGGGTGTCATTCTGGGCTTTTGTCTCGGAATTTGTAATTTTTACTAATTTACTGATGATGTCATCTTTTATTTATTATTTTTTAATTTTTATTTTATTTTTTACCATATTTGCCATATAGAGAAAATACATGCTATTTCCACTAGGTGCACTGTCACTGTATCAATGTTGCTGCAAGTCATTGACATATTCCAGACTGTGATCATCAAAAAACAACAAAAACAAACATACTTTACATGTAGTATATTGAAAATAAATCATTTTTTCCCATCTAAAACCAGAACAGTGTCATCATGACAAAAACCTGGCATTTAAATGATTCAAATTCTGTAAATTAATGAATAATTAATATTCATGGTAAGGACTGATATTGGTTAAAAAAAACAAACAAACAATGTTATATTCATGTATTCATGTATAATATTCTTTACAGCCTGATTTTGAGAAGTGCATTTTGAGTAGTATAAGTGTGAGTATTTGACACTGCACTGCTGCTTATCATTGACAGATCCCAGGCTGTGATAATCAAAATAATAATCATCAACTTAGCATGTAGTATAGTGAAAATAATGTAGTTGTTTTTTCTTTCATCTAAAAACATAGTGGCATCATGACCAAAAAAATTTGAAGGGTTAAAATTCTGAAAGTTAATGAATATTTGATATTTATGATTAAGACTGATGTTGGTTAAAAAAAATACCTCAATGAAAAATAGAAAATAATATAAATGCACTGTAATTTTTAAAGCTTGATTTTAAAAAGTGCATTTTGTGTGCAGAGTTATACAAGTTTGTGTTAAAGCGGGCCCTAAGGGTTAATGTTGTCTTTTTTTTCTAGACTCACCAAGAATATAAACCTTACTAATCTTGTGAAATGAGAGGGGTATATCTGTTCTTGCATTGCATTAACCATTTCACCACTGATGCCATTGTGTTTTCCTGCACAATAGCTGTGTGATGTTTAATATTGCCACACTAATACTAATGTCACTTCTGCATCCTCTACTGCATGGGACACGATGGTCTGATGAGTGTGTATGTCATGATGGTTGATTATTCCTGCTGCTGTTCACTTGCTGCAGAGGGGAGCAGCCAAACACCTTTGACCTTTTAATTTCAGAAGTAGTCTCTCGGGTCTGCAAGGGGGGGAAGGGAACAGGGATACGGCAGCTAAGTGTGATCAATCAACACCACGCATCACAGTTAACAAACTCCTCCTGCATGTGTGAAATTTGAATAATTCATTGGCACCTAGAATCCTTTAGGGGATATTTTCTTAAATTGGACCATGAAAGTAGATTGCTTCTGTTGCTTTTGAGAACATGGTTAAATGCATTTTAATATTTATAAGCGGTAAACAGAAACATGATTTTGCAAATTTTTATCTGTTGTTTCTAATACTTGCAAACTCAATTTGTCTTATTAATTATGAATATTGGCAGAAGTGCTATGAATAGAAGTTGTCCAGTGAGATTTTAATTTGAAATTTTCACTCAGCGCTTGCATTGCTCGCGGAAGCTGCAGATCGAATACATAAATTATAAATACATCCTAAATATATTCCATGGAGTTGCTAAGGGGACTTTTTCTCAGACACAATGAACATGCTGTAATAGGAGCATCAATCAAAGTGTGACCACAGCTGTGGTTTTTTAGCTGATGCTTATTAGTGGTTTGTCATAATTTCACATCCGGTTGTGTTGTAAAGCTTACATTCACAATGTTTTTTACAATTTATAGTTGAAACCACAGAAATGGCTTTTTGTGTTCCTCGACTCGGTCTCATGTCAAGGTCACTCCCTTGTCTCTCAATATCGTCATTGTATTTTTTTTTTACCCTCATGCAATGAAGTGCTTGACTCTGTTTGCAGCAGTGAAACGGAGCAGCTTGTTGGGAAAGAAGCTTTTCATTGGGAAAGTAGAATGACAGTCTGTGTGCTGCAGCAATAATATTTCAAGGCTGTTGTTCCCCTGCGGTCACAAGGGGTCCAGCCAATTTGTGTTAGCAAAGGTCAGACCCATCTGGAGTGCTGTTTACGTTCTGGGGTACCCTCCTTCCTGAGGCGTCATCACTGAATGGTGTCACACACACTGCAAATCACACGGCCTCGTCCGAGTGCAGTCTGCATTCCAGCCGACCTACAATACTCGGCATGTGAGGAATTTTGTACGCTCCATTTTAAAATGAGAGAGACGGGCAAAAGAGCAGTTGGATTGATTTTTCTGCTTTCGCTGTCACACTTATTAAGGTCTCTGTGGTGCATACAGTGCTCCTTTCTTTTCTCCCTCTGTTTGTGACTGAGATGATATTGTTACTGGCTTTGTGAAGGTCACATCTGCAACTTGTAATGGTGGATCTCTGTTTGGAGTTTTCTGGATTGTAGTGGAGTAAAACAACACTTGTTTTATTTAGGCCTAATAATTTTTTTTTCAGTTTCCACATGCTCATACACATTGCATGATGTCACTCATGAAAACTTTTTCATAGTTTTCTTTTGTGTGGGGAACATGATGTACACTCAGTACAGTTTGCAGATGGCGGATGTGACTTGTCCATGGACACAAAGGTCAGGCTTCATTCTTTAGCTGGCCGTCAGGCCTTAAATTAAAGCTCTCTGTGCTCTGTCATTGCTGCAGTCCAGGGCTTGACTGCAAAAACATGCTGTGACAACTGTCGCTGTTCAAACTCACGCTAACCCTTTAGTTTGTTTTCTTGTTGTATTTATAGCGCACATCAATGCTAAATAAATAAAAGACTAGATTTTGATTCAGATGCCGGTGTAACCAGCTAACTAGCCTCCACAGTGGCAGTATTTCTTCATGATCTGTCAGTTTCAGTCGAAAGTCTTGTCTGGACAATCACCAGCAGCCTGCTTAGCTGCAAGTTCACAATCACGATTAAAGGATATGCAACAAAGCAGCATATTTATGATTTTGCCAGCTTTTTGAAAAATATAAGATCTTAATTGCTGGTTATTGCTTTTCAAAGTTTTTAAAAGCATACAAACTGAGGAAATGTGATCATGATTAAAAAGCCTTAAAGACTTATTAGGCTTCTTTATTAACTCTTAGGGCCCACTTTAATATTGCACATGCTCATATCGCTCTGCACAGAAAATCCCAAATCGAGCTTTAAAAAATATTACACATTAATATTATTAATATTGAGTTATTTTTTAAACCAACACCAGTCCTAAACATAAATATCCAATGTTCATTAATTTTCATAATTTTAAGTCTTTAAATGCCTGGTTTTTGTACCGTCACTGTTTTTTTAGATAAAAAATCCCCCCCAAAAAACGAATTACATTCTACATGCTAAGTAGATTATTATTATTTTTTTTTTGGATTATCATAGCCTGGGATATGTCAATGATTTGCAGCAACTGATTGTGACAGTGCATCTAATGGAGACAGCATGTATTTTCTTCATATGCCAAATATGGTAAAAATTGAGGTCATCAGGTGGAAAACAGTAAAAATGAGAAATTCCAAGGCAAAAGCACAGAGTGTAATCCAGAAATAATACAATGCATGTTTTTATGCATCGATGGCCATGGGATCAAAAACTGCAGTGTGATTGAGTTTCAGTGGTGCATTTTTTGTACTTACAGTATGAATGTCACAATTACGTTTACACAGTGTATTTTAGACTTTTTGTAGGAGCTGGGCTGGAATCTCTAAGATTAAAAACAAATACACAATCTTGCCAAAATGTATGCCATATGCCTGAACACAGTCAAACTGATCAAAATATGAGAAGGAAAAGGGCATAACATACAAAACAGTCCTTGAGGGTTAGGAATACAACCAAAGCATATGTACCAGATCTGGTCTTCATCTACTCTTAAACTGGACCCAGGATAAAGCTAAAACTTGGGACAAAACAATACAGATGAAATTGATTTATTTGTTATGTATTTTGTTGTTCACTTAAACATTTTGCTTGCTTGCTATGAGTAACAGATCCACATCTTTGTGACCCCGTTTTTCCATGTTTCCAATAGCTAGTGTAAACTGTTTGGGTTGTGACAGATGCCACACTGTATGGGAGAACACAGCTGCAGTCCATTTACACAATGCATTACAATCTGTTTACTTTATCTATCCACTGCTGTGCTACTGCATACATTATACACTGCAGATGGAATAATTATCATTATTAGTTTAATAGTAATAACAACAAGTGGTTTTCCACAGTAATTACATTCAAGCTTTGGTATGAAACCTTCCGTCCATTACAAACATATTTTTCAACTTCTTTCAACCTGGCAGCTGAGTTTGACTTGTTTGTTCGGTGCGTAGCAGGTAGTGTACGTTTTTTCTGTAAGTTTTTTCTGAGCTTGTGCTGGAAATGGCCATTGACAAAGATTGATGAGATTGGGTCAGGTGCAGTACAAAATGTAAAACCCAAACAAAACAAAGCAATGTTGAAACAAGACATAATTTTAAAAAATGTTCAAGGATATGATTTTTCAAGAAGTACATGGGCAAAGAAGGGGTTTGACAATTAGCAGGTGTTTACAGCGATTATTGTATAATTATTTTTTTGTTCTATTCTGTCGTATTATTTCCTTTTTCTGTCTCCTTCTCTTTTACCGTAAATAGCAATGTACATATGTTTATGCATACAAATTCAGTCTATATAAAAATTGTCAATTATTTGTCAGTAACTGATGCAGAGGGGTGGGATTTAATATGTTTGCTCTTCTTCCCACTCTTTTTTGGATATGTCTTTATATGTTCATTATTTCCTTTCCTTTCAGTTCAATTCAGTTCAATTTAAACAAGGAGCTAAGAATCTCAAAGCTGCAGAGATCTGTGATAATTCTCTGTGATTTTGGCACTCTTCGGGCCTGTACGCATGCTGCGTCTTTAAATGCCTGGAAAAGGCAAGCTCGGGCACTGGGAGCTACTCTTTCACCTACACTGTGTCAGTTGTCACAAGTGCTGAGGCAGGTTGCATCTGATGTTTCTAAGAGACCACAACTAGCACCATACAATAGCTCACTAACTAGAAATGTGCAGAGCTGATTGTCTTCCAGCTGTTGTTTCTTAAGTGTGTATTAGGCCTAAAATATTGTTTGTGGGACAGATAAAAAGCTCTGAGTAGGATAACATGATCAACTTCTCTGTATTTACCACAGTCTGATATTGACGGAAGAAGTAAAAAAAGAAAAAAGTTGAACAGCCATCGCTCCTTGAAAATATGCATTTGGGACACTTGTGTGTTGTGACGGCGTTGCTCTAGCCTTTGAGCGTGTATGCTGTGCCTCTACATTGAAAAGTATATGTGAAGGGAGGAGGTGGGGTGGGGGTTAATGCATTGGGCCATTGATGACATCTTTCAAATTTTACATTAATGAGAGCCAAATAAAAGCTGATAAAGCTGATCAACAGAAAAATTACTAAATGACAATAGAAATGATAATTATGTCATTTTTAGCTTCTCACATCTGAATATTTGCTGCTTTTCTTTGTTTTCTTAATGACAGCATGAGAGAATAGAATCGATCTAAAACAATAAAACAGCACAAGAAACATGAGGAGAGAGTATACTGGGCTGCTGCATCTAATAGTGTAACTGTCTTGGCCAAATTACTCCAATACTAGGCTAAATATTTTGGGTTTTGGACTGTTGGTTGTACAAAAGGAGCAACTTGCATGCAGGAAAGTTCAAATGATAAATCAGTTTATTGACAAAATAATCTACAGAGTAATCAATGATGAAAATAATCATTAGTTGCAACTCTTCATAAATACAATATATCCAGGTTAAGGAGCCTTTTGTTCACAAAAAGACCACATAGAAGAATTTGAAGAAGAATTCAGTGGTCATACAGTAACAGTGCAGTGGGGAAAGTCCACATGAGATGGGATGTTTACGCTGTGCTCAAAACAACTTAGCTGGAAGAGAAAACATTGTTATTTCTTGCGGTTTGAATGTATTCAGTTCAGCCTGGGTCAGTAATATGTGTCCCTCTGACAGTTCCTTCATACTTGTAGGTGTGTGTTTGTATTTGTGAGGAACCACTGAGATTATGTGGTTCTGACTAACTGTTGTTGTGAGTATTGTTGTCTGTGGCGGGGGTCTGTGGTGCATCAGCGTTGAGGTGGTTAACAGCTGACCACTGGGAAAAAGGCGACCATTACATCCATCCCCATTATGGCTGGACTCTGCTCCCCCAGATGTGCTCAAAGCATTGGCATATTCACTTAGCAGTTTTTGACAGATTTGTTGTGACAGCCAAGTTTAAATATAATCACTGTCCCAAAAATTTGTACCTATCCACTGACAACTGCCGCAAGGAATCTCAGATGACCTTTTTTTTAGAGGGTGAATATCAGCATGCTTTTTGAGCACTGGTACCAAGCACTTGTCACGCAATCGAATCACCACACAGAATAGACATTGTGTGGGCTCCTGTGCGCTGGACAAACGCACGCACACACACACACAAACACACACACACACACACACAAACACTCACACACACACACACACACACACAAACACTCACACACAGCCCATGCCCCAAAGGGATAAGCCACATTACAGTGTGCATCATATTATATTCATTCTGACAACTACCCCCAGTGATCGCACACAATTAAGAGCAGTTGATCTAATTATTTCATAGGTCTGGCTCTAACCACTGAGGGCATTTTACAGTTACCAGATCATAAATATTAAATTTGGAATTGTGCATGCACCGAAAAGAGCTCAGCAGTGACAGAGAGAGTGCAGCTACAAGGAGCACCTCCCTTTCTCCGTCCACTCCTCTCCCACCCTTCCACAGAGGCAGCCTATGATGTAATGTTCCTGCTGCTGATAGAGCAACCCCCTCTCCTGCCTTTTTTATATTTTATTCCCCTCCCCTTCCGATTTGCTACTGCCGCTGCTGCTCTCACTGGTGGTGATAGTGGTGGTGGATGCGTGCGTGCGGTGCCGGTTCAGCTGCATCCCTGGGCATCTCTCGGGATCCCTGCAGAGCTCCTTTTCCTCTGTCACCACTCGACAGAGAGCCGCTCCTTCTGAGCACTGCGAGACCTTGTCCTCCGCTATTAAAAGGTAATTCTTCTGGCTCATGACACAAGAAATTCATTGTGAAAAGAGAGAGAAAAAGGGGAGCAGAGAGGAGGAGGAGAGGGAGTGGAATGGGGAGTGATAGACAGAAGGTTGACTGAGTGTCCAGTTAGCTGCTGAGTAAATTGGTCTGGTCGCTGAAAGCTTCTCGTCGCCACAGCGCTGGATGCCATGGCAATTGCTCCCTCAGTGTGTGTGCATGTACTGTAGTATGGTGTTGGTTTCCATGGTAAAGATGAGACGGATCCCGTGCTGGCTCAGAGGTAAATCAGCATGTGTCGTGGAAAGCTGCAATTACCTTTTGGTGTGAAGTCATTCCTCCTCTCCTGTGCATGTTTTAGTAGAGATCTCTGTAAGATTTTTTGTTCACTTATGATGTAATCTTTTAAAAGATCATAACTTTTTGATTAAAGAAAAGAATATATTTTGATCAAATAATTGTTAATTTTACGCTATGGAGCATATGTCTCACTTTGATTCGTCTGCTCTAAAAAAATTGGGCGTGTACAATGACAGTCATGTAGCCGAGATGAATGATGCGGTGGGTGTTATCTGCATGCAGATTTTTTGACTACTCAGAAATGTAATAATGATTTACGGTACATTATGCAGATGCTTAGCCAAACACTTTCCCTTCTTTGTCATTGTCTTTTAACGGGATGTGTAGTTCTAGCTCAGGACCACAGAGGGTTGGCTGTAAATGTGGAGAAGGTGATCTTTCAGGAGTTGTTTAACCTTAACTCTTGCACTATATCAGATGCTAACTTAATATTTCATGTCTCGTCTGCCCCACATGTAGATGGCCTTATAACTAATTCATCCTCAGGATTTTCCCCATGTTTGAGTCATCACTCATTTCGGTCATGTCCCACCGTGCATTAGAATCAGAACATTTCCCTCTTGTTGCAATCAGCTTGATGCACTAACACATCTCTTCATCACTATCTCATTAGCCCTTTGGGATCTGGATATGTTCTTGAGAAGGGTCCCAGCTTGGATTAAATCAAAGAAGCCATGTGGTATTTGGGGGGTCATTTTCTTATTTCCCCAAAGGAAGGGGTCATGTTTACAGTGAAGGTAATTGGTCTTTGAGACTCAGTGGACTCACAGCTTATGATCCTTGAGGTCATTATTCTACTGCTTTAGCTGAAAAAAAAAATAGTCACAGCATGTAAGTAATTAATGGACAGCTGACAGTGAAAGGAAGTACACCACTTCATCATTTTCACCCTTGTCATTATTACCTGAAAACAAGGTAACGTTAGCACGCCAGTTATTCAGGACTCACGCTGCCTATCTGGTATTTTTGGCTTTAAGCTGTAACCACAGACTTGGTAATAAATGATGTCTAATGTGCTGTGGGATCTAAAATAATTGCAAAGGAGCCTTTTTTCCCAAATATTAAAGTTTATTAGTTGGAAATATATAAGATTCAAAAGTCAAGTATTTCCATTTTTTGGTATTTAACAAATGGAGCTTCTTTAGGTTTTTTTTGTATAATCGAACGTGTGATTCATCGATGGGCTATAAATTGCTATATATAGTTAAAATATATGCAATATGTTGCTGTGAGCTTTGACTGAGGATAAAACAAATTTGTTCTTGTTTGAAATAAGCTCCTTGAAAAATAGGCATTTGGGGGGCTCTAGTTTTTTTTTGTTTTTTTTCAAATATCGATTAATCAATCCTTAATTTTAACGATCAATCAATTAAGTAAAGTGCTTACAATTTAGTGCTTGGACTAAACAATGTTTACTAAAACAATTAATAGATTATCAAAATAATTGCTGATTTAATTCCCGTCAATGGATTGATTAACCCTTGCAAATTTATAATATAAATTTATATTTTCTCAAAATTGAGTTGAGAAACTGTGTACATCACTGTCTGATGGAAACTATATTTCTATCTTCTTGGTGGTTTTTATATTTTTACTTGTTTTGAAAATTCTCCCACTTGCTGTGGTTTAAAATTTTTATTTTTTTAAAGTACAGAATTATCTGAAAAATACGTTGTCACAGAGCTGAGGGCTGCTTCCTTAGCTCAAGTTGACATTGAAGAGATAGGTGGTTTTCATAGGGAATGTATGTTTTTTGGGATTATTCAGTAAATTCAATACATCACAAATCCAGATACTCAATGAAATTGATCCAGCGATTCTGCCGATCTAATATTGCCATACAGGATGGATGTTGATTTACAACTGCCTAGAATGACTTGATAAAGCGGGCTATATAGAGGAGGAGAGGTGCAACAATGTAAACACCATAGAAAAATCTGTCATGTTTATATTGTTTTACAGTATATAAGGTCATATTTTCCACCCTGTTACTCTATAACATGAGCTCTGGTCATCACACAGACATTGTTGGACTGGCGAATCCAATTTCTTGCCATGCGAAGACAAATAATTGCTTGATTAAATTCCCCCTCTGTTGCCCAGAGGAGGACATGGTCGTTTCTCCATGTGGTAGTGGGGGTGTGTATGTGTGGGGGAGGGGGACCTGCGGTAGAAAATACAGGAAAGTTGAGCTGCTGCCATGGACAGGGGGGCCACCTGAGGAGCATCCGAGCTGTTTCTCTTGCTCTGTCTGTTGAATCTCAAGCAGCTTTGGAGGCGTGCCATTGGCTCAGGTTTGACAAATTGTTAATCCAATAAATAGTTTGTCAGTCAGAGCCAATACAAACATATTTCTCTTTATAAAAGATAAACGCAGATCATAAGAGAGGAAAACAGCCACATGTAGAACAAGCACCTGAGGGAGCGCGTGGTGTGATAAGTCACCACACACACATGCACACACACACACAGAATGATGATGCAGCAGATGTGTGACTGGTAATACTGGGAAATCCAGCAGCAGTTTCAGACTAGTGAGTAATAGATAGTATGGTGGCCTAGAGAAAATGAGCATTTGTGCAACAGTCTAATGAAAGGACCAAGAGTGAGTCACGTAGATGGCTGAAAAGCTCTCTCTCTCTCTCTCACACACACACACACACACACACACACACACACACCCACACACACACACACACACACACACACACACACACACACACACACACACACACACCCACCCCTGGGATTGTTCACTGGCATCACCTCCCTGCCAGAGGGCACTCATCCCACAAACCCTCTCTGCTGGAGAGCTGCGATGTCAGAAGTGGCAGAGTAATGCCTTTGCTTGTGTCATGCTGCGACATCACAGCTTTATTTTTCTCCTAAACAGACAAAGCACAGGATGAAAAACCTCAACATCCCACATACATACAGCAGAGCGTGTGAGAAGAGCGTGAGTGATCATATGCTAGGTATATTACACACCAGTCAACATGCTGATCCAGTCACACTATGCCAGAAAGAGTCACTCACTTCATCTGTCGGTCACAATGTGTCACCTCAGCTAGTACTTTTCCAGACAGCTCATTCACCTTTACTGCTAATAGGAAAGATAAGAAAAAGTATCCTATTTAGGTTAAAATCAGGTTTTTGTTCATAAGAATTCTAAGAAATAAATACTTTAAAACAAACCTAAATTTAATTAAGATTAAATTAAAGCAGAGCTGCAAATAATAAATATATTTATTATGCACGTATCTGGTTATTGCTGTCATTAATCTATTAATCACTGGTTTATGAAATTGGTAAAAAAAAAAAAAATCCCATTACAATTTCTTAAAAATGAGTTGCTGCCATCAAATGTCTTGTTTTGCCCAGCCAATGCTCAAAAACCTAAAAGATATTTTGTTTCCTATCCTAACTTAACTGTGATAACGTCTGTGACATGTTGACATATGTTACAGAGATTTTTCTCCTCTTTCTATTGGCTGTAAAAAAAAAAGTGTAATAATTTTGCCTTTAGCTGCAATGTGCCGCTGCTTAGTGTGTTTTTGGTATAAAACCTTCATGGATCAAAAATTCTTGCAACGATGGTCATTTGGGAAAATGCTTTCTGGGCTGCAGGGGATTTTTAAAATGTATTTTTTTATTTATTTATTGCTGCAATACCACTAGTGGTCACTGGAAAAAAATTACAATGAAGGCTGAGCAGTGTGTCTGGGGATCTGGTTGGTCACTAAAAACTGATGCTGTGCATTCAAACCTTGTTTAAACCCACACACACTTTCCCCAAATTTTAAGATTTTGAAACATTTCAGGCTAAATGTTTCAAAATAAAATGTAAAATGCATGATTCACAGAATAACACACCAGTACTTGGGTTTGAGTCAAAAAAGGACAGTGTGTGTGTGTGTCTTAGGCAAAGAAATTGTGTGCACAAGTAAAAAAAAAAGAAAGAATTGGTTATCAAAAGATAAAAGGGTGGCAGATGATTAAAGCTTAATTTGAGTATTTCTCTCTGTCTAAACATAGTGTAGGTTTGATGAAGAGCTGGATCAAGCTGATACTCTCACAGTGTGATATAAGATGAATTTATTAACCTGTAAGCCAGTTAATGGGGAACTCTGGTGAGAGGTTAACCCTTAGGACCCGCTTTAATATTACATGCACTCATATGTGCTTTTCAAAATCCAGCTTTAAAAAATATTATACATTAATAATATTCTCTACTTTCATTGAGGTAAATTTTTATCAAATATCAGTCCTTATCATAGATAATGGCAAATTTAAATGGCAAATTTTTGTTCTGGTACCACTGGCTATAGATAAAAAAAGAATTATTTTCAATACACTACATGCTAAGTAGATATATTTTTTATTATCACAACCTAGGATATGTCAATGGTTTGCAGCAACACTGATTTTTATACATTGTCATTTTTTTTGTGCAGTGTCCAATACTCACACTCATACTGCTCTGCACACAAAGTACCCTTTTCAAAATCAGGCTGTAAAAATATACATTAGTAGATTTTTTTTACTTCAGTATATTTTTTCAACCAATATCAATCCTAATCATAAATATCAAATATTAATTAATTCTTTTGAATTTTAAATCTTTAAATGTTTTTTTTCACAAAGCAACTATGTTTGTAGTTTGAAAACTATATATATTATTTTTTACATACTACATGTAAAGTAGATTTTCATTTTCTTTTTTCTATTTTCTTTTTTTTGATGAAATAGCATGTATTTCCTCCTAATGCCAAAAAGGCTAAAATTTGACATCATCAGGTGGAAAATACTAAAAATGAGAAATTCCAAGGCAAAAGCCCAGAATGACACTCAGAAATAATACAATCCATATTTTTATGTTTTGATGGCTCTGGGATCAAAAACTGCAGTTTGAATGGGTTTCAGTGGAGCATTGTATGCACATTACAGTCTGAATGTAACAATGTTGTTTCCACAGTGTATTTTAGACTTATTGTAGGAGCTATGCTGGAAATTCCAAAATAAAACAAAAATACACTATCTTGTCAAAATTTTTGCCATGTGCATAAATGCAGCCAAAATTATCAAAAAGCGAAGATTGAAAAGCATGTAAAATGTGCCAAACAGTCCCTTAGGGTGAAAAAGACAGGCACTAAAACAGACAGAGTATGTGTGTATCAGATGTGCCAAACAGTTGCTAAAAGTGAAACATCCAAACCACACACAAGTAATGACACGTTAGCGTCAGTGTTATACAGTTTCCTGGTTTTACATTAAGACTGAGGCAAAAAAATCAGGTCAAAGGGCAAACGTAAGTGGTGTGAGGACAAGGTGCGGCGTGGACTGAGTAGTTGTGACTTTGGTTGCTGTTTTGCTTTAGAACCCAGGGTTAGTTTGTTTATTGGTAGCACTGAACAGATGCTTGACGTTAGTGTTGAGCACAGCGCTGCTGTTACTGTCCAGCCACTGACAACCTGTAAGATGCACAGCAGTGTTTTTGCTTAAAGGTGAAATATCTTTCACTTCTTGTTCAGTGATTTTAGAGCTGAAAACAGGCTAAGGGCTTAGTGTTGTTGTGCTTCTTTACTGACAAAAAGAAGAAGTTCGGCCCTCCAGAAGAAAGCACTTTGTTGTCACAAGACCATAGGTAGCCTTGGCATTGAAAGACAGTGTGATATCTTAAAATGTGCACTTCTTTGTACATTACGCTGATGTAATAAAGCTGCTAAGATAAAGTGAAAGAAGGAGGAGGATGTGAACTGTGTTGTTTTTAATTGGTCTTATTTTTCTGTCACATGATTCATAAAATTACATTGTTTCAACACATCGGGCAGTTTAGTGTTAAGGAACTCATTGGTGTTGTAAAACAGAGATTTGTCTCGATGACAGTGAAACGGTGTAACGGCTGAACACGGAAGTGATAACATGAAGCAGAGAGTTAGGTGTCAGGGTTGCTCGGTTGTCTTCAGTGCTTCTGTCAGCCTCAGTGACTCTAAGTAGCCTAGTGCTGCTATCTGCTGTGTTTCCATTAAGCTAATATGTGAAACACGAGTGCTTATCGTACAGCTGTAATTCCTAGACTGTTATTCATTTATATAGAATGACCTGTCAGCACTTGTGCCAGCTGTGTGTGAAGCATCCTGAGCAGAACCATCAAATTTGCATTTTCACGTGGTCCAATGGAATCACAGGTTGATAATATGTCCCACTTTTAAAAGTGTTATCACAGCTTCCTTTCTGCCATACAACACTTCAATCACCCGATCAAGTGTTGCTGCCTCCATTGGGGTGGTGTCTGAGGTTGGAATTTGTCATTTTAGCTATTTTCCACCTGATGATGTCTTTCATATTTGGTACATGGAGAAAATACATGCTATTTCCACTGAGTGCACTGCCACAGTCAGTGTTGCTGCAAATCATTGACATATCCCAGGCTGTGATAATAAAAAAAATACTTTGCATGTAGTTCATTGAAAATAATAGATTTGTGTTTTTTTTATCCATCTAAAAACAGTGGCATCATGAGAAAAAGACACTGGCATTTAAAGGATTGAAATTCTGTAAATTATAGAATATTCGATTTTTAGTTTTGAAAGCTTAATTACCTGCTTTATAATTAAGAAAGGCATGGAAATCGGACTTTTTGCAAAATGGGATCTTAATGTCAAGACTGAAATCTAACCTTTATTCACTTCATTACAGCCTATCCTCGACTTTAGGATTCAGTTGCATCCATCAATTTTTTAAATGTGAGAATGTTTGAATGTTGTTAATTTATTTCTTAATTTTTTTATTACAACCTTTTAATGTTTTTTATTTCAATTAAAATATATGCTACGTTTACAAAATAATAGTAGTATGTATAATAGTACAACCACCCTTTCAGGATATGCTCAAGCAAATACAGCCTTTCACAGAGATCATTGGGTAAAATAGTTGCATTTTATTTTCCAAAACAGAGCAACAATTTCTGTCCACTTTGAAGTAAGTTTTCAAACAGTATACTCAGATGTCCTGTAGTTCTTAATGTTTATAGATAACCCTAACTCAGTAGCCTACGGTTGACATCCATCCCTCAAGTCAATATGCCATTGTTCAAAAAACCATAGCCATTTCTAACCAATGAACAATATTCTGTTTTCTAGTTGTAACTGGCAGGATGCACGTTGTGTAGAAGTCAGGGAGAATGCATGCAATAAAAAGCGACATTTTGAGAACAGCCACATTAACAGGCTCCCAAGCAATGAGAAGGCCGGTCTGTGTGAGCGATCTGAGCCGTGTGTTTAGACGTCTGCCGGAGGGCTCCTTTATGTTCTATGGATTGTTTACAAAAGATCGTCTGCATGGCAGCGGCAGGTGGTCCAGCTCAACAAGAGGTGTGTTCAGTCCAGCAGGAGAGAGGATATGTGACTGACATAGGCTGTAAATGAGACATCCACTGAGTGTCCTTTCTGTGGCCTAAGTACGTCTCAGGTGACCACGAGGAATCTTGACTCTGCACAGATAAACTGAGCCGGTATTCAGAATCCCAACACCTCAAACTTGGCAGCGCGTCTCTCTCCTTAGCAGTTGCCTAAAGTGTATAATTAGCATCTGCTATTTTAGAAACAGGCGTCCCCGTCTCAACACTTGGCTATCTTACACTTCTCTCTGTTTACCCTGGAAATATTTTTGGAGAAGGCATGTGCAGTTATTTGGTAACTCTTCACTTCAATGGGACTTTTTAAAAACACTTTGGTGTGCTTTTATTAGCATATCAAGAAACAGGCACATCTTCCTTTTTCTCTATCATACCATTAGAATCCATTCTCCAGATTCACACTCAACAGCAATCTTGAGATTTTTAGAGAGATTTATAAATATTAAAAAATAGGTACTACTTACAAATAAATTCAGGGTCTTTTCAGGGCTGCAAAATAACTATTGAATTTCACCATAATCATATTAAAGTGCTTAATTCTTGATGCAGACTTGCACAGTCCTTCTGTATCTAAAATATTGCCAGATGGCTGATGGGCTATTTTTTTAGTTCTTCTTTGGTATTTGCACTTCCGCCTGTACTCATTTTGTCACACTTTTCTCCGACAATACAATGAAGAACAGCAGTCTTTTAAACCCACTCGCACACAAGCAGATTCTGACTAGTCAGACGATGCCTAATTCTGTCTTATTGGCCAGTGAGTTAACAGCATGGTGCATATCAGCCAGAATTCTGCCTATACACAGGATCTAATGCAATAGTTACTATATCCAAAGTGCAACCTTGCAGTCGTTTTTTGTGTTTAAGTTGACACTGCAGTGACGATAAAAAAAGGATATATTGTGCGGCCGTAGCCTCTTTTTCCAAAATATAAAGAGCAGCATGTGGTTCACTGGAGTGTCCCCTTTACAACTCATGAAACAGCCCCTTCTGAGACTGTTGCATCACTTCTGTTGTACTTTCAGTGTCATGGCCTGAAAACTTTGTCCTTGCCAGTGTTGTGAGTTTTATTTTAGAACTGCTTTGTGGCCCAACTTTGCCCACTTGCTCTTGATGTCTTCTTCACATGCCTTTCATGTAGCCTGTAATGCAGTAACTCTCTACTGGATTTGTCATAGCTGAAATATAAAAAGCATTTGTTGTATGTAATATCAGCAGAGGTGGCAGTGTTGCAGCACTGGGGGAACTAGCATAAGAGCAATGTGAAAATGAAAAGAATATTCCTTATGAAGAAGTAAACTAGTAAAACTTAATGCTCCAAACTGAAGGCATAGGAGAAGTTCATATTTATATCATGACAGGCAAATAGCGGATGTATCATTTGATCCACAGAGGAGGATGTAGTGATGGTTAATGTCTGAAATATACAGTGATGTAGCAACCTTACAGCATGCAGTGGATATGTAAGTAGGTTTATCATTCTCACTAGGCAGGTTTCCATTACAGATTTGCGCAAAACTTAAGAGATATTTTCAAAATGTCAATAAAACACAATTGTGAGATGACTGCATTTCCATTGAGTGATCTTATGCGACTTCTCCTCTCAGGATAACATTCCAAGAAGCATGGTGATGGATGTTCATAACATTGGCAGCTTTATTTCTATTGCAGCCACCATACTAGCCGTCATTATTTCCAATCCAAGGCCACGTAGGCGTGTTATGGAGTAATAATGGAAAGACGAGCCCCTTATACGTGAGAGAGGCCACGTATGAGGGATTTCTGGGAAGTGATAGTTCACGATTTCACAGAGGAATTTTGGATTCAAAACTTCCAGATGATCTGGTCAACTTTAGAAAAGTTATGTGATGCAATAACACCTCTTGTAACTCCTGCTGCATCATGAGGGAGCCAGTTCCTACTGACAAGCACATAGCTATAGCATCATGTGAGCTAGAAAAGCCACAAAAGTTTTTCCATTGCAGTTGTGCCTAACATTGCTTGTTTCGAATCACCTGAAATACCACCTCGTGCAAGCATAAAAACTTTTTTGCTATGAATGGGAGTATTTTCAAAATTGAAGTGTTTCCAGTAGGTGTATTTTATATTTGCAATTTCAATTTATGTTTAGGGTTATTGAAAACCCGTCTTCTGACTTTAAAATGTGAATAATACATAAATGTAATTTTTAGGGCACAAATGGGAGAGTATGAAAAGAATGTGTACCATGGTATACTTGGGTGGCATACAAAGGTTTTGCACTCTCAGCTGTAATTTTTTTTGAGCATGTGGTGGTAGTGAACATAGGTGACTTGTATATGTTGCTGGTGGATGGATAGCAGATTTGAAGTCTTACATTGTGATTACACACATTTTGTGTCAAAAACAAAGATTTTAACAAGGTCCTAACTTTCTAGATGTTTTACTTCTCGCTGATATCAAACACAGAAATTGCTTAATTATGACTGTGATTTTGGACAGACAGAGTTGGTTTATTTTCCGGTAGCTTGAAGTTTGTGGTAATTACAGTCATTAAAGTCAGTCTTTACAGGGATGCAAGCAGCTGGCTGAGAGCCAAACATCTGCAGTCCATAACAAGGAAACCAACTCCCAGGAGAGCTAAAAAGAAAAAAGACCTCCAAGGCTATGTTCAATGTGATTAGGACTTTGTCTCATTTAGTTGATGCTCACATTATAAATCCAGCCACGTCATGGTACGCTGCATTAATTTTTTTACTTGTCTAACCTCGAAATGTTGCTTTTGCGTGAGCTGAGAATGATTTCCCAAAAGCTATTAAGTCTTTTGACCAGAAAATCGCAGGATATAATTGAGTTTTGTTTTATTTATTTATTTGCACAGGTTAATTACATACAGGTAACACTGGAAATGAGTGTGAAGGGAGAGGATAAATTCCCAACTGCTTATTTAACCCTTTGAAACCTGGAGCAACGTATTTTTTCTTGTAATGCTTTCAAATACCTTCCACAAGTATTAAAACCTTGAACCCTGAGCAAATTGGCACGATTTCTTTCAAATCATGGGAAAAGCAATGAGCAACTTGATAATAAATATATTACAAATTCCAAGAAGTTAGTAAATTTAGGACATAATTTGAAAAAAAGCAAGGGAAAATGTCTATGGAAAAAAGTAGCAGAGATCTATATTCATAATTAGTGTACTTACATATTTAAAATTATGTTATAAAATTATTATAACTTTTTAAGCACTTTATTCATGTTATTTATGTGTTCTTTTTTTGTTTGTTTGTTTTTTAAAGTAATTTTCAGATTAATTTCTTGCCCTTTTTTCCATTAATTTCTTGCTAATTTCGTTGCTCATTGCCTTTTTTTTTTCCATGTTTTCCATGTTGTTGTTTTTTTAAGAAATGAGGCCTAACTAGATAATCTGAAACAAATCCACTCTAAAACATAAGACATTGAAGTTTATTGCTCTTAAGCCCCGAGCCCTCTGCAATAGTTTCTTAACTGCACTGTGTAACATGTCCTCTAATATGTAATAATAGTTTATCTGCTACTAAAAAGTGATTAATATTTAAACTTTCACATTGGTGATTACAGTCAAAAATGAGTCAAGACCGCTTTGTAGAAGTGTGCCTCCCCTTTACTCCCTCATCCCTCCCTCCCTCCCTCCCTCACAGTGTGTGATGGGAGGAGCTCCAGTGTGTTGAGTGGCCAGAGGCAGGCTGTAGTACGACACAGTATCAGTGAGAGGGAGAGTGTGGACCTGCGGACTCAGAGCTGTCATCCACTCCAGCTTTTCAACCCTTTCTGTGGATTTTCTTCTGACACTTCCTGGAGGAGGAATCAATCCATCTGTCACCTAAAGGAAAGCTTTTTTAGATCTGAAGGAAGTTTTTTTTTTTTTGTTTTTGTTTCTCGGCTGAGCGGGACGGAGCGTGAGTACTGCTGCTATAGAGACTACCCCTGTGTTCATTAACTGTGTGGTGCCGTAGCTTCATGAATCATTGATGGAGTACGCTGCAGTTCTGGTTACCTATTGAAACGTTGCCAGGATCACCTGTTATTTCTCTGTTAGAGAATTATATAAAAACCTTTTATGACTAAGCCTGCGTGGGGTTTGTTGTTAGTTCCTCTCTTTAAAGGGGAAAAGTGGGTGTGAGCAGACACGAAACAGCCCTCCGCCCTCTCCAGTAGGTCGTTATCGCAAGGTGATAGCAGGGCACGGGGATCATTAAAGACCCAGTGTGAGTGCAAACTTCTTAATGTGTGTGTTGTGCTTGTATATGTGAGGAGCTGTGTGTGTATAGGAGCTACCCTTGCATTAAGAGATTTTGGTTTTGGACTTTTTTACTTTGGAAACAGCTATTTCTCTGGGTGTGTTTGTATTTTAAGGCTCGCTGGCATGTCTCTAGCAATGCAGATGATGGCTCTGATGCTTAAAAGTGAGGCACAACTCTTCAGGAGCGAGCCTGTGACTAGGAGAGGGGCCTCTTTCCACAGATAGGAGTGAGTAAATGTGGCAGCCAGTGCACACACACACATCCTCTTGCAGCCTGGAAACTTTGTCTGAACCCAGAGGAGTTTGGAAAAAGCTGATGGATGAGAACAAGAATATATAAATATCAACACCAAGTCTTAATTGTCTTGGTGTGTCTGGTTGTGATGGCTGACAGCCAGCGCAGTCAAATTGAGGAGTTTTATTTTTTAGGGGTGTATGATGTGATGCTGGCAGCTAACAAGACAGAAGCATCAGGTGTTATTGTGTGAAATTCAAATCTCTCACCCACGCGCTGCTGGCAGCACAATCCAGACTAATGCCAAATTGTTAGATGTGTGGGTGGTAGTTAATGGATAGAGACCATAAATGGAAAAGTTTGTCAAAAGTCAATGAGGTCAACTTAAGATTTTTATTTACTCTCTTTGCTTACTTTTGAGTGTTCACAGCCGAGTACCTTTTACTTAAAAAGCTCTCAAGCTCAAGAGTTTGACAAAGCAAGTGTTTTGTGAAGCAGCAAGAGAGTATTTGCTTTTTTCCACAACTGGAGTAGAATTTGGTTTTTATTATTTGCTTATTTGCATTAAGCGATCCCTCCCAGTCATGTGTTTAGACAGTGGTTCCCAACCTTTTTCCTTTAATAACCCTATTTTTCTGTCCCTGAGTTAATATGCGACACCTGAATAAGTGACACATTTTAATGGATTTTTCATATTATTTTCAATACATAATCAGTTGTTCTGTATTGTTAACTATTGTTAACTTCACAATTAACTTAAACAGTGAATGTAGTAACTGCAGGAAATTTGTGTAAATAAGCGATTTGGATGAATATGATGCTAATTATTTTCTGTGAATATTGCTTATGAGATGTATTTTCCTGATGATTGTAGGAGCTTTCTTATATGAATCTCTAGAATTTTTTACTTTTGTTTTATTTTAAATAATCCTACCCACTTAATGGTCCATTATGTGGGATGTAGAGGGATGTAGTGGCAGAAATTGAATATAATATAATAAGCATGTTTTTTCTTTAGTGCGTAATGACCTGAAAATAAGAATTGTGGTGTTGTCGTTAACTCAGACTGAGCAGTTTATATCCACATGGAGAGCGCGTCCTCCTCCATGTTGCACCACCTTGTTTCCACAGTAGCCCAGAACGGACTAACAAACACTGACTCTAGAATGAGCATTTACATTTTTGTGACGGCCACCATAGTTAGTAGCATCTAGATGACAAGCCAGACAGCACTGGAGACTTTTTTTTTGCGTGAAACTGCTTTAAAAAAAAAAAGGTGGCACATATTAGCGGGTGCTGGGAGCGAATAGCATCGGAGAGACACTGATTTGTCACATAAAACTCTTTTACTATTTTTTTTTACCGGTTTTAATCACTGAGTCTGTTTTGACGTGGAAGAGACCTCTGCAGACAATTTGGCTCCCGGTAAAACCTCCAGAACAATGAACACTAAAGGAATCCTAACCAGGAATTAACGCTTGGCACCTGGGGAAAGTTTCAGCTGGTTGCAGTCTGTAATCCTCACTGCTAGATGCCACTAAATCCCACACATTGCTCCTTTAATAGGCTTCTTGTTTTTTGACAAATTCACTGTTTCTTCTCCCTGCCTCTTGAAACTTCTTTTGTTAGCTCTTTGGTTGTACCCCTTTTCTAATGCAGGATGAGCTTTAGCAGAGTGTGAAGGCTCTGTGAATACAGCTTGTGTTCAGGTCTTCACCTGTGAGATTTTGTGCAAGGTTGATATCTTGAATAATAACCTAAACTTTAAAAATTACAATTTAATTTCGTTTTCTTAGCATAAATGAATAGAATTGTAGGCCTGCTGTGTATTTAAAAAATAATTTTCTCTCCACCATTAAAATCAAGAAGGCCTTATGATGCTAGGGGGGTTGGACCTCCAGGTTGGTAACAACTGTTTTAAGGCATGTTGTATAAAGTACTTCGCTTAGAATAATCATTTTGTCCGAGATTAAGTGTTAAATATTCTCCTCCCTCATTGACAATCTGTGAATATGCAGTTGTTAATTTAATTGAATTTAAGGAAAATCACGTTTTGTGCAGACATGGTGTATTTAATGAGCCTGTTTCCATTGCACTTTGTTACATTTTCCTTTAATCGATACAACCACTTTTCTATGTCAGCCAAGCATAAAAACTTTGATGGGGGGAGATTTCCCGGTGTTTCCACTGCTGGGTTTTTCTTATGCACATTTTGAAAATGCGCACAAAAAACAGGTGGCGGGAAACCCACCTACAGACACAGATCCTCAAACGATCAACAAACATCCAACAGATCTGGAATAAATCGGTGCTTTCATGAATTTTTGAGAATGGCTGATTATTCCACAAGAGGGTGGAATAATCAGCAGCGCTATCTCATTGTGACAGAGAGAGTTTTTGTTTTATGGCCTCATGTATGGAGATTCATCCGTCTGCTGTAGGAGAAAAGCCTGTCTGTGCTGACCTTGGCCTGCTGTTTTCTTTTGGTTTGATCCACAAAGAAAACAGCTGGCAGTTGCATTCTGGATACCGGCGGCCTTGACAATGAACCGCCTGTATGATGCTGTCAGAAAAGCTTTGGCTCGTTGGTAAAGCATGGTGCCTGCAATATCAATACCTCAAATCCCGACTTCTTCAAAAAAATATAGAATGTTTTATAACATGGTGATAGTCACTTGCAGAGATTGTCTGAGTAGTTCAGTCACTGTTGTAGAGTTTAACTGGAAAATCATTTGCAGAGTGAACATTTATCTGATGCAGTTCTGTTCTACATCAAGTCTGCTGAAAGGAATATAAGCAAAAGGATAACATTATGCTTTGGGTTGTAAAGCTGCTCAAAGCAGTGAGCAACCTGTTGCAGATTACTAAATCTGTTCAGAGGAGAAAAGACAAAGAAGAAATAAATCATACTGCATCTCACTGTTTTATCACAGCTTAATCCCCTATGCTGGCCCCATATGCACATGTTTCCATTTTGTCAGCATATCCCAAGGGCATTTTCTCAGCATTAGGCTCCTCTGATCCTTCTCCTTCATCTGTTTATATAGTCATGTCGACTCTCTCTGTCATTGTGTGCAGGAGAGAGAAATTTTCCTCTCTGATTTTCTTTCATGGGCTGTTTTGCCCTTCGTATGGTTCGGTGTTGAAAATGCTAGTTTGGATTTCACGCCAATAGCAAAAGCTTAAACAAAGCATGCATGCAATTAAAGGGTTGACATTTATGTGACAAGTGCATAGCTCTGAATTGGATCTGATACTGTTGTTTCTCTCAAGAAATTCAAGGTATTTAAACTTTAGCCAAAATATTGCATGCTGACTTCCAACACGAGCTGCGCTTACTGCAGAAACACAACAGGGGCCAAGTAAAAACAACTAGTCTTAAAGCACTGCGTAGTGTTGTCTACTCTAATTACTCTGCAGAACACAAAAGTGATACACAGACTGTATAAAGGGTCGTAGAAACATGCACATCCAATATCCATTTGCAATCAGATTTGTCAATCATTTGCAAGAAAGAAAATTTTTGAAAAGGGCCACCTGACCTTTATTCACCAGGCTACTCTGATATTGTTTCACATCCTGTTAGTTAGTCTGAATTGTGTCATTTTAAATTTTGGGATGGTCAAGATGACACTGACCACAAGTATGATGCAAGAGCTTTTGATCATATCACATGATCTTTTTATAGCAGTTTTCTGTTTTCAGGATTTTTATAAAAACAAAAAAACAACCCTCAATCATCATTTATGACCCACTAGAAGTGTGTGGCGGTGTATTTCTCTGCAGAGACTCTGCCCTCAGCTTGGATTTTCTTTTTTCAAAATGAGAACATTTTCTTCTCATTTTGCTGTGTTGGGAATGAACAGCCTCAGTAAAGGTAGCAACCAGGTGCTACCTTTACATGAAGCAACCGAGTATTTCACAGATACAGAGAGAGTCCTCACATAAAACTAGGCTGTCTTTGGAAGGATGCAAATTTAAGTTAGACAGCAAGAGAGAGGCAGGTAACTGTCTTGATCTGTGGTATACTCTTTGTCCACGTTGTTGGTGGCACAGGTGGTGGAAAAAATCGAAAGTAAAGCCTGAGGTTCAACCAACAGCCTGAGAGCCGGCGAATTGTCACTTAGAGGAGTTTCACTGTAGGGTGAGAAGGGATATTTAGGCACTGATTAGATGGAGGGAAGTTTGCTACAGTTTATTTGCACATACCACCCATATTGTTTTGATACAAATCTGGTTGAAAATTATCAAATTATCCCTGTAAGCAGCCGCACCACAAGAGGAAGCTATAAAAATTGTTAACACAGTGCAGGAAAAATGCAAATATACTGAGGCAAAATGCCATTTGAATTAGCCTGGAGCTGATTTTCACTGTCAATAGTGATACTGTTTACAAACAGTAACCAACAATCCTGCATAGTATCCCTTTAACTTACTTCTTTCCATGTTGGAAAGTTCTAAAAGTTAAGGTTCAGAGTAAAGTTTTGACCTTGGAAAGAGCTGTTATAATCCAAATATAATCCAAAAAGTCCAAGCAGTTCTGGACTGTCCAATCACATCACATGATCTTGAGATCTTGTGATTTTTTTCAGATTTTTTTCTGTACAAATGAGAAAGAAAAGGGTTAATAGCTGAAGCACAAAAGGGGATGTGCTGTGGAGCGACCAGCCACTTGTAACCTAAAGGTTAAATACAGGCCTTCAGGGAGTCCTGTTACTGTGTACTCACTGATGGGAACTCTGCAAACATGCATTCTGGGAGCAAAGCAGGCTTCTCTGTTTATTCCCAGTCCAGCACTGTGCCACGATGTGGGAAATAACTGTGGACATGGAACGTGGCCAGATTCCTGTATTTACGCCAGTGTCTCAGGGACCCTCAGATCTGCTTTTTACGTCACGGACATATGAAGCGCTCCGGGGATTCGCCTTGTTCCCTCAGTGTCTTATTTTAACTGTACACAAGCCTGTGAAACTGCTCGAGGAAACCATGTGGCGTATGTTTACACGTATGTCAGCGTTTTTTATCTGCTGGTGTGAGAATCGCAAAATTGTCTTTTCGGGGTGTGTTTCCATCACCCTTCACCTCGCACCTGTTCCTCGAGAATGTTTAATAATAGAGTTCTATTTTAACGCTATTTGTACGTTTGCACTCCTGACACTTGACTTCAAGGACTACTATAAGGTGCCGCAAACAGAAAAAGTGCGTCAGGTTGTTTTAGGCAGTCTGATATGTTTGTGTGCTGTCTGACATGAGTACGAGAGTAGGTCTGATTAATGGGATCAGCCTCCAACCGAGCCTTGTTTAGCAGCCTGTCCCTCCCCCACCGCTGTGATTTGATATCTCTGAGCATTCCAGGTTGTGCCCTTTACTCTGCTAATGGTGCTACCGACCCTTTCAGACATTCCTGCCCTAACTCTCTGATCACACAAGTCTAATTGCCTCACTGTAAACAACCTGTTCTTTCTCTTGATATTACTCTACAGTGTCATTTTTTACTTAGAATTACTTTGCAGTGAGATAAATGATGCACATTACTCATTGAATTACACACTATTAACTCTTCTGACTGACAGGCAAAGTTGTTCTTCTGTAACCTTGGACACAAATAGTGCCGGGTGGGTCAAATACTTCACAGTCAGACTTCCTTGATGAAAGTTATGAATGAGAAATGTGCGAGGGAAGAGGATGATGGGAAGCAGGAGTGAAGCTGGTATTTAGTCATTTAACGTCCTGCTAAGATCCATAAACAGTCCAGAGGGAGGTGAGCCTGCACCTTTTATCCCTCAGGAACACTCCTCCCTTTAATGGTCTGGAAGTATGTCTTGCAACCTGCTCTGCTCTGTGCTTTCTCCTCCGTGTCCCCCATGCTGACATATCGCAGAGTTGGAACACTATACACTTCATCTCCCCAAAGTCAAAGGCTTTTGCCAGATCTGACCTTTTCATGGTAAAGCAGGGGAAACCTGACTATAGTGTTTGGTGTCAATGTGAAACTTAAAGGGATAGTTTGGACTTCTGCTGCGTTCACGTGGAATTCACCAGATGGCACGGGGAAAAAAAGAAAAAAATCAGATGGAATGGCAGCACAGCAAAATAAAGTACGCATATCTTGCTATGGTAATTTGTAAAAACAATGAATAAATGTATTAATTACAGTCATTTCACGTCTATCATTTTATGTAATTATTGTAACAATTTACATAACTATAAAAGGAAGCTTTCTCTTCATATTTTATTGCAAACTTAAAATGATTGTTAAATTCTCTCCAAAACATAAAGAGCTATATTCTCCCAAAGGACATTTATTCATTAATTTCCATCATGGACAGTGAAAAGAGAACTGCACTTACTTAGTGCCTTGTGCATATTTGTTTGAAAAAGAGACACCAACAACAAGAACAGCAGGTGTTGTTGCACCAACAAGTTTTATCTTTTTGTTTTCCAGATTGGCCATGATTGCTTCTTATACGAGAGCTACGCAATGTCCAGTTGAAAATTCTGTGCTAGAGGATGGTGAAAAGTTTCCGTTGCCGGTATTCTCTGCCGGCCTTGCCTAATTGTGCCGTCCATTATCGAAATGGGGTTGTATGTATGTATCTATAGTCAGTTCATTACTTACAGTAGATGTCTGTCGGCACACCTTTAATTTAGAAAAGCAGCAAGAGTGCCAACATGGAAGCAATGTAATACCGTGAATAGGTGGCTGCAGCAAAATGTATTTTAGCTTCCTTTAAATATGTTTCAACATCTTGAGTGTACGCTTTATTGACAGTGTTTTCACATTTCCGCACAGTTTGACTTTTTCTGAAGTGCATGTCGGGTCATCACTTTTTGTGTGTACAAACAAACATCATAAATGTGGAGCGTCATGTCTCTATGATGGCGTGCTTCTCTCGTAGTTTTGCCATTTACAACAGTTCTAAACATTTCTGCCTTCAGATAAGCTCGGGGGACACATCATACGAACTACTGTTTCGAGCTAACCCCAGAGATTTTCAAGAACAAACCCAGAGATTAGCACAGTTGTAGCAAAAAGATAGTGTTTTCTTTTTAAAATCGTGTACAGATGGATCTTTGACAAGGTAACGCAATCTCTTCCCTCCAATGCCTCATGCCTCTAGTCCAAGAGATGAAAATAGAGATAGAGGAAAGGGGTTAAATGTAACAGAGACCACAGGACAGCAGCAGACTAAAAGCTTCCTGTGGCAGAACTGAGTGTAAGCCAGACCTGGCAGACAGGCTGGCAGGGCAGATGTTTTAGGTGAGAGGCACAGTAGATAGCACCGTCTGAATAATTCATCAGATGGGATTGAAGATGTGATATATTAAGACACAGCGCACAAGCCATCTTATGGCCTCTTTCAGCACTTTTTGTGCAGCGTGAGTGGCTGCAGGGCTCAGATCCCCTTGCATCTCTGCTTTCTTTCTGGCAGTTATCCACCAGAGTCTGGGCAGTGGAGGAGACAGTTATAGATGTGCTGGCTCTCGGTCTAGCGAGGCCCCCAGACATCTGGAGGGGATGAAGCTGTTCAGCATGCAGGTGCAGTTTAAACTCACAGGAACTAACGCGGTTGATGCTTTTCCCCCCAGTATGACTTTGCTGTGGTCAATCGGTCCCACTGGTTTAGGTGACAGACAGAGGTGACATACTGTAGTGTAACACTGAATATATTATCGTTGTTTGATGCAAACCTCGTACCTGCACATTTTACTTTTTTTTCCTTCATGAATTAATTCTGTTGGTCACCCTTACGTCTATTATTGAGTTTTAATGTTTCTCAACCAATTAAATATATTTAAAAGAGCCTGTGACTAAACCTCCTATCTCCATTAGATTCTTAAGCTGTCGGCAAAATTTAACCCCTTCCCGACAAAGTGCTGCACACAGCAGAGCTGACAGGAACGGGGGAACTTCATCTAACTTCCAGTTAAATGACGCTTTGTAATATAATATTCAGATGATCCCTTAGTGGTCAAAAACACAGGTAAAACTAGGCAGTGTTTATCAAAGTTGGCCATGATTTTAGTGATGATTATAAAAGGAAATCTTTGCTGAGGATGCAAGCTGCTAGCTAACATTAGCAACGTAGCTGATAAACATAGCTTTATTCATAGCCTTTCTCTTGTGACGGTGATCAACCTCTACTTCATTTGAAGTAATACATTTTAGAAATCTCAGGTAAAAAATTAGCACTTCGGACTATCATCAATAGTAACTTTACATTGTAAAATATGAGAGCTGTAAAGTACAGAATAGATGTGTTGTCTAATTAGCTAATGTCAGATAACCATCTTTCTGCTTCAACATGGTGTTATTGTGACCTGCAGGTTTTTATGTTTGTGTTTTTACAGTATCAGTGTCGACAAGAATGAAATCCAGCACCCAAGTCATAAATACAGTCTAACAGAGTTCAGTGGAATCTAGCTTTGCATTTTGTCACTTGACAATTTTTCTTCACTCAAAAATTTCACAAAGGTGAATGTTTGAGACTTAAGATGTGGAAGCAGGGACGAGTGCAGGCAAAACACTGTAAGTTTGAGTACAGTTTTGTGTAGTTTTTCCTGTGTAGTCAAAGCCAATACTGTGTTTAATAGCCTGTTGTTATGGGACTTAATCTTTCTAACATGAGATTTTGGTCAAATGTATTTAAAAACCTGTAAGTAGATAATAAGGTAATGCGATGCACGTTTTACCTCAGATGAGGCCATTAAAATAAATGGCAGACAAAACACAAATCACCAGATTCGATAATACAAACCCTTCTATGTCCATTATTAGAGGTTGATTGAAGAAAAAGATTACCAATATAATGACTCATGCAAGTATCTCACCATATTCAAAGACATGATATTATCTTTGATAATGCAGTGTTCAATCATTTTAAAAAGGGGGGCAGGATTGCACCCGACAGCAGCGATATGCTATCTTGTCTGTCTCTGCTTTGACAGGGAAAATGTGCTGTATAGAAAATATAATCTTTCATTCTCTCATGTGAAAAATACTGCCTAAAACTTACTTTAAATAGCAGTGTATTGAAATGGGCTGTCAGTTTATGGAAAATAGTTCACAATCTGAAGTCTGGCCTTGCACTTGTCTGCTTTCCTTTATGTTTAGATTGTGATACAAGCCAAACACGCCTTATTTATTCTGTCCCTGCTCGCGGGTCAAATCTCTGACCTTACATCTTATAGTTTATAAATAATGTGATGAATCACTCACCCCAGAGGAACGTCAGAGTGCAGCGGGAGCTATACAGCAGCCTTTTGGGTTAGTAGGAACTGAGTGACATTGGGAGGCTTAAAAAAGTTTGTTTACAATACGACAATTTTCTTTACTTTTCTATACTGATATCAGCAAACCTAAATGTGATTTTGACCTTTTCCATATATAAGGACTATGTCTAAAACTTTTGGATTATAAATTTTGTTTCTAAACTACATCTAAAAGTGAAAAAGATGTTTTATTATTAACTGAAGCTTCATACATTAGTTTGACCGCTCCTTACCTCTAAGTTGTGAAAGTAGGTAAAGATGTCGGAAGACGTGTCACACACTCTGATATCACAGCGAGGAGGTTCAGCTTTCTAGTAACAGATCATTTCACCTCCATCTTTCCATGACATCAGCTCCTCCCAACAGGCACCATGCTGTGTGGGCCCGGGCGCTGTATGGACGTGTCAGGACTCTGATTGCATCTCAGGCGCACACAAGGGTGAGCTTTTCACCGCAAACAAAGAGGTACATGAACTTCAAGGGTCCTTTTGAAGTCTTGAACACTTTCTATCTTAAACTTTACTACAAAGTCGGGAACTGTGGTTTAATTTAGCCTTAGTTGTGATATTGTTTTCCAAACATTTTACTTCCCTAGAATGAACGTATTTATCCAATCTGCAAAGTGGTTAACAAATCATATGATAAAGGAAACCTGCCTGTATACCTGCAGCCAAGCACACTGAACTCTGTCATCTGATAGGATGCTAATCCCCTTATTATGCTTGTCTGGTTAAATAGAACAGTCAGCCAGCCATTAAATCATCTAACCTAGGGATCAATGTGGGCCCCATAATTTTGCTGTGTGCTAGGCCATGCACGGTGTGTGAAAATGGAAAAAAGCACAGGCCAAAATGTGAAGTGCAAACATGTTAAAAATAGATGTAAACTGAGCAATGCTAGCTTGACAAATTTGCCTTTGAGTGACTGCATTAGCATGGTCTATAGGCTGAGACTCTTGAGTGACAAGAACTCGCCTCCCCCCGTATGGTTCACCACGTATGCTGCCCTTATAGGTCAGAGCTGGTCGTCTTGGCTGTTGGATGTCAATGATTGGAATTTAGCCCAAATATCAGTTTGCTAAAGGATTCACAAGATGGCTTGGATGACTGGGATACCAAGGCCTAAGTGACTCCTAAGGACTCGCAGTGAGGAATGTGCAGCTTGCTATTGATCTTTACTAAGTGAGGTCACTGCATGTGGGGGGCAGCGGCCCCACTCTCAGACCCCACATAAAGGGGACACACTACCCCCACAGATATTTTAATGTGTGATAAAGAAGTCAGATAAAGAGGATTTGACTTGTGCTTGATATCCACTTCTAAGACGTGGAGGATCGTAACCAGAAATGAGAAGCAGATGAACCCATACAACCCCAGGCATACGAGAGCTAATTGTCAGTGCTATATTTATTGCCTCAGGATCAGTTGTTCATCATTTATATATTTTGTCTCATGAGCTAGATTTCGAGTATCAGACAACCAGTCTTTACATTGTTTCCTCAGTGTGTTTAAAGAGCAATACATGCCATCTGCATCTTTTAAAAAATCTTTTTTTCTATGTTACGGAGTGTAATGTGACTATAAAGGAAGCAAAGACTAGGTTTGATGGCTTGTTAGGAGTTGTGAAGACTGAAATTCTAAAATATGCAAATAGTCAAACCAAGTTAGAAACACATTGTCACCTTCGAATTAAGTTCTGTCTGTGTTCTGACCGGATTTGAGATAGTTTTTACCTTCTGAATAGCAAAACTAATATGTAAAAGAGGAAAATGACAGATAGCCTACAGGTATTTTAAATGTACAATATCAAAATTTTGTTTGTGAGGTTTTGAGGGGCAGGTCAAATGCAGATAGAGCCTTCTAATCCAAGGAACTCTCTTTCTGCTTGGAATCATGAGGTCATATCTTCCATAAAATTTGTGTTGTAACATAATGTGTACATGTATTAGAAAGTTTAATGTTTAAACCATCAGTTTAAGTTTTTTGGGGGGTTAGAGCAGTTACTATAACAGGCTGCATTTAAACAGCTCTGTATTAAACAAAAAGTGGGAAAGGTGAAGTATGAGGATATTGTAGATATTCTTTGTAATATCTACAAGTGGAGACCTGAAGGTGGGGCTTTGTTTTCTGTCAGCACTGAGTCATAATAAAGAAGCAGAACCTGATTGATCCTCTTGTGTGCTTTCAAAATGCTGATTGGCTTGCAGATAGAACTTTGTAGAACTAAGTTAGAGTTTGATTTTCAAGATAAAACCTTTTTGTTTTATAAATAAAAAAATCTAAAAATGTATATAACTAAAAAAACAAAACAAACACCTCACATAGTGTTAATACGTTGTCATAGAATTAGAATATACTGTATGAATAACTCAGTTTTGACAAAAATGTTAGATAGAACCATATAATTCTAAGGTGACGGCATCTTGTGACATTTGTTAATATTTAAAAAAAATACATTCAAGGAGCACAAGTTTTCCTTTTGTTCCTTGTACTCTTGCAAAGTTTTCAAGGCACTTGCTTGAGCTCTAGACATCGTAAATCAAAATAACTTTGCACCTTGCAACTGGATTAGCCTTTAAACTGTCCTCACAGGTGTCATTTTATAAGGCCTGTACAAGTTTGTGATTTTCAAGAGAGTAAAAACAAAAATGACAGCTGCTCTGGAAACACAACTTTTTTTTCTCAACTCTGTTTTTTAATATACACTATTGTGTTTTATTTCATTTGGACATGTTACACCTTGTTTGAAATGCTGTTCACAAGGTTGGAATGGTTTCAAGAGGCAGTAAAGGGTATCATCATCTAAACAGCTCCCCATTGTTATCAGCTGCCCAGCTAAATGGAGCTTTATAAAATCATTATGCGTACTGAATCTCTTAGTTTGTAAAACTAATAGACATTTGATTAAACACTGGTTGACAGAACAGTAATGTTGCTCTCAGAACATACAACCCAGTTACTCCAGATAATTCACAGACCTTGTTGTGAGCAGTTTCATGTGAGAACTATTTTCTTTTTTACTGAACTGCACCTGCCAACCTTATCACCGTGCAGAAGGAAATGTGCATCTTCTCATGGACAAGACGATTGTGCTGATGACAGCGCAAGATGTGAACATTTATGCATCCACCTCAGCGGAGTTGTAAAGTTGGCTAGCTCAGTGGTACTCGGAGAGCTAGCATTAGGTGCACCCTTCCCTGTGCCCGGTGATAGAGTTTGCAGGTTTAGTTTGCAGAAAGAAAATAGTTCCTTCATGAAACTGCTCACATGAAGACTGTGGATGAGTAACCAGGTCTTATTTCTGGAAAAAGACCTTGATGTTTTTTTTTTTTTTTTTTTTTTTTTTTGGCACTTTGAGCATCACAAGCCACAAGCCACAAGCCATCACCATTATTTTTGCAAGAAGGCAGACATCTCTACGGCCGATATCTCCAACACTCTGCAACTGTTGCGGAAAATTGTTAGTAAGCACTCAGATGCACACATAAAACATTGCACAAAACACTGATGGGTTGAGGATTAAAATTATCATCGTAAAATAGGAGAGAATAGCCTTCACATCAAAACAAACTACATTGAGATAAAGCAATAATCGGTAACAGGAAAAATTTATATTTAGGATTTTTTTTGGTGAACTCTCCCTTTGTGGGTCCCTGTTTTGTCACACATGAGGATACACATACATGACCACCGACAAGACAGGTGATACAAAAATATCTCTTCTAAAATGCATTTTAATGCCTAAAATGGGCTATAGAAGTGTTTTATAAGGATGGAAATGCATTCATCACATCTGTTACATCTCCACGGGGAGACTTGTGAAACTTGAATAGCGAGTCACTTGCCGGTTCGACCTGGTGGATTACGAGGTTTCTGGTAGTCTCTAAAAACTCTTGAGTTGCGTTTCGGGCGTGTCTGTGGCTAGCGGTGTTGATGAGCATTTGTGGACATTCTGAGCCTTCGGTCTCGCACAGTGATGGATGTGTGCTGCTCTTTGCCCAATGGCCTATAGCCCGAGCTTCTGTCTAAGCCTCTAAGCTACTGGAATGCGTGCAGCTTCTTGCTGTGGACATCAAGGGAGAGCAGCCACGCCGCTTTGTTTACAGCCTTTCATGGATGCCACAGCAGCCTAATCAATTTCAAAGAGGATAAATATTTCAATGCATTGTTGGTCACTGAATGGTCCATAAATTTACATGGGCACAAAATATTAATGTGGCACATTAGTTATGTTTTCAGTTGACTTTGCCAAAATAGAGTTTCATTGTATTTGTGATGAAATATTCTAAATTTAAGGCATTTTTCAGAGCTTTTTGTTGGTATCCCACAGACTTTTCCAGCAGAGCTAAATATTATTTATTTTGTTGTTGTTGTTATTATTATTATTTATTATTATTATTATTATTATTATTATTATTATTATTATTATTATTATTATTATTATTATTGTATATTTAATCTGATGGTTTTTCTCTTGTAGTTTGCATGAGCAGTCCTCTGAGCAGTTTAGCCATACATGTAGTTTTGCTAAATGAAAAAGTTTTTTACGTTTAAGCACATTCTGATTATACAATAATTTCACTGTTAGATAATTGGAATAAATGTACGGTAGCATAGTGCAATTTGTATTTAAACAACCATTTGTGCATACTGTAGTTGTGTATCGTAGACTTATCTGTCAAAACAAATCAAGTTAGTGAAGGTAAACAAGACCAAGCGAGATAAAGCACTTCAGGTCAATACCAGTTATCAGCACTTGCTCTATCAGGGTCAATATTTCACTCCAGTAAATGCAGACAGAATTATATGGCAAACAAGTGGAGCCATTTAGAATGGGAGTGAGCGTTTCAACAGGCCTGACCTACTTACAGCAGCCAGGGCTGAAACAGCTCCTCACCTGTGTCTAGCAGACGCCAGGACCCCTCATAAAATCACAGGCTCTCGATATCTTAGACAGCTCACTGGACAATATGTCACTGTATTTTTATGCATTTTATTATACAACGCCATTCTGTAGTTTTATTCCTCTCATAAAATAGTTGCTTTCACCGGACTGGACTGCATATGGTCAGTTTCTTTGGCTGGTCCAAAGTACTGCACAATTTTACTATCAAATGGCTACTGTATGTGATACTAAAACTTCTGTTATTCTGAGCTAATAATCATAAGACAGTCGGTCAGAGTGCAGTATGTTTATAATGTGCCAGTTATCAGGTAGGCTGAATTAACATTTTGACACCTGATAATTGAGCACCAGCATTAGACTATCCAAAGAAAATGTTACCTTGTATATGATTTTAATGTTAGTTTTCCATAAACGACAGTGTGAAGTTGGTAACCTATCAGTCACTCTGAAAGCATTTGTTCCATGAGTGGAATGGAAAAGAGAAATGGAAAAACTGTTGCTGTAATTTCATTGCAGCAGATTCATATGTATAACTCATCACTGCTCATTGTAAATGTAGTGTTAGTTTTTAGCAGAAGAATTTGGCAGAGAAAGGCCCACAAAAATGTCACCCCAGTATTAATTCTGCACTCATGTGAGAGGTAATTGTTAAAGGAGCTGTATGCAAATTCAGAACATCAATACAGTAGCAAACAGCTATTTGCTGCACAAGTATATAGTGGAGTGTAGGGAAATACCCACCTCAGAATTATGCCATTTGAATTGAAATTCGTTAAAAACGAATATTTGATGATTTTTTTTCTTTTTTCTTTTTCTTTTTTAGCATACAAAGTTTTAAAGTTTGAGCTGGCTTTGAGGGGTGATCAGTGTGACAGCTGCATTTACATAATATAGTAAACAAGCTAATGGCACTCACGACAGGTTGTAAATGTGCAGCAACATTTTTTGCTGACACTATTATATCGAAAAAGCCAGAGTGTATTGTATTAAGTTGCTGTGAGCTATAAATTAACCAACTCTTAGCAAAAGGTCTTGCCTCCTCTGTGCAGCTGCATGCATGTCCTCAACTTTCTGTTTCAAAGAGCAATATGAAAGTTAAGAGCACTCACTTCACAGCAAAATCTAGGGATCAAAACATCCCCAGAAGTGCACTGCACAGCACACTGTCTAAAAAAACAAAACAAAAACAAAACTTGCTCAACTTGAAGCAATCTCAATTGTTTGTGTAAGGAGTCTTTGAGAAACCACTGCTGTTGGATGATAAGGGCACAACTTCTACTTTGATATCACTGAAATATTTTTTTATTTCACTGTTAAATACAAATCCAAAAGATTTAAGGATTTACATTCAAATATTTAAAGATTCAAGTAACGACTGCTTACAGAATAGGTTAACCATTGTATATGTAATATTTATTACAGTACAGATATATGTAGATATATTTATGTAGTGTAAGCAATTTTGGTGTAAGCAGCAAAGGTGACCTGTGGTTTGACTTTTGCATTGCTGCTCCAGCAACTTTTGTAGCCCAGTAAAGGAGAAACCATTTCTTTGGGGAGTTCAAATTAGTTGCAGATGCGATTGTTTGATTTTAACATCATAATCATTTTAACTTTTGACAACTGAATTTGTAGAATATGTGGACAGCTTATCTTGAACTGCATATGCTTAGGATGCTTTTAATTGGTCAATGGACTGAGCATGCAGAAGCTACAGATAGAGATGGAGAAAATGATTTTTGATCAGTCCAGTAATCTCTTCATGACTTTTAAAATGTATTGCCAACTCAGTACTGGTATCTCAAAAGTAAGGCTGGGCGATGTGGCTTTAAGATAATATCACAGTATTTAAAGGCTATATCGCAGTACATGATATATATTTATTTATATATATGTTTTGATATTTTGAAATCTCCTCTGAACTACTGTAAACTACTGACATACAAAATTATTAAATAAAGTACGGTTACAATTAAAGAGGCTACTGCCATAAAATAATTTTATATAAACTACTGTTACAATAAATTGTAATAACATACCATTATAATGTTGAATAAAGAATAAAGTTAAATAAAGTACTGTAAGTAAAGTTAGATAAATCAATCAAAACCCATGGTGCTTTTATTTTGAATTTGCAAGCATTGATGTCTTTGCTGTGGACTTGAAGCTTCCACTGGATGTAATGTAATGTAATTTTATTTAGACAGGGGCAGTGCGTAATAAAACATTAACCTTTATTTAAAACAAGGAGAGATGCATTTTACCATGCTTTAGCAAAGCTGCTATTTTTCATCCGTAGTCCCTAGGCAGGTAGGTGGACCAAATAAATGAATGATAGAAATTGATTAAATAAAGTACAAAACATCAGATCATAAAATTTTACAAACATTATTATCTCCATATATTTTTTTGCAAAATTGCAGCAATAAAATCATCATGTTAGCATTAGCAGAAAGTTAAAGTGTAACCGCAGTATGAGGATTCATCCACTGCGAGCTGGAAACAAACTAACAGCTCTCCAGTTTATAGATTGCAAAGATGTCAAGGTTGCACTGGTTGCACCATGGTTGCAAAATGTGACTAAATAGTCATGATAGAAAAACACTCCCCTCACCTGCTCACACTACTGCCACTAACTCTCATAGAGTTAGACTTTTACAGCAGTGCCATTTACGTGATGTTTTATTCTCTGTAAGCTGGAAACAAACTCACAACTCTCAAGTTCATAGATTCATAGTATTTGCAAGCAGGGTAGGAATTGAACCTTTTAATCCACCTGCCACTTTGGCCGGTGATAACGATTGTTTTTTTTGGCTGGTGAGTGAAGCGAATCTAGCAGTCACTTGCATATTTTACTAGCATGTGGCTGGTGCTAATTTCCACCCTTGTTTGGGAGTCATCGTGGTGCTCCATAGTGACAAAATGTGACTAAATGGTCACAGTCTGGAGCTCTGCAAAATCCCTGCTTTTTGTGTGTGTGTCTGTGAGAGGCAGAGAGCCATAAGAAAAAAATGAAATGCTAGAGTGATTCTCATGCTGGTGGCTAAAAAAACGTGAAAATCTATACTCAGTGTTCGCAGTACAGTCATTTTATACATGGCACAAGGAACAAGTTGTGATACGTTGAGTATATTCGATTTATCACCCATCCCTACTCAAAAGTCTAAACCTTGGATACTCTCAAAGGTGTAGGTGTTCCTTTTCCTCAGAAAAGGGTGTGACAACAGTAAAAAGGAGTGTAGAAAAGAAGTAGGCCAATTCAGCAAGATCAGCAGGGCAGGCTGCTTCCTCAGAATGGATCATTTTACACTGGATTGTTGAAAAACTGAAGACGGCAGAAAGCGAGAAAAGAGCAGTTTTTCTGCCATTTTCCTGTGAATCCCTCAGTGTTTACCATGTTTGAGGGTTTGTTAATGACAACACATGAATAGTTTTAATCCAGGTTTATGCCCTGTCTGATGTGTTTTGACAGGGAGATTTGGCTCCAGTGCCAGGAATAAAAGGGCATGCAGCCAAGAGAGGCAAATGACTCTCACACAGTAGTAAAGATCTCATTGAAGCTCGTATTTGTCGGGTGAGATTAGTTACTCTCAGGTGATATCTTTTGCGATTTCCATACAAGTACCAACAAATATATTTTAGTTTGATGATGTGAATAGAAGTATTTATTATCACCTTCAGAAAGGATAAAGGTGCCTTTGCCCTTTCGTTTGCTTCTCTGTCATCCTCTCCCCCCTCTGAGTATTAATGCACTTTTCCGAGTGTTGTGGAGCCCCTGCTGCTCTTCTTTTACCCACTTCGGCCTTGATAGAGATGGCAGGCCCGACGACAGACCCTGCTCTGCTACTTTACATTTCATCAGCGAGCTGCTTCTGCTGGCTCCACATCTGTTATGGAAATTTGCACAGAGGGGAAATGGAATGAAATGGAATATCATTTCAAATATTTTCACTTCTGAAACCGGGTTGATTTAGGCACTTGTAAAGGTTTCAAAGACAGAGGTGATGAAATATGCTCATCCACTTTCACAGCCATATATTACCCTAATCTATCAATACATTCTTAGCGCCTGATAGCTCAGAAATTGGGATGTTTTAAGAAGTCAACGCTTGTGATAAAACTCACAACCTCTGACCGTGTGTCACAAGCCTCAGAGGAGAAGCAAGCTTGATGAATTTAACTCCCCTGAACCTTAAGTTCAAAATGTCCCCTATCTCTGTTCAATAGTTTAATAAGATTTTAATTAGGCAATTAAAAGTCTTTGGAATAGCATATGGTCATAATTACTGCTGTATGGTTCACTCAGGGATGAATGAGCCATTAATTACTCTTAGCTGGGTCTGGGGATTGGACTTAAAGTGGGTCGACCAGGAAAGAGAGGGTATTTCTTCAGACTTCACAGTCACCTAATCAGAAATACAGACCTCTGAGTTTGCATTAACTGGAGAAGTGGGTTGGGTTGCACCACCTACTCCTGAATCCATTACTGCTAAGTTTGTGCATGAAGTCCTTCCTAAGTTGTTCATATCTGCTAGCTAGTTTCAAACCAGAAATTTACTCAATCAGGTAGCACCTTTAAAGTGCAAGAAATGTTATAGCTGCTTAAGTAAGACTTAAGTAATATTTAAGTGGGATGCTAGCACCCCCAGTCAAAAGTAATCGACTATGTAAAGTTTTACAGGTACAATTTTCTTCGAAGAATTTTATTGCCTTTCTTAATTGATAGAGCAGCTGGTGAGAGACAGAAAAATGGGGAGAAAGACGGGATGACCAAATGTGGGTATTTTCCATTTAGAGAGTTAATCTTGTAAGACCATGTGCCATGCTGACAGGTAAACATTTGTACCATATATAGTCATTTATTAAAGTGTGCTGGCGGTGTCTCTGTTGTATATTGGTGTCATTTAGGGGAACAGCTCTGGTGCTTTTAGCCTGTTCATGTGCTGTCTGTGTGCTGTCAGTAGGCAGGTTTCCATTATAGATTTGTGCAAAACTTAAGCAATATTTTCAAGACGTCAATAAAACACAACTGCGAGATGACTGCATCTCTATTCAGTGATGTTATGCGGTGCTATGTTAATTTGTATTGCAGCCACCGCACTAGCCGTCATTATTTCCAATCGAAGGCGACGTAGGCATGTTATGTGGGTGATAATGGAAAGGCAAGCCCTTATACGTGGGAGTGTCCATGTATGATGGATTTCTGTAAGGTGATAGTCCACAATTTCAGGAATTCTGGATTCAAAACTTTTGTGAATCAATAACAGCTCTTGTAGCTCCTGCTGCATCATGAGGGAGCCAGTTCCTACTGACAAGCACATAGCAAAGCATAGCAAAGCATAGCATAGCATAGTATAGCATAGCATAGCATAGCATAGCATAGCATAGCATAGCATAGCATAGCATAGCATAGCATAGCATATCGGTTTTGTCAAGTCAAGTCAGTTTTATTTATATAGCCCATTATCACAAAACAAGGTTTGCCTCAGAGGGCTTTACAGTGTACGACATCCCTCTGCCCTTAGACCCTCACATCACCCAAGGAAAAACTCCCCAAAAAGAACCCACAGAACAATAGAAACAGATGCATGTCATATTACAATAATGGTAGGTGTGAAGTATGGCTTTTTTGAATCACCTAAAATACCACCTTTTTGCAATAAATTTGAGGGTTTTTTTTTTCGAAATTGATGTGTTTATATTAGCCTTATTATATATTTGCAGTTTCAGTTTGCACAATTTGAGGGTTAATAGAAAACTGCCTTCTGATTGTGATTTGTCACTTCAACCTGATACAATGACGGTTATGTCGTATCATCTCACTCATAGATGGGTATCTTTAGATATGGATGAGTAGTTGGATGCAAACTTCCTGAAAGGCAGTAGGACTGGTGTCAACACTGTTCTCCCACACCACCCTCCTGGTGAATCAGCCACTCTGTCCATATGTGCAGGCGTGCTCCTCCATTAAAGCCTCTCCTGACAGATGATGTCCTCCACATCTCACATCTGCTCCTACACACATCCGAGAGCCCTTCAGCGGCGCAGAGGTGTCAAGGGGGGCAAGAGGGGGGAGTGCTGATCACAGGTTGAAGGCCACATCTGGTAGCATGTGACCTGGGTTGTCTGGGTTGGCGTGACGTGTGGCCAGTGTATGTGTGTGTGTGAATATACAGGTGGCTTCTTGAGATGACAGGCATACCAAGAAGTCATATTTATCAGTCAACACGTTTCCAGTCAACAGGCTGTGTGTGGAATCTAGGGAGCCTTGACCCCTCCTACTCTACTCAGATGGCAAATGCTAATGTTAGTGCCACCTGTTTGAGTAGAATACGCAGCCCTGCTATTTATAATAGTCACAGAGGCTTATGAGTAGTGCTGTCATTGGACAGTTTGTCATTCACTGTTATAAATAGTGATAGTTTTACTGTATGCCAGGAGCTGTGTTACAGGAAGTGACTGGTAAAGTGTGCTGGGAATTTCCCTGTTTGGTTAAATATAAAACATATTTCCTCTTAACACACTCTACAGTGTAGAAAATAAAATGTCCAATGGTTTATATTAATTGCTCAAACATTTTTGAGAAGGGTTCATACAGTAAATTTAAATTTGCATTACAGGTTGAACTTGTTCTGTAAACTCTCAGTTTCATTTTGACAGTGTTTCCTATTTAGGGGAGTTTTACTCTTATTACAACCACGTTATAATGATTCACATCTTTAGTTGTGTGGAACTCACTCCCTATTCCCAGCAGAACCTCATACTGCTTTGTTTAATGGTCTCCTCGCCTCCTCGCTAAGCATTTTTACTTTATTGTCACTCACTATCACTTTCTATCTATCATGGACTGTCACAACTATTTCTATTACTTATATGGATGATGAACTAGTGAGCAAATGCCTTTGTCCTATCAGTTGAAAAGTGACAACTTCTGTGCCGCTTATGTCCCACCCAAAAACATAAGACTCTGTTACAAACCTCCACTGGGGATGCTTCCCTCACTTTTCAAAGTCCTAATATGTCACCCACATGTACACTTACTGTCCAGGTTTTGAATCAAGTTAGGGCTGCAAATAATGATTATTTTCATTGTCAATTAGTATTTCGATTATTTTCCCACCAACGATTAGTTGTTTAATTTTTCCAAAATGTAAGAAAATGGTGAAAAATGTTGATCCGTGTTTGCCAAAGCCCAAGATGACGCCCTCACATGTTTTGTTTTGTTCACAGCCTTAAGATACTGAGTTTACTGTCATAGAGGAGTAAAGAAACCAGAAAATATTTACATTTGAGAAGCTTAACCCTTTGAAACCTTAACAAATTGGCTTGATTTTTTAGTAAAAACATGGGGAAAGGCTACAAAACTAACAAATGACCCAAAAATTAAAGAGAAACCAAAGGTTTAAAATAAACAAGAAAATGATCAGGAGAAAGTGCTTAAAAATTTTACTGGGTTTTTTTTCTTCAGCCCCGCAATAAGCAGGGCATCAAAAAATGAAACTCTTAATATTCCTCTCCACGGAAATCTTTAGTAAAAGGCGAAAGATTTATACGATCTGAAGAGAAACAAGAGTGTACTAAAAAAATTTTTTTTTTACTGTTTTTGAAACATAGTTTTGCATCTGTAATCATGATAATATTCATGATAATATTACATGTAGCTTTTCCATAGCTTTTTGCCTGGACATATTTACCTAGCTTTTTTAAAATAATTTTTTAGATGTTTTAAGTTCTTGAAATCTGTGGAACATTTCTTACCAAGTCGCTCATTGCCTTATTTCCCGTGTTTTTGAAAGAAATCAAACTCGTTTGCTCAGGTAAGATAAGATAAGATAATCCTTTATTAGTCCCACAGTGGGGAAATTTCCAGGTTTCAAAGGTTTTAATAGTTGGGAAAGGTAGCAGAAAGGAGCACAAGAAATGCCATGTTACTCCAGGTTTCAAAGGGTTAAGCAGCGAATTTTGACTTAAAAAAAAAAATTACTCAAACCAATTAATCAATTATCAAATTAGTTGGTATATAGTTTAATATTTGTCAGCTATCAGATTAATTGATAAATATTTGCAGCTCTAAATCCAGGTGTGAGTTACTAAAAATACTGATACATTCTTCAGTTCTTACCCTGCACTTGCAGCAACATAAGCTTAGTGAGCAGTGGCGACTGGTGAGTGCCTCTTGAACTTGTTTGCTTCAGATATTTTCCTCTCCGGCCACATGCAGGCGGCTCTAATCCTCTGATTGATGGAGGTTGTTTGGTTTGGTCACAGCCTGACAGGAAACTCTGTAGACCTTACTCCATAAACTACTCACCCTCCACTGCACGTTTTTTGTGACATACCAAAGGCGATGTGTAGTGTAATGTAAAGACACTACTGAACATCATAGATAAGGCAGTGTGTTCTTTAGACAGTAATTGATTTTAGGAGATTAAGAATCTGTATTTCATCCTTAAAGTCTTAGATCTTGTTTTATTTTTTATTTTTGTGTCAGTTTGTGTATTGTTTAGAAAGGTGTTAATACAGCATTGTCTCAGTCCCTAGCAGTTCTCTTTTAAAGCAGAAACAAAAACTTTTCAACTTCAACATTTTTTAAGTGGTACATATTGTTTTTGGCTCTGCTATGTCAAAGACAACAGAATTGCTTTACATTTTCCTCAGAGCCTAGTTAATACATTCACCGAAGCACCATCGCTTTTGTTGTTGACATAGCTGCAACCATGAGCTGACAGCTGTCCAGCATCAGCGTCATGTGACCAGTGGAGCATATCTTGATTGGCTGGATGTTGGTCTGACTTGATCTAGAATTGACTGCTTTTTCTTGGGTTCTCAGATATTCATTCTGAATTTTATAACTCCTATTTTGACCTCTGAATTTCGAATTTGAGCAGCTTGAAAATAAATTAGCGTTATTTTTTACCTGGTATTTTGACATACAATTGTATTGTTTTAAAATGTTTCATTCTGAATTGTGAACTCCGAAAAATAAAGGTAAAAATGTGTTAGCGAAAATTTAAAGAATTAAATTCGGGGGCAAAAAAAATTCAGATGCATAATTTCAATGCATAAATATTCAGTGTTAGAAATTCAATGGCTGTTCTGATGGAACAGATTTGTTCCATAGTCGAGCAGCTACCAGTTTCTAGAATTACTTTGGTTGTTTCACCATCTGCCATTTCTGCCACAGGGGATAGTAACTGCAAAAAACTTACACTGATACTCTTTGGGAACTGAGGATAGCTAACATTAGCTACTGGGTACAAACAAAAGTGCTATCCTCTACCTGTTTTGGTTGAATAAGGGTTGACGCACCTCCTTTGCGCTGTAAATGAAGCCATCATTGTCCTATGAGATCATACCCTGTGGCAGACAGAATTGCAAAGCTTATCCAGGACCAATCTAAATGCCAGTGCGTCATTATTCTATAGCCATTATGATGTGCAATCAACATTTACTTCATAATGATAACCTAAAGCAAAATATTTCTATTTCCACTTTAATAAAACTAGTTGAGTAGATAAAAATAAGTTTTGGCCACATTTCTGTGCTTTTTGCAAATTTCGAGGAACAAAATTTCATAAAGTGCTATTTGCAAGGTTCATATAAATGTATATAGAAAAATAGCATTCACTTAATCTAGTTGATGAAGCTGAGACTTAAAGTGCTCTCCTGCTTATAAAACCAAACACATGTCTTTGATTAGACCCTCTGCTTTATAATCTGTGGTAAAAGTTTGACACATGCAATGATTCTGTCAACCTGATCTGATAAAGCAGATATGTTGCTGGAGGGTGTATAGAGAGACACTCTGGAAAGATTTAAGAGGAGATCATAGACAGAGAGATGGGAGAGTATCATCCATAGCCAGAGCACACTATCACGTCTGTGTAGGGAGTGAAAGGGATGATTCAGTTTATGCATCATGCAGGAGAGAGCAGCGAAGTGCAGAGTTGCATATAGATTTCTGTGCTGTCAGAGGGGCCCTTGTTCTCTCACTCACACTGAGTCGGGCTCTCTCTACGTACCTCAGTTGGATTCAGCTTGATGCGTGCGGGGTTCTTCTTTTTTCTGTCTCTCACACAAGCCCAGAATTATTGTTAGCTTCACAAGTGGTGTCTTGCTTTGTATTGGTCCCCACAAAGGACGCTAATTATGCTTTTGGCCCACCCTCCTTGTCCATTGCACGTTACAGTCCGCTGGCATCACGTCGGCTGCTGGCAGGGGGGCATCGTCCAAAAAAACCTTTAGACGCCGACCTAGCCTGGAGTTTCAAAAACAGAAGCTCATAACCTTGTCTGCTTTTGTCATCATGATCATTAAGAGTCACGGTCCCGCTGCTGTAGGTTGAAATACTTCACTGTCCAGACATCCTTGATGATATTTCCTTTTGTAGCTTTTACAAATCTGGACTGTGCGCCAGTGGAAAGAGGAATGATGGATTTTGATCTATTAGCTCTCCTGTGGACTTCAAATGAAACAGATGAAACAGAATATTGCAAACAACTTAACTCGGAAGAAAAAAAAAACTTAATTTGTCCTTTGCCTCACTTCCTCCTTTTGGAGATTAAATTGACAGAATAGAGTGTCTGTCTGTATTTCTCAAGTGTCGTGTCTCTGCTGCTGTCGAAATAACCCTCTTTTTGCCTTGTTCTCTGGCCCTTATCATGGCCTTCCTGCACCTTCAAATGTCATCTTCCCCACTCAGATTCGGAGATGTCTGTGTTTGCAACAAGCGTCAGACTGCTTATTGACTAAGAGTCAGGAGCCCCTTGATAGAAACCAGGAATAGCTTTGTACTACCTTCTGCTATTGATTGCCATATCTCACATGAAACTGAATCTCCTGTTGGCTGCGTTTAATGAGGAGCTCCCTGTGGCAACTGTAATGTAGCGTTTGTAACTGGGATGTGTGTATTGACTTCCCCTTCACGTCTCGCTATGTTCAGTTAATCAGCATTATTGGGATAATAGCTGTCTTGCGGCTTTGTTCTGGTGTTTTCTTAAGAGCTGTTGAAGATGTTGTGGATAAAGGAGTTAGCCAGTGTCTCCTCTTACATGGCAAAGAACCCCTAAAAGTTAAATTGTAGTGATTTATATTGATTTGAGGAAAACTGAGCAGCAGGCCTATGCAAATATTTAACCAATGTGCTTTGGCTTTGGAGGCCTCTTCACAGCTGCAACAGGCAAAACTAAAGCCCTCTGCGACCTGTGGGAATCAAAACATTTCACAGTATCAGTTGTTAAAATGTATAAACACCATCTCACTGCTAAGTAATTAAACTAGAGTTCAACTGAGAGAACTGTGGGGCAGAAAATCCTGTAATTCCTGTAACATGAGCTGTTATTGTCACACCTTTTCATTGTCTTAAGCTCTAACTAAGATTTCTGAGATATCTGGCCTTTCTTTTCTTTCCCGTGCAGTGCACAATAGAGCAGGTATGAGCAGTTTAGATATGGAGCTCTGGGAGTGTAAGGTTGTTTGTCAGTGGCTGACACTATCAAATTAACCTGACCTGAGCATTGTGCTTAAACACGTCTTGCAGCAGAGCTCATTCATGTAGTATTCTGTTAATGATCACTGCAAGGATATCTGTTTTTTTTAATCCTTCTGACCAGAAACTAAAAGCAATACAGCTTCAGATTTGTCGTTAGAAGACGTCAAAGGTCAGCTTGAGCCCCACAGATGGAGAAAGTAGACTTATATTTATGTCATGTGGCTTTTTTACACTCATAATGTGTAATAATGTACACTCATAAACTGTGGTGTGGCATGATTGTTGTGTAGTCAGATTGTTTAGTTTTTTTTGAAGAACATCAGTTTTTCATGATGTGTAATGTTGAATTTGTGAAGGAAGTGTTTTTCTCACATATCTAAAATGTGAGGAACTTATACAACTGAGAACATTTCTGATGAACTGAAGTAATAGGTGTTTTCTTTACTTTTTCAAACTTAATTTGTTGATCCTAAGTCAGTCATTCAGTTAACAATTATGAACAGCCCCCCCCAATGCCACCACCACTGGTACATACCCCGCAGAAGAATTCCAGAATTGAAATAACAAATCAGGTAAAAATTCAATAAAAATGAAATGTATAAATAAAGAAAAAACAACAACAGTGTTTCATATAAAATTAAAAAGAAGACCACTGTTTTTAATCCAAAATAACATGGCAGGATGTGCTATTGATGTATGACAGTAAGGGATGACAGTATGTATGACAGTAACCGATACTGGTTTTTCAGGCCCAATGCTGATACCAATTAGTAGCACAAAATAAGACCAATAACCAGTATATGGAACCAATATGCATTTAAATTATTCCTGTGGAATTTAGAATTTGGAATATGATAAACTCCAATGCAAAACATTGTTTAAATGCCTTTAGCAAACGTTTAATCAAAGCTGTAACTTTCAACATTATATACAGCAAGTTCCCAGCAACCTTTTTCCATAAAGTTCAGTGAAAATTTAAATAAAAAATGAATGAATAAAAATAGCTCCCTGAGGCACACTTTTTAATTCATTCATTTTATCATTAAAATTAAATGCAGATCCAGATAATTTGCAAGATGCCAAATATCCCAACAATTGGCAGGGCCGATAATCTGTTGAACCCTGAAAGGTACTCCAGGTCTTAATAAATACATTAAAGTGTCTAGGGGTTCATGTTAAACTCTATCCAAACATGCATTTACAAACTCTCACACAGCTCATGCAGTATAATCCAAATCTCATTTATCCAGTCATATGCTCAGTACTTCCCGAACAAACAGCCCTTTCCAAGAAGGAACTGAACTTAAAGTGACACTTATCTGTACTCTCTTCAAAGCCAGACTCTATGGACAAAAACAGTAAAACCTATACCTCGTAAAACATGGGAGCGGCTGGTCTACTTCTGCCTCAAATGGTAATGTGTGTTAATGTGTAGCTTTGCTGAATCCGCACTAATCCTTCAAAACACCAAAGTCAAACAGTAACACAAACAACTAACTGATGGAGGCAGCGGTAGAGCAGCAGCTTCCATGTTCAGTGGGGTAAAGAATGCTGTCGTTGTCAACAGAGTCTGGCTTAGAAGAACACATAGATAAGTTTTACTTTTATGTCAGTTCCCTGTTTGAAAGGGCTCTGTTTAAGAAGTACTGAATCTGGATATACAGACCTGGGTTATGCTGCATGAGTTGTATACATGTTTTTAAATGGATGTTTTGATATAGTTTTGCTTTAGTTAAATGCAGACTCCTATGACTTTAATTCATCAAGAATTTTCTCTGTTTTTGGATATTATGTTTTCCGGGGGCAGTTTTTCTTCTTTTAAGTTAAAGACTCTGGAGCATGCTGTCAGTGGCATGAACACATTGCCCCTATTAGCACTGCAGCTGATATTGTACAGAGCAGTGCATATATTGTGACCATTAGAAGGAATTAGAGTTGCATTAGATTTCACATTAGGTTTTGTTAACAATCCGCCAGGTTTTTTTTCTAATTAATTCATGAATTGTTTAGTCGATGGAATGTTACAAAGTAGAGAAAAACAAATCAGTTTACTGTTTTTTCTGATTTTGATATCCTCTGTTGTTTGTTAATCTCATTCTTTTGTCTGGTATAATTGAATATTGCACATGGCAAAGAAAAGCAGCAAAATGAAAAATGTCTTAGGTGTCAAAATTTGTCAGTTTTTTTTAACTCATCAAGCAATCCACTTACCCTTCTAAATCAATACAGAACCCCATAAGCTTGCTCACATAAAGCACTAATTTCAATATTGAATCTTTATCTTCACAGATCTCAGCGGAGACCCTGCAGTGCCGAGTACGCATGGAGGCTGATCAGTGGAGACTTTCTGTCTTGTTCTGAGGTCACAGATCGTCATTCTAAACCAGCATCATCTTCTGCAGGCCCAGAGGGGCGCTCTGACTTCACCACAGTGCATAGGCCTTCCATTGAAGGAGCCTGGAGCTGCAGGAAGAGAGAGAGAGAGAGAGAGAGAAAATAAACACCGCTTAAAAAAGACGCTCTTCATGAATTCCCCAAAAACCTAAAAGGCAAATACTGCGAGTTGGCTGGCGGTCCTGAGGAGGCATGAGGACAATGAGTATGGCTTGGCTGTGTCTCCCAGCCTACACTGTGCTCCTTGTTGGTTGCTTTCACACAGCTGTCACAGAAAGCGATGTCACTCCACGCCTCACCTTCTCCTACAGTAAGTTTTATTCACTTCTTGACTGTAGAAAGACACTGCAGTAACATATGGGGTGTGTCTTTCAATATGAAGTCACAAGCTTTTCTGGCACCACATGTATACATCACTACAAACACTTGGGAGTGAGGTAGTAGACTCATGGAGCTGTTATTTATCGGTGAAGAAAGGATGATGTGAGCTTTGGGGGTGCCCGGGGCTCCAGTCGGGGCTTTGTGACATCCTTTTGCATGAACGGCAGCACTCGGCAAACTTGCTTTCTCTTGCTTTGTGTAGTAAAGCTTCTGCGAATCACAGCTTGCCAAAGGTAAAACTTTACTCAGCTGCATAATCCTGAAAACTTGAACATCATTAACAGTCATTAGAAACAGCAGCTGTTTAGTGTTAAACTATTTATTAATTAATAATTCTTGATTATAACTAGAGATTAGTATTAAGAATCGGTATTTATTGGTAGCGGTACGTGATTGCATTTGTACTTACATAGTGATAAGCTCCATGACAAACCGTGCTGCTATCAGTTTTTATGACATAAATTGTGTAACGTTAATTCATTCTAACCTGATTCTAACATAGCTGCCCCTCATGATGACGAAGCAGCAGGCATCAGGGGATGACATGTGACATTAATTGTTGTGCCGCTGCTGGCTGCTTTCGTTGTAGTAGTGGTATTAAGGCGGTGATCAAGCAGTCGAGAGTGTGGGCCCACTTTCCTAAAAGTCACAACGGTGCAGCTTAATGCAATTTATGTCAAAGGACAGTTGCAAGTGCAGCATTCCATAAATATGAAGCAGGGCAGCGTCTTTGATAGCTTTAGCAAAGCAGCTAATGCTGACGTTAGTCCAGTGGTGGAGCCCCCAGGCCCCGGTGGCTAAGATGGCAATGCTACAGGTAGTAGCAAAACTAAGAATGCAGGCAACACCTGTTAACACTATTAAGGCTGTAGCTAATAGCTATTTCACAGTCATCAATTTTAAGCACTTCTAATGTAATGTTATGTTCCAATTTATTTCTTTAATCCCAGAGACAACGTTAGTAAAGCGGCAGCATCTGCTTCATTCTCAGTAGATGGATGTCAGACACCCAAGTCCAATCCATTTACCATCGCAAAATGAGGGGGGATGACAGGAAAAACAGCAGAATGTCATAGTGCTGTTGCCAAATTTATCGTGAAAGAAAGCCCTTCACTTCAGTGGAGTGAAGTCGGTTTGGGTATGATAAATAACTGCTGATAGGTATGCTGAGAATTAGGTTTAAGCCACCCTGATAACAATAAGCATTAATTAAAAAGGACTACACTTAATGTTTTTTCACTTCAAGGAAACTGTGAAGATTGACATGAGTAGTTCTTTTGTAGAGAAAACTTGCAGTTCACTCAGTTTGTTGAAGTAGAGTCCGTCAAGAAAAAGCTCCATAAGTGATACAAGACGGGGGAGAAACCTTGCAGGTCATGTCAGTTTGTGGAAATAGTTCGTCAAAGGAAATTTGAATAGCCAGTGTCACATGAGAATACATACAAATCATTGAGTTGCTCAGTTTGTAGTAAAAACACAATGACTTGATTTTTTTTCACAGCTTTACATGTCATGTCTTTATTTTCTGCACCAAATTATAGAGAGCACTATCAATAAGGGTATTGATAAGTATCATTATGGATAAGCTGTATCGGTATTAGTATCGGATTCAGTATTGGTAATGATAAACTCCTAACGATACCCCTCCATTATAAAGACAAAGTAAACCTACATTTTTTACTCCGCCATCCTGCCTACAGGACTGATTGTGTAATCCCCAGCGGTGTCCCTGTTCATTAACTCTATTCAGTGAAAAGAATCAATACACTTCATATGTGTCCATTGTAGGAGCTAAAAGGATTTAGGTGGGTGAAATGGTGTTTGTCTACACCATAATGATTTAAAATCCATGTAAATCCACGCTGTGAATGGCAGCTCCATCAGGGTGGCTCTGTCGAGTACCTACAGGTCACACATAATTACAAAATGAACAGGCCTATTGTGCTGCGACTTACTGAGGGCAGTCTGACATAGTCTATAAGCACTGAGAGTTATTGCTCTTATATAATGTGTTTTTTTTGTTTTGTTTTTTTTTTGCATAATATCATACCGTCCACCCAGTTTAGAAGCATAAAAAATATGCTTGTCATATTTCACCCTTAAAAAGTGTTAGGGATAATGTTCAGTTATCGTTTTGTGCTGGTTTACTGCAAAACGTGATTTGCTGTGTTCTCTCTGATGCTGCCATGGCCACTAGTGCCAAGTAGTGATTTTGTCATCACTGATGTAATTATTCAAATGCTCTACCAGTGCACTTGAAATGACAAGTTGGATTTAAACATGCATTATGCCTCAGTACCTCAATAGAAAATTAAACAAAATGATGGATTATGAGATCAATGCAGGCTTTCAATGATTGAACTGCGTTTAGTGACTCACGTTCAGGCATCATTAGAGTCTTAATGTGAGGGAAGATTGTGTTGATAGATCTCTCTCTAATCTATTATAGACATGGATAACATTTTCAGTATGGGGCTAATTTCGAGCCGGGCAAACTTTCAAATAGGTCATCCATCTTGCCTGTCTGAGCCTGTACCTTCCCTCATGTAGGACCTCCATACCAACAGGTAATCTCTCTCACCTGCCAGCCTCAACAAAAGCCTGCAGCTTTGGCCCTGGCGGAGCGTTTCACAACAACTCGCCATCAATCACTCGCTGAAAAGAAGCTTCACGTTCACACCTCTCCCTGTTTTGATGGAAAGATTTGCTTCCAGAGTGTGCAGCCAATGTTAAACACAACTATGATATATGCAAAACCCACATGTCAGGAGCCTAGAAGACTGGATGGTGGTGGAGGGATTTTCTATTGACATTTTTTGGGGGCACTGAGTCAAACCTTGCCATGTTGATATGCATTTCAATTACCAGTTTACATGTGGCAAATTGTTCTGAGCTCCGTCTTAGATGGATAATCACTGGAGACGGGCCATCAGTGCACCAAGTAAGATGTGGTGACATCAGATGGGCTTCATCAACATTCAGTGACATTTCGGCGACAATTAATCAATTTATTTGTGACGTGAAATCATACAAGCTACAACTCCAGTAAAATGCAGTCCTGTTAGCTTCTTTTACTTTGCAGTTTAAATTGTGATGTGTAAATAAACATCACAAATAAAGAAACTCTGAAGGGTGATGCATATTTTATTTACAGTTTGTTTACATAGTTATATACTGAGTAGAAAAAAATTTAATTTAGTTTTCTGCTGACAGGCGAACGCCAACTTTTTAAGGTGGAATGTTTTCTGACATGTAACTCAATACATGAGATGACATTTGGAATCAATCAGTACCCCTTAAATGCCAATATGGAAACTCGGACCAGTTGATTTGTTTTTATTGGCTCTCTTGCATGACATTCTCTTCAGTGATGATGTTTACATCAAGGACGACTTTGGAAATAAGTGTTTTTTAGTAATGCTTTTAAGGCTCAATAAAGACTTCAAAACTGTTTTGTAATGCAAAACAATGGAATTGAAAACATGCATTTAAGAAATGTGATTAATTGTCATTTAGTGTGTGTGCACATGTGCGCGTGCACCTGCGTTTTGTGTGCATATTGTAGTGGCCAAAAATGACACTGATAGGCTGTGCGACTCCACGGCTTCAGTGGAAAGGTTGAAAATATTTTAATTTAACTAAAAGACGGTTTTAGGCCCAGCAAAATGAGCCATTCAGTTTCGCTTTTAATGCGCTCTGCTGCTCCTCTCTGCCACTCCTCTCTGCCACTACTATGCTATAAATAGGCTAACCCAATGGTGTATACATTTTAATACGGCTTCTAATTAACAGTCCAGCTCCATTCACTTACACTATGGAGGCCCGCCATAGTATTTGTCATTAATAGGAAACACTGTTGTAGCTGAGGCTAAGCAAGAAAAGACCTAACCAGTTATCCTCAGTCATTAACTTGTTTTTTCTAATAGCGTTAATGTTGCTGTAACTTTAACCACATTTATAAGCTCTGACCTTTACATGAGGTCTCATTAAGGAAATAATGCAGCTTTAGTAACAGCGGTGGTTACGATCCACCATAAAAGTTCACAAGAAGTAATTCTATCGGGTCCTTCTGACTGGTCTTAGTTAATGGCTCACAGTGACTTAAAAGTTACTTGCTGCCTGATGCAAAAAGTCTAAAAAAGGATATCTTAAAGACTGAACTCCCTGCCTCATGTTCATGTTTAAAAGACCAGTTTTTAGGTTTTAATTTGTGATGTAAGGCAAAAAAAACAAGTTTCATCGTGCTGATGAAGGTTAGCTTGGCCTGGTGGTAGAAGTTGTCTCGCTGTTTTAATATCGGTTCTGCTACACTGACATTTTCCAACCTCCTGCAGAAGGGCTTTGTCACATTGTGTTTACAGTATCAAAGCAGAAGGCAGAGCTGCGGGCCACAGGGACCTGAACTTTATACAGCAGAAAGTGCCTGCTCTCGTCATGGTTTCTGGTCCTCTCTGTCCTATCTGGATGCCAGTTAGCTTGACAGTCTGCATGCCTTAACCTCGGCAGTGTAAGCGGGCCAGCGCTGCTTGGCTGCATCTCATCCCGTGACGCTTTCGTAGAGCGACTTCGCCTCCCCTTCTCTCTCGCTGTCTGTCCCTTGGTTCCTGCCTTTGCCTTAATGAAGAGGGTAATCTGCCATGAATAATGAATGGGGATTTGTGTGTGTTATGGTGTGAACACTTGTCTGGTTCTCATTATGCGCCTATCAGGACGGATCATGGGTTCAGGGAGTAGAGCCTGCATCTGCTTTTCTCTCCGCTTTTGTTCCAGGCTTTAATGCAGACCATGCTGAATGGCTTAGTGTGTTGGAACACTATTTAATGGCACACCTTTAAGCCGTTTACGCTGCCCGTCTTCGCCTGTTGATCTTCTCAGGCCTCTGTTAGACAACATGCGTTTGGACGGTCCTGCTTTAATTTTATTTTGGGGCTGTGCCCATAGTCACACTTGCAGCAAAGCATTTTTAATTATTCAGAGGCTGTCATGTCTAGACCGCTTGAGTCAACCACTCTCAAGTAATTCAAAATGACAGCAATGTCAAGTGAGATAACAGCTTTTCAATACAGTGCCGCTGCCACATAGCTGAACAGCACTTCTTAATGGTTTGAATGCTTGAACACAGTCTACTCCATCACTTAAAGACCTGTTGAAGTGGAATGACATAGTAACTGTCACAATGATTGTTTTTGTTTTTTCTTAGTTTATATTATTATTGTTGTTATAAACTGAATAATATTGTCCAATCAGAGGTTGCATGAAGCTATCTTGTTATTCATCATTTTGATTGACAGGGTCGTTAAAACTGTTGTTTTAATTTTCATGATAAAATATGTAATAGAATTCAATTTTTGTAAATTCCTTTTTATTTTTTAATAATTCCCAAAAAGCGGGGTGGCCTCTAGCTCAGTGAGTAGAGTGTCTGACCCATAGGCTGAGTCCTCTCCCCCTTTCCTATCGCTCTCTAACTGTACAGTAATAAAGGCAAGAAAAGCCAAAAAATAAATAAATAAAAATGAATACCCAAAAACTTCAATTAATTATTTTCTTAAATCTCTAAACTCAACAGGCATATCATTGGGCATCTATAGTGGTCAAGCTTTTAATATCTTTCACATAAAACTTGCTTGGCAAAGATGAAATTACATCAAATTATTTGTTTAACCTTTTGAGAACCGGGCAAATTGACTTTATTTTATTTAAAAACATGGGAAGAAGGTTAGGAGCAACAAAAGAAGAAATTACTCAGATGTAAGCAAGAACCCAACCCCCAAAAAAAGATAAAGTCAAACAAAAAAATAAGTAAGAAATGGCCTAATAACAACCTTAAAAGTTATAATAATCCTATAAAATAACTTTAAATATATAATTAGGATAATTATGAACATAGTTCACTGGACATTTTTCCCTTGCTTTTTTAAAAATACAGTACATTTGCATACTGTACATTTGGATGTTTAATACAAATCATATCAGCATTTCTAAAGTGACATAATATTTGAGCCGACGTTGTCATCAGGAGGTGAAGACACCTGCCAAGCTGCAGACAACCGTTTGAAACCAACAACAACACCAGGGTCGTTTCATGGCGACCCTGATGTGGCGTTTTCCGCCAGTGTTTGTGGTCTGGGTGTTTTTAGCAGCATATTGCAGTGTTTCCCGGTGGCGTTTGAGCTACTGAACCTGGGTGTTTGTCGCTGACCTGTCCCTTCTTTTCCAGCAGCTGTATTGCCACTAAAAGCTGAGGTTTAAATCAAAAACATAATCTTTTCCATACCATTACCAAGCGTTTTTTGCGCCAAAACCTAACAACAGTTGAACATATTCACTACATAATTACATACAAATAAAACGTATCCATGGTTTGCAAACACATCCAGTACCAACATTTTTTCTGGTGAGGGTGAGTGCGTTAGTATAAGAGTAACATTGGGTCATTTATTTGCAGTTGAGCATACAGCAGTAAATACAGCAGAAGGGGACTTTTTGATACACAGTAATAGACTGTATGTGTGACTGCCCAGTCTCCATCTCTGTGATTGCCTTCAATCCATCATGAAAAGACACATTATTGATCCTGATATTTCAGATGAAACACTTAGTCTCATTGCACGTTGATTTTCAAGGTGTTGTGAGGACACCCCAACTGTGTCTCTGCTCCGACTGTAAATACACAGCATGGAGTCGGGCCAGTCAGGTCAGAGTGCTGCTGTACAGTTAGAAACATGTCATGACCTCATGTACAGTCTCTTTCTTCTTGATGCTCCAGCCTTGTTTAGACGAGGGGGGTCGTGTTGAGTTCCTGATTAACCAGCAGCTGGTTTACATTATTGCGGCTAATCCAAGGTCAGCTTGTGCTGCTCCCTGACCAGCAGATTGCCCTGTCAACCTTTTTCATGGGAAAAAAAGATCCTTTAGAGCTGAGTTGCTGGATCTTTTCCAAACTACAGCTTTAACCCTCCATGGTACGCATTATGACGCCAGATGGTAAAAAAGATGTTTGTAAGGTTTTGGGGTTTTTTTGGTCATTAAATAGACTCAGTGAATTTGTTAGATTTTTATTTCAAACATGCCAAATATCATAGGAGAACAAAATAAAATATAAGCAAAACAACAAACAACACCTAACCCTAACAATGCCCATCAGATGCATTCAGTAAACAAACTTAAGTATTTCATATCCGAAAAGGAGAAGGAGGAAGTGAATACTTATCAAATCCTACCCCCTTTATGTCAATTTTATAAAAAAAAAAATAAAAAAGAGGCTAATTTCAAACATTAATATTCCTAATTTTTTCCCCAGTATTTACTATATACACCTTGATCTAATCAAGAAAATATGTTTTAAGGACATTTTTAAAAATGTCAGGGTGGGTTCCTATTAACGTATGGTGTTGCTTCAATTGTGAATCACATTTTTGGTCTCCAGAAATTCATGTTGCAATACAAGCCGTGCTGTTTCCTTAGGTTTTTATTAAGTATTGCAACATAAGGTAGGTTTCCATTAATCTTTAAAATGCGCAAATTGAAATTGCGACCACAAAATATGCCTAAACTGAACACATCAATTTAAAAAAAAACCAACTCATTTATCGCACATAAGATTTTAAGCTTGCATTAGTTCTCATTTAAGGCTATTCTAAAAAGCAATATTTTGCAAAACTGCAATGGAAACACTTTTTTGGCTTTTCTAGGTCACATGATGCTATGGCTATGTGCTTGTCAGTAGGAACTGGCTCCCTCACGGTGCAGCAGGAGCTAAGAGGGGTAATTACATCACATAACTCTACAAAAGTTCAGTGGATCACCCTGAAGTTTTGAATCCACAATTCCTCTATGAAATCCCTCATACATGGCCGCTTCCACGTATCACTCAATTTTTGCTCAGATCTGTAATGGAAACCTGCCTATAGTTGAGGATTTATTGTGTGAGCGTAAAAAAAAGCCAGTAATGGGCATGTTACCTTGAGGCAATTCGGTACGATTAAGGGTTAATAGATGTGGAGGAAGGTGTTTTATTTAAATGTTAAGTCAGTAATTAGTTTCAATGCCTCTCAATAAATTGCTCCTCCACAGCCAGTTATAGCGCATCCCTGCTGTACGAATACAGAATGTGCGTACTTTATCTCCTTACTTTACAATCTCCTCTGCATTTACAGTATGTGCAGCATTTACAATATGATGTTCCAGACTCTGTTTTCCTGAAGTTGTGTTCAAAATTGCCACCAATCTCAGCATCAGCAGGGTGCACAGGAGACAATATCCTCCTAACAAGATGCAGCCCGACGAATTATCAACACAAACAGCGGGCTCACAGCTTGCCTAATGAATCTCCTGGTGAATTGACCCCCTTGGCCTGTTGTCTTAATGCCTTCCAGATGCTTCGGTCTCTGTCCTTCAGCTTCCCAGGTCTGCTCTCCCACACAATTATCCATTCAGCCGCAGCTCTTAATAGCTAGTTTAAAATTACCGGGGATAATTCAGTTAGCGCTCCAGTGTGGCCTGTTTTTCTGTCTTGATGCCATCAGACAATAGTGCGGCGTTGCTCTGACTCTGACCCAGCAGGACCCCTGTTGGCGCTGCGGCTTCCTGTCGCAGTGGCCATTGCTTCCCTCTTTGCAGAAGTGCCTAATCACTTCTTCTCAAAGCAATTGGATTTACGAGGCTTCATCTGTTCAATCCCCAGCAAAGTCCTTCAGCAAGTACAGTAAGCACATGAAGACAAAGGAAAAGAGATTTGTCCCAGGTGTCTCATTGCTCTGCCTGAACAGATTCTTCCTTACTTATCTAAACAAGCTTATTCCAATGTTGAGGTATCCCAGCTCAACTGAAATTCTGTTTAAATAATTTTCATCACAGCTCTATAACACCTCTGATGTCACGGATACATTTAGCCTGTCCTTCTCTGTCGCTGCTCTCTGTGTGTAAGATAAATAAGGATACCTCTCTGCATGCCTCTGAGTGTGGTGAGCTAGTTCTTTATAATTAAGGAGGAAGTAAATCCTACCTTAAAGTCTGAACAAGGACTGCGAGATAGTTTCCCTAACTCTGGACATCTTAAAATTGTTGCTGTCCTATGAGCATTTATCCCAAAATTGTCAAATTTCATGAGCAAATATAAACAATCCCATTTTCAACTACATGGCTGATTATTTTTCCGATACCGATATTGATATGGGTTATTAAAACGGTTCAAATTGTTGTTAAAGAAAAATGTAACACGAAATCCTTAAATTGATGTTAAAAATTCAAAATCACGTACTATGGCAACAATATGTATTTTTACTTTTGAATTAGTTGATGTTTGCATTTTTATTAAACAAAATTACTTTTTATACTTTTTCTTAACTAATACTTGCTGCATTGATCAATTGATTACTTGATTAATCGTTAAACTGTTAAATTAATCACAGACTAATTTTAATATCAAATAATATTTTGATTTAATTTTTTTTTAAGAAAAACAGAATTTAATTTCTTATTGCAGGTCCTTAAATTTGAATAGTTTCTCTACTCCTCTGCGACAGTAGAGTGTCTTTAAGTTATGGACAAAAGAAGACATTTGGTGACATCATCTTTGGCTTTGGTTAAATGAATAAATACATAAATAAATAATACATACATTCAAACCTTCACCATACATACATACATATGTACATACAATACAATACAATACAATAAAATCAATATTTTCACATTTGTTGACATTTCATGGACCAAAAAAATGAATTGATTTATCATAAGATTGACTCTAATACTTCTATTGGGGACAGCTATAAAATAGATTTATTTACATTGCTCTCGGTAAACCAAACCAGCTCAAAAAAGACATATTTTTAATATTATACCAGGGTTTCAGTTTATATTTTTTCTACGTAAATAAAATAAAAATAATAAAAAACAGTTTCATCTCTATGCAGATGATTTCGCTCTGTGAAATTGATGGCATGATCTTGTGATTAAAGTTACATCAGTCACATAGTGTCATCTCTATCTTCCTTGGTTTGTTGGTTTAATGAAAAAACAAAAGCATGTAACATCTTGTTGAGGTACTATATATGAGGTATTATCTATCTTCTATTCCTATGAGAATGTAGGTCATATTTATGTCCAGAGGACTGGAAATGGGGCATCTGACGTCTCTTAAAGATGACCCATCATGAGTCTATTGCTTGCTCTTGATCTCAATAAATAGACACATTTTTTCCGGGTCATGTACTGGTAAACTACAACCAGCGCTAATCTTAATGAAATTCTAAACTGCCTAGACGTCGCCTTGGTACATAAGTCAGGAGCAGTTCCTTATTTGTCATGTTAATAATAATCATCTTCAACTTGTTTGCAAGGACAAGTTTACCAATGAACAGATGTTTATCCAGTGGAATGGAGAGTTTGTTGCAGAGTGATTTGCCACCCATGTACAGTACATTTGTTTGCAACAGTGTTTTCTTGTAGTTTTGCAGAAATTAAACAAAAGCGTGTGCTTTAAATGAGGTATGCAGTGATCTGAACATACAGCTGCAGGAACTGATAAAAGCAGCCCCCTCATAAGGGAGGGCACTGATTAAATCAGCCTGTTATAGTTGCCCTACAAAAGAAGGCACTTAGATCTCTGTCACCAAAGGACAAATTACTCCACAGTTCCCCTCTAGAGGGGATGTTCCACAGTTTTAATTAGCCCCCGACTTTTTTTGGACACAGAGCCATCAGGAAATCAGCTGTAAAAATGTAGAAGGATTCCTTTAAGCCCAGTATAATTAATTTCCCCTTTAAATAGATTAGCAAGCAAGTCTAGGCGAGTATTTCAGGCCATTTAGCAGTGTCATTTGCAGAAATTGCTTTTAATTACATAATAATGGCAATGATCTCATATTGCTTACAGCTGCCAGAGGTTGAAGCAGTGAATGTGCTGTTTGTGCACTTCTACAAAGGGTCAGAGAAGGGCTCTCAGCCACACAAAGCTGCTCGCTCTCTGGATCAGAGGTCTGCTAATGGTGAGACAGTGAGGTGGAAAGTCCTGCGTGCACCTTCTTAGTTGAGTTGAACTGAGGGTCATATACCTGCTTAACCTGTGACCTGTTTCTATCATCAGTGAAACAGCAGCAAACTTACTTGGCTTTAAGCATTTGAAACAAAATAAAATAAAAACAAACAAACAAAAATATTTATAAATAAAAACTTAAGAAAAACAAGTTTTACTGGACCCATTTTCTTTTTTTTCTCTCTTTTTTCCTTTGCTGTTTCTTCTTTCATTTTATTGTTTTTATTTTTCTTCGCCAATTCCATCCCTTTCATTGAAAGTTGTACCACCCCCTAAATAGTGGAGGTAAATGAAAATTTGTTCATCGTGTTCAAAGAATTTAAAAATTACATTTAAAAAAAAAAAAATCATCAATAACATAGCTTTCCAGAAATAATGTTCTAGATACTTGAAACAATCCACAGACCAACAGGACTTTTTCCTTTGTAGAAAGTAGTCCTAGTGAAAATTGTCAACAGCGAGTTCTGTGGATTTTCCAGTGTAAAAGACCATTGTTCCTGGAAACTCTTGGTTTTTTTTTTTAATAATTATTGATCATATTGAAAGTCTCAAAAAGGCACATCATGGCCCTGTTAACATCCTTCACATGAACTGTACTGAAGGAAGGCAGCAACCAAATGAATAAAAACATGCAGACAGTCTCACGCAACCAGACAACTGAAGAATAAATCACAAGACACAAAAAACAAAAGGGAGAAAAACAAGTGGTCATTCAGGAACTAAGGCACATAGATATCTCTGGAAAGTCAGGTTCCTGTTGAGGTTTTCAGTTTTCAATTTTAAAGCCTATAAGTTGCACAGAATAAATTTCACTGCCCAGTCAGAGGAAGTTAAAAGTTGGGTAATGAATTACAGAAAGAAATAAGATATTACTAAGGAAATATCTTAGTAAGATGCTGGGCCACCAGCAACATTGATGTGCCTGTGCATCCATTTTCTGGATCTGGATCTCTGCTGGAGAGATAAATACCTGTCCTCAAAAGGATGTTAACTCCATTATTTTTATTATTATTATTATTATTATTATTATTATTATTATTATTATTATTATTATTATTATTATTATTATTATTATTATTATGATTATTATTATTATTATTATTTTTAATTTTGATCATGAAGATGATTATGATGAAGAATACTTTCTTTAAAGTTCGGTCTGAAATCCTCCGCACTTTATGTGTTTAGTTGAGTTAAGATCATGTGACGGTGAATGACATAGCATAGGAATTACATCATTTTCATATTCATCAAACTGCTAAATGACCCATTTAGTCCTAAAATGAACCATTTTGCCAAACTTGATTCAGTCAGCAGAATATAGTCACTGCACGGGATATATTGTGGAGATATATATTGTGTATTGTGATATAGCCTAAAAATATTGTGATATTATTTCAAAGTCATATTGCCCAGCCCTACTTATCTATGTCTTTTGTAATTTGGGTGAACTGACCTTTCAGTAGGTATGCCTCAAAGGGTCACTTTTGTTATAAATTACTAGTTAGTTAGTTGTAGAAGTTTAAAAGTAGTAGTCTTTTGTTGCATAGACAATAGTTACATTCCATATGGTCACTGAAAAGGCTGAGGTAGCATCCTGATCGGAAGCTTTTAATTATAAATGCACCCTCAAAGAAATCTCTACGTTATAGTGCAGTACATTTATTTTTAATAACAAAGCTTTCTCTAAGGCCCCCCTCACAAAAAAAAAACCAAGATGGATGAGGTCTGACAAAGGGAGGATGAACTCCGGTGTCTTGTTACTGTCCCTCTTCAGTGGTGACATGATGGTCACTTGGCTGCCCCCTCTGACACCCGGTCTCTATGGCTGCAGTGCTTTCCCTGAACCGTCCTGCCCTCTTTCTGATACACCACAGCATTTCTGGGGCTTCATTGTCTGAGAATTGCCCCTCAGGAATCAACCTCAGACAGCTGAACAACAATAAAGGGGATTCTTTAAGAGACTTTGGCGTATGCGAAGGGGGAGAGTAGGACAAGTTCAAGAAGGGGACACTCATTAGCTTGAGATGTTGTTTTAGAGTTAACAGTCTGGATGGTGCTCGACCTCTAGCAGTTATTCTGTCTGGGCTTTGTGGTCTCAGGACTGTGTTGCTGCTTCTGACCACCACTCATGTCCAGAGAGTCAGTTTAAAAACATGATAGCCCATTGTGTTGCAACAGAAATCCTCCTTATCACAGCCCCTGAGCCAGTAATGAGGAGATAGTGAAATATGCCCGTCATAATTGACATGAGGTGATTATAATGTCTTCCAATTCCTTGTTTGGTTTGACCAACAGTCCAAAACCTCATACTGTATAATGTAAACACAGAAAACCAGCAAATCCTCACATTTGAGAAGATGGATACAGTGAGGGTTTAAGCTCTGCAAACAGATTCTGCACATGTATGCAGAATCTGAAGGCAGCCAGACAGGACTTTGGCATGAGAAGCGTCCTGTATCTGTTAGCAGATGAAATGCAATCTTGATACTGCTAGCTACACTGTGGCCACGTTTAGACAAGAGCGACCATACTAAAAACAGAAAAGTCTAGCCTTTACATTTAAAAAAAAAAACTGCGTTCATATGATAACTTTGTGAGCACAATCCTCATGAACACGGATCCACAAAAATAAGAAGAAAGCGCTGTAGTATGCATGCAAAGCCAGTAGTTGGCGGCGTAACTTTGTAATGACTCAACATAGATGAACACCACATATATGCACCGTTCTCACAGCGACAGAAAGGGTGGTGTTTTCAAAAAATTTCTCTCTGGAATCGGCTTTCAAAAATCTGCATTTTCAGGCCACCAAAAAACCAATGTCATGTGAATGAAAGGCCAAACCACAACAAAAGTTTCAACTATTGACCGGAAGCTTCAAGGCTGCAGCAAAAACATCAACACTTACGGCCTGAGACTTGCCAGGTCCCTCAAAATAAAAGCACCATGGAGCCCACTTTAATTTATTTAATTATAGCAATACTTTTTAAAATGTCATTTTAAAGTTACTTCCTTTAACTTCCTTAGAATCGTCTTTTATTAAATGTTATCATAACAGTAGTGTATTCAACTTTATTATATGACAGTAGCTACTTTATTCAGCTTTATTGTAACTGCAGTTCATTCAGTAATTTATTATTTTAGTATTAACTCTAGTTTAAAGGATATTTAAAAATGAGCCATAAATCCATGAAATATTGCAATGTTATTTTAAAGTGATATCGCCCAGCCCTAATTGGAACCATGGTGTCTCCAACATGAGTAAGGTAAATTCACTGAAGGCTTCTTCCTTAATAAAAATTTTTAAAAAACCTATAAAATATTTATTTGAGCATCACGTTGCTGCAAATTGAACCTGTCATGTCAAGACCAGTTGATTCTTGAAGCATACCTTTATTAATAGAGAATTTAGGTAAACGTTGTTTTAATGTACTATTTAACAATTACCTTCCTCTTAAACGGAATAAAGCAATGTAAACCAATAGGTCTAAACTAGGAGATGATTAATGTTTTCCTGAAATTGTAAATGGAAAGCTTTGTGTGGTTGCAAACCCTGCTGGATCTCTTAAATGATACTCAATTAGGGGCCCTATTGTTTTTCTTCGTCAGCTGTGGTCGCTAAGTATGACACTGGTGATCTGACTCCAGAGGATAATTGTGTAGATATCCACCTCTGTGAAAATCCCTTAAAGCCTTTGTTTTGGTTCAGGCTTTGGCCTTTGTGTGTCTCTCTGTAAATCACCGTTAAACTTCTCAAGACTCCGAGGGAAGAAAAAGAGGGGGAGGGGGGACGGTACCAACGCAGAGCAACACTCTATTTATCCTGTGATGAGAGTGAAAAGGAGAGAGAACGGCCCCAGTGGGTCCAAATGCAGAACACTGAGCTGAGCCTCTTGTGGTTTTACAGATTTAGCTACAATATGGCTCTGTGTTGCCGCAGCAATGGGTTGCTATTAACATGATGTTTTCCCGAGGGAGAGGAAGCATCAACCTCTGTACCTACCCTTCGAGGTGAGGTTACACCAGGTCACACGTACTACAGGGTACGCACCACATAGTGTGCTTATTATCAGTAAAATTTAATGACACCTTCTCTATCTGGACTGGATTAGGTTTATGCTGGGAAGTGCTATAATTGTAATTATTACCACCAGCATCTGCGGTTTTAATCCAGTATGAATCTGCTATGCCTGTAATTTTAATAAGAGTGTGAATTACTACTGATCATTATAAAACTGCCTTTGGCTTGAAATAATAATGGATGTGTTTGTGTGTTTGTGTGTGTGTGTGTGTGTGTGTGTGTGTGTGTGTGTGTGTGTGTGTGTGTGTGTGTGTGTGTGTGTGTGTGTGTGTGTGTGTGTGTGTGTGTGAGAGAGAGAGAGAGAGAGTCTGTGTTTGTGTGTCCTTGCTATAATTGTAATTATTACCACCAGCATCTGCAGTTTTAATCCAGTATGAGTCTGCCATGCCTGTAATTTTTATATGAGAGTCTACTTGTTATTATAAAACTGACTTTGGCTTAAAATAATAATGTGTATATGTGTGTGTGTGTGTGTGTGTGTGTGTGTGTGTGTGTGTGTCTGTGTGTGTGTGCATGCACATGCATTTTGAGGTATTGCACTAGAAAAGCTGTGGGGAAACAGCAAAATTTGGTAAAACTTCAGTAGCACATAAAAGTGTCACACAGCATGTGATTTTTTCTTCTGAGGGGCAGTACAAGAACTATTAGGGGGGAGATTGAATCAGAAAAGGGACAGGGTTGTGTTTTTTTTTCTTTTTGATTAAGAGAAGGTGGTCTGATTTTTTTTTGTGGGAACGCAACGAAGGGAAGTTTCCTTACTTTTTCTTTACTTTTTTTTCAAGTTCAGCACTGTTGTTTCATTAAGAAATTTTGGTTTAAATTGGGATACACCATCTTGAATTTTGTGTACTTTGCCTCCTTTTTTTTTTTTAATAATTAGTTGAACCAATTTCAGCATTCTTATATTGTTTTGAGTTTTGGGAGGAGGATGTTGCTGTTTTTTTTTTTTTTTTTGTTCTTAGTTAAGAGGAGGGTCCAAAGAAAATATTATTAATTCTGGGAAGGGCTTTGTGTTTTTTTGTTTTTTTTTGTTTGTTTGTTTTTTAAAGTAAAATGTAATGTTCAGCCTCCCTCCCTGCCTTGGTCATTTTGTCCCTTAGAGCAGTAATTTATAAATCAGTCACAGAGAATTCCTCTACAAACATAAAATAATTTTATTGAGAAAAACAAATATTAAAGGAGCTTCCCCAATAAATAAATCAAGTTCTTTGGTCTGTTTTTTTTTCCTCGTTCTTCACATTACAGGGGCAAAGGTCCTGTATCTCAGCGTCAGTCACTTCAAGTTTCCATCAGCTCCCTGCTTCTGTTTATGCTGGCACGCAATTAAGGCAAGTTGTTCAAGCTGGGCAAGCAGTGAAAGCCTCCAGGCTGCAGCAAATCGCAGATACACATGGGCCTTCAAAGCAGCGATTAGGAGGGCTGATGGTTTAACCCTTGGCATCAGTCTGTAGGTGTTGATGTGGGTGAAGCAAATCACTCATTTACTGTAGCAGAAATATGAGGCATTTTTTTTATCTCCCAGTTGTTTCCTTTTTACTCTTTCTCTGATGAAGAGCTGACGGGGTTTAGAAGTTGAAGTTAAATACACACACAGGCACATTGATTTCTTTTCATCTTTTTTTTTTACAACGGGTGTATTGAATACTGCATGAGGCCCAGATCCTTAGCTCCTTTAGCCGGTTTATTGCCCCACAAAGTCAGACAGTGTAAGTAACAAAATGGACTGAAATGACCTCAGTGTTTATGTCTAACAAAAATAATGTTTCAGGAGCATCATGCTGGCCAAGAGGTCTGAGATGCACACCATGTAGTTGCATCATCCCCAAATGATCCTTTGCCAAGTCTTGTCCTTGAACGTAACTGTCCAATCATAGCGTACAACGGCCGGCTCTGACTATGGCCTGACAGCTACGGAACTGTGCTCTGTAGACTCTCGTGCATTAATTTCAGATTTTCTTCCTTTACAGGTGGATTTTATGGATTTCAAGCTTGTCATGTTTAAATTGTGTGCCTGAGGGGTGTGTAATACATTATCTGGAGACGCTGGAAAGAGATGCTATTATGTTAAGTTATTATGTTATCACTTATATACGAGCTAGTCTGATGAACTAACTTGGGTATACACACATACACATGCACCTACACATGCTGCTTTACTTTTTAATGATTCTAACAGTCAGTATATTTATATGATGTTAGAAATATTATTGCGTTAGTCAGTCTGAAACTGGGCTTTTGAAATACATGCAAACATCAGTCAGTCTGACTGAAAGTGGACTAAATGAAATTTTGTGAAATTGGTCTAACACACAGATAATTCAATTGAATGTCATGGCTATTGGCTATTCCGTCATGTAAACATCTAAGTCGGACTTTAACTTGACTCTGCGTTCTGTGGGTGCTCGTAGTCACATAACAGCCTTCCTCTGTTATGGATAGGGACTGTTTGTCCCTTGTGAGGGGGAAGGGGTGCTAAAAAAACGTGTCAGGCATTAAAAAAATGTAAGCTCTGAAGAGAGACTTGCGTTTTTAATTTTGGCTTAGGTGACAGTTATACAACTTTAAAAAATGGTAAAAATGTGTTCATCAACATTAAACCACAGAAAATGTTTCTGAGCTGTGTAGCTGTCATGAGAAACAAGACAGCTCAGTGAGGCTTGTCAGGGGTGACACATTGTACTTGTGTGTCTAATTGAAACAGAATCTCTTCAGTCTGTGGTCCTCATCAAATTTTATGACTACACTCAGAACACCAAAATGCCCTAATTTGTATATTCAAGAGCAATTTTTGCATTTTCTGTCTTATAAGGGCTTATAAGGGCTTATGATTAGTACTACATGTGTCCTCTGTCTGTTTGTGTCCAGATGCAAAGGAGAGAACAACCAGAAGATTCTCAGTCGACAAAGTCTCCAACTTCACCTCTCTCCTCCTCAGTAAAGAAGACAACACGCTGTACGTCGGCGCTAGGGAGATTCTCTTTGCCCTCAACCTCACTGATATCAGTGCAGTCAAGCTACAAAGAAACGTAAGAGCCAAGCGTCTGTAAACTGCAGTATCATATACAGTATATTGAATCAATATGAATGCAGTTATAATAGGATCCCAGAGGTACAACATGAATGTGATTAGCTCCCAGAAGTCCAATGTGAATATAGTTCGCCTCACTGAATTATACCTACAGTGTGAGTCTGACTGTGTTTCTCTCCTGCAGCTCACGTGGGAAACTCCACAGACGAAGAGAGACGAGTGCAGTTTCAAAGGCAAAGACCTGAAGGCGAGTGAACTGCTGGTGTAAAAGCTCAAGTAGCTTAACTCAGATGGCTCAGACTTTATTTACTTGACTGCAGGTTCGCCTCATCGGTCAAGTTGGCCATTGTTGCAGGGCACTTTGGAAACAGACTCAGGGCAGAACCCTGGAAATTTCCTGTTGAGTTGTAGCTTTCCATTCTGCAACAATGGATTTTTCCCTTCCTCTCAAGCAAACATTTCTTCTATTACACTCCTTCTTTTTTCAGCGTTCACCACTTGCACTTTTAAATGGAAACATTCAGACCTAGCTGCTTGTGAATTTATGATTACATATTTGTCAGAAGGACCCACATTAGCAGGAGGAGTCATTCTTGAGTCTTAAGTTTTTTTATTCTTGAATAATAAAAACAATCTTAGAATTTAAAAAGAGCACAAAAATGTACCTGGGTATTTGAATTTATTAGTATAACCCTAACCCCAACCTGGGCAAAATTGTTTGATTTCTTTCAAAAAAATGGGAAGAAGTTCGTAAAATCAAACAAAAACAAACAAACAAACAAAGAATACCGGGAAAGCAAAACAATAAAAAGACCTGGATAGGGACTTAAAAAAAAAAAAATCTGTTAAATAATGTTAAATATGTAATTATTATGATCAGAAATATCATTTTTTGGAAACACTCCCCTAGCTTTTTGAAAATGGTAATTTAAACTTACTAATTTCTTGCAGTTTGACATTTCTTAAGAAGTTACTCATTACCCTTTTTTCAACATTTTCAAAGGAAAATCAAACCAATTATCTAAATGAGTTTAGAGGTTCAAATACTCATGGAAGACATCTGAATGCAGCACAAGCCTCTGATCCAGGAGGGTTTAACTATTTAGCTGGACTGTGGTGAAGTCTGTAGATCATTTGTGCTTTCTTTAAAATTTTATCCTCACTATCTAAAGCCCCTTTCCCAATGCACAAAAACCCCACAAACATCTGGCTTTTGTATTAAATAGGAAAAGCTCCAATCCTCATTCATTCTTGGGTCGAATGACTTTGCGGTAGTAACGGGTATGTATTATCTCCAGCTCTGATAGGCTTCCATTGGCAGTGATGAAAATACAACACCCAGGTGGACATGCTAATTTTAGCCAATTTGCTAGTGAGATTTAATGATAAATTGTCAGAAAATACAGTCGGTCTCCGTCCAGGCAGCGCTCGAACACTGTTCCAAGTTAGTCGACAGAGTTTAAAAGAGACTGAATAAAAGGTTGTTTTTTTTAAATAACCACCATAACATTGTCACTGGCCTCCATGCTGCTTTCTACTGTTTACTAATCTGTTTTCCGGCCTGTCCATAATGCCGAATGTAACACACCAGTAACAGAAAAAAACACAAAGAAAGGGTGTACTTGTTTGCTGCAGCGCCTTGTACATTGCTCTGCTCTACTGGCAATGAGAAAACAGCATACACATGCGAATTTTGGAGAAAAAGTGTATGAGTCAGTGTCATGAGACAGAAAACAAAATAACTTCCCAAAAATAACTTTCTGGAAAATAGAAGGAATAGAGGAAAAAAACAAAACTCCAAGCACAATCAGTTGGTTTTTTTTTTACTCTTTTAAAGTCAGCCTAATCACCTTTATCTTTTTGCAGGTATATCAGCAGCTGTAAAGAAAATGTGCATCATTTTACCATAATTCTTTTCTTTGTTTTGAATACAGAAGGATTGCCTCAACTACATCAAGATCTTGCTTCGTATTAACAGCACTCATCTGTATGTGTGTGGAACGTACGCCTTCAGCCCCACCTGTGCTTACATTGTAAGTGTCTCTATCAACCCGTTCCATGTGTTGCAGCGACCTGCTGTGTGCAACCTGTGCATGTGTTGAGGATCTGAAAAGCTGTGTCATTCATTGTTTTGTTTTGTTTTTTATTACCCTGGTGCCGGGCTTATATGTAGTGTTGATTTATTAGCTTGTAGAGGAAGAGCATTTCAAATCTGATGCAGGCTGCTTCCTTCCTCTCAGTTCACTTAGCAGTCTGGCTGAGGCCCATGTCCAGCTAGACACAATATACTGCATGTACATTATTTTATTATCTCCTGTGCCGAAGGGAAATGGATCAAAATATTTAATGCATGTAATCACATTATATAAGAATGGACCCAGTTTGCAATCCTTTTTCTACGAATGTTTTAAAAGCTTTTAGACCTGTCCATAACAAATATAAAAAGATGACCTGAACTTCACCTTTCCCTAAAGTCAGACGGACCACCTTTGCACTGTGGGACAGATGGACAGCGGTCACTGTCAGAGCAGGTTACAGCACTGCCCTTCCAACTAAGTGTGTCAAGAGGTGTGTGTGTGTGTTTGTGTGTGTGCTCTCCAGAACACTGCAGACTTCTCCCTTGTCAAGAGCGATACCGGTGAGATCGTTACAGAGGATGGACGAAGCCGCTGCCCGTTTAATCCTGAATACAAGTCCACTGCCATCATGGCTGGTAGGTTGCTATCGCTAAAATAAAGCTGTGTGTAAATGTTTTGATTTATAGAATCCACTGTGGGAATTAGCAAAGAAACTAGAAACAGGTGGTTGATATGGAGACAAATTGGGGCCGAACCTCTGGATTTCATTACTGTGCGGAATGCAAAAGCCCATTCCCTCGTGGTAAACACTGTGATTATGCTGGTCTTCTTCATTGTGTTGCAGATGGAGAGCTGTATGCTGGTACAGTCAGTAATTTCCAAGGAAATGAACCCATCATTTACAAGAGTATAAGCCAAGGAACTGCTCTGAAAACTGAAAACTCACTCAACTGGCTTCAAGGTAGAGGGCTTTTACTGGAAGGCAAAGCTTTTCATTTAATCTTCATTTAATAAAAAAAAAAAAAAAAAGTCATTTGATATAACATCATAGTAAAATCAATGACACTCTGAAACTGTTTGTTCTGGATACGCTGTATAAGAATAGTAACTATTTAGATTAAATAGATAAAAAGTGTTTACCTGCAGTCTGTCAGAGTCCCTGTCGTGATTGAATTTTCCATTTAGCGTGCTGATGTCAGAGGAAATAGGGAGGTCTGTCCCAAAGTGCCTTAATTTCATAAGCTGTAGGTTGACAGTATTTTTCATGTGGTTTTTCCTTTCAGACCCGGCCTTTGTGGGCTCTGCCTACATACAGGAGAGCCTGCCCAAGGGCAACCTAGTGGGCGATGACGATAAGATTTACTTCTTCTTCAGCGAAGCAGGAAAGGAGTTTGATTTCTTTGACAACACCATTGTATCACGCATTGCTCGCGTGTGTAAGGTGAGTGATGTTTGAGGGCTGATAGTCCATCTAAAAGCACCTTTTCCCCCCTTTAGCAATATATCCTGACACCCCCTCACATCGCTATAGGAATCTATCAGAGCAGAGAGGAATTTTTGCATTTCATATGTGTCTGCGTACATGATCCTATACGGACAAATCTGCCGTCTCCTGAAAGCCTCTTACAGCATGAATATGATGAGTATAGCTCACAGTCTTTCTGGGCAGTGACGCACGATCTCCTGTTACAGAAAAACATTCCTCTCACATGTTTCCCCCGTTTGATTCTTTTTCTCCAGATCCTCTCCTCCCTCAATTCTTATCGTGTTTCACCAAATATTTGTGTTCAGACCGGACTCGGTAGCCAAGTCAAAATGTTTTAGGATTACTGTAGCACAAGATCCATGCACAGGAATGGATTATCACCTGCTGAAACACTTAAACTCAGGCCTTTAAACGGAAAAGCAGACCTCACGCAGCATTTGTTAATATCTTTTGGGGTCTCCTCAGTTTATGTAAACATTAATATCACAAACCAGCTCTCCAGATCAGACTGCTGCTTGTCTCAAAGTCCAAGGAAAATGAAAAGTACTAGCTGACTGTTTGATATTCACACCAGATAAACTATAACATGTAGGAGCTGTTGTTTGGGGACATTTTTTTTGTATTTCAAACCTTTTTATTAGGGATTAGGGATGTTGCCATATACAGATATAAACAATAACTGAAATATTTTTTAGAAAATGAACAATTAATATCATGTAAACCCTCTGAAAACTTAGCAAACTGGCTTGATTGCTTTCAAACACGTGGAAAGAATGCAACGAGCAACTTAACATAAAAAATGACCCTAAAATTAGCAAAGACTTAATAAAAACTTAAAAGAAAATTACCTGAAATTAGCAACAAAAAAAAGTAAAGTAAAAGAACAAAAACAAAAAGTGACATTAAAACAAAAAAAGTTCTAAAATGAAAAAATAAAATATAAATATTTATAATAAATCAGTTTTTCTTTTTGGTAGCCTCATTTTAAATTTATTATTATGAATATATATTCTTTTATATTTTTCCCTTTATTTGATCATAATGATTGTCTCTCTTTCTAAGCTATTTTCAGGTCATTTTTTTTTTCACCTTTTACTGATTTAATTCTTTTTATTTATTTTTTATTTTTTGCAATTCACAGGACAGTTCATGCCAGTTTGCTGATTGCTTTTTCCCATGTTTTTCAAAAACATCAAAGCAATTTACTTGGGTTTCAAAGGGTTAAAAATACACATAAATTGTGTAAATAATATTTGTCTCTTAAATTATTTTCATTTCTTTCTGTTATCTCTTTGTCTTGCTCTCCACCCATCTGCACTTGTATTTTGAGGGTAATTCATTTATCAAAAAAGAGACAAACGCGCAATAAGCAAAATTAAAGATAAAATTGGCTGACAGCAGTGTTATTATAATTTAAAATGTTCTGTAAAGATTGCAAAAAATGTCATTATTGTGTTATCATATCTTGTCATTATCTTTTGGCCCGATAATAGTGTGGTAAAAAATGTCACATTTTCTATTATTGTAGATCACAACTTTTTAGGAACCTACATTGAGAGCCAGTAAAATTTAAATCTTCATTTTTTAAAGAAAACCCAGCTGTGAATCACAGGCCTGTTCCAGTCTGTCCACAGGGTTATATTTTCTTCATGTTAAAATTATCCACTCAGTTTCACAAACATCCAATTAAAGATAAACAGTTAACAGATTTATATAAATACCGAGTCATCAGCAATTGATGATAGCTTCTCCCACATATGGTTCAAATATGTACTGAATATAAAGTATCCTGCTTCAGATTAACCAAGAGGAAATTAGCATTAATGTATCTTTTTTGGGGGAGTGTGCTTCCTAAACATACTGGTATGTAAAACATAACAAAGCATTAAAATGATGCTCAGAAGATGATGGTGTCAGTTCCTATAAGTAATACCATATAGTTATTCTGGTTAATTGTTACTTTAAATCCCATCCCCATCTCTCTTATCCCTCGTTTGACTCATTCTGTCGGCAGCAGCCCCGCTCTTTGTTGTTTATTCAGGTGTTTAGTACACAAGTTCCACTTCATGGAGGCTAACTATGGAATGATAAACAATGTTTTTGCTCGAAACAAACAAAACAAAGCATGTTCTCATTTGCTGGATGGTTCAGTTTCCCAGAAAAAAGCCATTACTGGCTGCCATGTTCATGGCTTTTTGAACAAGGGATGCTCTCACAGGGGATTAATGAACGGGCTGCATTTGCTTCAATTATTCAGAAGTCAGTTTAAGCATAGAGTGGCATTAAATTATAAAACTAGGTTCAGCCAGGAGGACAAGAGGATATACTGTATGTTGCTCATTATCTGCCCGGGTTCCTGCAATAAGTAATTGCTTCAGAAGCTCAGTATTGGTCATGTGTCATTTCCCCTCCTATCCAGCGCTGCCATTTCCTCTGATTAATGTAATCGGAAAGTGGACTCCATTGAAGCTTTATGTTAAGGGGTTTTATGTATTTTAGATCATTTAGTATTTGTCTTTGGTCCTCGGCACATTTTCAAAACTGCTTATTTCTCCCAGCAGCCAGCTTTCATCTCGTTAGATTTTAGCCTGTGAGGAAACTAGAATAATTGTTGCCACAAACTAAATGTAAACAGATAGAATGCTTGGTGCAGGAGCAACTAAAATATGCTCTTGGTTTGTGTAGGTAAAACATGTGTAGCCACCTCCCCAAGGAGGGAGGCCCGGAACTCCCTGTGGAATAAAGTCTGTTTCACAGTCATACATCACACACTGTAAATCACCCTCACGTGGAGGTTTAAAGATGTAGTCACTCTCCAATTTACACTGATATCCTCTTGTACAGTTTGTATAGCCAAATTAGTGTGCGTGTCAAGGAGGTCCTGTGCCACACATCACTTTAAAGGGTAGTGCCAAAGGCGCTGAATCACAGCAGTAGTGTCGGTGAAGAAGGATTGTCAGGGAGCAAAGCCTCTTTTTCTTTTTCATTTAAAAGCATTTGCCCTCCTCAAAGCCCCAAGTGATTTTTTGTTCTTTTCTCATCGAAGCCAGTTGTGATGATGTATATTGTTTTCATGACCTAGAAGTCTGCTGCCTCAGGGTATATCTGTGTTACAGGCACAGTTGATTTAGCTCATTATAGTTTTACTATATGAGGTTAATGTTTTTCAATTATGTCATTCTAACAGCTTCAACTTTGGAAGCATCATACCCTTCCTGTCTTTGTTTTTAGTCATAAATAGGGGTGTGTCTAGGGCGTGGCCTGGGGTGTATTATAGGGAAATCTGTATACAGCCATGGGGACGGGGCCTCGTTCATTCCTATGAGAGCTGCTCATTGGCGCATGAAGCAGAAAAAGCTCTTCTTCCATGTTTGGAAATGTGTAAAATTACCCGCATCTGCTGGCCCATTGAGCATGCATCCTAGAGACTTACAGCAGCGGAGCACGGCCGAGTGTGCCTCAGTGGGCAACTTCCTCTGGCGGAGCGACTGACTTCCAGAATAGCGCTTCACTAGCTTGAGTGGCGGTCTAAAAAATGTAATTTTGCGGCTCTTTCAGACTTTCCAAATGTTATTGTACTGGATGGCTCAAATATAGATAGTGATAGAAGTCATTTTTGTAGGGGTTTAGATGCGCACAAAAAATTACATACTCATTTACAGACATCTCTTTCCCGATTTAAGTCATTGGGGAAACGTCTTTCTGGGCCAGTGGGCGTCACGTGACCAACCTGGATGGTGTTATTACACTTTTGGCTGCTATATAAAATTTGCACACTGGCACACCTCTTGGGGGCTTGGGTGGCACGGGCCACTCCTGAAATCTTATAGGCCACGCCAGATGCAACCCCATTATGATTGGCTATCTATCCAGTCACTTTTTTTTTTTTAATGGGTGCATTTCAGTCTTGAACCTGAGAGGCAATAATGTGCCAGAGTATTGTCTGTCTGACTAATTTTACAATTAAATTGATACAACTGTGAAGAAGTTAGTTCACACGTGCATATTTATTTTAATTTTTTCCACACTGAAACACATAATAATTCCTTTTAAATATTGTGAAAAAAATTGTTGGACCAATTGAATTTTTACCAGTTATCAATGTGTGTTCATTATTATGGTAACAGTACATAATTCCGTTTAAATAATGTGAAAACCCTATTTTTCATGAGTAATCAACTTAAAATGTGTGTTCATAATTATGGTTATTAAATACTTAATTACCATGATTATGAACACGTGAATTTTTTAAGTTTATAACCCATACAAATTAATTTGTTCCAACTTAGTTTTCAACGTAATCTAAAAGAACTTCTATTATGTACTTAGTTACCATATTTATGAACACACATTTTAGCTCAGTTACTCATAAATTAAAGTTGTTCCAACACATTTTTTTCACATTATTTAAAAAGAAATTTTAAAGTTTACATTTTGTTAGCACTTTATATTTGTTTTACCTTTGGAGGAACCATTTTTTAAATTAAGTATGCAGTCTTTATTTTACAAATGTGTGGTAAATTAAAGCTATGCCAATGCATGTGCCTGCAGCAGTGCTGAAACTTCATGCCCCCCCTGCATAAGTCAGTGCCCAACGTGGGCCAGCGTAGTAAAGAAAATGGCCATAAAGAAGGTAGATTCAGATGACAGACTTAATTTCCCTGTAATACACAATATGTCTTGTGTGTTACGGTATGTGAGGTATGTCATGGCATCATAGCATATGGTGCACACTAAAATTTCATGCTTTTTACAAGCCTGTCAGATCCCATCAAATCATAATTGTGTATCAAACTGTTCATTCAGAGACATGTCAGCTGCCTCAGACAGATGTCAATCTTATATTCTTGCACACTCTACTGGTCACATGTTAAACAGCTCCAAATGTACAACATTTGTGTTGCAGGGCGACATGGGAGGCGAGAGGGTTCTGCAGAAGAAGTGGACGACCTTCCTGAAGGCTCAGCTGTTGTGCTCTTTGCCTGACGATGGCTTCCCCTTCAACATAATCCAGGACATGTATGTGCTGACACCGAGCCCCGAGGACTGGATGAACACGGTGTTTTATGGAGTCTTCACGTCTCAGTGGTGAGCACCGACTTTTACATCACCAAACACGGTGAAATCCTTATATGATCTTGTGAACTGGTTGTGGCCCAATGTTGCTAACACCAGGACACATAAAACTCAAAAGTTTAACAAAATGCACAACATAGCCAAGTTCTCCAGGTGCATGACATTAAAGGATAATGTAAAGCAACCCTTTTTTTCTGTCAGAAATAAGTCATTTCTGTGGAGCAACACCCATCAAAAGTGTCCACCCCCCGACTATAAATCGTGCTTTAGTGAAGACCTACAACATAAAGATCCATGATGGAGGGAGTTACACTACACTAAAGAAAATATATTAAAACTGTTAACACTTTGATTTGATTTCTTTCAAAAACATGAGAAGAGGGTGACAAGCAACTTGAAAAAAATGGCCCAAAAACTAGCAAGAAATTTGTTAAAAGTGACAAGAAAATTACCTGAAAATATGCAATAAAAAAAGAAAGAAAATTACCTTTAAAAAAAATGCTAAAAACTATTTTTTTTGTTTTTTCTGTAACATTTTTAAAAACATAGTTAATATAGTTTTGTGGAAATTTTCCCTAGTTTTTTTTTTTTTTTTTTCTCTGGATATTTATCTAATAATCCCACAGCTAATTTTCAGATCATTTCCTTGTGAGCTTTTACTAATATTTTACAAACAGTTTGCTGGGAATTTCTTTGCAAGTTGTTCACTATGCTTTTGTCTTTAAGAGAAATCAAACAAATTTTCTCAAATTTCAGAGGTTCAAATACTTGTGAAATGCGTCTGAATGCAGCACAAGAAAACTGATGTCGATCCAGGTGTTCAAATTATGAAATAAAATGAGAAATGGTGTTTATGTTTTTTTCTGAGGTAGAATGGGTTCCTTTGTAGAAATTAATCTCATTTAGATTCAAGTTTTATTACATTTATTTGGACAAGCACCATGTACAAAAACGAAATCTTAAACAAGACAAGAGAGGACACACTTAGTTACGTTCCATCTGCATTCCCCAAGCAGTTAAACATGACGGCAGTATCTCTAGAATCAGTTAGTGTTTATACAGAGATGTCACAGATTTCTTTAAGTCGGTGTTATTTAGAAGCTTTTTTATGTCTTTTAAGGTATAAAGGTGCTTCAGGAAGCTCTGCCGTGTGTTCCTTCACTATGGAGCAGGTGGAAAAGGCGTTCAATGGGAGATATCGTGAGGTCAACCGAGAGACTCAGCAGTGGTATACATACAATCATCCGGTCCCAGAGCCTCGGCCTGGAGTGGTGAGTAACTGCCTGCTGCCCTCTGCTGGAGAACCTGTAGATGCATTCATAAACTCAGCAGAGTGTCATGTCTTAAACTTGTTTCCTTTGCTTCTGTCTGCTCATCAGTCACATCCTTGATTTTGACAAACGATTAGGGCTCAGATATCCGTCAAGCTGTTGTCACTCCCCACCTCTCTATCCCTGAACATGATTCCCCTAAAATTACTGTGGCTTTCATTTCCTGGCAGACTTATCACAGTTGAATCACTGAAAAATCCAAGCAGCAGAGACACTGAGGTGCTGTATAGCTGCAGTGTGTGTCATTATTCAGTGCTTTTTAATGACCACTTATTTTGCCTCCGCAGTGTATTACAAATGCTGCCAGGGAACAGGGCATCTCCTCCTCGCTGCACATGCCAGACAAGGTGCTGAATTTTGTCAAAGACCACTTTCTGATGGACAGCGTGATCCGCAGCCAGCCTCTCCTGCTGAAACGTAACGTTCGCTACACGCAGATTGCCGTCCATCGAGTCCAGGCAGGGAAAAAAGCATATAATGTGCTCTTCATTGGCACAGGTAAAGGACTCCTCGCTGACAAGCACACACAAACACTCACATCAGCCTTTTTTGTCCTGTGTTATGGATTTTTTTTCTCAATATTCACAGTTTAATCTCAAGTTATACTGTGTCTTATAGATGATGGGAGACTTCATAAAGCCATCAATGTCAACAACAAGATGCACATCATTGAGGAGATTGCACTCTTCAATGATTCCCAACCAGTGCAACACATCGAGCTGGACACTGAAAAGGTATACACTAATGCAGGAAAGTAGTAGTAAACAAATCGCCATTACTGCATTGGCACCCCCCCTCCTCCCCCGCCCGCGTTTGAATGCAAGATGTGCTGAGAAGTGTACAGTTTTCTACTTTTACCTTTACTGTCTGCGAAATGTTACTTTTGAAAAAGATGTCTAGGAGTTCGGGAAAAACCTGTGCAGTTCTCGGATGTTTCAACAGTAGTAGCAAACTTCAACTTTGGACAAAATCTGAATTCAAAATACACACGCCTTTACTTCATGAAGAGTGCTCCTGTCTGAGCACGTACAGTCTGCACAGACTTCCTGGACATGCAGAGGACCAAGATGTTCACCAAAAGCAGATCAAGCGTGTTAATTTTTATGAATGTAACTGGTCTGTAATGATTAAATGCAACTCTTCATTGTTGTTTACAGTAATTTTTGTGACATTACATTACAACTCTTCATCACTTGATTAGATGTAATATGTCAATTTGAATAACATTAAGATCACAATCCATACGAAAGACCTTCATCAGTAACTGGGGCCACTGCCTAATGTTGTCAGTCCAACTCAGCAGGCAGCAGTCAATTGCCACCGCTGTAATGGCTGCGCCGCTAGATGGAGGAACACACAAATTCAGATTCGTTTGGAGTTGAGCTCAGCTTGTTTTACAGATCTTTCTCAGCGTGTGAACTAATAACAAGCTCAGTAAACGCATTTATTGGCAGTTCAGAGCTTCCATGAGCTGTGAAGAGTCATAGCCTGAAGCAGACCTCGTGTTCAACGAGCTAATTATATGCAACTTTCTCTCAGGGGATGTGCAAACAACAGCTGCAATTGTAACACTTCTTGAGTCCTGGCTCGTCTTTGATACTCTGCTCAGATTTGTACATTTGGTCAAAGAAATCCCTTTTTAAGAGTTGCTAAGATAAGCTAGATGTGCTGCATTCAGATGAGGGTCAGACTCAGGAGAATCTGGATGAAATGAGTAACCCAGTAACTGTATTTGGGGCACTTCCTTCCTGTCCCCTGCTTTGTCATCTCTCCTCTACAGGGTCAGCTTTATGTTTCCTCTTTCTCTGAACTGGTGGAGGTCCCAGTAGCTAACTGCGCTAATTATCAGAGTTGCGGGGAGTGCATCCTCTCCAGGGATCCTTACTGTGCCTGGAACGGGAGGCAGTGTGTGGATGTCAGACAGGCTCCACCGAGCAAGTATGCATCCCTCTGCACAATAATCTACAACAGTATTACAGCTTATAAACAAACACTTCTGTATAATATCTAAATTTAAGATGGCCTCTGATCAAGTGCATGTGTTTCAGTGCCTGGCAGCAGGATGTAGATAAAGCAGACACATCAGCTATTTGCAACAAGACAGTGCCAAGCCCACGGTTTGCTAAACCTCCACCTACACGTAAGTGAACTCCTCCTCTGTTTGTCACAGATTCACAGAGCAGCACTCTGCACTGGATTTTTTCAGGCTTTGCTGTTCAATTTTTTTTTTCAATTATGTCTTTACCATTATCATCATTTTGACTCATTCCACCTTCTGTTTATTTTTATTGCATGTAATGGCTATTTCTTGAAAAAGGTTATTTATGCTTTTAATGTGCTTTTACTGTTTGGACTGTTTGAAATTTTATTTCTTTCATTTGTTTTCCACCTGTGGTCTGTCTAACTTATTTCCAGACTTATGGTATCCATGTGCTGTATGATGATTTTATTTTATTTTATTTTATTTACTTATTTACATTGTCAAGTTGTATGTTATTATTATTGTTGTTGTTGTTGTTATTGTTATTATTATATTTTGTTGTTGTTTTTATTAACATTTAACAATTGGCAAACATTTAAAAGATAAAGAAAAAAATTATCACACAAAACAATTATAAGGACAATAGAAAAATTAGTAAACTCTTTAAAAAATATAATGAGTAAATAAATCAAATAAAATGAAAACATAATAAAATAAATAAAATTGAAATACATCAATAGATTAGCTATGGTCACAAAACATATGTCCTCTTTCCATTCAGAATCAAATCCAGTCTGGCCGGCTAAGTTGTGGTCAGAGGTCCATAAAAGGTTCCCATGTTTTCAGAAATATGTCTAACTTATTTTTTAGGGTATATGTGTGCTGTTCAAAATGTGTGATGTTTTCTTAAACGAATTGAATGTTGGTGGCCTTTGGTGGTTTCAGTTTAACAGGATGCATTTCTTTGCCACATAGGATATTATACCAGTCCTTTTCACAGATATGGAGTCCATCATCCCATTCAGTTCTGTACCAAAGAGGTACCGAGCTGGTTTAATGCCCAAAGGAGTTTCTAATATCTTAACCGTGAGGTCATGTACCTCTTTCCAAAAGAGTTTTAGTCTTTTACACTCCCAGAAATTATGGATGATTGACGCCGTTTTTTGCTTTTCAGTTTGATTCCAAATGTGTTTATTGTGTCAAACCACTATTATTCTGAATTCTGCACCAGATAAGGCAGTGCATCTTATTTCATTTCTGACTCTATCTATGTCTCTGCTTTGCCTTCCTGCAGGAATGTCCTCATGCCAGGTGATCATTATCCCAGCCAACACCTTCAAAGTACTCCCTTGCAGGCTGCGCTCTAATTTGGCTGAAAGGCGGTGGGAGTTCAGTGAGAGCGCGGGTCACTTCCATTACCCCAGCCCAGAGGGGGGGTTAGTCGTGGTAGCTCAAGCTGACAGGCAGGAAACCTACGAGTGCTGGTCGGTGGAGGAAGGCTTCAGACAGCTGCTGGCAAACTACTGTGTGCGGGGAGAGACCAAACATGAGAGCACCACCCTGACAGGCCGTTCTCACACGCCACTGGTCTCCCAGGAGGAGTTTATCATCCTGCCAGGAGAGGCCCGCTCACCGCAGATCAACACTAAGACCTACTGGAACGAGCTGATAGTGGTATGTTCCCTGCTGGCTTTCTCCCTGGTGGTCTTCTCTCTGTTTGTGGTCTACCGGAACCGCGACCACATGAAATCCATGCTAAAGGAGGGAGAGTGCCCTAACATGCAGCAGAAGAAGCCCAGAATAGTGGGGAAACCAGCTGAGAACTTGCCACTAAATGGCAACACAGTCACAGCGTCGGCTTCGGATCACAAGGGCTACCAGACCCTTAATGACAACTACATCTGCAGCACTCCACCACATGAGTGCTCGTCTCCTGACAACAGTAAGAGCTTCTCAGAGTCGGAGAAGAGGCCTCTAAACTTAAAAGAGAGCCACGTAGAGATCTCTCCCACATGCCCACGTCCGCGAGTCAGACTGGGCTCTGAGATTAAAGACTCTATAGTGTGAGGCCGGCGTCGTGTTGTGCGGAGTTTGAAACTGAAAGCAAAGAGTGCACTTGTTGAGAGAGACAAACCCCTACAAGAGGGAAAACTGAGGATCATCAGACTCTTCACAGAGACTTTTCATTACACAGATTTTGCACTTTTTTTTTATTCTGTCCCTGTGGTCCTTTTTCATTTCATGTTGTTTTCCTCTCACTCCCCCTTATTCAAGTGCATTCGAAGCACGCTGAAGAAGTTCCGGTTTGCCTTCAGACTTTTGATGCTTTCACATACGGCTCACAGGAATGTAAGAAGCGTATAGGTGGTGTCACAACTATGATTCAGTGATTGAATCTCAGGCCCCGTTTACACTTGGTGTGAAAATGCGTCCTGGGTGATCAGATCACAAGTGGACAGCTCTAAGTACGGGTGTGAATTAGGGCTGGACCCAAGTATAAGGCTATTTGGGCGTTTGTTAATTAAGTAGGTATTTGGCTTTTAATTTAGGCTTTAAGATTTTTATTTTTTTTTTTTTTTGAGGACTAATTCCACTTAAGTGTTTGTAATTTTGCTGCTGCGCCTTTCACACACATACTGGCAGGAAAGATCATTTTACCCAACGGTTATTAACAGGTTTATTGACTGTGGCAAGACGTTTCTGTGTCAGTGTGACACATGTGAGCCCCCTTGCAGCTCACCCTGAGTGGGGCTCTGTCCTGCAGCACAAAGCAGGCAAATTTCAATATCTTCCATAATGAGGTCACTGATAATTTCACACAAACAAGTTTTTAAAAAATTTTTTTTACTTTACTAACTGTAAAGTTTAATAACCTACAAGCAGTCAGAGGCACCCTGACGCGCTGAAACTGTCGGATGCAGGATCCTATCTCTCCCCTTCCATCATCCATGGAGCCTATGGTCTCTTCCCAGAAGGCGGTGAAGCCGTGAAGTGCATGGTCTCTCCCTCGCTCACCTTATGGTGAAGCTCTGGGTGTCTGTCATTCTGGGATTATTTGCTGTCTGTCTGCCCAGAAAATGGCATTCAGGACAGACCAGGTGTGAATGCGCCACATGTGTCCTCAGTGTCTCTTGAAATCCAATCGCTCAGATCACATTTAATGGTGACATTTAATGATGGTCTGGGCAACACATTCTTTCAGGAGCCTCTTTTACATCAACGTGGAACAGGTTAAGTTACAGTTCCCACACCTAATTTTGACCGCTTCAGAGCAGAGTGTGAACCATGATGACATCAGATGTCATATTCCACAGAAGAGAGGATGGTCAAGACAACAAGGGAGTAGTTTAGTGAGGAGTTGTATGGGGGAAAAAAAGAGCAGGCTGTGATCTCATCATTAGTTGGCTTCTTTTTTGGATAAAGAGAAAAATTTGTAGTAATGGAACAAAAGATTTCCAGTACTCAATGCGGTCCGCCACTTTGAAACTTCCGTTGTGCATTGTGCATCAGCCTATGTTGATGACACATCCTTGATAACAAGGGTTCTGCTCAAAACTGGTGGAAAATGCAGGCTGGTCTCATAGATAGCACAGAGGCTGAACGGACCTGATTCAAGAACCAGAGCCTATTTGGGGAAAAATATGGCATTTGTGTGCATGTGGGTGGACTCTTACAAACTGTACCCAGCATGGAGCTCATAGCACCGCAGCACTCGTCTCCTAGTGGCACAGAGAGGGGCTGTGAATCAATACGATGTGTGCAGCCCTACAATTAAATACAGTGTTGCTCATTTGAAATAGTAAAGGTTGTTTATTGTTTTTAACGCTGGATAAAAACAATAAACAATGCATTTAGGCTTTGCAAACATAGATGATTGGCATATTTATTTGCTTAAAGAAAAGTGAGATCTGATAGCAAGTGGTCACTGGAGACACGTGTGGACATGCAGTCTAATACCAGGCGTGAACAGACAGACACAGAGCTGACCACTTATGATCAGATCACCCAAGACGCACCGTAACACTAGGTGTAAACAGGCTGTTACTGCATTGCCACACGGTCCGTCCTTATATTGTACTGGCAATGCTTTGACAGGCGGACTGATATTCAAATATGTTTCCACTAACTGCTTACAGTGTTTGCTGTCTTATTTCCAGTCTGTCATCTGGTAAGAGCCTACCCTTCACTGAGGCTATGCACTATGTACTGTACTGTAGCAAGGTAAACACTCACACCACAATATACACTAAGAATCCAGTCGAAGGCTAGACAGAAAAAAAACAAGTCCTGTCGTAGTTTTGTTTTAGATAGCCAGTGTGCGCTCACAGAAGTATACTTATTGTTTAGGCTTGAATATAACAGCATCAAGGACAGAATTAACACTTTAAAACCTGGGCAAATAGACTTGATTTCTTTCAAAAACAGAAGAAGACAATAAGCACAATGAGAAGAAATGACTTGGAAATTAGCAAGAAATTAGTAAAAAAAAAAAAAAATTTTTAAAAGTACCAATGACCTGGAAAAACACTACTTAAAAATTGTAATAATTCTGTAAAATAATTTTGAATATTTAATTATGAAAATTCTAAATATAGTTCTCTGAACAATTTTACCAAGCTTTTCTATTTTTTTTTTTTTAAACAAATCTGCTACTATCTTGGGACATTTCTGCCAAGTTGCCGAGATATAATTAATTGTGAAAGCTGTCTGAGAGCAGCACAAGAGAGGTGATGACGACCCAGGTTTTAAAGGGTTAAAAGAAGAGTTGCGCTAACAGACTGAAAAGGTTGATTAGGAAAAAAAAGAGACCATTATTAATAAAGTAAAAGACCACAGAAATCACCTCAGTGGAAATGTAGAAACTCTCACCACCTCAATCACTACACACCAAAAACATGAATATTATAGAGTGAAAAATGAAGACACATTATGCTTGTTTTTAAGTATCGGTATTATAGTAGATTAAAATATTCCTCTGTGTGGAAGCCTGACTTTTAGTGTGGTTTCCTTTCACCAAATGTGATAAAGGGAAAAAGAAACTCATTCCAGGTATTATCATGCTGTTCTTCATGAGATAGGCAGTCTATGCAAAGCAAATAATGTGAAGTGGGGTAAACACCAGGAAAACCTCACCTCGAGACTGAGTAAGCACAAAGGTGTTGGCGCTGTTAATTACTTTAGGATCAGTGGCACTGCAAACACACACCTTACACACACACACAAACACACTCGCTTTCATTACACTAACTCTAAGTATGCAAGAAATTTTAGCCATTTTTGGTGTATTTTAGTGCGGCCAAATGTTTCTTTTACAGAGAGACATTCTTCATAGTCTTCAATGTAATAAATATCTATCACTATTCTCAAAGGGAAATAATAAATATCTAAATACACCTATTCATAATCCGATTAAAATAACACACATCTGTATAGCCTCAACTTTGATATACATATTAATTGACAAGTGTTGATGAATAGAAGAAAATGCCCTTTGCTTGCTTAGATGGTTTTAAAGGCAATAATTTCCACTCTCATCCAGCGATAAACAGTAGTATTCTGCATTTTAATTATTCAGAACAAATGAATTATGAACCATATGATCCACCAAATTTGTGAGTCGGAGTAACTTGAAAGCATTTTTATACAACATAGTTTAAGTCGTACTTGGCTCCAGTAATGTAACGTGGCCAGCAAAAATACAAACAAAATCACAGAAATGCAGGTAGGCGTACCGCTTGACTCAGAATGCATAGGATTTGCACACTATGTTGAAAAGCCTTAGTATAATGCAGGTTATGGATTTGATGACAAATCTGACACGGATAATGCCTTCTGAAACAATAATCAAGAGACGTGCCTCTTGGGATAATAAACTAACCAGGTCGTAGTGCTGTTGAGTCAAATGCTACACTGTAGGTGTGATGGGACGCGCCGCGCTCAGACAGGGAGGGTAATCATTGAATACATGTGATTTATTACTGTCAAGCATTGTACAGTATGTGCTCATGAGGTGTTTATTTTTATTTTTTCTCACGGTGGCTTCAACTTTAGTCAGGGACTAAATTTTACTCTAAAACTGTAGCACATGAATAACCACTGGTTGATTTTTAAAATACTGAATTATAGGTAAGTATTATGTTACATTTCTTAACAAATGGCACTGCAAAAATGAATTTCAAAGACTGGTCGGCTGTAATCAATCATGCAGTATGAAAGATTCATGCTTTGACTGTTATTTAAAACAAAAACAAACAAAAAAAACAACTGGCAGCTTTTGGTGAAGTGGCTGTCATCAGAACAATATTAAAAACTGCAGAACAAACACAAAGTGGCGGTGATATAGTAAAATATGTGCAGGTACTGAACACGCTTTTATCCAAGTACAAGCCTAAACTATTAATGCCACAGTGCAAAGTATCGTCGTCTGCTCTCTCTTAACAAACCACTATAGTCTGGCCTTCTATTTGTGACAAAACAAGTCACTCAAATGCTCGTCGACATGTAAGTTAAAAAAAAAAAAGAGTTTTTATGTAAAATTGTTTTGTAAATTCAGCTGCCAATGTAAAAATATTGTGAATTGTATTTTTTGTATCATACATCACTACTGTTTGTTTTTTTTTTTCCTTTTTTGTATTGTATATAAAAGCACTTTATTTTAATTTTTCAAATAAAGATCAAATGGATAATTGCTTTATTTAATTGGTTCATAATTTTTACACAATTAAACATTTTCTCATCATTTATTTACATTAAAAAGTTAGGTGGCTGTGTAAAACAAATAAAAACAAAACACTGATTTACAGACCCTTTTTGACATATATTCAAGTAAATACAGTACAAAATTTAAAAGTTATTTTGTAAATAAATGCTGATTCTGAATTTGATTTCTACAGCATGTTACAAAAAAGTTGGGATACTTAGCATTGTGTTACATATCCTTTTTAAAACACTCATTTGTAAACACTTAGTAATCATTTGATGAACTGAGGAAAGTGAAATTTCTTCCTCAAGATTCCCATATAGGTCCCCCAAAATCTTCAACATTAAAGACCAACTGTGTGGAGGAATGGGCCAAAGTCCCATCTAACCACTTTGAGTGATTAGTTTCTTCATACAGGAAGCGTTAAGTGCAAAGAAATGCTTCTGCAAAAATTAAATTAACTTCCAGTTAGCGTGTGCAATACTTTTTTTCCTGTGTCATTCCACTTTATTGCACATATTTTTTAATGGATTGAAATGTTACCATTTCTTTATCAGTGTAGTTATATTGAGTTAAAGGGATAGGTCAGATTTTTAAAGTGGGGTTGTATGAGGTACTTATACACAGACTGTGTATTATGAGCAGTAGAAGTCAGTCGGCATGCCCCCAGTTTGAGAAGCAGGCTGACATGGAAGCAAAGCAATGTATTACTGTGAAGGGGTCAACAACAAAACATATGGATTTATTACATAATGTTCAAGTGTGTCGAATAGTCCCGGTGACTCAGCTGCACATAAAAGATAAACATTAAGGGTTAATATGGATTTAACGGCCCTGTTACAAGTGGTTAGAAGTGGCATGATGGAGAAGAGAAAACAACTGAAAAAACTTACTAGCTGTTGACCATTATCATTTTAATTAGAAAATTGCAACTGATAATCATTATATTGACATTAGATTTGTCACATGCATTGTTTAGATGTGGGAGTTTGTTAATAACAAAGGTAGCTGTTGGTGACCAACACAAAAGTAAGCTTTAACACAAATTTGTCCAAAAATTGGCAGGATATTTGTTTAATATGGCTAGAAAATTATCTGAAATTAGAAAAAAAAAAAAAGAAAATTCCCTGGGAAGAAAGTGCTATTATATATAGTGTATTTTTTCCCTGTAATCTAATTTTAAATCTATAATTGTAATAACTATAAGTATAGTTTTTTTTTTTTTTGCAGTTTTCCTCACCAAATTGCTAATGTTTTTTTCCCCATGATTTTGATAGAAATCCCTTTTCAAAGGTAGAAATACTTGCGAAAGGCATCTGAATGCTGTGCAAGAAAACTGATGGGTTAATGTGAAGCTGCATTTGATGTGTAACTGATGTAAAAATAATGTAATGTGAAAACATATTGACTTTTTGAATAGGTTTTTGGGATTTGCAAGTCATTGCATTCAGATGTATTTACTTGTTAAACAGTATCTCAACTATCTTGGAATCAGGGTTGTACATCAATCTGCATAAATGACCTCAATGCTGAAATTTTGAAGGTTTGATAATATTTTTTATTGTTTTAATCTCTTAGGGTGTAGTCAGAAACACAGTTTGCAGCAGGGGAACAAAGAGGAGTGTCTGATAAAACTCACATGCTTCACACACACCTTAAAGGCAAACAGAGGTAAGCACTTGCGTATCTGTTGCGTTTCCATTGTATAACAGCTCCACTGCACACAGGGATGACATCTAACCCGGGTAAAAGCCAAGTCATTGTAAATTTAGACTGAATCCAGGTAGGAAGTGTCACACTGGCTCCATTGATTTGGATGATACCGCCTACACTGAGATCCGGACCGATGAGTGTCTCTGCACTCCCTGCGTGAGAACTTTGATCAGACTTTCATTGCGGCTTTTATTTTGGCAGCCGAAATCGGTTCGTGGAGCGGGGTTGCATTTTAACAACCAATTTTTTTATGCACTGTGTGTTTTCATTCTTTCAAATATGGACCGACCCAGCCTTCGGAGGTTGTTTTCCGCCTGTGATGTGAACAAATCTGGGAATATCGAGTACGAGGACTTCACCGTTGTCTGCCGCGAGCTCAACGTCCCCGAAACTGAGATCCGAACTCTGTTTAACAAGTTCGACGCGGATGAGGACGGATACATTGACTACAGCATGTTTTTCTCCCGGTTTCAGGAGGTTTCAGAGACTCTGGACTTGGCGTCTTTTGGTGCAGGATTGTCCCAAAACCAAGGCTGTCCGTGGGAAGAGTTTATCGGCAGGATAGATGCGGCGGCTCTCCTCTCTGAGAGGTAATTACTCACACCTGGCAGTGTGTGTTAGCAAGGGATTCGCTAGCCAGCGGCTACTGTGGCAATTAGCTAACGGCGACGCCGGAAACTGTTTCTGGTCATTTCCACTTATTTCACTCTCTAAAACATGGATTTCTTACATAATTTAAAAGTGTGTCGGGCTGTCCTGGTGACTAAGCAGTACACAAAAGATAAACAAGGTGTAATGTGGATGGTTTAATCTGTGCGGCTCTGCCCACCGCACAGATTACTCACACAGGTGTAACCCTAAAAACACCCAGCGTTATGTTAGCTCATTTAAACAGCTATGCTAATCTGCTTATTTTGCTTGTAAATTCACCAACAGTCTTTTTCATTATCATAAACACTTTTCCACAATATTCTGTGTTCATATATGAGAAACGCACTTTTAAACAAACCGAGAAGCACTCGAGTGTATATTTCATCTGTGTTAAGAGGGCATTTAATTTTGAAAGTGGTTACAGGAGGTAAGGATGGAGGATGAATAACAGAGAAAGTCAGTTTCTAAGGGACTGTTCATCATTTACCGAAGGGGTGGAGTGGTACTAAATGGGGGAGGCACTTTTAAAAATGTACGCACTAGGCGAGAGTTATGCTTTTTTATTTAGCTTAGCAGGGGGACATTTATTTATATGGTTGAGATTTGTAATTATTTTAAGGAATATTTTCTCCAGAAATCTCCAAAATCACACCATTTATCATAGCCGGAAACTGTGAAATGTGGTTATTAATGGTGGAGGTAGGATCATGAGTACACTCCCTAATTAACAGCTGTTGATCATAACTGGTTAAGATTAAGACAATTTTTTAATTAATGTCATTATCAGAGTTCAGATTGGTGTTAGATTTGTCACATGTATTATTTTTGTAAAGAGTTATTTACTAACAAATGTAATTGTTGAAAACACAAAATCAAGGTGTTCAAGCTCATGAGAATGAGAGTCTGTACTAATATGTATTTTTGTGTCTCTGTTTCATATCTGTAAAATGATTAATGAGTTTCATGCACATCCAGCTGTTTGTGAGCCAAATATTGATCCTAATATTGATCCTGTTGGATTTTAACACACATTTATATCAGACTATTTGTTTTGTAAAATGTTTGAAGTATGAAGACACTGACTGTTGTCCATTAAGATTTAGAAAATGTAAACTTAATTTCTTTTAAAAACATAGGAAGAAGGAAATAAGCAATGGAAGATGAGAGAAACTGAAATTAGTAAAAGGTATAAGAAAATTACCTTAAAATTAGTCTTAAAAAAAAAAACTAAAACAAAAATCAAATTAGTGGTGAGTTAGTGGACAAGGTACTTGAAAACATATACTTCTGTGACATAATTTCAAATGTAAAAAATAAGAGAATTATAAGTATAGCTTTTCCCTTGATTTTTCCCCTATATATTTTACCTAGATTTTTAGAATTATTTTCTAAATCTTTTTTTGTTTTTTGTTTTTTTTCAACGCTTGGAACATTTCTTGCTTACTGCTTGTTGCATTTTTTCCACCTGTTTTTTGAAGTAAGTCAAACCAATTTGCTCAGGTTTCAAAGGGTTAATGGGCATCTGAAAGCACAAGAAAAGTCATGTCACTCCAGATTTAAAGGGGTTAATAACAAACGTATTGTTCGTTGTGGTTATCAAAATGTAAATGTAAATTGTTATTGATCTGCAAGTTTAAAAATCGACAGAGACAGATTAGTAAAGGCTGTATTTTCCAGTTGTTTTGGCAGATCTTGATACATGAAAATGAGAGTTTATGCTAATATTAATTTGCTTTCACAGTTATCTGTGTAAAATAGTTACTGAGTTTAATGCACATCCACCTGTTGCTGAGTCAAATTGTATGATGATAAAAATTATCCTGTGCTGGATTTAAACACCCTGTCACTTTTATTTGTTTTATGAAACGTTGTCAAAGTATACGTTGTGAGATTTTTAGACAATGCTTTAATTCCACATACTGCTAAAAATGCCTCAGGATACTTTTTCTATTTGTTTGATCTAGTTTTAATCTTTTACTGACAGTAGATGTTGTGGTAAAATCTGTGTGATTTCCAAGCATAGAGATTAACAGTTTGGCTATGCTGCATGATTAGTATCAGTTTATACTGATGTTTTGATCATTTTTACCGACAAACTTTAACAGCCACCTTTCAGGCCTATGGAGTTGAGTATTTGACACTAGAGAGATTAAGGGTGGAGAATGACACAGATACAATGGCACTGGCCTGTTCATTGCCGGTGACTGTTTGTTCTCCTCCCACAGTCTCAGGGAGCAGCTGGCTGATCTTTACCAGGCTATTCACTCCTCTGCAAACATGACTCTGCTGCAGCAGTATGAGGAAATCATCCACTCTCTCATCAGTCAAACCCTGGAGAACAGATTGGAGTGTGAGCAGCTGGAGACCAGCATAAAGCGGTGAGGACAAGTTTCAGAGTTTTACTATGTGGGCTCATTAGGGGTCAGGACATCTGATCTGTGAAATAGAAACTGAATTATTAGAAGTAATGGGCCATTACTAGTCACAGCACACAAGTGTCAACCCTTAGGGACTGTTTGGTGCAGTTATTCATGCATCTAAAATACACGGTGGAAACAAAATTGTTACATTCAGACTGTTATGATCAAAAAATGCTCCATTGAAACCCATTCAAACTGCAGTTTTTGATCTCACAACCATCAAAGCATAAAAACATGCATTGTATAATTTCTGGGTGTCGTTCTGACCTTTTGACTTGAAATTTGTCATTTTTATTTTTTTCCACCTGATGACGTCATTTTTTTTACTATAATTGGCATATACATGCTAAAATACATGCTATTTCCACTGGCTGCACCGTCACAATCAGTGTTGCTGCAAATCGTCAGCATATCCCAGGCTGTCATCATCAAAAAAAATCTACTTAGCATGTAGTATATTGGAAATAATTCTTTTTTTTCTTCTAAAAACACAGTGGCATCATAACAAAAACCTAGCATTTAAAGGGTTAAAATTCTGATAATTAATTTGATATTTCTGATTCGATCTAATGTTGGAGAAAAAAAATTAAAGTAGAAAATAATATTAAGGTATAATATGCAAAAGCTTGATTTTGAAAGGGCAGATAAGAGTGTGTGTAATATTAAAACGGTCCCTAAGATTTAATGATGGTTGACACATAGCACATGTGGCTGTAATGTGTGTATTTGTATTCAGTAAAAGTAAACACTTAAATGAAATGCTAAACCTTTTAAAAATTTAGTTTTAAATTTTGTAGGATTAATTAGATAATCATAACTGTCCTCGTTGTAACCAAACTGTCAGTACAATGTATTTGTATTGAGTACTTAGCAGTGCTGAACTGCTGCCCTCCTGTGGCTTATAACCAGAGACAGAGGACACTGACTCTCAGGGACTGACTCCACTGCATCAACTGGGATGAACTGCTTGACCTGAAGCAGCATTTATTGATTCTAGCCCGCTCTACAGGAGGGCAGAAGAACAGCTTTCAAAAAGCAGGTTAACATGCAACTGACATTATTGCCTTGCAGTTAAATGTTAAACAGTTCCCTACTTGCTCATCCAGCAGAAACAGGACTATTCATTTGGAGCCATGTTTCAGGCCACCAGACAAACATAAATCCATTGATTCCTCTCCTTCTGTCTCTGTTTTGGTTTTCAACAACTCCTGAGAACAATGTGTCTTAAGCTAAGAAAGGCTCAACTTCCTCACTGGCTGATCACTGAAGGTGTCTGTGTGGCATTTGGTGCTGGACAGGTGTTTGGGTTTTTTTTGCAAAACAGCTGATTATGGAAGTTGATGTGAACAGCTCAGCATAAAAAAATTAAAAGTTAAAAAAAAAAAAAAAAGATTATCTATGATTCGGCACTGTTAATCATCCTATGAGTTATCTGATTCAGTGTTAAAGCAGTTAGCAGTAAAATGTTTAATAGCACAGAGCAGAAGTTCCAGTCAGAGTCCTGCAGTCAGGAGAGGTTTATCTGTTATCAGCACAATGTGCTTAAATTTACCTGACGTTTGTTTAAGATGGAGCTTTTAATTTTTATATAATGCTGTATGGTTAAATAAATAATATTACATCATATGTTTATTACACTCCAACCAACCATGGTCACATAAAACAATGGCAGTAAACTGTGAGGACAAAAAAAACAAACCAAAACAAAAAAAGGAGCAAAATAATCGTTCATTGATCGTTATCGAGGCAAAATGTTCGATTAATCATGATATTGATTTCAGGTATAATTGCCCAGCCCTAATGCGTATAGAAACATAAAGAACGTATAGAAAAAATTCTGCATAAAAAAAAAACAAGTGATCACAAAAAAGATGCATCAAGATATCAAGATACATCGATAATCATTTGATCATCCCATCATAGCCCTCAAATCGCAATCGAATCGTGAGGTGGCCAAAGATCCCCACCCCAACCAAAAATGGGAACAAATCCTGGATTCAAGCAAAAATAAAAGAAAATGTTCATATATCATTTCTTGCATGCGTGTGTGAGCACAAGACTGTATGAACAGAATAGTCTTCCTTAATGTTGTCCTGAGGTTACTCACCTGTATAGCTGGCAGCAGACAGAAGATGCTCGACCATAATGTCACTTTAAGATTTTTCACTGTGGGTACTGAAGCCAAACAATGGGCCTCATGCAAGAAACTATACATGAACACATTTTCTCTTATTTTTGCTCGTATCCAGGAGTTGTTCCTATTTTGTTAGTACCCACTGATTTTTGGGATTCACCAATGTTATCTTATTTTTTGCTTCTTTTCTTATAAATTATGAAATAATCTTATTATAGTTATTGTTAGTTAGTTAGTTATTATTATTATATATTTTAGGAACATTAAAAAATGCATTTAATCAAATTTAGATGGGTTTTAGAGTAATTATATTGACTGGATTATTATACTTCGGGGTAAAGGGATACTATGATACTTGCTGCATTGATCCTAATGACTGTAATTTCTGTTACTGTGCGTCCCTCAGCTCTACCTAGCTGGAATGTAGTACAATACATGTACTCAACTACTGTACTAAAGTACATGGCACAAAACCTGCCCCTTATATAGTGTTTAGGGGGTGTTACCTGTGCTGACAGGTGAGTTAAGATCGAGTGGGATTCATCATTGAGCACACCTGGGTAAGAACAAATTTGGGTGGTTAAGAGCATTTGGAGCATCACAAGTTGACTCCTATATTTTCTCTTAACAGAAAAAATTGAAAGAAAATATAAGAGAAATTTAAGAGAATGTTGCTGCATGAGGCCGAGTGTGTCTTAAGCTAAGAGAGGTTCAACTTTCATTACCAGCTGAGTGTGTGTGTCTGTCATTTGTTTTTTTTTGGTTTTTTTTGCAAAACAGCTGATTATGGAGGTTGACGAGAGCAGCTCGCCTTTAAAATAATATTATATTTCATAATTCTCTATTATTTGGCACTATGAGCCATCCTATGAGTTATCTGATTCGATGTCAGCCCTTTCAAACCTGGGGTGGCATCACTTGTGCTGCTTTCAGACACCTACGGGTATTTAAACATTTCAACCCTGAGCAAATTGGTGCGATTTCTTTCAAAACCATGGGACAAAAGGCCATAAACACAACTGTTTTCTTTAATGTTGTCCTGAGGTTACATAACCTTGTTTAGCTGGCAGCGGAGAGAGGAAGCTTGACTGTCACTTAAAGATTTTTCACAGAACAATGACTGTAAATACTGTAGGTTGTATTTCAAAGGCTGAAGTTCAATCTTTTGATAATTTCCTCTATCTCTGTAAAGTGACCCCGTGCATGGTACCTTGACTGGACTATTGAATTTCACTCCTACATACGGGAATGGACTCTGTACGGAAGCTGTTTTTGTTGAAGCTTTTTCTGTGGTTCAGCAACTACATAAGAAAGGTGACATTCCTTATTCAAGGAAGTAGGAAGACTTAAATGTGCTGCCCTGCCTGTTCTTTTAGTCCCTTTACAAACAGGATATACCAATTTATTAATTTATTTACCTGTATTTTCCACTATGTTAAAATAAGTAGACCTTTAAAATCTTGACTTTAAATTTATACCGGACTGAAATCATATGTGCGCTCTCACCGAGAAATCTCCCTGAAAAGCTCAGTGCACCTGTGGAGGCTGTCCCTCCCTCCACTCTGGTTGGCTCATGTGTTGTCAGGCGAGAGCAGTGAGAACTGACATGTGGATCGCAGTGAATGGATTCTTATAATCATTCCTGCTGTATTCATCTCTTGAGCTTCTGTTGGAAGATCTGCTTTAACTCAGCAGCAGTGAGGCTTCCAGCACAAAGACATTTTTCTGTTGAAACAGAGCTGAGGAGATGAACAACAGTCAGCTGACGCAGCTGGAGGACGATATACAGCGGCAGCTTGCCAGCGCAGAGGAGAGGGTGAGAGACGAGGTGAGTGTGACACCTGCAGCATTTTATAGTGGACGATTGCTCCCGTGATTTACTCTGTTTGTAAAAAAATGTATCCAAACAAATGAATTTGCTGCTGTAAGAGCAGCTGCATTCACTCAATAGCAGCACACTGAGAAATAGTCTAAAAGAATGTATCTTATTTCTTAGCAAAGAGGAAGTTCACTGCTTCTTGTGAGCTACCTGCATATTTGCGGCGCAGCACACAGCAGCAGGTTACACGTCTCCTCACAAAGAGCCTCTGTTAAAGCAGATGAAAGCTCCTCTTCAAGGCCCGAGCCGGTCTGCACCTCTGACTACTTTGGTTTCGTGTTTGTAGGAGCGTAAGAAAATGGAGGAAGTTACGGCAACGATGCAGAGGAAGCATGAGAATGTTGTCACAGACCTGCGTGCAGCTGTGGACAGACTCTTAAAGGTAGGTTATCACACACACAACATGAATTGATTTGTTCCTCCACGCTGAACAGATCAAAGAAAGAAATGATTATGTTTTCTTACATCATGAAAAGCTGCTTTACCTGAAAGACGACAAAAGGTTCTGCTGCAGACAGACAGAGGAAATGTTTTACAAATTCCTCACATTTTTTAAAATGACCTTTCATAGAGTGCCTCCATAGACTTAGGCCTGAAATATACTTGCTGTTAACTGCAGGTATGCATGATGGATGCCCCACGCCCCCTGCGTCGGCTGTAGGCGGCCTCAAAAATTAACGCAACACTGACACAAGATGCAGTATGTATATAAACAGCAGGGGCGGTGTAGAGGCAGAGCAAATGTAACAGAGTAAACACAGTGTTGGCAATACAAGAGACACGTACCCCCCACTGTCCCTACGGGCTCGGTTTAGAGTCCGTAAGTTCCACCAAAATTGTCACCGCTGTCGCCTTTCTGCCTTGATCTCAGCATTAACATAATAGCAACCTCCCACACATCGGCTAGTTGTATACAGTATATATAAACACACACACAAATGCTCATGACAAAGCCATATGCGAACGCAAGGTTAAACAGCAAGTATATCTCCAGCCTTACAGACAGTATGAATGAAAGAGGGAGTCAGACAAGGACAAGCGCAGAGGGTCATGTTAGTGAAATCAATTAGTGAAATCTCAACTGCACTCGTGGTGGTACTTTTTAGGCTTGAGGACTATCTTTTTTTTCATACCTTCATACGAGTTTTAGAAGTCATTAGGGCTGCACCTAACAATTATTTTATTGATGGGGCATTATTCCCCAACAAAAAATAGCCCAGTCTTAACTGGTCATCTGTTTTTTACAGTCTGATATAAAGTCTCTCCAAAATAAAATTAATGCAAGAGCTTGTTCCACTCATGTAAAAGGAATGTAGTACAATCTACATTTAGCAATACAACAGCAAAATAAATAAAACAATGTAAAATTCAAGTCACTTAACAAAATAGTTACTCTTTGTTACAGTAACAAACCTCAAACTTAGCAGTCCAACAAAACATCTTACAGTAAAATTAGTGTAATTTGAATAACACTATAACTTTTCTCTCACAAGGAATCAAGGAGCCACCGTTTCATTAGATGTGCTGCAGCTGAGATGCAGCTCAGATGCCTGACGCACGCTCTGGGGAGCAGTGTGCGTGCTGTAACTTGATACACGAGCACCGAAACAAAAAAACAACACGCTCAGCGCTGCTCAACTTGTCACGAAGCGCACTGCATATAAAACGGTCTGACACGTCGACGCACGTTACATGAATCGACATATTCACGTAATCGAATACGTCGATTACATCGAAGCGTCGCCCCAGCCCTAGAAGTCATTATAACATGTTTGACATTTCTTAGCCTATACTGCTGTGTTTTTAATATGCAGTTAGCCTGCTGCGACAAGTCTTGCTGGGTTAAAATATTTATGGTGAGAATGATGAATAGGTAGGAACTAAGCATTCTTCTTGCTGGGGGACCGGATGACAATTGTTGCAGCATCAGATACCAACAGTATATGCTGAACAGACATGATGTGTTCAACAAAATCATGTGGATAATAAAGTGCTTTTGTGGTTAGGAAAAGTCATCTCAAGATACTCCACAACAGGGGCAGAGGTTGTTTTTTTTGTTGGTTTTTTTTTGTTAAACTAGTTAAGCTGCGCGTTCTACCATAGGAGACAGATCTCTGATGTCGTGCCTCAATACAGCATCTCTGAATCAGTTTGGCACAAAGAGGAGTTTCTGTATTTTTTGACTGTGAAAATCATACCTTCGGATTCTCTAAATGCCCCATTAAACCTTGATTCCTTGACCCCAGCCAAGTCTTGAACTTATAATTTTAAATAACCTGTTAAAGAGCAGCAAAGTAAAGTTCTGTAAGAGTAGCAGCGGTTTAAACATTTAGACCTGTTGATGTTGCCACCTACAGGCAATGTGGTCCGAGTGTGAGATTTATATTTGGAAATTAGGAGGTTTCTTAAGGAGAAGCAGCAGAATCTTTAAGTACCTGCAGTAGCTAAGCTGAAGGCTACACTGAAGCTAATTTGCACCTCCTCAAAAACTTAATTTTGGGTTTCCAGTGCAGGTTGAGAATAAAGACCAAAATCAAGCAGATTAAAGAAAGGCTTGGCAATTCCTTTTTTTTTCTTCAATGACACACATTTGGAAAGTCATTGCTTCATATCACAAAATAAATCAATGCGGCATCATATAGAACATCATATGGGTCAGTGGGTATGGAATTGTCTTTTTTATTAGTTTATTTTTTTAAATTAAAACACATTAAACATCTAAATCTAAAACTGCTAAACAAAGAGCTTATGCAAATGTCTGTTCTCCAGAGCCGAGAGGACTCTGACTTCAGCCACTCAAAGGAGGAGGTGACCAGACTGAACCAGCAGATCAGTGATCTCTCACAGGTGTGCCATTTCACAAGCGCTTGTTTTGATATCTCATGTATGTTGTGTAGATTTGTTCCAGTTATTTACTAAATCTCCTGACAGGAAAATGAGGAGCTGCGGACGTCTCTTCTACAAGCCCAGACGGACATCGCCATCCTGCACTCAGAGCTGGACAAGCTGAAGAACATGTACGCAGACCAGAGAGCTCAACATGAAAGGTGAGGCGGTGACTTTACGCCCGGCTCAGCTCATGTGTGTCAACTCAAAATAGTATCCCAAATCCAGAACATGTGGCTTTTATTTCTTTACAGAGAAACAGAGGAGCTGAAGAGGATGGTTATGGAATACCAGTCATATTCCAACCAGATCCAGATTCTCCAGTAAGTCTACCCTTTAGTTTATAAAGCTATCTCCAATGGAAGCAAATTCTGTCAATGTAAAAAAAAGAGACTGTCATTATGAGGAACGTTCTCAAAATAATGGCTTAATATATCAGTATTTTGACTTACTACTAGGACTAAGTCAAAATATTGAGATATTATTTATTTGTTTTGAGATAAGTAAGTCATTATTTTTGAGATACCAAGTCATTGTTTTGAGAGTTTCTTTTTTAAATGTCTGTCATGATCTTTTTTTTTCTATCACAATGGTGGAAATGAGCTTCAATGGATTAGTGTGGACATTCAATACATAGTGATGTTTTTCTGGTGTCCTAATCAAGCAGGAATTTGGTAAATAAAGTGTCATCTTTTTCTAAAAAAAGCTACCATGAAAGATTTATAATAACCATTCTTTGTTTTAAAGTTTTGGTTCACCAAAACTAAAAATTCACGTTCCCAATTTACCTCTTTGGAATCTAGCTTGGCAAGATAGTTTCAATTTTGACATTTCTGTTACACACACGATGCAGCAGATGTGAGCTGAATTGTTGTTGTTGTTGTAAGTTATAGCATTGCATAATGGCCAGAAAAAATGTTTTTGCAGAACATTATGATGTCATAGTGAAGTTGACCTTTGACCTTTTTGATATGAAATATTTGATTTTATTAGACATTTGTGTGAAGTTTTGTCATAATCGACTTATTGCTAAGCCCCGCCCTCCAACACCATGAGCCAGTCACATTTCATACAGCTACACAATGCACTCTGACATCCTGCTGATAGACCTCCATAGAAAAGCAACAGAAATGTAAGTTTTCCTGTGGTTTTATTTACATTTATGCAACTTAAAAAATGGTCAATGTGCATGGAGTAAATACAACACTGACACAAGGTATCCTTAGAGGTTGTTGTATGACAGTTAATGTTTGCACATGTGTGTGACTCTGTCTTGTGTTTCCTTGAACACATTGTTAGGGAAACAAACAAGAAGCTGTATGACAGTAATGACGGGCTGCGCTCTGCGTTAGCCAGTGAAGCCGTCGCAGCCAAAAGAAGGGTGAGTCCTTTGTTTGCTGACACATTTCCTCATACCCTCTGGCTCTGCATCAGATAAGCTAACAGTAAATTGTTTTTAGTAGTTCAAGTGTAAAAAAAAAAGTTTCCTCCCTGACATTCCTAATCTGCTCAACAGCTGTCTCCCCAAAATGAAATCCCGGCTCGACGGATGAAGCCCCTCCGGCAGAGTACACTCAACCGTGGCAGGTATATAAAGTTTTTTACACACCTCTGTGAATCTGCCGATTGATCTCGCTGAATTAAATTGTCACAGCTAAAGCAAGCGTGCGTGTGTGTGCTGTGGTGCAGCTCGGAGCCAGATCCCCGCAAAATGATCTACTCTCATGTGGCCACCTGGGCTGATAAGTACCTGGACAGCGGAGTGTCGCTGCCCATGGACACAGCCGAGAGCTCAGGCAGTGATTACGACAGCGACGACAGCAGGGAATCAGTGGAGACCGTGCACCACAGTTACTCTTATGTCCCGTCTGATGTGGAGGTCAGAGCACACACCAGGTTAAAATGATGGGTCAATATTTTGTTGAGCTGTGACCACTTTAAGTGAGTATTTACTTTGTGTGTTTCAGATATCAGAGGTGAAATCTGAAGCCACAATATCAATGGCTCCCAGCAAAGCGAGCTCTATTGCATCATCCCTACGAAGACGTTTATCTGCATTTTCCACAAAGGTATGATTTAATGCATGAGCCCCTCAGTTAGAAATAATTACAATGAATTGTGTCAAGACTTCTGGTTTACAACTAGAATACATTTGATGGAAAATGTAAAGGGCTTGCCTTTCCATTACTGCTCATGCTTAATGTGGCCTTGGATTGGAAATAATGACAGCTAGTGCGGTGGCTGCAATAGAAATAAAGCTGCTAATGTTTCAGACATCCATCACCATGCTTCTTGGAATGTTATCACCAGAGGGGAAGTCACAGAACATCACGCAATGGAAACACAGTCATCTCACAATTGTATTCAATTGGCATGTCTCAGTTATCACTTAAGTTTTGCACAACTCTGTAATGGAAACCCGCCTCGTGTGGCTCTTGGGGTGGCATTGTTGTGATCCCTCAAAACAAAACAAATTGTAATTTCAGCCTCTTGTCACAGCTACATGCTATGTCCACTAGCTAAGATCCGTTTAATGATCTATTCCCTGTTTAAGGTTAACAGTCCCATGTAAAATGTCCCATTTATTAAAAAAAAGCATACAAACTTTAGAGATTGCGTAGTAGAAATATATTTTCCCTGCTTTCCTCCCTCTGCTGATCACCTCATGACCCCTCATGGATTTATAAAGTGAACCTCTGACGCAGCAGCATCACTAGTTTAAAGTTCTTCATTTGTCTAATAACTTGTTTTATGACCGAATATCTGCAAAACTATTGACATGTCCGTCAATGCCTTTATTTTTAGTGTTAATTAGCAAATATGCCCATGCTAACATGCTAAACATTAACATTTGTGAAACATCAGTATTGTCAACGAAGCATGTTAACATGCTGACGTTAGCATGTAGTCTACAGACACGTTAGCAGCTGTGAGGCTGTAACTCTGCTCAGACACAGCAGTGCTTTAAACACTCACTCTTGCAATGATCTCAAGGCTACAGATAACTTTTGTTTTAACCCTTTGAAACCCAGAGCAACATTACTTTCCTTGTGCTGCTTTCAGATGCCTTTCATAAGTATTTAATCTATATTCTTAATTAACTAAACATATATGCATACACCCACATACCCAAAATCAAATATCTACAATTATTTTCATTATTATTAACAGAAAACAAGAGGAAGATAAACTAGGAAAAATAAATACTAAGTAACCAATTAAATAAACAGCTTCACTTCACAGATTGATATACAGAAACTTTCCCTGGTGGTACAAACAGTGCAAGTTTTGAAATTTAATTTTCCCCTTAAATTGCAACCCTCCTCTCCATCACTGATCAATTTTGGAATATTTCCTGGCAGTAGGCCATTTTTAGCCTGAAACATTATTTGTGCCATTTGAAATTCCACAAGATCTGTAAATTTTGATAATTTTGACTGTAAGAATAATGAATTCAACTGTAAGAATAATGAACTGAACTAACTAAATGCTTACTATTTTTTGTTACACCACTAACTGAAGGATTTTCCACGCGAAATCAGTTAAGGTTGTTATCTTTTGTTGCATTTCTGAAGCCTTTAGAAGCAGACATGAATCAGTCAGAGGAACCTGCTCCGATGTACCGTCTGGTTTTAGCCGGAGACGCAGGATCTGGAAAGTCCAGCTTCCTGCTGAGATTGACACTCAACGAGTTCAGGGGAGACATCCAGACGACGCTGGGTGGGTGCCACACAAAACATATTTATTCAAACACTGACACATTCTTGATTTCAGACATTCAAATCTGCTTTTTTTGTCATTTCTCAGGAGTTGACTTCCAAATAAAGAGGATGCTGGTGGATGGAGAGACGACAAGCCTGCAGATATGGGACACAGCTGGGCAGGAGAGGTACTGCACCGACTCTCATCGTGTTTCTCAAGGAAGTAGCAACGAGAAAAACATGGCATTGTCAATATAACACCAGACTAAAGACGGTATTGTTCTTTTGACTGCAGGTTTCGCAGTATTGCCAGGTCTTATTTCCGTAAAGCTCACGGAGTCCTGCTTCTCTACGATGTCACTTCAGAAAGCAGCTTCCTTAATGTCAGAGCGTGGGTGGATCAGATTCAGGTAATTGTGGAAATGCTGACATGTGTTGAGTGAACACCAAAAAACGAAACAAAAACAAACAAAAAAAAAACACTGGCCTAAAAGCAGGAAAATAATGACTATACAATGTCCTTTGGAATTTAATAAGTTTACATTACACAGCACAGCATACTTTCATCATTTCCTTTTTGTTTTTAACATTAAAGTGGGGAAGAGATAAAACAAAATGTAAAATAAATTAAAAGAATATGTTGTAAAATTATTCATACAGACAACAGTGATACTAATAGTATTTTAGTAAGTTAAAAAAAAATGAAAAGAAATGAATAAAATCTATAACAATAATTTCTGCATACAAGATCTGGCTGCATACATGTACTCCTAAAAAAAAAAGACACATTGGAATCACAAATAAATGAGTCTTTTATTTTGATAAAATCAGAATTAAATTAGAAGCATATGCTGTAGAATTATTCACACAGGCAACTGTGATACTAATAGTATTTTTACTCTGAAGTGAGTAAATAACCAAACCGAAAAAAATGAAGTAATTAAAAACTACAGTAATAATACTCCTACTCCTAAAGAAAAGAAACAATAGAATAACAATAGACAATAGTCTTTTATATTGATAAAATAAAATCAAAATGAAATTAAAAGTATATGTTGTCAAATTATTCATACAGGCAACAGTGATACTAATAGTGGTTTTTTTTTCTGAAGAGAAGAAACAATTTTAGTTAAAAAAAAAAAAAGAACTAAAGTAAAAAAAAAATAACACTAACAATTTAAAAGGTCTGGCTGCATACATGTACCTCTAAAGAAAAGAAACAGTAGAATCAAAAATAAACTGTTCCTTTGTTTTGATACAGGATTCAACAGAGGAGAAAATCCCCATGTGTGTTATTGGAAACAAGGTGGACCTCCGCGAGCAGCTTCCAGAGCGGAGCTGTGTGAGCAGTTTGCACGGAGAGAAGTTGGCCAAGGTGTGTAGATCTTCATTCCACCTGATGGAAAAGTGTTTGTGCAGACGCCCGGCCTCCCAGGTGTCTAAATAAACACACCTCAGTCAGACATGTCAATGCTTTGCTTGCAGGCATACGGTGCCTTGTTCTGCGAAACGAGTGCCAAAGAGGGAACCAACGTCGTGGAGACTGTGCTTCATCTAGCGAGGTAGGAGGCCGCCGAGAGAGAGCGTACGTTTGAGTTTTTCCTTCACAAACCATGGCTACACTTAGATTTGTTTTCCATCCCCACAGAGAAGTAAAGAAAAATGTCAAACTAAGGCGTCAGTCAGACTCTCAGGTCAAACTGAGTCAATCCAACACGAAGAAGACTCTTAACGCCTGCTGTGGACTGTAGATGCTTGGTATCAGACACCGCGGGGCGATCAAGTGATTTCTATTTTGCAATGAAGAACATAACTTTCTTACATATTTTAACCTGTCGAATATTTAACTCTCAGATCAAAATTGCACATATATTGCATGTAATATTATCATGATTGTATTTGTCTTAGATTTTGTATTTTTTTATTAACGCCTTGACTTAGATTAAAGTTAGTTTTTAGTTGTCAGACAAAAACAATAGTCTTTTTAAATGAATGCACTTTTTGAACGTTTTTATTAAGCATCAGTTTAAGCAATATGACATCGTAGTTTCAAAGCTTTCAGTTATTGGAGCACTGATAATCCCTGTATCATTCGTTCTTTTTATTTTTCAATTGAGAATTCAAAATTGGAATATGAAAAAAATGGGCCAGATTTTATTAATTTGTCCCCAAAAGTTAACTTTTGTGTGTTTTTTGATGCAGTGTTTAGGAGACTAAACACCACAAAAGATAAAATGTAATGCCTTAACTTAATCATACAGTTAGCTGGCAGACAAATAGCAAACATTTCAGTGGCTTACTCAGTTTGCAAATAGCCTGTTTGGGATGGGGACAGTGGTTAGCTAGCTAGCTACCGCATGTAGCTCACTGTAGATTGCAAAGGCTGCAACAGTTTGTCACTTATGATGCAGCATAGATTCATATAATTGCAAGAAAATGATTCCACTTTACTGAACACATACAATGGTAATTTATGACACAGCATGGACTGTTATATCACACCATGAGTCCTTACTACAGTTGATTGTTGATGTGTGAATAAGTGAGTATAAATGTTCATAATACATTATAAGCCCCAGCATTCAACCTAGTTTAGTCAAGAGCATCCATAAGACACTTTCCACTTATTAATCATTATATGTCAAATCTATAATGGTTTATGACTGTTGATATCGATATAGTGCAATAAGAATTATAAATGCATAATAATTCACTATGAATGCCTTCATAATGCATTATAGATGTGGTCTTCATAGAAAGCATTGCTCAAAAGATTTTTTTTGTTGTTGTTTCTGATTAATAAAAATAACAAAATAATTTGTTTTTTCATATTCTAATTTAGGATTCTCATTTGACTATGACAAGAACAAATGATACACTGATTACTGATTAAACATTTCTCAGAATTGCAATTTTGTGGGACAGTTCAGCTCAAAATTAAAAATACAAATTTTACCTCTTACCTGTAATGCTATTTATCCGTCTAAATAGTTTTGGTGTGAGATATTATCTGTTGGATGTCTGCCCTTTCTCCCTCATAATGGAACTAGATGGCACTCGGTGTTTTTCTGTACAGTGGTATGGTTGAGAGTCGTAGTTCAGTAGATAGAAAATAGTTCATACATGAAACTGCTCACAACAAGGTCTGTGCAGAAATCAAGACCCAGTTACTCGAGATAATCCAAAGAGACATTACTGTTGAGTTTTTAAATTTTTAATATCACAAGCCGAGTGCCATCTGGTTCTATATATTTGAGAGAAGTCAGACATCTCTACAGCTGATATCTCCAACACTTTGCAACTCAAACCCAAACTATCTAAACTGTTAAATACCACTGCAGGTGAGAGGAAAATATGCATTTTTTTGAATAATTAGGTGAAACGTTTTCTGTTCACTAGAAATACTTTCAATGCCACTTTTTTCTTTTATTTTTTGGAGCATCTGTGATACCAGAATATTTTCCAGACATTTTTTGACTAACAGAAATGCAATCCCTTTTCCAAATAAAACAGATGTAACTGGAAAGATGACTGTGAACCTTCTGTCTTATCGATCAGCAAAAATCTATGCTGCATTTCACATGATGCTGTACTACTCTCAGTTTCATAAATACTTTTTCATAAATATAAATACTACTCATTTTTCTACCACGTGAAACTCTCATAAATACAACTTGAGGCTGCAGTGCGGCTGTGTTGCTTCACAGCAGAAAACTCTTCAAAACCAACTAAAGAGCACAAACTTCAACTGCACGGTACGATTTTCACAGTGTGTCCTGCAGAGGTTTTCAGTTTCTTGCAGTCAGTATCATTGACATCACTAAGCTGCCCAAGGCCACAATCAGAGCTCCGAGTATAAACTTCCAGGAAATTCCCTAAAACACAACAACAGAGTCCGTTAAACTCCAGTCTGTTGGTCATCACAATAGAATATATTGAAAATATTTCTGTTAAGACTTACAGATGGTTTCTTCTTAGAAGGAATAAGGAAAGGTGTGATATTCTCTCCAAGCATCTCCGCTGGTTTAGCTTTCCATTCCTGAATATCTTTGCCTCCTGATTGCCTTTTGACGAGTTTGGATAACTCGGCGTGGATCACCTAAAAAAAAGCAGGAAAAAAAATATTAAGTAAAAATGTATCTATGTATATATAAATGGCTTGATCTAAGGTAACAAAAACAACAATTCTTTAGGTTCAGATACAAATACACTAACATAGCTGAAAACATAGCTATGAATATTATATAACATTTCTGCCAATATATCCCCCCTAAATCATACACACTGTCATTTAACCCCTTCAAACTTGAGCAAATTGGCTTGATTTCTTTTAAAAACATGGGCAGAAGGCAATGAGCAATATAAGAGGAAATGATTTTGGAAAATTTGCAAAAAATTAATAAATATATAATAAAAAGTATGAGAAAGTTACCTGAAAATTAGTACAAAAAATTGGGTTCAGGTTTCAAAGGGTTAATGTTGGAAAGGAGACATGCAATATGGAATAATAAAAAGCTTAAGATGCAGTTTTGAAAATGTCCAGCAGGTGAGAGCAGAGGTCTGAAACACAAAGATTAGACCAACAAATCATAAATCATTATTTTAGATTCAGTTTTAAAATGCACTTTCATCTTTATCTAAAGTGTCCATGCAAATGGCTTGATATCATATTTTGTAAATACTTAAATATAAATCAGCATTAGAGGCTGTAAGTTGTAATTGAACGTATTTAGACAAAAAATATGTTTTTAATTTCACTTTAACTAATTTAATTAGTAATTTTATACTTATTTTATAACGTCTTTTTTGTGATCATCTATCAGACTGCAGCACAGCAGAGCAGCTAAATCAGTTTTCTCCAAAGTATTTAATCCAGCGTTGAGACAAGGGTGTAATTACTGAGTAGCAGATATTTTAGTTTTGTCTAGACAAGAGCAGACATATTTGTGAGGGTGGCAGCGTGCCCTTTAGGTCAGGCCATTGTAACACTGACACACTGTGTGTTGTAAGCAGCTGCTGGAAACATACTCCTCAGACTTCATAAAGTCTCCCAAATCAAAGCCACTGAACTGAAATAATGTTCATAACTGAGTTTATTGTTCATTTTTGTTGAGATAAACTCTTCACCAGGATAGTTCTCTTAAGTATAATGTGGAGTCTATATTGTAGCTGCAAGCGTGCCTCTGCTTTGTTCTTACCTTCAACTTTACTACTTTTGGAGGGTTTTTTTGGGCTTCAGAGTGACAATATTTAGCTCATATAATGTGTTATTTTTAAGTTTTGCTGGCAATTTGAGCAGTGTGGTCACATCTGTAGACTGCCAGATGTGCAGTTTGCCTGACCGACTGTGGAGGATTTGGCAGATTAGACAAACCACAAAAACAAGACAGAACAGGTCTTCAACAAAAGTAGTTCACCAATTTCTTCTCTAACACGGAAAACTTTCTTTTAACCCTTTTTTCTCTGTAACTTGGACTGACATCACTTTTCTTGTGCTGGATTCAGACTTCTTTCAGTATAAACCTTTGAATGCTAAGCAAATTCTTCAAAACATGGGAAAAAAGGCAAAGAACAACTTGGCAAGAAATTCCCCACAACTGCCACATTTAGAAATGTTTTTTTAAGCTATGGATTTTTTCTTTACCATAGCACTATATTAAAATTATTATTTATTATTACATGTAGTCAATAGAATCATATTTTTAAGCAGTTTTTTTTTTAGATCATTTTGTCGTTTTAATATCTGTTTTTGTTTTGTATGCTTTTTTGTTTGTTTATGTAATTTATTTGGAGGGGGCAGTGGGGTATTATTATCATTATCATTATTATTTGTATTGCTAATTTTTAGGTATTTTTTCTTGTACTAATTTTTGCTGTCCTGCTAATTTTTTGGTCATTTCTTCTTTAGTTGCTCATTGATTCTTACCATGTTTTTGACAAAACTCAAGCTAATTTGCTCAGGTTTCAAAGGGTTAAATTTTGTGAACTTTTGTGATATAATGTAAAGTTATAAAAAGCTAAAATCTAAAACCTAACAATTCATAGAAATACATATCTTTATAAAAGAAATGATTACAGTGATTGACAGCGTTGTATGAGACTCCAAAGTTCTGATTGGTTGTCAGTTTGCCAAAATAGAATAAATTAAATAAATTTAGAAGTTGTGATTTTTTTTTCACAGAATATCCAAGTCTGCGGCTTCCAAGATATAGTGACAGTCATAAGAGCAGCATGTTGAGGCAGTTTATAGTATAGCCTGTCAAGATTCAAGATTTTGAGCAATTTAGGACAAAGTATAGCATGGCAAAAAAAGCTGTAGGACTATAGCACAGGGAAAAATGGTCAACAAAGTGATCACTCCAAATGCTGAAAAAGTCATAGAACAGCAAGTTGAGGCAGTTTATAGTATAGCCTGTTGAATAAGGTGTCTAAAAAGTCAATATTTTGAGCGTTTTTGGCCAAAGTATAGTATGGCGAAAAAAGCCATACTATAGCTCAGGGAAAAAAACGATCAAAAAAGTGATCACTTAAAATGCTGAAAAAATTAATAGAACAGTATGTTGAGGCAGTTTATTGTATAGTCTGTTGAAAAGCCAGTCCAAAAAGTCAAGATTTTTAGAGTTTTAGGCCAAATTATAGTATGGCGATAAAGCCATACTATAGCTCAGGGGAAAATGGTCAAAACAATGATCGCTCCAAATGCTGAAATACGTCATAGAACAGCATGTTGAGGCAGTTCATAGAATAGCCTTTTGAATAAAGGGTCCAAAAAGTCAGTATTTTGAATGTTTTAGGCAAAAGTATAGAATGGCAAAAAAGCCATACTACAGTACAGAGAAAAACACTCAAAAAATGATCACTTGCTGAAAAGAGTCATAGAACAGCATTTCGAGTCAGTTTTTAGTGTAGCCTGTTGAAAAGAGAGTCCAGAAAGTCAATATTTTCAGGATTTTAGGCCAAAGTATAGTATGGCGAAAAAAGCCATACTATAGCACAGGGAAAAAAATGTCAAAAAAGTCATCACTCGAAATGGTTAAAAAAGTCATAGAATAGCATGTTGAGGCAGTTTATAGAATAGCCTGTTGAATAAAGGGTCCAAAACTCAGTATTTTGAGAGTTTTTAGGTGAAAATATAGTATGGCAAAAAAAAAAGCCATGCTATAGCTCAGGGAAAAACACTCAAAAAAGTGATTGCTCCAAATGCTGAAAAGAGTCATAGAACAGCATGTTGAGGCAGTTTTTAGTGTAGCCTTTTGAAAAGACAGTCCAAAAAGTTAAGATCTTTAGCTTTTTAGGCCAAAGTATAGTTTGGCGAGAAAAGCCATACTATAGCACAGGGAAAAATGGTCAAAAAAGTGATTGCTCCAAATGCTGAAATACATCATAGAACAGCATGTCGGTGCATTTTATAGTGTAGCCTTTTGAATAAGGTGTCTCAAAAGTCAATATTTTGAGATTTTTAGGCCAAAGCATAATATGGTGAAAAAAGCCATACTATAGCTCAGGGAAAATGGTCAAAACAGTTATAGCTCCAAATGCTGCAATAAGTCAGAACCGCGTGTTGAGGCAGTTTATAGAGTCCAAAAAAGTCAATACTTTGAGCTTTTTAGGCCAAAGTATAGTATGGGGAAAAATGGTCCAAAAAGTGATCTCTCCAAATGCTGAAAAAAGTCATAGAACAACATGTTGAGACAGTATTTAGTATAACCTGTTGAAAAGACAGTCCAAAAAGTCAAGATTTTTAGTGTTTTAGGCCAAAGTATAGTATGGCAAGAAAAGCCATACTATAGCTCAGGGAAAAATGGTCAAAAAAGTGGTCAATCCAAATGCTGAAAAACGTCATAGAAGCGCATATTGAGGCATTTTATAATATAGCCTTTTGAAAAAAGGGTCTCAAAAGTCAGTACTTTGAGAGTTCTTGGTCAAAGTATAGTATGGCAAAAAAAGCCGTACTATAGCTCAGGGAAAAACGTCAAAAAAGTGATCGCTTTAAATGCTGAAAAAAGTCATAGAACAGCATGTTGAGGCTGTTTATAGTTTAGCCTGTTGAAAAGACAAAGTTTTGGATATCTTTTTGGATTCATACACAGTAGTAGTAGTAGTAGTATGCGGTCATTATATTGTCAGATGCTGGTTGTGTGCATATAAGAATTTTTGGTTTGTTGTTGATTAATGTGTCTGAAAAAAAATCCCTGAGGGATGGACCATTAAAGAAAGGTTAATCAGACTTGACAGTGTTTAGAATTGACTTTAATTGTCATTGTCATTGTCTTATTTATTTTTATTTTTTACTTTTTTTCTTCTCTCTCTGATTTTTTTTGTTTTTGTTTTTCTTTTGTTTTTTTTAAATGATTTCTTGTTAAATTTTGGGCCATGTCTTGTTAATTTTCTTTTTTGGGGGGTCAAACTTTTTTAAGTTTCAAAGCGTTAACTTACTGCATATTTGAGAAGTTTTATAGAATTTAAGCACTAATTTCATTTATTGATTTTTTTTCTTCCATTTGTTTTTGTTTTTTATATTGATTGGTGGATTCGGTGGTTGTCATAATTGTGGTGGCCTAACTTTAGAATGACCTTTCCTCTGTGTGTGAAGGATGGATTCAGGGACAGATTTGGAAGAAAGGTGGTGCAGGGGGGATGGGCTAGCTCTCGAAATCTCACCTTGGTGGCCGGCTCCAGTTTCAGCGCCCTCTTTAGCACCTCCATTGCCTCTTTGTATTCCCCCATGTCTGACAGCAGCTGAAAGAGAGCAGAAAACCCTGACAGTGTGAGCAGCGCTGGTCCCATAAATTAAAGCAGGCAGAGAACAGATAGCAATAATGTGGCGGCTTTTTCTCCCTATAAAATAATTATATCCAATCCCATATGAAACAAATTTTCTTCCAGGAACTCTGCCTGAAATAATTATTTATGGGTTGATAAGGATCAAATGAGATGCAGTAATAAAACGACAAAATTGGCGCTCACCTTTCCCGTCCTGAAAAGGGACTTGACGTTGTTTGGCTCAAGGGTCAGGACGTCCCGGCTGGTGTGCAGCGCCTCGTTGTACTGCTCCAGCTTGAGCTGAGTGGTGGCCAGGTTGTTCAAACATTTCACCCGGTAGTCGCGCACCTCCTCCTCCTCTGCCTTCACACCGCCGTCGCCACAATCTGTACAGAGAGATATGACCTTTGACATCTGCTGTTCTGTGGACATTTTATTGAGTCTGTTACAGTTTTTCTCTGCTGCTTTGGCTCATTTCTTGAAACAGAAATAACATTCTCAAACTCAAAGTGCTTTTTTAGAAACAGCCTATATAGTTCAGCACATCACCTTAGCTCACCTGCAAAAGGCAATTTACCAACATGTTCCAAGGGATCCATATTACTGTGATGCCTGACAGATTTTGACATTTGAATGGACTGTTGTGCCTGTGATAAGTTACACAATGAAGTTAAGTTTTGGAGGGTACAACTATTTGACTGAAAAGCAAAATGATCACTTTTGATCAGCAAGATATGAATTGGTCACTGTGCAAACTGTTGACAATTGTATTTACTTATTTGCAAAGATGTGCTGAGACATTTGCAATTTGTTGGAAGGACTGTGAAATTCAAATCTGTTGTGAACACTGGCTTTGGCTTTTTTGCACATGTTGATTTGAGAATATTCATTCCCATTAGAGATGTGAGCCAGAGCAATAGAGAAAAACTAAAATACGGTAGACTCAGAAACACTTTGACAGAGATCAAATATCTAATCTTGGAGAGGACTATTTCAAAAATCCTGCAGACAAAAAAAATATCTGGACTTCTTAAGTCCCAGCGGGTGTTGTTAAAAGCATATTTCATGATTTTTTTCCTTTTTTAATTCATTTGGATATTATATTCCTGTCCCTGCTGTAACAACAGCATGGTTTCATCACTATCAGAGACCCACCCGATTATGTCCACTCCAGCACTTCTCAGTGAAAAATTTTTTTAATACTTGGCAGTATGATGGGTGATAAAACTGGAACAACATCGATGTGCATGCACATCTATCATAACAGTTTATACGAAAAATTTCTGATTGAATTATGTCAAATCCGTTTAGGATGTGGTTCCAAGGTTGATTCTTTAGAGAGAGATTCACAAAAACAAAACGTTTTTATGCAAAATGGAAAACATACTATACTTTGACATGCTATAGTATGACTTTTTTATGCTATTTTAGACGACAAACTATAGTATGACTTTTTTAAAAAAAATATATATATTTTGGACGACAAACTATATTATGACTTCTTTTTAAAAAAATATTTTGGACGACAAACTATAGTATGACTTTTTGTAAAAGTTTGGATGGCATAACATAGTATGATGTTTTTATGCTAGTTCAGACAACACACTATAGTATGACTTTTTTGTGCTATTTTGAATGACATACTATAGTATGACATTTTTATGCCATTTTTGATGACATACTGTACTATGACGTCTTTATGCTGTTTTGGATGACATACTAGAAAATGACTTTGTCATGCAACTTTGGACGACATACTATGCTATGATGTTTTTATGCCTTCAATGACATACTATACTATTACATTTTTATGCTGTTTTGATGACATTCTATACTATGAAGATTTTTTATTTTGTTTTGGACATACTATACTATGACTTTTTCATGCAATTTTGGACATAATCTTATACTATGACGTTTTTATGCCATTTTAAAAGACATGCTATACTGTGAGGGTTTTATCCGGTTTTGAATGACATATACATTGAATTTTTAATGCTGTTCATACAACATACTATAATATAACATTTGTATGAAATTTTGGATAACTTAATGACCTCTGATTTTTTTTATGCTGTTTTAGACAACATAGTATACCATGGCTTTTGTATGCCACTTAGGATGCCATACCTGTCCAAAATGTCCAAAAAAAAAATCATACTATAGTATGTTGCCCAAAAAACCATAAAAAAAGTCATAGTATTGTATTTTTTTCAAAAGGCATTTAAAAAAATCATAGTGTAATATGCTCATAATTTAGCTTATCTTTAGAAATAGCACAAAAAAGTACTACTGTACTTGTCTTTAACTGAAAAAGCCACAGTATAATACATTGTCAATCAAAAAGCCATTGTATATTTTGTCATTCAAATGGCACAAAATATCATAATTTATTGTTTTTCAGAGTAAAACAAAAAATTCATGGCATTGTTTTGTTTAAAATAACATGGCAAAGTCACACTGTATGCACCGAAACCATATATGAACAGATTTAATCTTATTTTTTGGTTATATCCAGGATTTTTTAGTACACACTGATTGTTTGGATTCACCAGTGTTTTCTTATTTTTGCTTTTCTTGGATGACGAGTGGTCCAAAGCAAAAATGTGGGTGGTTAAGAGCATTTGGTGCATCTGGAGTTGACTTTTCTCTTACCAGAAAATTTAAGAGAATGTTGCTGCATTCTTGTGCTTTTTGGAAGACATTGGACCCAATGTCTTCCAAAAAAACACAAGAAAATCATAGTATAGTATCTTGTTAAATAAAGCATATGGAATTTGTATGTTATATAAAGAAGTCATAGTATAGTATGCTGTCAAAAATGGCATAAAAAGTCATAGTATAGTATCTTGTTCAAAAGGGAAATACAAAGTCATATTATAGTATTATGAAGAATTCAAAAGTCATTATGAAATATGATTACAAAAACTATATGCAAGTATGTTGAATTTCTTTTTAAAGTCAAAGTATAGTAATTTAAAAGTCATAATATAGCATGTGTAGTATTTAAAAAATATGCAAAGAGTCATAATATCACATATCAAACAAAAAAGAATAAAAAAATAAAAAATAAACAGGTACACAGGTATACAGTAGGTCAAAAACTGCAAAAATAAATGTGATAAAAAGAGTCATTGTAAAGTGAGTACAATGTACAATGAAATTAGTCATTCTACATAGTGCAAATAAATGTTTAAAAATTATAAAAGAATAGTATGTATATAAAAACTACCTCATATCCGTAAATGTAAACTTATAGTACAGTGTTTCATAGACAAGTACGTATGTCAAAAAACATATTAAAACAAAACACAAAAATGATCAACATAAATAGAGCATGGTGTGGTATGTCATGAGAATATATTTTACAAAAAGAAAAAAGTCAATGTTTAATATGTCATAAAAAAATGTTAAAAATGCATCTTAAAGGCGACTCGTTAACTTAACTGGCTCAATTTCAGCATGTGCCCCATTTGTGCCAGCCAGCCCAGTTTTAAATTGGGCCCACAGCTATTGTCTTCTTTAGCTTTTCTGTTTAATAAAGGTAAAACAGTTCATAAATATAGCCTACAATGTGTGATATTTTTTTTAACCACAATATATGGACTCATAGAAAGGTCACTTATGGCCCATCAAAAATGTGTTGCTGTCTATTGATCTGCAGAGTCTACCTAATGCCTGAATTTTCTTTTCTATTCTTTCTTTTTTTAATTGCTCACGACATTTCATGGTTTGTAGCCCAAAACAAGTAACAGTGTGCAGGTGACTTTAAAACTTCATAAAAAGGTAGTGACATGGTGACAGACAATAAGCAGCATGCCTCCAAAACGAAGCTATGAAAACTGTGGACACCAAAATAAAGCAAGTCCAAACGCGAAATGGAAAAAGCTCACTGCAGAACAAGAGTAGAACTAATGATGGCTTTCCCTTTCACCATGGCTAGCAATCACGGAAGGAGAGGATGAGGATGAAGAGCTATGCAGAGCTGAACTGTTTTCTTTTGGAAAGGTAGGTACTAGTGGATCACTGAGTGAGCTCACCAAAGGATCCACTTTTCCATTACAACAAAATTAACGTGACTACAATAGTAGCTTTCAGTGTACATATGAGTGACAGGTGGAGGGGACAAGTTTGATTGGTGTATTGATAAACAACAACACAAAGTATATTTTTAAAAAAAAGGTTGGATGGTATGGTTTGACACAAAGACTTACGGTAAAAATTAGCCACACACACGCGCACACACACACACAGCAGCAGCAGCAATGAAGTTGCCTCTCAACATTTGAAAAAAGTCATAAAAAATATAAAAAGATGTATAAACTAATCAAATTATATGTCATTAAAAATATATAAAAAAACAGCGGTATGTTGTCTAAAACACATAAAAAGTTATAGTATAGCAGTCATACTGAATAACATAAAGAAGTCTCACTATAGTATGTCAAGTAAAATCTGTAAAATAGCCAAAGTATAATATGTATTTCAAAATAATATTAAAAGGACATAGTTAAGTATGTCTTAAAAAATAAAATGAAAAAAGTAAAAGTAAAGTATGTTGTCATTGTTTGTTGTCCAAAATAGCACAAAAATGCGATAGTATACTTTGTCATTGAAAATTGCATAAATAATTCATAGTATAGTAGGTTGTCAAAAATGGCATAATAAAGCCTGAGTGTCTATGTCATCCAAAATATCATTAAAAAATTCATAGTACAGAATATCATTGAAAATGGCACGAAAAGCTCATAGTACGTTGTTCAAAATAGCATGAAAATATCATAGTAAAGTATGTTGAACAAAATACCAAAAAAAACACAATAAATGCCATGGCAAAATATGCCTTTACAAAATATAAAAAAGTAATAGTATAGTTTGTTATCAAAAATGACATTAAAACTCATAGCATAGTTTGTCATCCAAAATAGTAAAAAAAAAAATGTCATAGCTAACTATGTCTTTCAAAATATCACAAAAAGGTTATAGTGTAGAACATCATTGAAAATACCTATGAAATACTTTCAAAATAGCAGAAAAATTTCATAGTTTAGTTTGTCAAAAAAGTATAAAAAAGTCTTAGTATTTTATGTCTTCCAAAATAGTACAAAAAAGTCATAATAGAAGATATCATCCAAAATAGAAACATAAAAATGTCATAGTATAGTAGTCATACAAATCATCTAAACAAGCAAGAATTAAAGTCATAGTATAGTATATTGTCCAAAATAACATTAAAAAGCCATAGTATAGTACGTCATCTAAAATAGCTACAACAGTCACTGTATCATATATAATCCAAAATAACACTGAAAAATAAAAGTAAAGTATGTCGTCCAAGAAAATATGATAAAAAGGAATAGTATAGAATGTTATCAAAAAGACCAAAAATAGTCATGATAAATGCTAAAGTTGTTATAGTATAGCATGTAATCCATAATAGCATAAAAAAAGTCATAGTATAGGATGCTGCCCAAGATAGCATAAAAAAGTAATATAACATTATGTAATCTAAAAAAAACTTAAAAAAGTCATAGTATAGTACATCATCTTAAATAGCTAAAGCAGTCATAGTGTAGTACGGAAGCCCTAAGAGGACAGACAGAAACTGAGAAGTTTCTTTTTTTTTTTTTTACAAGCCGTTTTCTCAATATAACGAGATATTATCTATGGAAGCCCTAAGCGGACGTGTTTTTTTTTTTACAAGCCATTTTCTCGATATAACGAGATATTATCTCGTTATAACAAGATATTATCTCGTTATCTCGAGAAAACGGAGTTTGTTTTCCTGAGATATTATCTCGTTATCTCGAGAAAACGAACTTTGTTTTTTGGTCTTTGTCTTTGTTTTTTTAAACTTTATTGAATGAACGTCAGAAGAAGAAGTGGCGGGTGGATGATGTGACAGCAGGTGCCGTGCGGTGTTCAGCGCGGACAAATGCGTGCAGGTTCTCGCCCCTGCACGTACCAAAAAGCACCGGAGCAACAGTATAATAATCTAGTTATGATTACTGATGAATTTGGGTGATGTGTTCCTGTAATAATCATCTTACCTTGCGCATTTGTCCGCGCTGAACACCGCACGGCACCTGCTGTCACATCATCCACCCGCCACTTCTTCTTCTGACGTTCATTCAATAAAGTTTAAAAAAAACAAAAAACAAAAACAAAAAAAAAAACAAAGTTCGTTTTCTCGAGATAACGACTTAATATCTCGGGAAAACACGTCCGCTTAGGGCTTCCGTAAATTAGGGCTTCCGTAGTCAAGTCAGAAGGTTTACATTTCAAAGAAAGACTTTTTTTCTGGTCATCCTGTCATCCACTAATGACGTGATCTGGATGTCCTGATAAACTCCTCTCTTCAGCGCCACACTCTGCTCCAGGATCATTAATGCATCATGAAGCAGGCCGTGTTTTTCTCTTCATTGTTCAACTGCATTTTCCCTCTCGGGTCCACCCTGCTTCGCCAATGATTAGAGTGATTAAGGAGGTGGAAATAATATGAAAGTTGATTAGCTCTGATTATGCAAAAGAATTAAGCAAAAACATTTCGGGTGGCTCTCAGCTAAGAGAGCTGTGGCTCTGCATGATGATGCTGCGATTAGAGTGATGGCAGACCGGAGGAGGGCACTGGACTGTTATGTCATTCTGTCCTGAGACTGATGTTGAAACGTTCTGTTGGAGGTCTCCATCCAATGTTCACTGTTTCTGATGCATGAGTGTGTGTGTGTTCATTTTGATCTCTTTTCTATTTCCACTTCCACCTTTTCTTTCAGAGAAGATAATGCTCACATCAGCTACTTGAACACATTCCTGGCACAGGTGATGGTATGGAAATATTTTCCATGAATAAATTCAGATTTTGATGCTGGCTTACCTCTGCTGTGTGTGGTTAGCACATCCAGAGCCATGCAATAGGCTCTGGCAGCCATGCTGTATTCCTCCCTCTGGAAATGAAAGTTTCCTCGCTCTCGTTTCTGGTTGCCGATGCGGATGCGGTCTGCGATCGGCAGAGTTAATGGATCCGGTTTCTCTCGGACGTCCAGCAGCTGGAGCTGGTAGAGTAGAGGAGCCCAGGCTGGAATATCAGGCTCCCTGTGTGTAAACAAAAACAAACACACAATCAATATTAGGGCTGGGAAATATGGAGAAAGTAAAGAGTCACAATATCATGATCAAGTACCTTGATATCAATATTGCAAGGATATTGCAGGGCTGACTACTGGTGTGCTCAAAAAATATTGTCACTAAGGGCCTCATTTAAAAACTGTGCCTACTCACATTTTACGCAGAAATCTGTCATTCATCAAAAATGAATTTTTTCATACTCTGCAAACAATTATAGAACTGCCTCAGACCATGGGTACAAACAAATGATGATGATGATGATAATAATAATAATAATAATAATAATAAGAATAAGAATAAGAATAAGAATAAGAATAGATTTTATTCATAATGCCCGTTACTTTTGACACAAATCTCAAAGTGCTACAAGATAAAAGCATTAGATTAGCATAAAAAACTCGATAAAAAACAACCAAAATAAAAGCTTATTAAAAAGTCATTAATAAGAAGATAAAAGCAAGTAGAACAGCCAGCGAGAAGTCGCTTAAAAGTCAGACGTTCTGCTAAAAAGAAGGGTTTTGAGAAGGCCTGGCTGTCTGAGAAAATGTAAACAAACACTTTTGAACTAAATGAAGAGCATATTAAAACCGCATTCATTAAAAAAAGGCTTTAATAGACAATATCTAAAACCAATTTACTAATTTCACAGTGAAAGGCATTTATTTCATCCTCTGCCTTTCATCCTCATCAGCCAGTTTACAGTGGAGTATATGAGACATGAATCTGCTGTCATGATGGCTACTCCCACCACTATTAGTGCCATGAAATTGTTGTTATTATTAACAGGGCATGGAGATTTTGGATCTCCCTCTGAGCAGGCGTTAAGATGTCATATCTAACCTTGCTGGCAGAGGCTGCAGCCTGTGCGTTCAGCAGAGAGGCATCAGAGACCGTCATGTTTCAACGTGTTTGAGAGTGAGAGCAGCCGATCAGCTGTTTCTGACTGCCGTTACAGTCACAGACGCTTACTGACAGTCCGACACTGGTGGGCGTGGCTTTCATTTGTGCGCAGACACAACTTCACTGCTTTCTCCATGATACAGCTCAAGGTCAAACGGATGTCCTCATATAGAGAAAGGGGGTGTATCAGTATGCTAATTGTAGACAGCGGGCACAAGCCTGTCAGTTAAGAATGATTCTGATTCACTAACATATACAGTAAGAACAAAATCACTTTGTACTCAGGTGTCATGATTCCAACGGTAACTTTGCGATCACACATGTTTTATGTGCAGAGTAAGAACGTTTCTACACGCATGAGACCCAAAGACATAAATTAACATGAAAAGAGAACTATCTATAAGTCAAATGTCAAAAGTCAACTTTCTGGGAGTCCTTTTAGATTTAAAATAATTTAACGACACCAGCTCCCTGAATTTCAGTTCACTCTGCAACAAATTCCAGGTTGATATTCCATCAATTTAGCTTAAAAAGCCTAGGTCACCTGAAGATGCCATTCTTAAACCAGTGCCGTCTCCCTGGGTGCGTTCTGAATCGCATACTGTTTCTTTACTTTTAGTATATACTATGGTTGACCTTGCAAAGTATGTACTGTTGCATGCAGTATGCACACAATCAGGACATACTATTTCTTCATAACACTGCACCCTGAACTTTGACCCTCTTTCTTATATAACTATTACCATGGAGATAAAACAAATTGCCATTCGTCAAACTCAACAGAGACGGAGGTTAACTCAGAGAGCTCTGCTTTTGCTACTTAACAACGTTTAACCTTTAAGTTATAACTGGATACATTGTGGATTCTAACATTATATATTAATTTTATTAGCCTACATATGCTCTATCATTATTTTCATTTATTTTTGTTGGTGGTTATCTGTATTATTTATTTTGTTCACTTAATGAATATATATTGCTATTATTACCATGTGACTGGTCATCAGTCCCTTGAATGCACTGTCATTCATCATTGTGGCTTCTGTCACTTGTCACCCAGCTGTCAAGATGTAAGGAAGCTGCAGCTGCGCAGAGGATTGTGGGTAAGAATAGCCAGAAAAACATGTTGGCTTGCATACTGCAAATGTGGCCAGATGTAGTAGGACATCCTGGTATTTTTGGCATACTGCATTTCACATACTTCATATTGGGACATACTAAATATTTTTCTGCCATACTAAATAGTATGATAATATGGGTAACAGGCTCATCTTATCAAAAGGGACTCAGGACAGGTGTGCAGAGCCTCGCTCTGTGCTCACAGCCTGGGAGCATGAGAAGGCCAGATGGATGGATGCGCCAAAAAGACGATCAAATGAGTCAGGAAGAGGGAAATATTAGAGCACCGTTTTTTTTCAACAAATGCTGCTGATGGAGCTTTATGAGGAATAAACAGCAGTATATACTTAAAAGGAAGTAGGGACTATGTCTGTATTATCAGTAGGTAAGATTTAGGAAAACTGACATAAACTGCATTTCTAGAAAAAAACCCCACATATGTTTGCAGTAAAAAAAAAAAAAAAAAAAAAATTATCTGTCTACTATCTCTCTCTCTCTCTCTCTATCTATTTATATATAGAGAGATAGATAGATAGATAGATAGATAGATAGATAGATAGATAGATAGATAGATCGATTATTTATTTATATTATGTCATAACACGGACATAATAAGAAATACTATGTCCATGTTATGACTTATTATTATATTATCATTATTTATTATGACTCATTGTCATGTTCTTCTGCAAGTAACCCCACTTGCTTCTGTTTTGCCGTGTTTGTCAAAGAACTTTGTAAACTCTGTTTTAAAGGTGCCATATAAATAAAGTTTTTGTTATTATTATCAATATTATTATTAGAAGCAGTTGTGTGCCCAGTTAGTATAGTGCTTCTCCACCAACGCACTCAAATTACAATATAACACGAAGATGACAATAACCAGCACAAACTACCATTTTTTGAACAGACAAATTATGTACACTAACAAAAAAAAGTTTGCTTGCAGTTTGGAACATAAAACAGCAAATTTAACTGCACACCACAATCTACTCAGTCCATCACAAGGCATGATGGGAAATGAGGTGCCGCTACAACACAGCCTAAAGTCTAAAATCTTTCAAATGAAGGATGATCATGAATAAAATGAGGATTGACTGAAATAGACTGGCCTATATTGAATAATAAAATTGCTTTTTAAGACAGTAGATTAGTGATGAGATGGTAGTGGTGAGACATGATTTTTTGGAAACTTTATTTTATTTCATCTAATTATGTTCTTTGTGACTAAATCAAACATATTCTCGTATGTTTGGTCACACTGTGAGAAAATCGTCTGAAACATGGGACAAAAGTGAAGGTAGGCTGTTTTATGGAGCTGTCTTTTTGGATTCTTTCACATACAGATGAACTAAGCTAGACAGTTATCCTGCCATGGAGCAGACTAGTTAAGTGGCATAAGTTACCATAGTTACTGAGTGGGGAACTAGCGAGACTTATCAAAATAAGCCAGGCTTTTCTTTTACCCACCTTAATGGGATACCCCTCAGGCTGAGGTTGCAGAATACCCCAAATCCCTTTTCCCAATTTTTTGTCCAAGCGTTTGGGACAGAGAGCATAAAGAGGTCCTGAGAACACAATAATAGAACAGATAGAACAGTCTGTTCAATTCAGAAAATTACACCACTTTGCCATAATTCAGCTTTTAAACCAGGACAACGCTCATGCCATGTGATGTTATCAAAAATCTAATAACATATCTAGTCTCATACCTCAATATCGATATAATATCAATATATTGCCCAGCCATGATCAATATCATCACAGACAAGGAGTAAAAAAAACTGAGAAGTGTCTACGCGCTGATCTCTCAATAATTAAATAAATCAGTGAAGAAATCAATTTGTTTCCAAGTGTCAGTTTTAGGAAAAGCAGAAACAAGATAGTCAACAGTCTGCACAACAAACTTAAAGGGACAGTTCACCCCATATCTAAAATGCTTATTTTTCCTCTCTAATGTATTTATCAATAAAGATTGTTTGGTGTGGTATCACCATACAAGATAAAAGACCACCAGACAGACAACTTTTTGTCTGAAGGGGGCAATTTGTTTGAACAGCTTGCTATGTATGCATATAATCACTAGAGACATAAATAGATTAGTAATAACAGAAATAACAGAACAAAAAAATAAAAAATATTCCAATACTCCAAACAACAATTAAAAAAAATTACATTTAAAATTGCAGATGGGATAAAAGATTTCGATGGCGTTAGTCTTACAAGCAGGTCGTGATTTCTGTAAAGAAACATTGCTGTTGAGATTCTCAAATGTATTTTTTGGCACTTTTAGTATCACAATCTGATTGTCATCTAGTTCCATTATATTTGAGAAATGGCAGACATCTCTATGGCTGATATCTCCAACACTCAGCAACTCACATCATTATCTAGATTGATAAATATCCCTTTAGATAAGGAGGAAATATGCATTTTGGTTTTTGGGTGACATTGTCCCTTTAAAGCTTTGTAACAAATGCATGAAATTTGATAGTTATGTTAAAAACAGTGTTAAGTTGGGCTGGAGGTAAAACAGAAATAGCCAGATTCTCATGCTCAGACATTAATGGTGGCAATTTAGATGTGTCAGCTCTGGGTTTATCAAACACTACGAGAGAATTGAGGAGGTCAATTCCTCCAAGTGATGACTGAGCTAAGCAGAACATTTTCCATCTTAATCTGAAGTTCAGACTCTCCCATCAGCACTGAATATTTAAAGTTTCGTTGCATGTCCACTAGCTGAGTGTTTCAAAAGCATTTCAGCAAACACGTGCAAACACTGAAAAAACTGTAATATCAGAATAAAAAAGTGCAAACTGAAGATACACAGTTTTTGATGCTACATTTGGGTTCTTTCAGTATCTGTTACACTTCAATGCATCTGACAGCTCACACACCTTAAGATCAACACCTCTGCAAGACGTCTGAGTGACTCCGGCTCATTTAAAGCAGACAAGAATTTGAAACTGGTATGAACCTGTGAGCCGCCAACAGCTTGAGCTTACTCAAGAGTCACTCAGAAGGAAAGTTAATTTGGTTTTCAATCATCTGGCTCCTGTGACCACACTGCACACAATGGGCCATTATCAGTTACTCTGTGAAGGCTCCGGTTCCAAAGGTGTGTGTGTCTCCAAGTGTGTGAGAGGGGACAAATAAAACAACAGCTTGACGACATTTTTGGGAAGCTGATTTTCAAGTAATCTACGGTACTGGTGGGAGAAGAAAAAAAAAAATCTAGATTGACATGAAAAGGAGCAAACTACTTTTTGCATGTTGCTTCTTTAGATTGGCTCTGTGCTTATTTGCCATTTTAAAATTTCACCTGCTATTTAGTAAGAAATTCAACAGGTGCACTACAAAATGTCAACACGTAATACTAAACTGCAACCATTATTTTACCATGCAATATTTCAATAATAATATTAGGCTAAATTTTACAAGATAGAATTTTGAGATGAATATCTGAGTAGATATAAATTCTGCCTGTCTTAATAAGGGAGGGGAGGGGAACGGGGTGGTGCAGGAGGACAGCATGATTCATGTTTAAAAATGTTTACAAACAGTGGTGGAGGAAGTATCCAGATAATTTACTTAGGTAAAAGTACTGCAATCACCCTTTGTACATACATTTTGCGTTCATTCTATTCTATTTTTTTATTTTATGTTTTTAAATTGCTTCTAGATTTTTATCTTATGTCTTATACTACTTAAATACGATATTTTGTATTCTTCCTTTATATTAATTGTTTTGCACCAAAAGACCAAGTCAAATTCCTTGTATATGTAAATATACTTGGCAATAAAACCGGACTCTGATTCTGATTGCGATCACACTGTTAAAATACAGTACAAGTAAATATGACCATGGACTTAAAGTATTAAAAGTAAAACTACCCAATGCAGACAAATCTTGAAACATAAAAAAAAAGACTAGAGATAATATTGAATTAATTTTCTGTCAATCAGCTAATTGATTAACTGACTAAATGTTTCAGCCTTGTACAAAATTATGGGTAATGTAAATGATATAAACATCATATTTCATAAACTATTCTCTTGTTTGTTTGTTTTTGCAAAAACATTGATTTGTAAAGTAACAAGTAACTTAGGTTTTCATAAAAATGTAGAAAGTAAAAATACAATATGGAGAGGAAGTGCAAAGTGGCATGAAAATAATAGACAGCAGTAAAGTGCCTCAAATTTGTACTTAATAATAATAATAATAATAATAATAACAATAATAATAATAATAATAATAATAATAATAATAATAATAATAATAACAACAATAACAATAACTTAAAACAAACTTCAAACAAGGCAAAGCATAAGCAAGAAGGGTTTCTCACAGAGGCAACATAACAATAAGAAACAATAATGCCAAATTAAGGCCAGACAAAAGAGGGAAACAATTACAAAACAAAAATAACAGTAATAATAATAACAACTCATACCAATAAGAATAATTCTAAAAATTCAAAAAATATAAGTAGTAAACACGGAAATAATAGTACTAATAATAGAATTAAACACTATCAAGACGGAATAAAAGATAAATTAAAAAACACTAAATAGATGACTTAAGTACAGTACTTGAGCAAATGTACTTAGTGACTGCATACAAACAGGATGGGTTGTTTTTCACAACAATAAAAACCCCACATAAACCATTAAAAAAAGCTAAATCCCTCCGCTTTAAAGTGGATCCTGTCAGTTTAATAAACTCCACAAACAGAAGGAAGTTCAGGGTCCAGCTGATCCCACCCACTGACTGTTTGCTGCAAAGTGATACTGGGAGTTGTGTCAGGTCATGAATTATTCAAACTGGTTGTGTCAATGAAACAATTTACGTCTGTCTGATAAAATTAGTCGTATCCTTAGTCACTGGGAGGCTGTGTCAGCAGGTGGGATCAGATTACCCTTTCACCTCTCCTCTCTGGAGATCTCGTCCCCTGTCACAGGAGTGTGAAACCAGCAGCTGAGCTGAGGCCTCAGAAACCTGAGCTGGATCCCTACACTCAGCACTGGAGGAGGGAGTGTTTGGAGATGCTATCGTTTAGGGCCGTGAAAAAGTAGATGCAGGTTTTTTACAGGCCGGCCTGAACTATTTCTGACTGCACTTTAGTTCCGCCAACTTGTTTTTGCACACTGCTGCATGTTTACCGAGGATCAGACAACCTCAAGAGCAACAGAGAAGAAGACAGTTAATTCATTCGTGAAGAACATACAGCACATGCTTTGGGTCGCAGCAGGTTAGTCTTTCTAAAAACAAGCTGCACATCTGACCACGAGAGGCAGATCCCTCCTGCCTGCTAATGTCATGCGTTTTGCTGGCGTACTGAGAATGTGACACCATCACCAAATGATCCACTGCACAGTCTGTACAGCACATGGACTCACTGGAGCTATTTGTTGCCCCTGCACGCTTTTCTCGACTCTTATCTGAAAATATTACACAATATTCTGAAGGCTATGCATTATGTAACGCTGTGCGGTGTACAACAATAACACACACAGTGTCCTGCCTGCTGCTAGTGCCTGACTCCAGATTAAATGGACTTGTGTGGATTCACCTCTGAACCCACTTTTGTTTTTAAGTTAATGAGAAATGCACACCAAAGGTTTGCTCGTACTGATTTCTTTATCAGAGCAGACACAGTGGAATGAGAAACCTGACTCTAGGAGTGTTTCACAGATAATGTCCCAAATCTGTGTCTGAAGTCATGAGTGTTGCTTTGTAAATAACACAGCAGCAAAACCCCTTACTCATTATCATCATTAGATATTGATTTTGTCTGTCATACAGCGGAAACACTCCCTCTTTGCTGCTCATGACTCACACACATCAGGACATTTTAGATGAGAAATGATGAGTCATTTCTTTTTAATCGATGCAGGCACAGCTGCTCGGGTGATAACTGAAAATGTGCCACGTCAAAACTCCATGAATCCTAAATGATGCATTATCCTAAAGAAAACACACACACGCACTGACTGCACACTGCCTGAAAAAAAGCAGATCCTTCTTTCCAAGCAGGATTTAACAGGTGAGATTGCAGCATTATGTCAATAACCCTTAGAGACTTTCTGGCGCATTTTATGTGCTTTTCATTTTTCATTTTAGATAATTTTGGATGTGTTCATACATATGGCATACATTTTGGCAAGATTGCATATTTTTGTTTAATCTTGGAATTTCCAGCTCAGCTCCTACAATAAGTCTAAAATACACTGTGGAAACTAAATTGTTACATTCATACTGTCAAGTGCAAAAAATGCTCCACCCAAACCCATTCAAACTGCAGTTTTTGATCGCACAGCCATCAAAGCATAAAGACATACACTGTATTATTTCTGGGTGTCATTCTGGGCTTTTGCCTCTGAATTTGTCATTTTTACTGTTTTCTACCTGATGACATCCTTTTTACCATATTTGGCAAATGGAGAAAATTCACGCTTTTTCCACTAGGTGCTCTGTCACCATCAATGTTGTTGCTAATCATTGACATATTGCAGGCTTTGATCATGAAAAAAAAATCTACTTAGCATGTAGTTTATTGAAAATAATTCATTTTTTGTGTTGTTGCTGTTTTTTTTCAATTAAAAACATAATGGCATCACGACAAAAAACGGTCATATAAAGGGTTGAAATTCTGAAAATTAACGTTTATTTAATACTTATGATTAGGACTGATGTTGGTTGAAAAGTAGAAAATATTAACAATGTATCATATTTTTTAAAGCTTGATTTTGAAAAGCACATTTTGTGTGCAGAGTTATAGGACTGTGTGTAATATTAAAGGGTTAAGCTCAGCAGCTGAGCAGAAAACACTGCTGTATGCAAAACACTGAGGAATAATGTGAATCCCTGAGACTTGAGCATCCATCATGAGCATTAAACAAAATGGGCATGACCAGTGAACTGTAGAGTGTAATCTGAGATGCCAGTGTGCTGACAGATCTATAAGGTTCACCGTGTCATGTGGGTCACTGGTGATTAGCACCGCACCAGCGTGCTGCTACACTGAGCTCAGCCAATGAGCCCCAGGGGCCTTATTAGTGCAAACAGGAAGCAGAAGCTGGTCAGCAGGGTGAGATCCCTCCGCAAGATCCCAGTGAAACCTGAACCTGCAACTTTAGCCCGAGCTGTCCTCACTCTAAGCCGGCCACCCTCACTCCTCTCAGCCTCACTCTGCAGCTCTTACACACACTCATCACACAGCATGATCTTCACATTCATGAAAACTGAGATTCTTTTTCATGTTTTTGTATATTTTAATTTAAGAAAATGTTTAAATATTTTATTCACCATGCTCCGAATATAACAAAATACCAGACTCAGCTTCCTTTTTAAGCTTCACCACGAGATTCAACAAAAGCTTAGTCATGCTAACCATTTTGTTATGCTGCAATTATGCTGAGGTCATGCAACGCTGGCAGTTGAAACAAGAAGTAAAGACTTTTTGCGTAATATTGAGACTACAAAAACAAGACTGATATCATTAGAAAGAAATGGCTTTCTTGAACAGGCTGTCGCCTAAAACTGAATTTATTTTGAAATACTGGGGGGATATTTTGAGCATATCTGAATGTTTTATATCATAATTATGACCTAGCCAAGTTCTAAAAGTGTGTTTATTGGTTAAAAACCCCAAATACCCTTCATTAACATTTCATTTAGATGGGGCGCCCAGTAGCTCACCTGCTAGAGTGGGAACCCCATGTACAAAGGCTATGTCCTTGCCACAACGCCCACAGGTTAAATTCCAATCTCAGCCCTTTGCTGCATGTCATCCCCTCTCTCTCCCCCTCTCATGCTATCTATCCTATCAAATAAAGGGTAAATCCCCCACAAAAAAATCATTACCATTTCATTTCTATGTCACAGTGCTATGGTGTAAATTGTTGATGTAGATTTATTTCAAAATAAAAAAGCAATGAGGTATTTTTTGCTCAGTTTAAAAGCATAATGCAGAGAAGAGCCTCTGCTGGTTGCCTCCTGACCCGCAGCAGAGAGGAGGTCAGAGAGAGGAGACACAAGGAGGGTTTTTTAAGGCTCTGAGACTACAGCAGCAGGACGGAGCCTGAGGGCTAAAGAGATCAGTGCTGAGCTGACTTAAAGATATGAGACAAATGCTGAAGCAGCAGTTCAGGCGGCACTTAGAGACAGAGACGGGTTTAGGTGGCCGGCTACACTCATACAGACTTCCTCCATGCTGATGTTTACTGCACGACATTTTGCACGAAAATTTTGTTAAAATATTTAACTTACTTGATTTGATTACCTACGAATCCTGTAAGCACATTTATTTATTTATTTGTATTCATTTTAAATTAATTCCATTGCTCAGATTGCACAAAAAGTAGTGCTATGATGTTGCAGAAACAGAGATAAATACAAATGCAAGTCTTACTGTCTGATTGTGTAAAAGGGTAAATGTTTTTATTTCTATCCATCTAACTCAGAATTTAATCATATGTTGATGTTGTCTTTATAATGCAACAGTTGTTTTTCAAAAATTAGATGAAAGAAACCACATTATATCACATTACTTAAGTGTATAACCCCTGTATTGTGATAGTACATAATAGAAATATGTATAGTATCACCAGATACTCACCAATACACAAACTTCATGGCAAACAACATACTTAGAAGTGTCCAGTTAGAAATGTTAAGTATTCAAGCAAAGGCATCAAAACAAGTTATATATTATGACAAAAATGTATTGGAATTAGAATACAAGTATGCATCAGAACAAAAAATAACCATTAATTAGCAGCTTTATTTCTATTGCAGCCACCACACTAGCTGTCATTATTTTCAATCCAACGCCACATTTAGGCGTGTTATGGAGCAATAATGGAAAGGTGAGCCCCTTTTACATGGGAGCAGCCACGTATGAGGGATTTCTGGGAAGTGATAGTCCACGATTTCACAGAGGAAGAGTTATGCGATGCAATAACACCTCTTGTAGCGACTCTTTGACTCTTAAGGCTGGTTTCCATAAACCCTCAAATTGTGCAAATTGAAAAAAAAACCACACAGAAACGTTTTCACGCTGGCATGAGGTGGTATTTCAAGCGATTCAAAAAAGGCATATTTTGCAAAACTGCAATAGAAATACTATTCACAACACATTCGCCGTTCTCAGCCAGGAGTGTTTTTTAATGTCTGTTGTGGGTTCTATTGCTTGTATTTTGTAAAGGGATCCCATTAAAAGAGGAGTGTTCCCACTCTTCTTGCGTTTGTATGAATGATGTGATAAGGACAGCAAGCTTTTCCCCCTGTGTCATGGGAGGATATGCATTCATTATAGATGAATCTGATACATGTGTTGTGACTTAGTAAACTTCCTCATTAAAGTGTACGATAGTGCCGCTGACTCACCCTGTTATCTGTTGAGCATGCCCCTTGCTGCTCTGACTGAAAGGAAAAACTCCCACAGAGGGAAAACAGTGGTCACTTTGACGTCATGCTCTCCGCTTTAAATGATGGAAAGGCCAGCGATGTACCTCAAACTGGTTTCTATGGTTACAACCTCAGACAGTGCACTCATATACTGTGATAAATGTGGTGTGCAGCTTGTATGATAATACCAAATCCAAGAGGATTTATGAGGTTGTTTTTTTTTTTTTACAGCAGTGAAAACAGGTCTGCTGCTGCTGCTGCTGCTGACGCTCACTGTTGTGTCTGTTTTGACTCTCGGATGGACACACAGCACCAATACAGTCGTGCAAAGGAGCTTAGCTTTAATCCTGCCATTGGTGAGACGTCACAGCTGTTTTTCCTCGCTTGCTGCCATTCTAGTTAATTTGCGGCAAAGCAGCCTCCCAGTACAGCCGGAGATCTAGAAACGAACAGTGTAAGGCCTTTCAGCTGCTGCCTCGGCAGGAGCTTTCCTCTCCTTTTTGTTTTTATTTCCTCCTCCAGCAATGAGCCAGTGAAACTGTGCTTGCAGGGATCAAGGGCAGCTACTGCCTACATCCTGGCTGCTGAGCTTCTCAAAAGTCTCCATATAATGTAGAGCAGATTGCCTTAGCCTGTTAAAATGAATCCAATCTCAGCCCTGGACTACCTGCAGGGTATAGAGTAGCTGTTTAAAAGCAGGGATGTGCAGTTGCAGGGCCATTTCAGAGAGACTCTTTGGTTACATGACTTTATTAAACCGACTTAGTAGAAAAAGACCAGAAAAAGACCAGTAGTTATCTTCAGTAGGAAGGGTGAATGCCACTACCAGAGCCTTGTGTAAATGGGACTATTTGAAACATGAGGGTGGGAAAGCAGAAAACATGTGAAAACACCATTAAAGGTGCAGGACTCTTTAAAATTTCCCTCAGACGGTCGTGGTTTTGCAGGATGCAGCTTTGCACGCTTCAGCACGCTCCTTGACCATCTCAGGCTGTGCTCTAAGTGCACTTTTATACTTTATATAATAACCTGTGTGCACCTTTGTAAGAATGCAGAACAAAAATTCTGAAATATTTTGGTTTGATGAAAATGATAAGTTGGACTGACTGGTAAAGAATGAGTTGGTTATATTTCTACAGTTTAAAAAATTAAGCAAACACTACAATATATGCTACAAAGTATGAAGATATACAGAATATACTACTATAAAACAGTCCAAAATCAATGTATACAGGGCTTTAGGCATTGCTGCTGGGGGAAATACCAAGTCTTTAAGGATCCCTTAATGGCATATTTAAATAGTTTTGTTTACGTTAAGTGTTTCTTAAAGTTATGTGTATCATTGCCTAAAAACAGAATTTTGGTAAAACTGATTTTTAAAAGGTTTTAAAACCTACAATGTTCACAACAATGTTTGCTAGGTAGCAGTCTCCCTCTTTCCTACGTTTGCTGTTGCATTGCTAAGTTTCTTGGCATTACTGCCCCAACTATTAATAAAATTGTGTTATCAGGTGTGTGCATCACCCATGTGACCCATGTGGTTACAACAGGTACTTGCTTATCAAATCATTGCTCCATATAGTTTATCTAGTGCTTTGAGACTTTACAGGGTAACTTCAGCACCAGTATTTTAAACAACTGTTTACACTATCCAATGATGAGTGGATTTACTGTAATGAAAAATGTTACTTATTTTGTAAAGACAATTGATTTGATCAAAAATGGTACAACTGCTATTAAATTTGTCTTGATGTAATAAACCTAAACCACACACTATAGTGCAGTAAGTAATGAGAGGACTAGGCAAAAAAATCCACTTCTGAAACTTTGCTGCTTTTTACTTTAAATCACTTCATGCAGCAGAACTCAAATACAGCAAAGACTGTACATTTTAGTTCAGAAGGAGACAACTGACTCATTAAGAGCTGAACAGATGTTTGTCGAGGTGTTGACAGCATGGCATATGATCCACACTTAATGTGACAAAACCAAGCAGTGGTATTTGATGTGTTGGGAGTGAGGATGTGTTTCAACATGTGGTGGGCTTGCGATTTGGTTGGGTAGGTATATGGGCGGGAACTTGATACCACAGAGATTACTACTGTGCAAACGGTACCCTCCATTTACACTGAGAAGTCTGCATTTCCGAATTCCCAGTCAAAAATTTCGAATTGAACGCCCCCTGAAGTTGGATATCTGACTCAGAAAATGGGAGTAACCTCACAAGCCCTGACCTCAAAATCCAAGATGCCATGCATCAACAGCAGTCAAAGCTGCAGCAATATACTGTTGCATAGCACTTCTGTCTTATATTTGTCTCATTAAAACAGTTGTACACACAGTCTTGTCCAACTTCTATCCATGGACATGTTACCATAGTGTTTGTATATGCAAAATACAGACGAAGGCTGTAGATATACACGCTGTCTGTGCCCACGTCCAGCTGTATCCTGCTGCATACAGCTGTTTCCTGCTGCGTGTCCTGCTACATGTCCTGAAGCATACAGTTGTGTCCGGCGGCATCATGACCGTTTTTGTATACTTGCCTAAACACAACGTGTGTTACTGGAGGATACCACTAGAGGGCACACAAGAGAGCTCAGGCCTTATACAACTACCAGATGTGTGGGATGTAAACAACAGACATGGTGACTGCTATGTTTACTTTGTCACATCCGCTCTGCCTCCACACTGCCCCCTGCTGTTTGTATACATACTACTTCTTGTAAATGGTAAATGGACTATACATGTATAGTGCTTTTCTAGTGTTATTGACCACTCAAAGCACTTTAACGCTACGTTACATTGACCCATTCACACACACATTCACACAGTGGTGGCCGAGGCTACCGTACAACGTACCACCTGCTACTCAGTAATCATTCACACACACTCCGATGACCCAAGGATACTTTGACATGTTGCCTGGAGGAGCTGGGGATTGAACGCTCCTTAGAGGACGACCCACTCTACCTTTGAGCCACAGCCGCCCATCGTGGCTGCATTGTGTAAAGTTCTGAGGCCGCGCACAGCTGACATGCCAAATGGATATAGGGGATGCGTGGCAGCCATCATGCATACACATACACGTAGTACGCGATAATTTTGCTGCCTGTATGATCAGTAATTTCAAAATTGCTGTAATGTATGATAAATTCACCACTGTGACACTTACAATAAGCACTTACTGCACTTATACACAACTCATATTAACTAATTTCCTGGCTTCACCATCTGTGTTTAGGCATCACATGATCTCCTTACAGCCAATCGTATTTGGTGTAGACCATGATGACATGAGGAGGCTACCACAAAAAAATGTCAAACTGAATGGACTTTTTTCCACATACATGCTCGCTTTCATTCATATACTTAATATGACGTCAGCTGTGGGCAGAGCCGTGTAAACTGAGAAATATCTTTAAGGCAGTGGGTATGGGTAGATTTGTAGATGTGTCAAAAAGTCATTTAAATACTTGTTTATGAAAGTTATAAAGTTCACGTGTTCGTTCTCACAATTGCGACTGCCTAATGGTAATCTTTCTCAAAATACAGTAATTTTGAGCCCCTGGTATGATAGTTTGACATTTCCAATCTGGCAACACTGTCTCCAGCCCTCAACTCATCATCATCATTCCCAGCGCTGACCTCCAACTTCCAGGGTAAATGGAGCGTAGCAATACTCTGGCTCCAAATGACATCACCAGAGCAAGATGACAGCGCCTGCTTCATTTTGTGGAGAAATTACATCCATCTTTACACTCAGTGGTCTTATCCAACTCCTTTAAAAAATATCGCCATCTTATTAAATGTTCGACTTTCCTCACTAACCATTTGTTTACTTCATCTTTCTGCTGTTTTTTACAAAGTGTGATGAATAGTAAAGATGTTTATTCATCACATCAAGCTCATTTTTACCACATTTTTCAAGTTTCATGTCAAATCAAATTAAAATGTGCAAGCTAAATTTATCATCATAATTAGAGTTGTGTCAGCTGTGAGTTCCACCTCTCTGCTGTGAATGATGGAGTGAACGATAAACGTTTAAAGCTTTTAAGGTAAAACAACAGCTTCACTCTGACTCACATGTGAGCAGGACAACCTTATGCAATGATCTGAAATGTCTCAACGGTTTGGGCTCTGATGTGTGGCAGCATCTAGATGAATAATTCCTTAAAAAAAAAAAAAAAAAAAAAAAAAAAGTTCAAAGCTTTTGGTCTTGGTTAGGATGGATAAGAGCAATCTGTCTTGCATAGAAATACATCACCGGAGGTCATTATCTAGAATAACAGCCTCACTGTTATCTGTGGAAGATATCTTATCCCAGGATTGACTCTAAATCCATAATCAATCGATGCGAACAAGCAGATGTCTCCGAGGTGTGTACGGAGCGGTCAAGTGGCAATTTCTCATGCAGCCCCGGGGAGAGAGGTTTAGTTTCTCAGCGAGGTAAAAGTGAAGCTGTAGTTAATGGCAATGACAGCTAGGTTCTTTCTTTGCTCAGACGTTATGTCTATATAAACTGAATCTCTGCCAGTTTTGGATTTCACTTGTGAACTTCAAAGTTGCGACAAATTCTGAGCAAGGAGCCAAAAAATTCTGCTCTTTGAAAGATGAAAGTTCTCGTCTTCCATTACGGGTACACTTCACACAAATGTCTGCCCTCTTCAGTGAACATATGAATCCCAGAATTTTGCAAGGGGTATTTTATTCTCTCTGTTTGGATGAGCAATTTCATTTGCACTCAGATCAAAGTGTTATTTTTTCCACAAAAGTGCGATTTTGGCATGAAAAAATATGGGTAAGGCATTCATAATCATTCAACAGAGCTGCTGTTTGCCTCCCTCTGTGGTTACACTGTTGTGAACATTAACGTTTGCGACCGCAAGCTGCTCATTGCTTTATGTATGACATTCAGCCGATGGAATAAATGTCATAAAGAGATATTGATCAGAAACTAATTTCCCTTCGAAGTCCGAGCTGTCACACATGCATGTGCCGAAACCAGATAACTCCCACCGAGAAAATGTCACCGTGTCTCGAATATTGTTTTGCAAATTGAGTGCACAACAAACAGAAGGCAGTTATCAACAATCCCTGACTGATGATTTAAATGTAACTTTAAAGCAGCACATGCACCTGTACAGCTACACTGAGCCTTCCCGTTTTTAATGTCAAACATAACTAAAGGGTTATTTACAAACACATACATTATGTTGACTTTTCTGAACTTGTGCAGTGTTTGTGCAAGAAATACATCATCATTATCATTCACTGTCACTCTCCTGTCATATCGCTGTCCACGAGAGATATGACTGCCTCGCTGAGAGTGTGTCTGTTATCTAACCAATAAAGATCCAGCTTCATTTCAGCAGCAGCCGGCTCTACCTCCTTGTGCAGCCTGTGAATCAATAGCAGCACGCTGAACTCCTGACTTATTAGTCAGGTTGTCACGGAGAGGCAGGCTGAGTAAAGCAAATGTAGCGGAGCCATTAGCACAATCCTTTAAAGTCACTCTGTGATGGCTGTGCACAGCAATGAGACCCGGAGCATCAGTCATGTGGAAGAGGCTTGTTTCTCAGGCGGAAGGGCTTGACTTTGCTTGACCAGAGCCAGTGGCAATGGCTTGGGTCAATCTCCTCACTCAGTACGTTCACATGATGTTAGAAAAAATGGAATTATTGTGTTAGTCTGACTGAAACTGGACTTTTAAAATTCATGTAAACATGTTAGTCCGACTGAAATTGGTCTAATTCGAATTTCTCAAAACTGGACCAACACACCCAGACAATGCGATTGGAAGTTGAGCTATTCTGTCACCTTAGTCAGACTTTAACTGGACGAGGTGTTCTGTGTGTGCTTCTAGTCGCCCCTCTGGCCTCCCTCTGTGTTTATGGATAGAGACTGTTCGTCACTTATGAGGGTGGAAGGGGTGCTGCAAAATGGGTAAGGCATTTTTTAAAAATGTAAGCACTAAGGAGGGACTTGCATTTTTAATTCTGGCCTAGGTGAGGGACATACAACTTCATAAGGTAGTATTTTATATTTATTTTAAATAAAAAAGTCACACCCCAGCCACCCCTCTCCTCTGATAAATAAAGTACAGCCCCACAACACCAGCACAGCTAAGCAATGCACTGCTGTGGACACAGAAAAACTTAATCTAACCACCTAAAAAATCAATATCAGTTTACGTGTTCATTATATTTGAACAATGTCTCCTCTTTACCTTCCACAACAGCTAATTAAGGCAGTGGTAGAGCAGCAGCTCCGTCGTTCAGTGTAGTAAAATGACTTTCTGAGTGGAGTCTGGTGTTTTTGATATAACAGCTTCAAATCCCTGTCGGTAAGGGCTGTCTGACACCAAGGTAAAGTGGTGGAAATATCGTGACTATAGTGTTCACTTAAACTGATAGATTTTTTTTAGGTGGCTTAAAACTAATCAATGAAGGCAGAGTTTACTCAGCACGATTTGATTATATGTACGTGACGTGGCAGTTTTCAACCCTGATGTTATTATAAATAAACAGTTGTGATAGTGATTTGTCTATATCATACACTGTATCAATAATATAATTCTATAGCAACTAACTGAAAGGGGGCATATATCCAGCTGCTGTGGCGGAGTTGGACATATTTCCACCAATAAATAGATTCTCCTCCATGCTTATACACTGGTACAAGGACAGCAGTCCAATTAAATGACCTAATTGAGCTGTAACTGTAGCTCGACTAAACTGTGCATGTGACCGCACTGGCAGAGAGCTTCGAAAGCAAACACAAGGAGCCAATTTACAAGGAACTTTAGCCTGTTTTTGGCTTTTATTTTGTTGATTTGTTTTCTAACACAGACAGTGTTTAGCTATACATGAGCTCACTTGTATTGTCCTTCGCCATCTGGAATGACAACACGAAACATTACCGCAGTGCAACTAATCCCATCAGTGCTATCAAACAACAGAGACTGTTCCATTCATAATGAGATCTACTTAGTTAATCCCTTCAGCTTAATCACTGCACATCTGATTTTGATTCTGCAGTGAGGGCATCAGTGGGAGTCTGCCAGTCATTAACTTTGAGAGGAATCTTTTCTGTCGGGTGCGTGTGTGCATGCATGTGTGTGATATTGTGAGACTGTTGCAGACAACTGATGACGAAGCACTGACGTCTCAATGAGATGACTCACGCTCCACGTCCCCACTGACGGTACCTCTCCATCCCCCTAACACACACACATGCACGCACGCACGCACGCACACACACACACACACACACAAACACACACACACACACACACACACACACACCCTGCAGTAACACACACACATCAGTGCCACTTGTCACTCTGATACAGATGTCGCAGGCAGCACCCGCCACCTCACATCCCTCCACAGCACGAGTATCACACTTCTGTACTGGCACATGAAGCTTATTCCCTCAGATACACTGTTGTCACTACTTCTGCCACAGTATGTTGCAGTAAATCATGTTCACCTATTGACGCAGACTTGTTTCATACTGTATGATTATGTATATCTATCCCATCCGCTTTACTCTGGAGTTACAAAAGAGCAAATGTATAAAGTGGGTTCATGAGTTGCCCAAACAGTCTGTCTGAGCTCACGTTACAGGAAGTTGCATTCCTTTGTAGTTTGAAATGTGTTTCTAAAATTGTAAAACCTTAACAAGAAGTGACGTCTCCGAGCCACAAATGACGAGTGGGGCTGGGTGGTCCTGGGAGTCGAAGAATCCCAGAAACAGCTTCTGTTTTAGCGCAATGACAAGAGAGATTGGAAGCAGCTATGAATACAAAGCCATACGTACATAACACAGAGTCAAGGTGGCTGCACAACAGCCCAGTCACCAAAAAGAATGAAAAATTTGGCATTGTATGTTTCTGCAAATCACCGATATGTTACATTTGCATATTTCACATGTATCCCATCGTCTTTAAAGTGACAGGTATTTTATGCCAAAAAATGACCTTTCTTAATATTCAAGTGTTCTTGTGCAAAAATATAACCAAAGTATTGTTGAAACAAAAAGTAAGGGAAAATTTAAACAAATTTGCTTCGCATGCATGAAGTGCGGCCGTGACATCACCATTCTCACAGGATCCACACACAGCCAGTTTACACGACGACAGCAGGGTTGGCATTTTCACAAAATTACACTCTGGAACCCGGTTTCAAAAGTTTGCGTTTTTAGGCCCCCTAAACACTGTTGTCTTGTGAACCAAAGGCCAAACCACAACCAAAGTTTAACATTTCATGCAAGAACCATTGCCAAATGCCCCCTAAGTTTACGTTAGCATGCTTACGTTTGCTAGTAAGGACAAAACGCTAAGTACAGCTGATACCGATGAAATGCTCCTAATTTTGCAGCTATGTGGTCATAAACCAAAATACTGGACCTTATAAACTGTGCTAGATCAAAGTAAGTGCAATTCATCCTGAAGCGAGAATTTAGGACAGCACTCCAATACAGCATTTTTTATTATTGCCACATAGACGTTTTGGACCAGATGCCCTTCTTCAGCATGTACATTGGCAATAACGATAATGACAATCCATGAGCAAGTTCTGGAGACAGGCCAAAAAATGTCAACCTCATGGTGGCAGAAGACGGAAATGCAACAGGAGTAATTCTCTAAAAACTGTGAATTAAAGTAAAAAAGAACTTTGGAAAAATATCAGGGGTACGGGGGTTTCGGATGCTATTTCACAATCTAAAAAGCACCTTCTACACAGTAAAAGTTCTCAAATAATCATATTGTTTGTTTTCACTGACACTTTTTACATTTTACTTTGGATAAGTGAGACACAGCCAGTCGCTAACACACAGGACAGTTCATACCTGCTTGCTTACAAGGACATGATCTCACTTATAAAACCAGTTCAGTGCAGACAGCTTATTTTTGTCATGCTCCACTAATCTCTCTGGCTGTGTGTGTTGTGCACAGGAGGCATGGATGATTTAAAAAGAGTGCCTGCCATGGGTAGGAAGGTGCTGGTAGGGCTAAAATGTCATCTCACGTGTGTTTCTCCCATGTGCCCCTCTTGGCATGCCACGCTCTGGAAAACAGACTCTTGCAACATTGTGGTTATACAACACAGAGCAGCTAGTGGCACAGTGGACGGGAGGTGCTGTCAGTGAAGCATGACAACGTTGACAGCGTTCCAGTGCAGACGGCATGTTTTGACACCAACTCATGGGAGATACAGAGGTGAGGGCAGGACAGCAGGAACTCAAACTTTCTGATAAGGATCCTAGCAAGAAAATGGATGATCTGTTGTTGTAGATTAATTTTTATTTTTATTGTGAAAGGTCAGATGAGAAAATCTTTGCTACATTTTTGGGTGCCAACAACTATTTTAACAGCAGCTGAGATGATGAGGATTAAGGAAGCCTGATATCAAAAAAGAATGAGCTAAAAATAAAGTCAGCGTCTTAATAGGAAGACAAAGCAAGCATTACAAAGTAGATTGAGTCTCGGTGCATTTCAACCAGTGGTGGAATATTAGTTTGGACATCAGTATTGGTCCAATGTATAGAGTGTATCCAGTTTTTTTGCTTTGTAAAGGAAAACATATGGTAAATATAAATTGACCCTGCTCTGTTTTTAAAGTTGTTTTTTTTTGGACTAGAGGCAGTGATGTAACTGCTACCCATATAATTCTGCACAGATCCATCGAGCAAAGATGGTAGATCGCTGGATGTAAATGTAACTTTTGTTTGTTTACAAGTTAAGTAAAGGATCTGCACAATATGTTGGGTTATGCAGGTGGGAAGCCTGCAAGGGTCTTCCCCGTGAGCCTTGTGATAAAACATATCTCTGGCAGGTGAAAAAAAATCAAGAACATGGCCAATAACACCACTCACTGTCACTGTGCAGAGGACTTAGACGGCCATGCAGGGTTGCTTCTTTGATAAGGATTGGAAAAACATATATACTTTCAAATACGTATTTACTAATACACACAATACATGTAAAAATAAGCTATGTGAACAAAATTATGTCTATAAATTTCAAAGAAACACATTATGATTTTGGTGACATGATGATGCTTATTTAAATTTTGCCACTTACTTCTGCACTACGCTAATTCTGTTGCCTCTCGGGAGCATTCCTGCTCCCCTGTTTCCTAGTTTTCCTGGATCCTGGCCGTAACCTTGACTGTGCCTGACTGTGGTGATAGCTGTGCTGATGCTGCGACCCTGCCTTTGGTTGTGCTCGTGCTGTGGCTGTACTGATACTGTGCCCCCCGCTCGCCCTGATTTTGGTCTGGTCCTGGTTGCGCCGATGCTGTGATCTTGCCTTTGGACACCTCCCTATCAACATATGCATGAGACTCTTATCAACACCCACAATATCATCATAGAGTGCATTTAATATTTTCACACCTACCATTATTGTAATATGACATGCATCTGTGTCTATTATTGCCGTGCCTCTCTCCCCCTCTCTCTTTCTCTTTCCTTTTTTGCCATGATTGTATTTCATTTGTTATTTACGACATCTATTGCTCGTCTGTCCGTCCTGGAAGAGGGATCCCTCATCATCCTCTACCGCTCTTCCTGAGGTTTCTTCCTTTTTTTCCCCCGTTCAGGGGTTCTTTTTCGGGAGTTTTTCCTTGGGTGATGTGAGGGTCTAAGGGCAGAGGGATGTCATACACTGTAAAGCCCTCTGAGGCAAACCATGTTTTGTGATAATGGGCTCTATAAATAAAACTGACTTGACTTGACTTGACTTTACTTGTACTATTGTAGACCTATCACCACCACCTAATTAAATGCATAGTTGCAGGATAAAAATTAGATAAACCTTCATAATATTGATATTACATTAACTTAGTATTGTGTGGAATTTAAACTTGAATTTACATGTTAGCTGATTAAAAAAATGTAGCTATAGTAAGATAATGACTGACTTGATAATTTAATTTTTCTAGGATTTTACATTTCCTCCCCTGACCACTTAAAATGTTTGGACAAATTTAGACAGTTAAGACTGTGTTAGGGACCTGCAGGCCAAACTTTCTTGATTAAAACTTGTGTTGTACTATCAGTTATAAAGTAAGTGCTGCTTAAAAATGAGAAGTTAATTCCCCTAACTCAGTGAAGTGCACTTATTGCACATGATTCCATTAGAAGTTGTCACATTAATTTTTTGTTGAGCCAAATCATTTGTTTTTAAAATGTGTAGCGTCTCCTACTTTGAACCTGTTGTAGCTGGAGTAAAAAATTTGTTGTGTTGGTTTTGCAACATGTTTGTCTTGTTGGCGTGGCTGTCCCAGTGGGAAGCGGTTTGCATTGAGTCAGCCACTGTCCTCTTTGTCCTCATCTGTTGACTTATGTACCCTGCAGTAAACTGAGAATGTTGTGAGTTTTAATTCTACTGTACTCACGTAACATCCCTCTATGACAAGAACTGCAGAGTGAGAGGAAATTCAGCTTTCAAAATGTGGAGAAAATTGGGACAAAACTACATGAATAAAGCAACAGCAACTAAAGCTAGACAATGCTAATAAAGCTCCACCAGTGCGATGGTCATGCAACAAAAGCCAACTTAACTCCAAGTTTTATCCACTCTAAAAATACTTACCTAAAATTCAATAAAAGCACATGAGATTTACTGTCCACTAAATAGCCCCTGACCACAGAAAGCAGAAGTAGATATAAGAGAGGGCAGTGCTATATAACAACCCTGGCTGTGTCGATGAGAAAGATAAGCCTGCTAGCAGCAGGGGAAAAAGGTAAACATCCAGTGAGATTAGATGAGGGACATGCACAGTTCAAACATCGGTCTGAGTGGCAAAAAAACTGCACTGGTGCCAAAACAACCCACCTTCTAGTTTTCAGAGGTAACACAAAGAGGCTACTTTGATCACATGTAATCACACATTTCTTTTTAGTTACAGGTCAACACGTGAAGTTTCAGACTAATGTGGCAGCAGTTGTGACAAACAAGAGAGTGCATGCTGATCGACAGCTGGGCCTGATCTTATCTGGAGTGTGCTTGCTGGCCTGCTCCTGGAGCGTGAGGTCTGGGTGTGGTTTCTCGTCAGCCTGCTGTGTGTGTCCCAGGAAAGAGGCACACAGAGCCAAAAAGCTGCATTCAGACTTGTATAATTCACATAAGCACACAGAAAGAGACTTCTTGTGTCACTCAGTAAGTTTACATGATGTCAGAAAAAGTCTGATTATGTAGTTAATCCGACTAAAACTGGACTTTTAAAATATATGTAAACATGTTAGTCTGACTGAAACTGGACTAAATCGAATTTCTCAAAATCCCAGATAATGTGATTATAAGTCGAGCTATTCCGTCATGTAAACACCTCAGTCAGACTTTAACTGCACTAGATGATCTGCGGGTGCTCATAGTCGCCACATCCCTTCCCCTTTGGTGTTTACGGATGGGGACTGTCCGGCACTTATGAGGGGGGAAGGGGGGGCAGCAAAACGGCCAGGCAGTTTAAAACAATGTAAGCACTGAGGAGGGACTTGCGATTTTAATTTTGGCTTAGGTGATGGACATGTAACTTGAAAAGGTTGTATTATATATTTATTTCAAATAAAAAAGTCAAACCCCAGCCACCCCCCTCCTCTGATAAATACAGTATAGTCCCACAACCCCGGCCTGGAAGCTAAGTGATGTCCTGCTGTGGACCGGCTGCAGCAAAACATATTTTAGCCACCTAAAAAAATCAATATCATTTTAAGTGTGCACTATATTTTAATATTTACTCCTCTATACACAACAGCTGGTGGAGGCAGTGGTAGAACAGCAGCTCCACCGTTCTTTGGAGTAAAAGAAGTGTTTTTCTCAGAGGAGGCTGGTGTTTTTGATAGGACGGCTTCAAATCCCCATTGGCAAGGGCTGTCTTATGGCAATTGGCCAAGTGGTGAGAATATTCTAAATATAGCGTAGGCTGCATTTAAACTGATATTGATTTTTAGGTAGCTTAAAACTAAACAAGGAAGGCAGAGTTTGCTCAGTGCCGCTTGATTATAAGTGTGTGACGTGGCAGTATTTTAACCTGAAGTTAATGAAAATAAAAAGTAGTGATTTTGTCTGCATCATAGATTGTATAAACAATATAGGTTTATGGCAACTAGCTGAAAGGGGGCATATCTCCACCTGCTGTGGCAGAGTTGGACATACTGTTAAGGGGTTGGACATACGATAAATGGATTCTCCCCCAGTGTTTGTATTCCTGGACAAGGACAGCAGTCCAATTAAATGGCCTAATCAAGCTATAACCATAGCTTGACAGAACTGTGCATGTAAATGTACTGAATCACACTGAACAGTATTTCTGCACTGAGGGAACACCAATGTGTAGAAGAATGGTTTGATCCATTAATGTGTTTTCCACAGTCGTCAAAGGTCGTATTATTCATTGGATCCCGGTGGCTCTGCAGAGTGAGTCACACCACCTCCAGCACAGAGAGGATCTCCACCTCACAGATTCTTTGCGTGGACAACATGCTTACGTACTGCAGACAGGGGAGGAGGGCTTGTGTGCATAAAAGTGACAGACACCAGTACAACTGTGTGGCCAGTGAGTCACTGTACCTGTCTATTGGTAAGTGCTCCATGTAATGGAAAGCAGAACTGCCAGTTCTCAGCCGCATCGTGTATTGTTGGGTGATAAGCAGATAGGATGGTTTGTAACAAGAGGAAGAACACACACAATCATATATGGACCAAACGCCCAACCCTCTGTCATATACGTAAATCACTGACATTTCTCACATCTTTCAAAGCTGGCTATGCCTACAAGTCTCCTCACTGATCATTCCACTTGATCCCATTGATTGCATTTCTGGTTTGACACTTTCACATGTTGCCGCTTTGTTCAGTGAATTTCTTGGCCCGCCTGACTTTCTGCTCCGAGAAGTGTCACTGTTACCTTTTTCAGCTGCATTCCCCGCTGGATATGGGTGTGTGCCTCTGAGGCCACGGGGAGAGGCGTTTTACACTCGCCAACTTCTTCAAGAGTGTCAACAAAGATTCCCCTCGAGCACATTCCCAGGAAGACGATTCACTGGTCACTGATTAGTTCTGGGTAAATATTTGACTTTGTGTATCAAACATAATGCTTGAACACCGATTTACATCGAACGTTTTATTCAACAATTAGTTTCAAAGCAGGCTGGATCATCTGCAGGTCAAATCTAATTGTGACCTGGTCCACGTAATTTTGACCTGATGACATTCCAGTCTGGATGAAAACATTTTCTGATCTAATGGTTACATTTACTTTTTTGATGAGATTCCTTTTCTGGCTTTTTATGTCTGTGATTTTGTTAACTTTGTGTGCTTCCTGAAACAATATTGCTGGTAGTTTTATCATATTTTTTAAAGTTTCATTTTTTGTCTTAGCCATGCTAGCAGACTGTATGTATACACTGTATATATATCTATATATAGATTCAAAGAAACAAGATGGCACAAGTAGCTTTATACATTTCACTTTCACACATTTTGACATGATAAATGACATGTTAGGGCACATTCATCTAAGTATACATGGGTGCATGTATAGGTAAGGGATTCATTTTCATCAGCCACGATACAGCTTAGTAGGAAAACTGTCTTTTTCAGAAAAAGGGCAAAAACTGGATGACGTGCATTGAAACGTAATCAGTGTCACAGTAAGCATGTTACCATGCTGATGTTAGCGTTTTGTTCAAAGGACTGCAATGGCCATGAACAGCCTTGCAGAACCCATCACTTACATGATAGAAAAAGTCTTATGATTTTGTTTTGACTTTAACTGGACTAAATCAAATTTCTAATGCGATTGGAAGTTAAGCTATTCTGTCATGTAAACTGCATATGCTTCTAGTCACTACCCCGGCCTCCCTCTATGATTTGGGATAGGGACTGACGGGGGAAGGGGGGGGGCTGCAAAATGGGTCAGACATTTAAAAAAATGTAAGCACTGAGGAGGGACTTGTGTTTTTAATTTTGGCTTAGGCGAGGGACATACAACTTTATAAGGTAGTAATTTATATTTATTTCAGATAAAACCCCAGCTTCCCCCCTCCTCTGAAAAATAAAGTACAGTACACCGGCACAGAAGCTAAGCGATGTCCTGCTGTGGACGGGCTGCAGCTAAACATATTTTAGCCACCTTAGTCAATGTCAGTGTAAGTGTTCACTATATTTGAATCTTGTCTCCACTTTATCTTCAACAACAGCTGATGGAGGCAGCGGTAGACCAACAGCTCTGCTGTTTAGTGACGTAAAATGACTGTTTTTCTGAGTGGAATCCGGTGTTTTTTATATAACGGCTTCAAATCCCTGTCCGTAAGACTGTTTTACAGCAAGGTAAAGTGGTGAAAACATTTGAAATATAGCGTAGGCTACAATTGAACTGATACAGATTTTTTTAGAAGCACCCTGAAATTATTGTAAATAAGCAGTTGTGATTGTGATTTGGTTTGTATCATAGACTGTATAAATAATATGGTCTAAAGCAGCTAGCTGAAGGGGGCATATCTCCACCTGCTGTGGCAGAGAATGAACCAAATCAAATCACAAAACCAAACACACTCCTTGATGTATTTACAGCTACACTACTCTGAACACCTATAATTTACTTGTGCACTCTGACTCCGTGGCAGACTGACAAAACAAAAAAAACCCATTTACCTCAGTTCCCGTTTAACTGCACGGCTACTAACTGATGAAAAATATTATACCATCAATAACCACCAGTCATCGAGGGTAGTATGTTACAGTACTTTCCCATGAACTTAAGTTTCACTGAACTTGCTCCAACCTGCCACTGCCAGATAAGTAAGCCTGGTATAATCAAAGCTACAACAGCCGTCAGGCTCACCTCACCCTATGTCAGAGAGGGGGAGATTCCTCTCTCCTCCCACAGCGGGACTTGTTTGTTTTCCCCCCCTCAGAAAATGACAAAAATAGCCTTCCGGTGTCTCTCCACAGTGTCTCTACTGTTCCATTAAAGGGTATTTCTTTAGTATGTGATTATCTACTATACTTGCGTGTTGTGGTTCACCAGATCTGCATATTATCTGCTTGGTTCATAGTCACTGTAAGTAATTTAATATCTGTGTTATCCTCCGTGGGATACACCAGGGTTCAATTCTGGGTCCCATGCATTTTTTCTGTAGAGGCTACAATTAAGAAAAGTTTTCCTTTCATCACAGGTTGCAATAATATATATCACACCACACTGATTCAATGTTTTACTATCATTACATTACAGATTTTTGCAAAAACTAAAGCGATAAAACACAATTGCGAGATGACTGCATTTCCACTGAGTGATGTTATTTGACTTCTCTAACAATAACATCCCAAGTGGTGATGGATGTTCAAATCATGAGCAGGATTATTTCTATTACAACCACGAACTAGCCGTCATTATTTCTAATGAAGGTGACGTATGCATGTTACATGAGTGATAAGGGAAAGGCAAGCTCCTTATACTGGAGAGTAGCCATGTATGGGGGATTTCTGGGAGGTGATAGTCCACAATTTCACAGAGGAATGCTATAGCATCATGTGACCTATAAAAGCAAAAAAAAAGTTTTTCCATTGCAAGTTTGCGAAATATAGTTCTCTTAATTGCCTGAAAGACCACCTCATATGAGCGTAAAAACTTTTGTGCAATAAATAAAATTGACGTGTTTCCATTAGGCATATTCTATATTTGCGCATCTTGCGGGTTGATGGAAAACCACCTACTGTCTACTGACCAATAAAGACAAAAAATGCCAAAACAAGAAGTGTCAATTATCTGAGAGTCTAGGCTAAAAGTTTTGTGTCTTTTCTTGTGGGAGCACAGTGAACACTGTGGGGCGATTTACTTAATTCGCTTTTCTTTTCTTTTTCTTTTTTTTTTACTACATCTGTGGCAGTTTACCAATCTGTGGTTGATTCACACCGAGTATAGCCTTGGCTTTCCTTTTGGAACAAAAGAACAAAAACACATGTGCTGGTGTTGATGATCACCTTTGTGTCCTGAGAGTGTAAATTACATGTGAGCTTCCGTGCACATAAAGTAAATGTTTTTATAAAGCATTTTGTACAAACTGGTTTATAAATCTCTACATAAATACACTGTTACTTCAGTATGAATTGTAATCACATGATCCCTTTGTGACATGTTAATTCAACAGTAGAATGATTAACTAGCTGCCACTGTCCATCTGGACATGAGATTAAACTGTTAATTTAACTATGACACATCCCTGTGGTCTAATTAACTCCACTCCAACATGTGCCACCGAGGTACTTCTCATTTGTGCCAAGAGCAAAAGTACACTAACACCTTCGCTGCCAGCTCCAGGACTTAAGCTCCTGTTTATGTTTGTTGACAGCTGGCCAATGTAACCTCACAGGGCACCACTTCACATTTAAGATGTCTCTAAATGTGTTTCACGTATGGCTAGAAACAAATGCATGCACTGTATATAGTGAGGCTCATTAAATGAAGTATGTTTCTTGTTTGTCAAGTTTAGTTTTCATTTGAAGAAATAAAGCAGCTGCTAGTGACACTTAATGTTGTTGACTTTGGGGTCTTGCAGAGCCGATGAGGCAGACCCCCTGGAGGGTTTATGAGTGTTAAAGTTGTCCCTGTGCAGAGATCAACAGATGTTCCCTTCCATTGCTCTCTGATAATGACCTGCAGACTGAGGGGAGGTTGTGTGTGTCTCGGACTAAGCAGTGGGAAATAGCTTTGACGTATGCTGCTGTTCCTTGAAAAGGCGAGCGTGATGTCTTTCGTCACAACTCCACTTTCAAAGGCTTTAATGTCACGAGAAAGACGTCAGTGTTCCTTGCAGTCTTACAGCTTATCCGCTGTAATCAATCAGGTAATTGCTCCAGACTTTCGCGGGGGTTTCATTATCCTCGCATTCTCCTTTTAAAGGAGCAGCAGCTCCGATCACATCATTCGTTACAGCTAGCCCATCACCCCCACACCGAGCCGCAGACCACTCCACTGTGCTGTGTTGAATCATACTGTCTGGCCAGCCTTGCGCATGGTTCTGATAAATAACTGTGAAGAGCTCTTTGCAGCGCTGTTTGCAACAGGCGACTGACAGAGTTCAATCAATGCATCTGCCAGTAAACAGTGAGAGGCTAATGAGATTTGCTGACATTTTACAGCACTGTCATGCTGTGGCTGTCAATTCTACTCTGAAAGATGATGTCTGTCACTGCTTGTGAGTCTTATTTTTGTCAGCTTATTTGCTCAAATCATTATTTTTAATAAATACTTTGGTAATAGGCCTCAACGGGTAGGTCTATTACCAAAGTATACCAATGCTATGGATTATTAGACAGGAGTTCTGTGCCTTCTGTGCCACAGCCAGCCACGGAGGCGGAGGTCAGTTCATTCCTATAACAGCTGCTAATTGACACATGACCCCCCCCCCCCCCGATCTACAAGCCCATGACACTTGGGCTCTAGAATCTTCTGGTGGCTGAGTGTGCCCGAGTGGGTTACCAGCGGAGTGACTGACTTCCAGTGCAGCGCTTTGCTAGCTTGAATGGTAGTCTAAAATATTTAATCTTGGGGCTGTGGGCATCACTTGACAGACCGTGTAATTCTACTTTTGGCCACTATATATAATTTGCATCAGAGCCTGGTGCACTTCCAGGGGGCTTGGTGGAAATAGCTAGCTATTTGCAGTTCATTGTGTGAAAGTTCACTCATTCACACAGTTTGATAAATCTGAAAAAAAGTTTAAACATGAAAATTCACTGTTTTATGTGGCTTGGTTTAAGTTTAAACATGCACACTAATAATCCACTTATAATATAATCCACAATTAATCCACTTTTATCCAGAACAATGACAATATTCTTCATTTAATACGAGTCACATAAACAGCATACACCATAAGGCCTTTTTCTAGCAGCATATATCAGCATCAATTTTCTCATCTAACACTCAACAAGAAAACTATTGGCATTCACACCCGGGTCAATTGACTGCAGCAGGCACAGCTTTTTATCGCCTCCGGCTCCAGTGGACATTGATGGGAACACAACACCCAGCTGAATACAGTAATTTCAGCTCCCTAACTGGCGAGATGCAATGATGTGCCATCACTAATTACCATCTGTTTCCACCTAAGCAGTGCTAAAACATTGATCCGTATAAGTCAGACCTCTGTTGCTACTGCTGTCTACAGTTTACCTGTTCTCCGGCCTGTCCGTGACGTCACACAGACACCAACACACACACAACACACACACACAAAAAGGCAAACTTGTTTACTCCAGCGGTGTGTTCCCTGGAAGTGGGAATGCAGTCAATCGCCTTTTAGCAGGTTTATTGTGTTTAAAAAACAATGTGTGCACACGCTCATTTGGTGGGAAAGGGGTTTAATTGTATTTCCCAAAGGTTTTCTATCATTGGACAAGTTGTTTTTAACTTTAGAGTTCAGATGAGTTTGTAGCATGCTATTTTATTCCATATTTTACCGACTTTCCCACTTATCTTACCAAATCATAAACAAACGAATTTAACTTCAGTGACCAGAGAAAATCACATTCAGAGCAAACAGCAACCTCAGTAACTGAATCAAAGAGCTGGCATGGAGCTCTGATTGTCTACCTCATGGCACGGCTAATTTTGACTCTACAGCACACAACCCTAATCAGCTGCATCAAAACAATCATTAACTAACCTCCCGTTGCCTCCTTCTGTTTTTTCTGCCTCCTTCTCCACACACGACGGAGGGCTAGTCAACACCTCAGAGACCCCTGGCTCTCACCTCGCACACCCCGTGTCCCATCAAGCCCTTCACACAGCTCCATAACACAAGCAGGACCTCACACACAGCACACAGAGGAGGCTGAATCAGTATCACACACTGAGAAAAACATCATGCTTACACAACACGATGTTCAGTACATTTGAACATTACATTTTCAGACAGGCTGTGTTTTACTTTCAGCCTGGATTTGAATTATGAATTTAGCTCTGTATCCGGCACTTTTTAGTGCCACATAATTCTGGGTGCATGTTTGTTTTTATGCATGACTCCTCTGTACAGCTGCTGTGCTGATGGTACAGCATGTCCTACATGAAGCTGAATGGATGTTTTGATACGACTGCACAGCACGTCCTTAAAAACACAGGCGGACTCTGAACCGCTGTCCACTCACAGAGCATACATATTCAAACTATCTAATAATGCTTAATTTACTGTAATAGGTGCAGACTTTCATAAACACTAGCTTAAAGTTGATATGATCACTTAAATTAATGGCTACAATTTTGCTGTTTATGAAAGAGCTAATATAAAGTAGATTACTGTGAGCTTAGAAAGCCTCACAGCAGTGAGAACTACACAAAGTATTTTGCTGCAACATATTCAACAGACTAACAGATCAAATCAACACATGATTAATCACACCTCAAAGGACAAATATTTCCATTGCTATTTTATTACACACAATTTCGTCTAATCACCAGTGCGTCTCCTTCTCACGTGTTTCAGTTATCTAGAGCAAATATTAAAACTATAAACAATGTTTTTTTTCTCAGTGACACACCAATCTCTTCTGTGTTTATTCTTGCTCTTTAATGGCGTAAAGGTTGTAAACCTGATTCCTTGGACGTCAAATAAGTGATGTCCTCCCATAGGTTGTGAGGTTACAAGCACACCATTGATAGGCTGCCTCTGAATGGTGTTAGGAGGAAGCCATCTGCTCCTGTTTATGGTTCATTAACCCCACTACCCCTGGATAACCAGGCTACCCCACAGCAACAGGTACCAGAGGCCTGATATTTAGTATAACTGCCAAAGTATTGTTTCTGCTTCAACCTGCTTCGTAATTCAAAAGACAGCAATAGTTGGAAAACCCTTACCTTCCCAGAAGTCCATAGGCATACAGTGAATCTGCCAGCAGTAATGTGATCTCATTCTTCTGCATAGACATGACACACTCCTCCAGAGCCTACAGGTGTCAAAATACAACGCGTTATTTAGAGGACTGACTGGGCTTTTTACATAATCACACAAAATACATAAAAGGATAACTCTGGGTTGTGCATTTTATTGTCTTTATTACTGAAAAAAAAAAAAACATCTGCTGATAAATTTCAAGTTTAACCTTTTGAAACCTGATACCAGTTACAAGTTAGGAGTAACAAGAACATTCCTTAAAATTTGGCAAAAAAAAGAAAGGAACAAAGGTTAAAAAAAAGAAAAAAGTGGAAAAATAAAAATATATATTAATATTTAGATAAAATAATTCATAGCAATTGTAATAAGAATAAGAATAATGTGCTGGACATTTTTTCCCTATTTTTCTACGATAATTATTAGCTTTTAAAAAGTTCTCTCTGTCTCTCTCTTTTAAATTAATTTTCAGGTTATTTTCTTGTCTTTTTTTCTTTTGACAGTGCCTTTTTGGCCATGTTGTCAAAGGAAATCAATCCAAATCAGAACAATGCAATTCGCTTAGGTTTTATAGGTTTAAATGCAAGTGAAAAGCATCTGAACGTAGCAGGAGAGAACTGATGTCATTCCAGGTTTCTAAGGGTTAAAGCATATGGATCAGCTTTTAGTGATGCTAGATCTGTCAGTTGGTTCTGACTGAAATATCTCAAGAACTATTGACAGATTTTCAAAAAATATGGTACATATATTTGTTGTTCCCACAAGATTAATCTAAATGATTTTGATGATAGTTTGAATCTGAATTATTATGATTCATGACCCAAAAAACTAATGACATTACTTTCAGCCTCAGCCGCACTTTGTGTTCTATGCTAATTTTGCGCCAGACTGTATAAAAGAAGTGGACGTATGCTGAATTCATGTGCTGTCAGAAAATCGTAGTTTCCCAGTTGGGAAGTTGTTCTTCTGACTTTGTTGTGTTTATGAGCTTTTAGGTCGTAAAGTTGAAAGAACATGAGAGCTACAAAGAGGATGGGTTGCAATTTAATGCTAAAAGTGTTTAAACAAGAGGTTTATAGCTGTTTCTGGTTTATTTATTTATTTTTTATACCTTTTTAATTATTTATATATATATATATATATATATATATATATATATATATATATATATATATATATATATATATATATATATACAAATAATAAATAATATATATAAATATATATATTTCATATTCAATTTAATATTTTCATATTTAATATAAGCCACCCTTCATGGACAGCAGTTAAAATTACAATATTAAAACACCACATTACATTTTACATGTGGTCAAATTTTCAAAATTTGATATTTAGCAGTAATTAATTAATTAAAAAACTTTCTTACCATTGACCAAACACTGACTTCTGCCCATTATGTTAATGCATTTATGACGTAAAGTCTGCAACTCGTGTTATAAAATAACGTTGTTATCAGTGGTAGTATACTGGCCTGGCATGCTTTAGAGTTAAACGTTTACTTGCTTGCTTGCTAATAGATGCAGATACTAAAATGTAATAAAAGTAAATAACAGCTACTAGTAAAAAAATAACAAAATATATAATTTTTTACCATCACCGTTACCGTTTACATGTCCTGAAAAGTCGTGCAAACTTTATAACTCGGCAACTAAGGTATCATCGAAAGTTCCCAATTTCCCACTTGTAATTACAACTTTTAGGGGCTGTTCATGTGCTCATAACTGGTAAGTACGGTAAATACAATATTTCCGAGAAGCACGTGAAGGCAGAATAGGTGCAGCTTCACAGAGCTGCTAACATGTCTGTAGACTCTCAGACTGTAAAAATACCATATGTAAACAAGACTATTGGTCACTGTTGAAATATGATAGAATAAAACTAAGCTAAATATGTTACCTGGTTTACATCACCCTCTCCGATAACAAACACAAGCTTGCAGTCCTTCTCCACCACTGTGCGGTCCTCCAGGACACATTGCATCTTCACAGTAACCTCCTGGCCCCAGGCAGGCCTCAGGGCATGCATGGCCTCAGACTCCAACACCTTCTTCCTCAACAACCGATCCTCTGCGTGAGGAAAATACAGAAGGTCGCGCAGGAGGAAGGAGGATTAATCTTCTGATTGTTGGTAAACACATGCTCAGAAACAACCAAAAACATGCCAAGATTGAATTCAGTCACATTTTAAGTTAAATTAATGGGAAGCAATTGTTGCAATAACTTAGTGATCATTTTGCAAGATTATCAATACCAAGTGTGTCTCACTGAAGTATCCTCACCTGTGATGTCCTGCCAATCATCTGCCCCAAACAGCTCCTCAAAGGTGGAGGAAGTCCACTCCACCAATGCATATTCTGGAAAGAGACTCTCTGCCAAGCTGTCTCTCTCCAACACCTCATCCTCTGTCGATGGATCTTGAAATCGCACCATCTTCCAGCTATTTGTCTTTCTCAGTTTCCTCCGCTCCTTGCATCCTGTGTCTCCACTTTGCTCAGGATCAGAGGGTGTTTTTATCTCAGTGCATCCACTCTCTCCTGCACAGGTTTCTGTTTCAGCCTGCTCTTTCCCACTCAGCTCCTCGCCTTCCTCTGCAGGCCCACAGGGCTGCTCGGTGTGACCGTCCCCGTTAGAGAGCTTGGGGTTGGCCTCTCTTACCTCAGGCTGCGTGGGCTCCGCTGCAGGGTCTCCATGCTCCTCACAACACGGCTCTGTCTCCATTTCACTGCAGAGAGTGGCGGTCACCACCTGCATTAGCCTCCAGAAAAGATAATCTTCCTTGTTCGAGCCAATGTTCCTCTTAGGTGCAGGTTAGTAGTTCCGTTGGAACCAACCTCTGCCACCTACATTCAGTCAAAACCAAGAAAAAATCTCCATGATGCAATATTTACAAAAATCCATGTTGTTTTAAATCCAACTCAGAATGCATCCCTAAATCCTGGTTTTTATGTAAACTTTTTTGGAAAAGCTTTGTCCCGCCTGCAGCTGCGTTGCCTCAGCACTTTGACCCTGCTTGTGTCCGTCTTAGTCCACACAGTGCAGTGATGTGGTAGCAACAAAAAAATGATCAATGTAAAGAAACTGTGCAGCGCATCGAAGCACTCCCAGCCAGCAGGCTTGTGCAGTGGTAATCTGCAGGATTAGAAGAGAAAAACCTAATCTGCCAGAACGTCTGTAAGCTTCTTAATGACTTCACCATCGTGCCCCACAACGCAGTTTCCATGAATGCAGTCTACCAATAAGATCTCGGGAGATACAAGCTCAAACTTAATTTTCTTTGAGTTATGTTAGGAGATGTTTATTTTCACTTTTTAAGAAAGTGAAACACTAATAACCTGCAGGCTGTTAAATACTGAAACTAGATTACAGAATAAATACATTGTTTCTGAGATGTAAAACTGCTGGAAGATAAAAGTTTCACATCATGTGTATAATGCACTGGCGTATCTTCCCAATTACTCTTAAAGCTTAAGACATTGCTTTGTTTTTAACCCATAAAGCTAGTTTAGTGATTTCTTGTCAGGTAGAGATGGATGCTAAACTGTACATATATACATTATTATGGGTACCATAGATGTACAAACATCTATACAGATAGATCTATATAGATGTAAACACCTGTAGTGCTATTTATCAATCAATATTTTTTTTGTGTGACTTGCTGAATGTTGGAGATATCTGCAACATCTGCCTTCTCTCAAATATAATAAAAAAGTATGGCACTCAGCTTGTGGTGCTCAAAGTGCCAAAAAATAAATCTGAAAAACTTAAGCAATGTCTTTTTTGTAGAAATCATGACCCTGTTATTCAAGATAATCCACAGACCTTGTTGTGAGCAGTTTCGTGTAGGAACTATTTTCTTTATACACCCTCCAACCACTCATGACAGCACAAGATGTAAACATGAACATTAGCTAGCTTAGTGGTGCTACATGAGCTAGCACTAGATGCATGCTTATTTCTGCAGTGATTCGTCTGTCAAGTGCAGCTCAGTAGGAATTAAATGGTTCCTACATAACATTGCTCACAACAAGGTCTGTGGATTATCTTGGGTAACCAGATCATGATTTTTGGAAAGAGACATTGCTGTTGATATTTTTTGACACTTTGAGTACCCCGAGCCGAGTGCCTTCTAGTTTTATTATATTCAAGAAAAGGATGGTCGATATCTCCATCACTACAACTCACACCAAAATGATTTGGATCGATAAACAGCACAAATACTCCGTTCATATGGAATCTGACAGATAGTAGAAGGCAGACCGACGACACTTCCTGAACTGCACTGGAAAAGAAGGGAGAAAAAAATCGAACCGAATGGCAGGACAGCAGAATACATGACCATATGTTGCTATGGTGATGCATCCAAAAAATGAACATGTGTTAAATAAAAATAATTTTAAATCTATCACGTTTATATAATTATTGTAGCAGTCTACAAAGCCATAAAAATAAGATTTCTCTTCATATCTTATTACAAACTTAGTGATCGGTAAACTCCCTCTAAAACACAAAGAAAGTTAAATAATCTCCAAAAGTCATTTATTCTTTCATTATTCATCGCCTGCCATATGTCCGCTTTTCTTGTAAAATCTCTGTGGAATTTAAATTTTTGATCATACAATTCTGAGTGTTGTTGCACCAGACTACTTTTTCGTTGTCCAGAACAGCCATGTTTTCTCCTTGCGCGAGAGCTATGTATAAATTGAAAATTCCATTCTGAAAGGGCAGCAAAATGTTTAAAAAGTTTAAACTTTGGATGGCCATGCTGTCTGCTATTGTCAGTGTTCTCTGCCGGCCTCACCTAATTTTACCGTCCTGCTCTCATTTACTTAAATGACATCCTCTTTGCCATCTACCGTCTGCCAGATTCCATGTGAACGCAAAATAAAGTAAGATGAAAAATATGTATTTTTGATTTTGGGGTGAATTTTCCCTTTAAGTTATAATTCTAAGAAAAGTAAACTCTATGTTCTAATGAGATTTACCTCATAATTACGTACTGCAACAACATTGATCTAAAAGTTGAAGTCCTCTGGCCCCAAGTCAGTTATGTTACCCAAAAAACAGCCACTTGTTGACAGAGGGTGATAATGAGATTTAGATGAAAGTGTGAAAGTGTTATGAATCTGTTGCTCTCAAAACAGAATTGGTACAGAAAACATTGCCCAGTTGTTACATTGGTGCACAACTGCAAAGTAAATGACAAAGGAAATGACAAAGGTTAAATATCACACATTATATCAAGTATTTGGTTGTCATGTCACTGCACAAGCAGAACTAGACTAATGCAATACTGATAACACTCACAATAGAAAACATCGTCCGAGGTGTGTTGTAAAAGAACACTGCAAAACTGACTGTGGGACTGCTCTTTAATCCACAGCCAAAGCATGTTGTCTGTCAGGGATTAAAATAATCCATATTCCATATTTGTCTTTTAATATCTCTGACACACAGAGAAATGATACACACACAGTAAGTACAGGTGTCATGTGTTGGTAGTTCGTCCCTTCATAAGTACGACACTTTAATTAAATTCTGAGATACTTCACTTTGGTGGGGAGCTTTTTTTATACTGCGTTTGACTTCTACTCCGCTACATTTTTATTGAAACACATTGCACTTTTTATGTTATTACTTTTATATTATATGTGACATGACAGTTTTAGTTAAATTTCATATAATATATTATTGTAAAACATATGATAATCTTACAAAATTAAATTGCTGCTTACACATTAAATGAACAGACACCTATTCTGATAATGGATTCATTCAACTGCAGTCATATTTCAAACAAAAATGCAAACTTTCTGTGTAACAGCTTCTTAAAATGTGAAGATTTGCTGCTTCTCATTGTCTTATTTGATAGTAAACTGAATGTATTTTGGTTTTGGGCCGTTTTTCGGCAAAGCAAGACATATTAATGTGTCACTTTTGGAAGTTTTGAAGGGATTTTACAGACAAAAGCAAATAATTAGTTAAATGGGAAAATCAGTGTTGGTAATGAAATGTAAAACATTACAGATAACTTTACCCTGCTAAAAATGTAATAAGTAATGTAGCTATTTATTTACTTGATCAGAGTGTTTTACCTTATAACATATCATCACTTTTCTAACAATTGTTTAAACAGATTAATAAAGAAAAATTCAGCAAAAAAAAACAATACCAAAAGAAAGCATCCCTGCACGGTGAAAAGATCCAAAACAAAAGAATAAATGTCATATTCTACATATAAACTTTTTAAAGAAAACAATATATTTATATGTAACCCCTTTGTAATTACCAACATTTTGACTAGTAATTCTCAGCAACTTAAACTGATTACAATTACATTTATTTTGAAATTTGATTACATGTAGCTAGCTACTTTTCAACACTGGAGAAAATGGGCAGATAAATCACTTCTGATAAGTAAATATAGCCTAAATGACATTATGAATGGGGTCAGTGTACATATTAGGATTTTTTTCCTGTTGATACATAAAGCTATTTTTCAGGTAAATACCAGTTTGAAGTAAACGAAATGTTTTGGGTTTTTGTTTGTTTTTTTAACTGTCCCTTATATATAGGTGACTTAAATGATCTAAGCACTTGTTCCAACACTGACTATTTGTCGTGGAAAAAAATAATAGCTTTCCATAGGTCGTTTTGAAAAATCTATTTCTATTTGTCACTTTTGCATGCGTCTGCAGGTGTATTTACACTCCCTCGTGTGTGTGCTGCAGAAACACACTGAGTGCATTTACCAAAATCCAGTTAGAGGAGTTCAACTCAGACCAAAAATAGATCAAAGACAAGATAAATACAGGCTTGAAACTCCGAGGGCACAAATGCCCAAACGATCGTGACCTGGAAAGCGAAAGTAAAATAGTTTACTTCGCTCGTGCGTGTGTGTGTGTGTGTGTGTGTGTGTGTGTGTGTGTGTGTGTTAGCCCCGCCCCGTAGCCCCTCTCCCCCTCTCCCGTGACGTAGCAGGCAGTATGTCGCCAATAGTCTTCAGTTGTAGAAATGGCAGCGCTGAGACAGGAGCATCGGTATGGGCTCTCCTGTGGCAAAATCAACAAAAACACCCCGAATCAAACTCTGTATCACGTCAAACTCACGGACACCGCCATCCGGACCCTCGAAGCCTACCAGAACCTCAAGGTAAGAAAAACGATCCGATTCAACTTTGAAGCTTACGTGCGTTTTTTTCTTACAGCTGTATTTCTCTTAAATCGCCCCCCCAACTCCGGGAACTGTAACTGAAAAACGTTTCCTATTTGGTAGGAAAAAAGTTAAGTTTAAACAGTTGATCATCTTAACTCTCAGCGACAGGAGCTTTTGTTAGAAGATAAATGTTGGTTTATTCTAGCTGCTATACTGTAGATTTATTGCGATCATAACAGGCTGTTCAATAGGCTTTAATGAATGAAGGGATTTCATTAAATTCCCCTATAAGCCTCTGCTAGAAATTGTTTGGTACACAAGAAGAGAGGCTCCGGCTATTATTTTTTTTATTGTTCATATCTGCTCGTTTACCAACGCGTAATCTCGCGGAAAAAGGCATTAAAGTTCCCGTATGACATATGAGGGTTGTGATTATGCCCTGAGCTTTGAAAGCTGTTTTCCTTTCTATATATTACATATGAAATGCATTATTTAGATTCTATTTTATTTTAGATTTGTTTTGCTCACGGGAATAAATTAATGAACAAGCTATCAAGAAAATTATTCTCTGAATCGGGAGACTCTTTTATTGCTTTTATGGTTCATTAGATTAGACCGAGACAATTTATCCAAATGAGCTTTCCCAGAGCAATGATACAACAGTCAGTCCCACAGTTAGTTTTTTTTTTCATTCATTTTTTGTTAAGATTAAAGACAAATATTTGCGCCACAGTCCCGGGTCACAGTAAACTCTACGGTTGGATGTGTGGCTCGGTGGCAGGGCTCGACAACTTGTCGCTGGGCGTCTTTAGTATTATTGTTTTTTGCCCTTTACACGCCTGGAAGCCCGCCCAGCTCCGGCGCTCATTGGTCTGTGAAGCAGAGTGAACTCCAGAGCTCAGCCAGCCTGACAGCTTCCTCCAGGCCAGAGCAGGCTGGCAGGCTGGAGAGGTTTCTGCAGGAGTTTTCCAAGTCAAAGACCACCCCAGAAAAACACCGTCTTTAGACCGCTGGACTCCCACAGAGACTGTGGTGTGGGAGATTTTGTCCTCAGGAGCCCTCAGCATGAAAAGAGCTTCCTGTTATTACGTGTGAATTATTTGTGATTTTCATGTCTGTTGTGGTGGAGAAGAGAGGGTCTTGTTAACCCTTTGAAACCCGAGGAAATTAGATTTGTTTCTTTCAATAAGTTTAGATCAGATCAGATTTGTTTATTTGTCAAGTTAACACACCGTCAGCAATGCAATGACATGTTATGGAAGAGAAACAACCAGTCAACTCACTATTTAAAACAATAAAAATAGAATAAATATTGAAAAATAGATTTAGAAATAGATATATCTCACATCTCATACATGGGAAGAAGGTAATGAGCAACTCAACAAGACATGGCCCCAAAAATAAGCAATAAAGTTAGTAAAAACTTACAAGACAATTACCTGAAAATAAGTTGAAAAGAAAGAAAAGGGGGAAAAAAACCCAACAAAAACAAACAAGAAAATGACCCCATAAAGTGCAAAAATTTAGATGTATTTATAACAGAATTTTAATTATATGATTAGAATGATTATAACTACAGTTTTCTGGACATTTTAACCATTCTTTTTTATTTCACATGTATTTTTGAAAACTAATTATTAAGTAATTTCTTGCAATTTGTGGGACATTTCTTGCAAAGTTGGTTATTGCTCTTTTCGCCCATGTTTTTGAAAGAAATCACACCAATTTGCTTAGTTTAAAAGGGTTAAATAGCCCGCGAAAGGCTGCTCTGAATGCAGCTCAAGAAAACTGATGTTAATCCAGATTATAAAGGGTTAAACCTAAAATAAACAGTTCTTATACAATGATTTATCTGGCTGTTATTATTTTTTTCAAGTAAGTGAGTAAGTGTTGTGGTTTATGACTTTATGACTCAGAAAAATGCATGAAAATGCCATAATTATACAAAGTCAAAGATATTCAAGTCATGGAAAGAAAATTGCTTTTCAAAATAAAAACAGAGATATTCCTTTTTGATAAATCAGAATCAGTGAAACTTTGCCACTTTTGCTAAAACAACCAATCAGGGGCATAAGACAGGGCAGGCACTGCAGTTGCACTGGGGCCCATGAGGTGTGTTTGGGAGGGAGGGCTCTATTGATTAATAAATCATTTCAATTATCCAAAAACTATTTGCTGATAGATTTTCTGTTGAATTCATTAATCTTTACCATTTTCTTGTAAGGTACCATTTATGTAGATTTTATGATTGTATTTATTGTAAGTAGTGGCTCTGTTACTATTCAGCTTGTAAAGGATCCCTTCAACTGGTGTTAATCATTTATTTTTTTTAGTAATGCAGTGCTAAATGTTAGTAATCACTCACTGATTTATCACTCTGTAGTAAGATATTATGTCTATAGTTATTAATACATTGTTTATAAATTTATTGTGGTCCAAGCATTTTATCTGAGGTGGGCAGGCAAAGGATATCTGTCACAACCTGGCAATTAAAAAAAAATTGAAATTGTTATTAATATCTAATAACTACTCTGTAACTGATATTTAGATATTCATCAAAAGGTGCATTATTAGGGAGTGGTATCACTTAATTGGTTTATTGTTTCAGCTCCAGTGCAAACAAAATGTTAATAATCACATTTTAAATCATCATATAAAATAAAATAAGCTGTTTTTAAAAAAAAAAAAAATATATATATACCATCCGATTTTGCCCTGCAGCTGTGTTTGTAACAAACATTATGAGCTCTAATATTTATTATTCCATTCAATATTAAAAGCAAATGGATGATGAAGAAAATTACAACAATACTCTTCAAAGAGGAAGACATTTCCCAGAACCATTAATAATAAATTAAGCGTGCTGTCAATCATGCGCGCAGCTGTACGTCACAGATAATTGTCTCCATCTATTAACTATGTATCATGTCGCCTCAGAGGCATGATATTTTTTATGGCATTAATATTTTTTTATCAGGCGGGTGGAAAGAAACAATATGATGTTCTGGAGCTTAAGGCAGGTACACTGTGGTCTCGGAGAGCAGGACATTTATAAACCACAGCATGGAGCTTATCAAAAGTATCTTTTGAAAAAATATATAATTGGTTTCAGAAGGAGCTTTGTCTGTCCTCTGGGATCTGTTGCTTTTATTTATTTAATCATTTAGAGGGGAAATCAGCTGAAACAAACAAACATGCTCACAAACTGACCGACACAAGCAAGTTTTCTGCAAGCAATAGATTGATTAATCACACACATTCCTCTGAAGATTAGGGCCATAACCCCCTCAACTGTAGACTTAATGACACTGAAATATGGCAGCAATTCACCAGGGCAAAGCCTGATGGGAAATGGCAATTATGGCAATGTTTTGAGATTTGATGAGCAAAGTTTACCAAGCCCTTGTCTCATCAAGCCAGACTGCTGTTATCTGGAGAAATCCAACCGAGCAGAGCCTGAACAATGGAGATATATTTCCACTCATAATGCATGAGCTGTCCATTCGATTAATCATGATTCTTGAATTACTGACCACTTTATTCTCTCTCTCTCTCTCTCTCTCTCCTCAGGCATCACTATCAAATCAGCCAGCAATTTGCTTCAAGGGGAGCCAGGGGGTAAGATGTTTTGCATACTCTCCCTAATGCCTCAGAAACTGAATGCTCTAATTAGTTTGGATTTGCTGTGGAGCACACTTGTGACAGTTCCTCTGCACATCTTATTTCATTCCTGGCATTCAATAAGTGTTAGCATGACACCAAGAGGTTGAAAACCCAACCACTGCCAATTCATTTGGTGCAAAAAAGTTGTAAAAAGAAGAACTTCTGCAGTAGTGAAATTGACATACTGTTAAAGAAACATAAACAAAGTAAACGTGATTTCAAGGAAATTATTCAAGTATTAAAAGGAAAAGTGCACATGCAAAAAAGTTTTTAAAAATGTATAAATCAAGAGTTAAAATAATTGAAAGGAAAAGCAGCAAATCCTCATACATACGGTATATATGAGAAGCTGGAAAAAAATGACTTGCATAATAATAAATATAGTAGCCAATTAATTTTCTAATTAATCATCTACTTGATTTAGCTGCACGCATATACTTTAATGTCATTTGGTTGTAAAGTAGTTATCTAGTAGGGGAGTAAAAAGTATGATATTCCCCTCTGAAGTGTAGTGGAGTATAAAGTGGCATGAGATTAAAATACATAAGTAATGTTAAAGTTCCTCAGATTTGTACTTCAGTGCAGTACTTGAGTAAATGTACATTTGTACATTTCAGCTCTGGTCAGCAGAGGGACGAACAGTAACTGAAATTACAGTCAGTTACTGGGATCAATGCACCAAGTATTAGGTCTAACATTTAGTAATCCAGTCATTATAATTACTCTAATACATGATCTATATTTGATTAAATTGTATTCATGCATTTTTTAAATGTTCCTCGAATGTGAAACTTATTTTACCTTGCGCTGTGGTCTGTGAAAATGAGATGTTTTTCTCTTATCTTGGTTAGAGTGCTCTTCACCACCATTTCCTTGCACCTAAGAGAAGAACAAAGATAATAAATCATTGGTAAATCCCAAAAATCCATGGGTTCTAACAGAATAAGAACAAATCCTGAGTACGAGCACAAATGAAAGAAAATTTGTTTGTATATTGTTTCTTGCTTGAGCCCCCATGTGTCAAATATCCTAGATGGCATATGAAATACTTAATCTACAAAAATACTTGGCACTGAAAGCAGAAGGGCATTCCTGTTAAAGAAAGATGCCTGTGTCCAGCTAGATTACCGGGCTCTGCCTGCTAGGCTACTACACATTTACCACACAATCAGCCCTGTCTAAAAGGAGCTGTTCTAATCCCTGCAAGAGCCGATTGCATTGACGAAAGTGACTTTGCTCTGTACACAAATGCCGGCCCTGTGTGCTCACACGGGCCCTTGAAGCCCTGAGACAGTGTACGCTACACCCCCAGGCTGCTAGCCAGGTTACTGGGTCAGGCCTGCAACTGGGAAGGCTTTGTTCAGGGAGGGGGAGGAGGGTAAAGGGGGTTGGCGAACCCCAGGGAGCCCCCCATGTCTCCATGTCTCAGTGCGGACATGAAAGATTTGAAATACGGGAATGATGCACGAGCGGTGGAATTTTGATCCAGGCAGTGCGCAAAACATGCCCAAAACACAAATATTACATGTAAACATGTAATGAAACATCTGTAAATGCAGCGGCAGATTAACCTGCTCATGAGAGTCTTTCTGTGAAGAAATGTGAAGTGAGTACAATTTAAGTGTTCTTTAATCACTGAATGGGATTTGGTGATTATATCTAGGCTGGCACATTACATATTCAAATTGCTTTGCGGAATTCAAGCGCGGGCTCCCTCCCCCCTCCGACAATAGTCCCCAAGCTGGACGATTGGGCATTAATGAGGTAGCTGCAACCATTGGTGGTGGGGGAGGCCAGATTAAGCCGTTAGTGGGGGGAGGATGTTGGTGAACATGGCAGTCTGGCATCCAACAGACCCGAGAGGATCACCAGTATATGTGTCTCCAGGCTTAGAGCATCACAGATATTTTTTATTTGCTAGGATGAGTTTTTGCCAGAGATCATCCCTTCCCCAAAAAGCAGCATGAGCTCCAAGAGGTCATGTGTCGCGATCTGTGAGGTTGGTGTCAGCTGACAGTTGCCAGCTGCAGAGCTCCATCACAGAAGCCACGACTGCTCCTCTCCAATCTTTGTCCTCACTGGCTCATGTCATATTTCCTGTAAAGGGGCACTTCCAGGGCCACAAAAACAAGAGGAATTCTTCAAATCACTGTCCTGGCGTCACTCCAGGGCTCAGCGGTATCAGGGGCCAGGGCTCCTATCAAGAAATAGCACGCTGAGGTTTCTCGGCTGCTTTTCTCTTACCCTGCGGCATTTAGCCCCACTATTGTAAATTGTCTGCCAAGCTTGTAATCATGCGATGAGAGACACAGGCTCTGAGATGCCACTGAGACTCAACTGTGGAACTTACAAATTACAATCAAGAAAATGCTGCTTTGGATCTAGCTGACCTCTATATTTACTAAATTGGAGGAAAGTAAACTGAATGGTTTCGATCTATAGCACCCTGAGCAGTGAAAAGAAATTTGAAAATGATGCAACTATAAAGAAATAAGAGATTTCATAAAAGCTGGAAGTTGAAAAGAAATTAGATTTCAGGATTACTTTGAAATAATCACCAGGGATTACAAAATATATTCAGAGCTGGTCTGGGTTCCCATGGCCAGGAATTTCACATCGCAGTGCTTATTTTCCTTTCGAGCTGGCAACGCCGCCTGCCTGTTGGCATGATCTATATCCATTTAGTAAGAGATGAAGCTTGTGTCAGTTGTTATTTATTAGATCCAGGCTGCAGGGTGCATATTGATCAGGAAGTGTGTTTTATCCATTGCTACAGTGCTTGTTATTTAACCCTTTGAAACCTGGATCGACATCACTTTTCTTGTGCTGCAGTCAGGTCTTTTCCTTGTTTTTTTGCAAATGTTTTTCGTTGTTGCTGTTTTACTGTCCAGATTTTTGTGGGTTTTATCAGAATTATCACAATTATATATTTGAGATTATTTTACAGAATTTTTGCAATTTTTTATCAGTTTTTTTAGGTCATAACCTTGTTTGTTTTTGCTATTTTTTTGTTGTTGTTTGTGGTTGTTTTTTGCAAATTTTCCACTAATGTTCTTTTACTAATTTCTAGCCAACTTTCATTTCTTCTTAAGTAGCTTGTTGCCACCTTCCAATGTTTTTGAAAGAAATTAAGCCAATTTGGTCTCCCAGGGTTAAAAGCACATACCTCACATACTTTGATGTTTCCACTCACACCTTTGTATGGGCTTGTGAGCACTGTATCTATCCAATCAACAGTGTGGTACTCAGTATTATTTTGCACCACTGATTATAACTTTTATGAGTGGAATGTTGTCGCAGTAAACAAGGACATTACATGTGAATACTCTACGTCTGTGTTTCAGGTGTGACATCGGTTTCATTTCCTGCTCAGTTCATAAATTGCAGTTGCCAGAGTAATTGTTTTTGTTTATGGCCCTGTCTGTATTTATGTGCACAGCTGCCACATAAAGGCAACGGTGTTGGGATGAGGGGAAAGACGAGGTGCTCTTAAAGATATTCTTATGACGACTGTGTGTGAAGGCTGAGCTTCCCCTGGGCTCTCTCCCGTCGGCCCTCTTGATTATTTTGCCATTTCACCCCATGCCTTGGCTGAGTCCTTGGGAGACATCAGGGCCTCTATCTCACACACGGCTGCTCTGACTCTACCCCCCGCCACACCATGCCGCTTTGCTTCACCTCCCCGCTCGCACTGCAAATAAGCTTTTTGCAGTGTGCGAGTGTGTATGTGTGCATGCACACATCCTTTTTTCTCTCTTTTTTTCCCTGGAAGCTTATTAGAATAACAATAACAGGAATGTGGTTTGAGAGCTGTCCTGTCCCAGTGGCATAGCAGTGAGAGGGAGAGTTGTCCCACGTGTTTCTGAAAGGGCACACGCCGCTCTATTCATCCAGATGTGTTAAGCGAGGCCAAAGTCTCAGTGTTCTCGGCTTGTCTGAGGCCCACTGTGTTTATGCCGAGCTAGTTTGGCCTTAGGATCTTTGGCTTGTACAGTATATTTTAGGAACACGCCTCATGAGATCCTGCAGTTAAAGAGGACTTTTATTTACTTAGCTCCTCTGTCATTATTGTGCTCTTTTGCTTCAAAGTGGGATTTTGAAGGATGCCATGTTGACTGTGGCAGCGTTTTAGTGGAGCATTTTAAGGTTACAAGAGTGTTGTAAAAGATCAGAAATCAATTGTACAAACTGGGCAGGCAGAGTGACTAAAGATGGCAATATGTAAGTTAAAAAAAACCAAATATGCCATGAAAAGAAACACAGTGACACACACACAGAGTTTTGTGTTCTTGTTGTTTGTTTACATTCCAAGCCGGAGCGATTAGGATGGAAGATGTGACCGTCACCCTGGGAAACTGGAAATAGCACCGAGAAGAACTCACAAAAAGAGGGCAAGCTGCTTTAAATAAGTGACATAGGGAATAAGCAAATTTAAATACTACTCGATTGGTTGTTAAGTCCGGGGTTGATATTACAAAAATGAGTGAGGAAATCCTTAAAAGATTTTATTTGGACTATCATAGAACATAGAAATGGCAATGCTGTTTCATAGGACATGCAACAGATGATGTGATGCTTTAGACATATGATTAATGTTTGGGCAGTGGAGCTTCTTGGTGCTCATTTACCCCACAGGCTACTTGGGTCCTGGCATCAGAAGTAATGACTAAATATAATGCTAATTATGGTGTGTGTAACTGATGGCAGCGTGATGCTGTTATTTACTAAAAATATCTTCTTTATACAGAGACCTTTGGTAGCTAGTGCCCAATCACGGACATTGTGTTACAGTATATTATTCCAGAGGTGGGGACTCGAGCCACATGACTTGGACTTGAGTCACAACTTTAACTGCTTTAGAATAAACTTGGCAAAAAGACAACTGCAACTTGCAGCTCGGTGTGACTTAAGTGTTTTGACTTGATAAAGCTTGATAACCAAAGATTAAAAAGTGTTAGGCCTATATAAAAAGTGTGCCATGCATCAGTTAATTTCCCCCAAAGCAACTGATATTAATGCTTTTAATTCCCAGCAAGCCGACACTTAATTCCCCAGATCCATTTTTTTTAACCAATCTGATAACATCCAATCAAGTTTCAGCAGAGAACCAGTAAGAACCAAAGTTCAAGCTCCCAAGAAGTGCTCCAAGCTCTGATGCAAATTTGACATAGTGGCCAAAAGTGGAATTACATCATCCATGTTGGTCATGTGATGTCCACAGGCCCAGAAATGTATTCATTTTTTAATATCTTTTTCACCGTCACTCATTTCACTATCTAGAAGTCACTGAATTCGATAACAGTTGGCAAGACTAAAAGAGCCACAAGACTACATTTTTTTAGACCACCATTTAAGCTAGTGAAGCGCTAAACCAGAAGTCAGTCACTCTGCCAGTGGAAGTGACCCACTCGGGCACACTTGGACACGCTAGGCCCCCTAAGTCTTTAGTGTGCAAGGTTCATGGGCCTGTAGATCGTTATCTTATACCTGGAGAAGGAGGTTCGTTTTTTTCTTTTTTTTGCTTTATGTGCCAAAGAGCAGTTCTCATCAATAGGACCCCGCCTCCATAGCTGTATCCAGACTTTCCTAATACATAAGAGCTAAAGTTACATTACCAAGTGCTAGTGGGAAGACATGATACCAATGATGATTTTGTTAGTGTACATAAATTTTGCTTTGGTTAAACAAAAATTAATTGCAGTATGAAAAACATGCCCGTAAGCAAATTACAGATGGAGATGCAACAACTTCCAACTCGGTTTGACATTTGACAAGTGGCACAAAGAACGTTAAGTCAGGAAGCTAATATTAAAATACTTAGCAAGCTAATGCTTAGCTAATGTTAGTGAGCTGTTGTTAAAATGGCATCATTTTATGTGAAGAGCAAAAAAATGGCTTGTTTAGGACTCGAAACCCAATTTTTAGGACTTTGGACTTGACTCAGAAATTACCTACCTTGAACTGGGACTAAAGTGCAAAGACTTGAGACTCAAGTTTAACTTGTAAAACAATGACTTGATCCCATCTTTGTAATAATCACATTTCACATGGTGCTTTTCTAGTAAAACACTAATTTAATTCCAGTAAAATCCTACGCATATTTTAAGAGACTAAGCCTCATTTTGCCATTTCAACATTTTCAAATAATGAATTATTAAGATCTTAAAATGTTTAGATGATTACAAGGATGTTATCATTTTAATGACTTCTGATTAATATGACAGTCCTTCTGTGTAAAGCCATCAATTATTAACCATCCAACAGGTCATTTGGCATTGGAAAAACAAAACAAAGTGGACAATAAAGAAATATTCCATACAGTGTCTGCACTGGCCTCTGAGGAGTCTTATCGCAAACATTTTGTTCTTGGATTTAAAAATGTGGTAAAACAGGATATGAGCAACACAACCAGTGCAACTAAGCATGGGCAGTGTTTTTGTTTACAGTAGTGACGAAGCTTAACCCCAAGAGCTGCAATCCAACGCCCCAGAGCTGCTGTTTAACCAGAGAGCTCTAACTGGCTCATGTAATCCTTATTGTGGTGGAAAATACATACTGCATAAAAATGGACTATCTTATTATTATGTCTGGAGTTAGAATTCTCAAATTCACGCACATTAAGTAGAATATGCCTCAAAAAAACAGGGGAAAATTTCTTTAAGTTCTATGGTTTCATTTAACCATATTTTAGTTAATATATTTTGCAAACTCAAGGGGGGCACTATTAAAATCATGATACTTATGACTTGAACAATGAAAAATCCCTTTCTCTTATTACACCTGTTACATGTGTTTGACATTTTTCGGCTCACCTCTTCTATCCACGCAACTCAGTTGAACACACCACATCTTGGTGCATGTTTTGGATTCCCCTTTCTCCAAGTTTCCCCGTGAGTTAATCAGGTTTAGGCATACTTTTCCAACACACAATCTGCGAATTGTTAAAGGATTACAGACTGTCTGCCTGCCTGCGTGGAGAGAAAAGTTCAGTAATGAGAGTATAGTGCAGCGCTCCAAGTGGTTTGTGGGATCGCTGCAGTGAAACAGGCAGGCTAGGGAATCAACAAGGGAAACACATATACTGGGGACAGTGCATCTGAGGTCTAATATTCAGCGTGTAAAGGGAATTTTCTAACATCCAAAACACTGGACACCATCTAATGCAAATTAGTAATGCAAAGGTTTATTTGGGGGGAATCCATTGAAAGAAAACAGTTTTTTTTAATATAGCTTTTCTTTACAAGCAAATAGAGGAAGCAGTGGCTCTAACATAGCCATTACAAACCTCCATCCCTGTGTGTTTAAAGAGGAAGGCACCTACAGTAAAGAAAGGTGGGATGTCGGGGGAGGGGAGAGACGGAGAGTGTTTGTCGAGGTTGACAGATTAGCCCCAGCCTCTTGGAAAAAGACTGATTCTGCTTGGCATAACAGGCAGTACCTTGGGGGATGCTCGACAGTTGCCCATCCCCATATCCCCACACTTACTCCCGGCAGTCCCCAACCCCCCCTTTCTTTTTGCTTTCCTGTCTCTACCAACCCCCCTCGATGTATAGATCCTCAAACACAGGAACCACCACTTCCATCCTGAGTGCATGATTTAGACCATAAGAGGTGGTGTCACACGTTTTGTTCATAAATAAATTGTTTACTGTCAGACCATCTGAATGGTGAATAAGGATAATGTATGTGACCCTTGCATTTTTGCTAGATACTGGACTTGATTGCTTGCATGTGACACTAAAAACGTAGCTGACAGTTGAATGTTTCCTGTCAGTGCTTCAACTTCTGGAGTTTGGTTGTTATAGAAATACAAGTATATAAAAAATAGAAATATAAAAATAGAAATACAGTAATAGTAAACAATTAGCACTAGAATGGAAATATTTAACTATTTAAAAATAAAGTATGTATAACATGCTGAGTGTGTAAGTGTGTAAAAATGTAAATGTAAAGAAATAATAGACAAGTAGGACTAATATGTGAATATTTAAATTACAATATGGATGATATGCACTGTGTAAAATGTGTAAAATATAACTATGCCTTATGCTACAATGCCACGTACAAAACTAGTATTTAAGTTAAAATATAAACATATACATATTTGTGCAATGCTACAATAAGCAACGGCCATATGCATTAGTGAGATTAACAAGAAGAGTATATACAATATGTGCTATGTTAAATATATAGCCTATATTCAAGAGTTGGAAGAATATTGCATTTTTGAATAACTGCAAAGAGGACTGCTGTGGTTGAAATGTTGCACCAAATAGTGCAGTTAAGACAGTTTTTGCACCTTAAAAACACTATTGCACATTTCAAGTTTAATAAATAAATGATGGGATTTTAATTGTAGATGTCACACATACATATAAACCTAAATAAAGGAGGAACAAATAGTGGCCAGGATCCATCCCCCTCTTCTCGGCTGAGTTGCCTGTCACATTCCTACAGGAAGAGCATTTAGGGCCATCCCTCATGCACCGGCTCTAAGGAGAGCCACCGTCACCTACCTATCCCTCCCCCACCCCCCCCACCCCCATACACACCCAAACCTCCCAGTCCCCCCCTTTCCCCACCAACAACACACAGCCACACGTCCCCACTGTTCATGAATAATCCAGGCGGGCCGACAGGCCATTGCACTCAGCTTTGTGGGGGAAGAAGCTAGAACAAAAGACGGGCAGCTCACAGAGCAGCTATGGCTGAGTAGGCTCAGATGAGAAGACAATGGTAACTAGTGTCAGTACAGACAGGGGCAGGAGGCAAAGACTTCAGAGTAAATCACATATCCAGGCGCTTGCTCCCATCTCAGTGTTGCCATGCCAAATACCAGAGCTGGGAACCCTGCCTTCTCACTTTCGTCCACAGAGCAAAGAAAGGAAAGACAGAGAGAGAAACTATCCTCTCATCTCTTCCCGCAGATGTTTGTACTGAGGGGAACAGCAGATCTCTTTAGTGGAGCTATTTTTTCCTTCCTCATCAAATAGCAGGGTTAGGAACTCTGTTTAACCTCATCAAAGATGAGCAGTTTCAACATGCTCGGTGAGTTAAAGATGAAGTTTTACAAGGACATCACCGGCAGTGTCCTTTGTCCTTGTTCAAACTGCTGAGCCCCCTGCCAAGATTTTCTGTTCCAGTCCAGTTCACACCTTACAACAGCTTGAAAGTATTTGACATCTCCAAACACACAGCCCCTGGAGTAGCAGATGTGGCCGGGTCGAGGCCACAGAGGCAGTTATTGTATCAGCCTGGACGCCCCATGGGGGGGGGGGCACTGACAAGGTGTTAAGAATTGCCGTTCTGATGCCATTTGGTCGCTGCGACTGTAACTGTCCAACGGTCAGACTCCCATGTCGTGATAATGTGCGGCGTTACTGCACACAGGTCACACTGCTCTTTCTTTCTATTATGAAGCTGTTTAATTTTATTTAACTAGACAAATGCTAATAGTACACTCTGATGATAATAATACCCCATTAAGCTTTTCTCCCATTAATTAATCATGAGATTAAAGGACTCACACAATCATAATTAGAATACTATGGAGCATAAGCAATCTAATGAATTCTTTCCATGGTTTCAAGCTGGACAAATAACGCTGATTTAATAGTTATCTACATAATTACTAACAGCTCCCACAGCAGGAATAACACATTCAAAACACACTATAAAGACTTATATAACTAACAGCAATATCTTAAAGGAATACTTACCCACAAAATCACAATTTATACATCAATTAGTAATGCTGTGTTACCTTGAATATGTGCATACCATTTTTATTGCATGCCTCCCTGAAAAACAGTAAACTTATGAAAGTATTGATTGATTTGGGACCACTTTTACCAACAGCAAAACTATCAAACATCCGTTTACAAACTTTTGCACAACTCGTGCAGTATAATCCAAGTCTTATTTATCTGGTATAGGGTTGCAACTTGTAAGCACTTTCTTTATTCATTTAAACGGTCAAATTAATGATTGCTTACGCAAGTGTTAAGTGTTATTTTACAAAAACAGTAAAACTTTGTTCATTTCAAACAATACAAATGCATTTTTTCCTCAGTCATAGCTAAAAGCAACATATTGCATATACTTTGACAGTTTTTCATAGATTAACTGCTTAAATTTCACGTGTGATTAAGTTCTTAATGACTAATTAATTGATCATTGATTCATTGTTATCGTCCCATATCCAGTCATTTGCTTAGTACTTCCTTAACACATACATTTTCACCAAAAGAACTCTTAGTTATGGGTTCTGGCTTTAAAGTAAGCAAAGATAAGTATACTATAATACTGCAATTATGCTGCATGAGTTATGTTAGAGTTTATATTGGTGTATGTGAGAAAAACATGTCATGACTTATTCATTGACAAATGATCATTTTATGGGTGAAGTATTCCTTGAAGTAACTTGAAGGACTCACATATTTTTTCTAAACTGAAAGAACTTGAGTAAAAGTCATTTAAATCTTTGCATCTTTGATTTAAGACTCATTAGCAGCATTCAGCTTTTGCATCAAAAGATTAGAATCATTTTGTGCCCCACAACATCATTACCCTCAGCATATGTATGCCATACAATCAACAATGAACGATGCTGATGTAAATATTACTAAATGTAAGCATGACATCTAAGAGTTGAAAAAATGTACTTGAAACCCAGTTTGCTGTCACAGTGCTTATGGAATTGCATGCAGTTTGAGTCATGTGTTTGTTACATGGATGTGTATACATGACTCATCAGTTTACTGACCTGAGAGCACTTGAACTGTTTATTTCTATGAGCTATTATCAGCTGTGTCTGAACTCTTTTCGCCAGGGTGACAACCTTTTTTAAAAACTGTCCTTTGGTGTGTATCTAGTGTGACTCATTTACCTTTAACTCATATTCAAATTGAAGATTTAAAGCTGAGTGTCTATTTCTGTTCGTTCATGGATGAGTGTGCATGATGAAATCCCCAAAGTTTGACTCTCTGTTGACATGGAGCCTAAACCAGAGTCAGCTAGATATTTTACCTCACTCCCACCATGTGCCCTGTGGCAGTGTGAGGCTTCCTCAGGCTAAAAAAATACTAAACAATACACACACACAGCCTCAGGGGATCAGCCCAAAGATCCACATGGAGATGTCTATGACTCAGCGTCTCTATGTAAATCTACACCTACTACTTGACTGACAGCCGCTTTGGGATCACTTGCAGGGACAAGTGGTCTCACTGACTTAACACATGAAAAGTCAGTTTGTTTCATCAGGCTGGGTGAGATGATAATAGCATTGGCCACCTTGCATGAATTGTCTGTGGTGTTAAGTGTATTCTGCCGTCAATAATGAAAACTGTTATCAAACCCATTTTCATTCAGACTGCAGCAAAGTTGTTGAGTTGGTTCCTCTAGTTGTTGGTATGCAGCAAAAATGTAATGAACCGACCAGGTAACATGATCGTGACTATGTTATTTCCTTAAATGATAACATTATCAACAGAAGGGCCAAGTCCAACCATGATAAACACAAGAAACACTATAATAATGATATATGAGTTAATAAAATGTTGTGGATGTGAACCTGAACTGTTTTCACCATTGAGTTCAGACCAATAAAGCTCAGCAAAAAAAATTAAAAGAAGATATAATACATTCTTCCTCTTATAAATGAAAACTTGAACTCATGAGCAATTAAATGCTCCTTTGCTCAGTGCAATGCACTTTAGGGGGTTGGCAGCCACAGCCTAATTTTGTCTGGCCAAACAAAGGGTGACCACAACAGCCTGCCTGATACTGGATTTTTGATAGCAATGGCAGATAATATGTAACAAAGACACTGTTTCCTAAATCACCTATAACTTTGGAAATGTATGTGTTGACGTGTCTTTTTTGTTATTAGCCACCATACACACCCATACCAATTTGTTGGTTATATTTAGTTATATCATCCGATATGTTGGTTTAGCTCTTGTGATCATGGTTAGCTCGTGCTAGCAATGCTAGCAAGCTTTAAGAAGATATTTCTATGGAACGTACATAACTGACATAGTTGGTAGACTTCTCTTCTTACCACAGGTGTACTGTGTTTTAGGGGCAGTTTACAATGCAAGCATGGCTTGCATGAAACATTACATTGTTGCAGTTTGGCTTTTCGTTCACATGACAACAGCGCTTTGGGGGCCTGAAAACGCAACATTTGGAAACCAGGTTGAAACTGAGTGTGATCTTTTGAAAACACAACTCCTTCTGTCACCATGTAAACTGCCATTGCACGGATCCTGTGACATCACAACGGCAATTCGCGCATGTGCATGATGTTTCTTTATGGTGTGTCATTACAAATTCACACCGACAACTACTGGTGTGGCATACATACTACAGCATTTTCGGTTGTTTTGCAGGTCTGCAGGGTTTTTTTATACACAAAGGACAGACTTTTCTGTTTTTAGCAAAGCTGTTTTCATCTAAATGTAGTAATAAATAGTGTCCGATATTCAGCAAAACTTTTGCTTTAACACCTCAGTGTTAAAGGGGCAGCCTCCGAGGCTAAAAAATGAAGCCAAAGCAGAAGTGCCAAAAACTGCGGTTCATCATTGAGACTGGCTCCAAAACAGAATATATTCTCACAGACCCCTGTGTTAAAATGCCCAACTTGAAATGCCCCAGCAGAAATAAACATGTTTAAAGCTGGGAACAAAAAATGACTTTGGTCTCTAAAGCTCTAAAGCTCTAAAGCAAGATGGCGACGACTGAAATGTCGAACTCAACTCTTCAAAGCAACAGTCCTCAAATGTGAAAGATGATGTCACAGTAGCTACATCCATTATTTGTGTAGTCCATGCTCTAACTTCAACAATGGGTCTGCAACCCCTAAGCTCTCCTTAGACTTACTGCACGGGGGCAGCCAAATTAGTGTTAATAAATTTGTGAAAGTTTGAAATGCCTGATGCCTGAAAAACACCTTATCATGCATCCAACATATTTAGCCTTTTTATACTTATCTTTGTGAAAGCGGATTTTCTTTTGTCGCCTAAAGAAGCAAAAACATGTCATGACTGCGGCTTTAGGCTGATGCAACTCAGTTTATACAGTATATGTAGTAGAAGGTCCCTGCTATGTTTCAGCTAAGGAGTCCTTGACCTGAAAAACATGGAAGACCCCTTCTTTAATAGCAAATCAGATATTTTTACAAGGATGTTTTTACATTAAATATTATTCTTTACCAAAAGACAGCTAGTAATTTAAGATACTTCAATACAGATTAAACAAACAAGATATAGCATGGCAATAAGTGACTTTTAGAGTAGGCTGATTTTGGTACAGTGCCAGGCGTCTTGTCCCTCTGTTTCCAGTCTTTGTACTACGCTAAGCAAACAGGCTGCCGGCTGTAGCTTCATTTTTATCGTAAAAATACAAGAACTGTATCAATCCTCTCAATTAGGGCTGGGAGTGGAAAAAAATCAAATATCACATTTTTTTTTTAACAAAAACCTGGATACAATATTGCTACAAAATTATAGGGTTGACTATCAGTGCTTTCACAAAATATTCAAGATTTTTGATAAATAATTATCAGTGATGTGAATATAATGTCCAAGTGCATAAAGACAAATAATAGGAAAGATAGAGCGGTCTGGTGAGTTCATAAAATAACATCAATTTACTGTAATGTAGCCTAAGAAAAGATAATAATTAGGATATTACAATACCCAAAATATAAAAAGACATTTATTCTCATATTATAATATGATATCCATATATTTCCTAGCCCCACTCTAAACTTATTACACAAGAAAGTGAATATTGGTAAGCAGGTGTTTAAAAATATCTAACTATTCCTTTAAGTTTTGTAGTCTTGTGTTTTTTTGCTGCCAGGTTAGACAGACAGGCTCTACTTTTGGAGTCAGAAACCGGGAGCTAATGGGTTAAATGACATATGGTTATGTAGCTTGAGAAGGAAGCTGCGAATAAAATGAGGGCGACCTCTGAACAGTCTGACCTGAGTGACATTGATTAGAATTAGAATGTGAAGTGTGCACGGTGGCATGGATGGGGGTGACAGGCAGACCTAATGCATGGCTGGAGGGGGCTCACACTGCAGTGGTGGCACTATTGCGATGCTAAATGTGTAAATGTGCACTCTCATCTCATCACAGGCTAGCTTTTGTTCAGCAGGACTCTCGATTTAAATCAAATTCAAATGCAGCTCTTCTACATCAGTAACTCCATCTCAGTGACTTGTTGCTTCTAATTTTGGTCAAGTCTCCTACTACTTTCCCCTCTGAAAGTAATAGGTCCTGAGGATATGGCTCGCCTCTTGTCCCTGCTTACTTTGATGCTTTTTTGGCTGATCGTCCTTAATTAGCGTAAAACCCAAAGCAGACGTACGCCGCTTTACCACTTCATGTGAACGGCCAGACATAAATAGGTCAGCATTAATGGTCAGCTGTGTGTCTCAAGTGTTCACGGCCTTGTGGGCCGCTTTGCGTTTTGTGTTGACATGAGTGAGCTTGTGCACATGAAGGAAAGCTGGAGGCTGATGGGGGTGGGGTGAATGGCATGCGTTGGGTTTTAGAAAGGGAGGAGGGGTGTTGAGCAGAAGAGCTGTTCATTGGCCCCGTGCTGCAAAAAAAACTGCTTATGGCTTTGCTGCATGACTGGGCATTTGTGACAGCTATAGTCCTGCCTGCCACATCTGCCAGGGACACTGTGCTCTCAGCCAGTCAGCTTATAATCAATCACTTACGACTGATAGCCAGAGAGGCAGCTTCAAGTCCATCTGACTGACATTTGTTTTTCTTGAGACCTGCAGTTATAAAAGCGCCTGTGTGCTTTGGCCCGAGGTGGTACCACGAGGTCTGCTTCAAAAAGAAGTGAAAGAGAGGAGAAATGTGAGCCGTTGCAGACATATCACATTAAGCACTACTCATCAGTAAAAAAAGGACGGGCGATAATTATCGAGCTTGTGTTGAATCTAGGACATTCTATCAACAAAAGTACCAAACTGTCCATTTTCAGGCTGAAACAGCTGCAGGCAGTGCAGAGGAGAGCCGCAGCCAAATGTATTTTAAAGGACATATTACCTGTTGGTTAATGACTTTCTATGTTGAACTGTCCTTTTAGTGGAAGTAGGTTTTTGGGTCATTTTATGTAACAGGTTCCTGACAGAGATAGACTTCGCCCTGCTGGCTTGTTTGTTGCTGGGTAGCTGTGGATGGTCTGTGACAGACGAGGTTATCGCCCAAGTGAAAGAGCTGTCCACTACACTATTGTTGTGTTTTGCCTTTCAGACAGGCTCCTCCCATGAATGGCTACAGGTCATCATCCCTGACCTGGGAGGTACAATGTAGCCTCTGTGATTGGCCCGAGTGGGACATTATTTAGGTCACATTTGTAACTTGAAAAAACAAAACAAACAAACAAAAAAAAAACAGCAAGTCAAGATGCCTTTTACAAGTTCCATTAAAAGAAGCTGCTTTGTAGATTTACTTAAGTTTTTTTCCCCACTTTGAGATGACATGAATCAGATCAGGCCAGATCTGGAAGATAAAACACTAGGGGTGTAACGATACATCCACTGTATGGAGGCATCGATTTATATTCCTGTGATCATACTACATAAATGGCAAGTCGTCCTTCTAGTGTGACTTGTATAGATCTAAAATAATTTTTCAAGGCATAAACTTATTGTATTATACTAAGAATTTGCGCCTTGTATTCAGCATGTCAGACTTTGTTATGTAGATGTATTTTTTGCACTTATAATGGTAAATAATTGTAAATATTAATGCAGTTTATTCACCCATTCTTCGACATTCTTGGGCATGTGTATAGCATCAGAGCTGTTGGTTTACTGCTGCCTCCGTCAGCTGTTGTGTTGGTGAAGAGCAAATAGATATAGATATAGATATATAGGTATAGTGAACACTTAAACTGGTATTGATTTTTTTATGTGGCTAAAGTATCTTTTGCTGCATCCACAGCAGGACATCGCTTAGGTTCCGTACCAGTGTTGTGCGACTGTACTTTATTAATCAGAAGAGGGGGACGGCTGGGGTGTGACTTTTTTAAATTAAAAATGCTAAAATGCTACCTTTTCAAGTTGTACTGTATGTCCCTCACCTAAGCCAAAATTGGAGCACCCCTTCCCCCCTTATTAATGAACAGTCCCTATCCCTAACCACCGAGGGGAGGCTGATGTGACAACAAGGAGCATGCCCAGATCACCTAGTCCAGTTAAAGTCCAATTTAGGTGACGGAATAGCTCGACTTCCCATTGAATTATCTGGGTGTGTTTGTCTGATCTTGAGAAATTCAGTTTAGTTTGAATTTAGACAGACTAACATGCTTACATCTATTTTAAAAGTCAAGTTTTAGTCAGACTAATAAAATAATTCAACTTTTTCTAACATCATGTAAATGTACTAATTGATGACACCTGGGCAACTAGTAGTTTCCCAGTTACTCTTAAAGGCTTTAGAAAAACATTCAAATAATTATTAAACGATGTTAATGTCCTGTCTGCCTCTTCACATCTGTTACAGAGAGAGGAAACATCAGGGAACATCTTGTATCATTTGTCTATGGAGTAAATTTTTAAACTGTATCACACTGTTAACTGAACATTTTTGAAAGCAAAATTACCATGACTCAGCTTTTTGTAAACACAAATGATTATTTATGATAGGTTTATTTATGATCCCAAATATATTTTACTTGTCTAAACATTGTTTTTAATTAATATCATTTTAATAATTTGTTTCTTTATTTGTCCTGGCAGTATGTGAAGATCCCAGCGCCCACCCCTGAATCTCCTGATGGATTCAGAGTCTTCTCATTCTACCTTTCCAGTGACAGCAAAGACAAGCCTCAGTCCAGCTTCGACTGTATTCACCAGTATGTCTCAGGGTAAGCAGTGCACATAACTCTTTCCACAGTCGACCACAAATGGAATTTGTAGTAAATTTGGTGTCAGACTGAGACCGCAGGGCTTCACCGAACAGTGGCTTCTCTCTACAGCACTACAACAGCAGACTGCACCACTGTCAGAATATATTCAAACAAGACGACAATAACAGCCACGGCTAACCACAGAGGTGTGACCAGTAAAAACTGAGAACAGGGAGGTTGTGTTTTGGGCTCTGCAGTGTCGAAGGGCTGGTTAAAGGGTTGCAAATTTTAGTCTTTGTAACTGATTTATAACATAATATTAGAATTTGCACACAGGCACAAGTCACAGAAACAGTTTGTGTGTCAGACAGCACCACAAATTACTGCATGACAGCACGAATCTCTAACGCATGTGTTTGACAAATGGGCAGTTAACTGAGCCGAGCAGGAGAAGTTGTCAGCTTGATCTCTCTATAAAGTCTCCCCTCTCCTCCTTCCTCCTCCACACAGGGAGGGCAGGGATCACCTGGAGGGCCAGGGCAGCATTCAGGACAAGATCACAGTTTGTGCCACAGATGACTCCTACCAGACGACCCGGGAGCGCATGTCTCAGGTGGAGAAGGACATCTGGAGCCGCTCAGCTATTGAGATCAAGCCAGGGCCAAGTAAGCTTTTGCCTGATAGCTGTATCTACATTCTGGTGTGTCTTCCAGCCACAGTTTATAGCAACCTTCAAGCACGTATGGATCAAGGACAGATAACTGGAGAGTTTTCATGTTCCCAGAGAGCTTTTAAACCATCGCTTCTTACCATTTCATCCTACTGATAATTGCCATATGGTGTGGAAGTTATCACATAATTGATCAAAGTGCTGCGTTGCAATTATTCATGCGAGAGGGATGCCTCTCTGTCTTGTAATTTTCCTTTCATTTTGACCAGATTGCTCAGGCGCTGTGCCAGCTTGCCTGCCAGCACCATTAATGTGATTGAGTTTGCCAGAAGTATGCGCTAACAAGTCTCATGCTGATGAAGTTTTGCCTAAAATGAAATTACACTGACTGGAATTGAATTCATTTTCATTTGATGAAATACCACTAAATATCATCTTAAGAAGAGGCTGTGTTTAAGCTTGAGTGATCCAGGTCTGACATGCAGGATCGTCTTCTTGCAATTAATTTTCTTTATTTATTGCTGTCTCTTTGCCCGAGTCGTGGTTTTAGAGTTACTGTCGATTAAATTGACCGTGCTACAACTTTATAAATGACCTTCTCATGAGGCTTCATGACATTTAGAGGTCCTGTGTGAATTAAAATGCTTGTGTAGTATATATTTTATGAATGGAAACATGCTTTGTAGACCAACGTGATGTTTAGGGTAATTGCTGTAGAAGCCAGCTGTTGGAGCTGATTCTTACACATTACATGTCATGCTTTGCTGCTGTAATAGTCTCTCATAGGCTTTTACAAAATTAATCTAATCTGGCGCCTGCATGCATCAAATAAACAAAAAGACATGAGATCCTGGTTAAAAATATGCAGTTACAGGACACCTGGTATACACTGAACTTGTCTTTTCAAATATGTAACTGTAGTTACCTTATTGTGGACACCACTGAGAGAAATAAACGGGTCATGGATGAGAGTATCTGCCATATATGCAGTGGAGAGCTCACAGTTGTTTTGTGGTGACTGACTGTCTTTTTATGGTACAGTAATACTATACTCATCAGAAAAAAATGTCCACTTACCAGCTCACAATTACAGGATGCAGAGTAGAAAAATGTCCACAATTTAGATAATAATGTATGATTTTAAAGTTCAGTAGCTTTCAGGGGCAAGGAGGCACTAACAAGTATGCAGCTGAAATGTGTACATGCTGTAAATTGGACAAGTTGAAAAAGTTTTCCTAAATAAGGGATTTTTTTGTTTTGAAGTCATTTATTTCCTAGTTAAAGAAGTATGTAATTTTTAGAAAGATTGTCTTTTCATAAAACTGGTCTGGGCAATAGTAGAGATGTAAATACTTTTGAAATTGATGCTATATGATCAGAGAAAAAAAGAGAAAAGGGGCTATGGAATTTGCATTTGTTTAAGAGATAGAAAACCCACAACTACCAGAATGCACTGCACCACATCAAACCAGTAAATGCTTCTAATAGAGGATGATGTAATTCAAGTTTGACAGTTTTGACATAGGAAGCAATATTGTGGCCAGCTGACAATTAAACAGTAAGCTAAAGTAGGTTTATGATATGTTTGATCTCAGTATTTTCAGCCTTCTTTTTTACAATACAGAGAAAAGCATGGCAGCAACTTCCATTTACAGATTTTTGTTTTATAGCCAAACAGTGCACTAAAATGTGTTTCTGAAGACAATTTAAGTATGAAATACACAGTGTAGTCACAAAATCTTAATTTGTATTTGATCAGTGCTGTCAAGTTTTACCCTATGCCTAAAATGTTGTAAGAAACATTTTTTAGTGTACTGTTTGGCTGTAATACAAGACTTTGTGAAAATGGTGCCATACTTTTTTCTGTATTATAAAAACAGAGGCTGAAAAAACCTAAGATCAAAGGGTAAAATTAAGCAGTGCTGATACTACATGAACAAGTTTCTCACCTAAAATGTTGTAAGAAACAAATTTTAATGTACTGTTTAACTGTAATTCAAGAGTGTTACCAGCTTGCCGCCATATTATGTGCCAAAACGGCCAAAGTCGCATTATGTCAGCCACTAGCTGGAGCTTTTATATGTCTGGTGCAGTGCATTCTGGTAGTTGTAGGTTTTATACGTCTTGTGGAAAAGCAACTGCGACAACCCTTTCTGTTTGCTGTGGTCATGGAGTACCCATTTCTTTCTTCTGCATAGACAGCCCAGTTTTATGAAAAGACCAGCTGTAATGTACTTCTTTAAGCATTTGTAATTATTTTCCTCTGTAATACCAATACACTATTGCAAAAAGATGCTGTTTTCAGGGTTTGGTCAATGTTCATATACACCCACAACTCTGTGAAGCTTGTCAGTTATCCTGAGTGAGACATTTCTGTCATCATGGGAAGTATCATTCTACAAAAGCTGCCTTAAGAGTCTTCAAACTTTTCTTAAGCTGCTTTAATTTATCACCAGCAAACAATGGTTCTAGTTGGTGCTTGTTTAAAATGTGGCAGTACAGGTTGTTTCAGTGCAGGGAGGATATTTGACTGACATTTTCATGACCTGATCCAAGGCAGATGTTGAAACAAGCTCCTGGAAGACTGTTTCATATTGCAAAGTAGATTTAAAAAGACTCAGTTTGAAAGAAACTTTGTATATTGTTACAACTAAAATATTGAATTATGTTTAGAAATTACACAGCTTTAACAGCATCACTGGGTTTTAAAACACCCTGTGTACATGTTCAACCATACCTTCCCTGCAAGCGCAGTTGGTTTTCGACCTATAGCAACCTCGAAAGTATGGTTTAAAGGTTGTAATGAGATTACGGTCTGCAGATATCTAGCACTGCCTGCCTGGGTCCAGCTGAATTAGTACTGCAACAGAAAGAAAGGGCCTCTCTGTGTTAGCTGCTTTAGTTTCACACTCATGTTTACTCAGCAGTACGCAAAACCTACTGTTAACCCTTTTCACTCTTTCCAACTCACAACAACATTACCTCTGCAATGCTGACACAAGTGCATGAGCACAGTCCCGTGTTCGAGGTATTTATGTATGTAAATTGCTTTTTCAGATTATCTGTTACATGTGCATAGAGCAGACTGCATGACAATAGAGAGATGAAGATGAAGATAAAATGTGGCGTGTGCAGGCCGCTCTTTCAGAATCAGGGCGTGATTTGTATAACTGGCCTGAGGACTGGATTAGGAATGATATGTCGGCTCAGTGCTATTACAGGATACTGTCAACATATGAATCCTTTTATCAGATGAGTTATTATCTCCTTGCTCTCTTCTAGTTTTATGTATTGTAACAACGGTATTCAAAAACAGCTTTAGATTCCTGTTGTGATAACTACTTGATTCAGTGGAAACTTGCCCTTATCTTCCACAAGTCTAATGTTGAACCTCTGCTGTGTGTCCCTTTGTTTTGATCTTAGGTAAGTACGTAAAGGTCCAGAGAAAGCATGGTCTGGTATCAGGCTCAGATAGCAGCAGCAAGCACTCCCCGAGCAACAAGAGGAGCCTGGTTCCCAGCCCTGTGGCACACCGGCCCTTGAGAGATCGCATCATTCATCTCCTGGCCTTAAAGCCCTACAGGAAACCTGAGCTGCTACTGTGGTTGGAGAGGGAGCGGGCCAGTCCAAAGGACAAGGCTGATCTGACCTCAGTGCTGGATGAGGTGAGACATCTGGCATGTAATGTAAACACAGTCAACTAATGATGAAATATACTCAGATGTAAAGTTTAATCCTTGGGGACTGTTTGGCGTATTTTACGCATGCATGCATAGGGCATACATTTTGGCAAGACTGTATTTTAGTTTAATCTTGGAATTTCCAGCTCAGCTTCTACAATGAGTCTAAAATACACAGTGGAAACTACATTGTTACATCCATTGTGTTAAGTACAAAAAATGCACTACTGAAACCCATTCAAACCGCATTTTTTGATCCCACAGCCATCAAAGCATAAAAGCATGCAGTGTTTTATTTCTGGGTGTCATCCCAGGCTTTTGCCTTGGAATTTGTAAATTTTTACAATTTTTCACTTCAGGAATTTTTTTTTTTTGCTATCATGTTTGGCATATGGAGAAAATACATGCTACTTTTTTTTACTAGTTGCACTGTCACAGTTGATGTTGCTGCTAATCTTTGACATTGCCCAAGTTGAGATAATAAAAAATATATACATTGCATGTAGTATATTGAAAATAATATATATATTTTTTCCCATCTAAAAACAAAGTGGCTTCATGACAAAAAAACTGGCATTTAAAGGGTAAAAATTCTGAAATGTTAAAGAATATTTGATATTTATGATTAGAACTGATGTTTGTAAAAGAAATTAGCTCCATGAAAAAATAATATAAATGTATAATATTTTTTAAACCTTGATTTTGAAAAATCGTATTTTCTATCGCATTTTGTGCACAGAGCGATACAAGTGTATAATATTAAAATGGGCCCTAAGGGTTGAGAAAACACCCAAGTGTTAAGTGTGATAAATAGAAATTTAGCTGCTTTTAGTGTCAGGTGACACGAGGTCACAGATTGAAATGACAAACCTTAAGTAGTCTCTAACTTGCGATTTTGTTAATGACACTAATGAACTGCTGTGTAGCTATAAAAAGGTGATGTCAGTAAGTTTATGTCAGGCATATTTCCTGTGTTCACAATGTTTCAGTGTCCCACTGCAATCATCAAGTGGAGACTGTGCCGCCGCTGGTAGCTGTAATTAGGGCTGTGCTTTAATTATCTTTAGAGGGGAAGATTGTGTTTTGACAGGAGAGGGGTGGGGCGTCTCCAGCTGGGCTTTGACTACTTTCAGAATTGAAAGTGGTTGGTTTGTCTAGATTTTTATCAACAGGATTAAGTTGTATGAGGGCAGAGTAAAACTGTTTACTGCGGAAACAGTATGAACCCACTGAGTAGAGCTCAGGTCTTTATTTAAACATGAGGTGGAGTTACAGCAGGTTAACACAGTTTGGTACTTTTACAACCTCAGCTGGCCTCTTTTCCTTTTATACTCTATCCTCTTTCTGTTGATTTATTTACACTGGGTACTGTCTGTTTTTCAGGTTGGTAAACTGAACTCTAAAGACCACAGCTATTCTCTGAAGGATGAGCTCTACAGACATGTACAGAGAGACTGGCCTGGATATCTAGAGGAGGAGAAGCAGCTCATCCACAGGCTCCTGATCAGGTGAGAATGAAGTTTTCCACAATACACAAAAACATTTTGTGTTGTGTTCCATTGTGAGATAGAAAATGTATAGTGAAATGATCTGTTCAAAGCAATAGTCCAACATTTTGGGAAATACGCACCAGTGAAATGAGAAGAATGATATGGTTATGTCTACGCTACGCCCCCACTTACCCCTGCTATACTTATGTAAAGCTAAAATATCCCGGATATCATTGTGTTTTGGTGACATCATTTGGAGCCAGAGTCTGCCCAGAAGTGATATCCACGGTCAGGGATCTCCTGCCAAAACACCAGTGCGACCAATCACAAGCAGCCCCATTAAATGCGAGTGCATGGATTGGCTTTCACAGCTGTCAATCATGGTAGAAAATTCTTTTTTCATAGTATAACTCATTAAAACCAAACTTATCATAAAAACAAACACTTGAACAAACATGAGGGTGACGAGAACTACCTTCTGTGACAGAAACCATCTTTGGGGAAAATTTATTTGGTGTGTACTAGTCTTTAGTTTGGCCCATGGCCTATTTACTAACATGGAGGGGCAGGCTTTATGACCTATACTACAGCCAGGGGGTGATCCAGACTGAAAAGCTACACTTTGGAGTAACTGTCATGTTGTCCATCTTTATACAGTTTACGGCCTGGATCTACAAAGTTAGCCTTCTAGCACATCAAAAGAACACACATTATATTTTGTTTAGAGGTGCTGACAGGGGATTTTGTTACCTTTTGGACAGAGTCAGACTTTGTGCTAAGTTCATCACCAGCTGGCTGTAGCCTAAAGGCCCAGACACACCCAACAGATTCCACAGAATTAATAGCGACGAAGGCCAACTGTTGCATCACCTCAAGTCGCCTGCGTCAAAAGTTGCATTTGAATACACTGCAAAGACTACAGCCAAAGCCCACAAAATCATAAACATTCAGCACCTGTGTGAGAGGAAATATCTCTCCATATCAGCAAGCGGTGGTAATCTGTATTCATCATTCAGGAAGGGAAACTGGAAGACCTACAGTAACCAACAGATGAATAACCCAAACAATTACAAACATTTCTGCAAAAAAGCTCAAAATATTGTCCATAATAATATGTGTTTCACTCTCATGCTCAGTTGACATTAGTTACTTTTTTGCTTTCCTGACTTCCATTTCTCTTCTCGTGAGTGTAACTCCCAATCAGAAAGATTTCATTTACTGACAGGCTCAGTCATCTCCAACAGGCTCAGTCATTCAACATGCTGAAACAGCCAAAACAACGCTGACAAGGCCTAACTTGTGCCAACAGTGCGTGACATACCGCCAAATGTGGGGTGACAAATTCTAACTAGTCGGTTTCCATTCCAAATTTGCGCAAAACTTAAGCGACATTTTCAAAAAGTCTATAAATCAAAATTGCCAGGTGACTGCGTTTCCACTGAGTGATTTTATGTGACTTCTCTCACGATGCTATGCAACTTATGTCTATTTATATTGCAGCCACCACACTAGCCGTCATTATTTCCAATCCAAGGCCACATAGGCGTGTTATGTGAGCGATAATGGAAAGGCAAGCCCCTTATACATGGGAGCGGCCACATATGAGGGATTTCTGGGAGGTGATAGTCCACGATTTAACAGAGTAACGGTGGATTCAAAACTTCCAGAGTTATGAGATGCAATAACACCTATAACCTATAACCTCTATGACCTACAAAAGCTAAAAAAAAGTGTTTCCAATGCAGTTTAGTGAAATTTGGCTTTTTTCAAATTGTCTGAAACACCACCTCATACCAAGCAGAAAAACTTTTTTGAGATAAAGGAGAATTTTTTTTTTTAATTGATGTGTTTCCATCTTTTATATTCGCAATTTCAGTTTGTGCAGTTTGAGGGTTAACCCTTTCAAAGCTGGGCAAATTGGCTTGACAAGGAACTTCACATAAATCCCAAAAATGAGCAAGTTTTTAGTTGAAAAGAAAGAAAAGTAAAAACAAACAAACAAACAAAACACAGGAAAAAAATGACATCAAAAATGTGTTTTTTCCCCTATTTTCTTTAACATAATTTTAGATATATAACTAAGTATCTTTGCAGTGTTTCACTTTATTCTGAACTTTTGGAAAAAGCTGACTGAAAGCTCAGAATAAAGTGAAACACTGCAAAGATGCAAGTGTGCGGAAATCTTACTTACAAGTTTGATGTTTTTTAGCAACTTGCCAAATCTAAGCTGGATTAAGAAGTGGTCCTCCTGCACGAAATCTACAATTAGGAACATTTTAAATTTAGTTTGCTGGACATTTCCCCCCCTTTTTTGATAATATCTAATTATCTGCCCAAATAATTCTCAAATCATTTCCTGGTCACGTTTTACTTTTTTTTTTTGTTCCAAAAAGTTGCTCATTATGTTTTTTCCCGTGTTATTTAAATAAACCAAGCTAATTTTCTCGGGTTTCAGAGGTTTAAATACTAACGAAAGCCATCTGAATGCAGCACAAGAAAATTGATGTCAATGCAGGTGTTAAAGGGTTAACAGAAACCCGCCCGCTGACATCCGACCGTCAGCTTGGTGTGTCAGGGCCCTTACATTTACTTTACACTCCTGAGAATGTTGTGTATCTTTTCATCTAACTCTCAGCAAGAAAGCAAATAAGATTATTTCCCAAATTGTTAAACTATTGCTCTAAAGTTCTTTTAGACTTTAAGAGAGCCAGTAAAAGACCAAGGGATGGATGCGTTTTGACAGCGCTGGCATTGATACAGAAAGGCCACTGAATTAATGTAGAAGTCTGCTGTGATCATGTTGAAAGGGGAGCTTCTAAATGACTACTTCTCTGCACTGATGAATCTCTTAATGGACACATCAAAGCAGAGGAAAATATTCCCTGCACCATGTTGCCAAATGGCATTAGCATGGAGGGTTCAGAGCAGCAAGGCTGAGCTTTTCAGGACGAGCTTTCTCCCCTCGTACATTTCCTCTGCCTGCCAGTAAACATGCAGGCCATGTGCTTCATGAGCGCTTTGGAAAGAGCTCAAGTCCTGTTGGCTGATTGCACAACCCACTCTGTTTGCCACCCCTGCTAAGTGTAAAACGCTTGCAATTGTAGTCATCAAATTGTTTGCCAAGTGTGATAAAACTGTGATAGCCTATAAATACTGTAAACTCCAGATTTATTTGCTGTAGTTCATTCATCGGTCGGAGTAGCTTCTTCTTATTCGGTCGACTTTTATCATTTCACTGACTTTTAATCATACTGAGCACATGATTAAAAGGGGTGCATGGATCCTGTTGAGGGTGTGACTTTGTCGTAGCATCTGTTTGAGGAAGGAGCTGTAGGAAGCAGATTAACAGAGGAGGGTCTGGTCCTCCAGAGGTTAAATCTGCTGTTATTGTTCTGTTCAGTGGACTGTGTTTCGTCTTTGTGCTTGCCTCCTGTAGATTGCACCACTAGAGACACAAAACAAAACATACCACATAAACTTGAAAAAAACTTTGATAACACGTCTCAAAGATTTTGTAATGTCAATGATTATCCTTTCTTCCGTGGAAAAACTGCCGCTAATGTCTTCTCTGGAAGCCGCATGCTAATAAATGCTCATCCACTTGCTCATAAATCTGCTGACCTACTTACAGCCTCTTCCTGTTTAGCTTTACAGGCCATTTACCTCGCTGTTACTAACCAGCTGAAGGTGTTGTCTTCTCAATCTTTCTCCAGGAAACTGCAGCCACTCCACAGTAGCCAGTTGAAGAGTCCCCAGTCCAACCATTCATTCCACAAAACTCCAGGGGACTCTCCAGCACATCTCAGTCCTGCCAAGAATCTCTCTGTGGTAATTATTCACCTTGAATGAATTCTATTCTGCTACTTCTTCTTTCTTATAACACTAAGAATAGATAGGCTGCTTCCTCCTTTGCAGATACACATTACTGGAAATAATAAACTGCTAGATTTTTTTGTTGTAGTGTCAGACTAAATAAAGCTTGAAAGGAAATTAAAATATTAGTTGGACAACTTGGGAAAAATGTTTATCCACATTCTTCTCGAGACTAAGATGAAAAGAAATATCGCTCTCATGTCTTGTACGGTAAAAACATAGCTAGCATAGCATTTTATGTGCGGTCCTATTTCTCGGTGGGCATCAGTTGTCAACAACCAGCAGACACTCCATGAAGGTGCTGGTCCTGACTTAGAAATCGCCCAGCACATAACCCCCCGTAAAACAATGAATTGTTGTTTTTGCATTTCTGTTTTTGAATGGCTCATACAAGTGAGATAAACGTGTTAATATGTGAGCTGTTGTTCCCTGTGGACAGAGCAAGGCTTGCTGTTTCCAGTCTTCATGCAAAGATAAGCTAACTGGCTGCTGGCTATAGCTTCATATTTACAGTTCTGATGTGAGAGTGGCACAGGTGTGAACTCCAGTCACATGACTTGGACTCAAATCACAAATTTGACAACTTTAGAGTCAACTTGACAAAATCAAGAAAGACTCGAAACTCCACTTGGATTATAACACTATTGACTTGTGCTTCGCTTGGCCCTGAGCCCTTTGACTTGAAAATACTTGATACCTTCCTAGAGATTAAAATCCAATCCACTTTATTTATATAGCACGATTTTAACAAACACAAGGTTTCCAAAGTGCTGCACAGCAAGATAAAAAGCACGATAAAAGTATTGTGACATCATGACAAAACCTGGTATTTAAGGGTTAAAATTCTGAAAATAATAATCAAAAATCTAATAATAATATAGGTCAATGACAGAGGAAAATAATATTAATGTATAATATTCTTTAAACCTTGATTTTGAAAAGTGCATTTTTTGCACAGAGCACCAGAGTGTGTTTAATATGAAAGCGGGCCCTAAGGTTTAAAAAGGGCATTCCTGATTTTTGTAATGAAATATATTATCACTCTGTTGTTAAAACTGCACTATATTTGGTGAAGAGTGTACTATGACTTTTTTAGGACTCAAAAGTAAAAGGGAGAGACTTTATTTTTGGACTTGAATTCAAAGTCTTGAGACTTACTTGTAACTTGCAAAACAATCACTTGGTCCCACCTCTGGGGAGTGGTGTCAGTCTTCTCATCTAGAAGGCAGAAGGCTGAAGGTAGATTTATTAGTCTTTTTTTTAAAGTTTTAAAAACTCTCTAACTTCCTGCAGCAAAAAAGCAAACACAAAATGTCTAAGTATTACCGCAATGTAAATATGAAGGAACTTTTAGCACATCTCATGTATCATGCACTCTAATATCCAAAAGTTGAATTAAATCAGTCACTATGTATTGTTTATTTTTGACTCTAGAAACGGCCATTGCCCTCGGACCCATCCAACTGTCAAACCCCCAAAAAACAAAGACTTTTAGACCAGTGTTTGCCTCTGCAGTCGCCGTCTCATGGAGACTGCGGCACCAACGGGGCTCGTAGCTCCTCCAGTCACGGAAACTCTCGAGTGCAGATCAAACTGGAGTTCGACAAAACCAGCAATCATCTCCAGGGGAGCCCACATGGTCTGTACTCGCCACACAAGCTCAGCGGCTCATCCACTGTTCCCAAAGTAGAGAGGACAGAGCCAGCTGCCACTGAACCCAGCCCCAAGCCGCCACACACTGACATGTCCATTTGCACTGACCAGTCGTTCACCAACGGCCAACACAAAAAGAAGAGGTCCAAAAAGCACAAAGACAAAGAACGAGAGCGCTTAAAACCAGACTGGATCGAGACAAGTCCAGACTTAAAGCAGGACAGAGAAAATCTCAAAGGTAAAAACCATTAAACTATAAAACTGTCTTCTCTGTCACACTTTATGCATCCTATTGTGCTGTCATGAGTCTGTTTTAGAGGCTGGCCAATATTGTTTTTTAAAGGGCCGACACCAATATCGGTTATTAAAAAGACAGATAACCGGTATTTGGAACTGATATGCATTTACAATAAAAATGAAAATCTTTCTGTCAATGTTTAGAATTTGTAATATAACAAACTCCAACACAAAAGTTTGTTTAAATGCCTTTAGCAAATGTTTTATCAAAACAGAAACTGTCAACATCATATACAGCAAGTTCTCAGCAACTTTTTTTTTTATAGTCAAGTGAAAATCTAAATAAAAAATTAAAAAATTAAAGTAGTTAGCTAAGGTAAAAGTTCCTCCCGTGCACTTTCTTTGCACTTTTAAATTAATCAATTTTATCTATGATCAATAAAATACAACACAGATACAGATAATTGTCAAAATGCCAAATATTGGCCCAGTAATCAGCCAGGTCGATAATCTGTCTACCCCCTAGTCTGTTTTATATGACATGTTCCGGCCATGACATTATTAGTTGTGATTTAGCAAAAAGAAAATCTCTGGGTTAAGTAAAAGTTGCTGCTGGAGGCCCACAAGGAGCAGTTCATATATTTTCATATTAGACAGAGCAGTGAGTGTTGTTCGGACTGTAAGCGCTTTCTCTGCCCTCCAGTCCTCGCTCCCCGCTGCAGTCTGTTGATGATTGACTGTGAAACAGCTGGGTGACCTACGGTCGAGCGAGTCAGCAGGCAGCATTGCCTCCTACTCTGGGCTGCTGACGTCACTGCTTGCCTTGGACCACATCTCTTATCAGAGAGAGTGATAAATGATTCCCATCGGCCTTGATATGATGGACACATTATCACATTTGCATTGGCAGATTGCTTTAACATTTTTTTCTAATGTGTGTGTGTGTGTGTGTGTGTGTGTGTGTGTGTGTGTGTTTTTTTTCCTATCTGCAGACCATGAGGGAGTGAAAACACCAGTCAATCGAACCTCAGCAGAGGAACTGCCCGACTATTTAATGTAAGACTCAAACTCACACTCTGCCCCTGACTGTGCTATGCGTAATAAACCCACATTCAGAGCGGATTTATGATTCAGGAATGTAATCCCAACAATCAGTGGGTTCCTCATAAATCATTGTTGATATAATCTGTCAGTGACAAGTTTAGGTTTCACACTGTTGTTGAGAAAAGAAACCAGCTTGTCCCAAAAGGGTTGGGATCTACTTCAAAACATTGGCATAAACAGAGGGAAGTCAAACACATGTCTAAATGAGCTGTCACAAAGCTTCCCTGAAGCAAACACATGATTTTATGTCTTACATTTATACATCTGGTCAACACATCATGCTGTTAAATGCGTGACGTGTCAGGTCTCTGCAGTGATCTGCAGTGCCACCTACTGGTAGGAATTGAACTTACTTTGAATAAGATCAGTTCTGCTTTAAAATAACATCTTGTTTATGCCCCCCCCCCCAGAAAATACAGCACTATAACAGCACTGGAACAGCGTCAACAGTACAAGGACGACTTCTGTGCCGAGTATGATGAATACAGAGCTCTTCATGACCGGATTGGGGCTATCACAGAGATGTTTGTTCAGTTGGGCTCAAAGATCAACACGCTCTCCCCTGGAACACAAGAGTACAAGGTACTGTCTGCACCAGGAGACTTTAACGTCTCTGTTTCTGATCAAACAACCAACTGATCAGACACACGCCACCCTAACACTTTTTCTTTTGTTCTCTTTCCAGCTTATGGAGGATCAAATACTGCAAAAGTACAGAAAGTATAAGAAAGTAAGAACTATTTACTTTATTTTTTCTCATTCCAACACTTGTAGCTCTGTGCACTGGGCCTCATGCAAGAACCTCACACTAACACATTCATTCCTGAGAAGCATTTAAAGGAACTTTTTGCATGTAAAAGTAAAATAAAGTAAAATAAACAAAAGAACAACAATTTCCACAGTTCTGTAGATGCTCAAAAATTCTGCCTCAGTCAAGGCTTTTGCACAGATTGGTGTCCAGGGAAACATTTTCACATTTTTACTGCATCTGACAGTATAACATCTGTAATCATATTATCATTGATAATGTCATGTCCTGGACCCCTTCCCATATTAATCATACACTGTTTTGTCTTAGAAAGAAACCTTAAAAATAAAAGGAAAACAGAAACTTTTGAAAAATTTTTTTTGAATTTACTATTTTTTTAAAGTAAAAATAAATAAAATAAGATAAAATAAAATAAAGTAAAATAAAGCTTGTCAATTCACTTAGAGATTAGGATTCTTTTCTTTTTAGATTTATTGGCATGAGTATTTTGGAACAACAATTTACACAGTTCTGTAGATGCTCAGAAAATTCTGCCTCAGTTAAGGTTTTTATACAGATTGCTGTCTGGGGAAACATCTTGTGTGATTGCACCTGACAGTTTAACATTGCCTGTAATCATATTATCAGCTATCATGTCATGTCCCGTGGACCCCCTCCCATATTAGTCATACACTGATTTGTATTCTAAAGACATTTGACATCTAACCTCATGTAAACCTGTAAATCCTTTCTTTCTGACATGCAGTAGTGCCACCACGTGGTGGCCAGGGGGAACCACAGCCAACCCGATACATGAAATTAATAATACATTATTTAAGGGGCCACTGTGTGGTGTTTTTAAACTTTAGTCTGCTTGTTCACAGTAGAAGTTTCTTACAGTCAATGTACTCCTTTAGTTTCAAGCTGTTAGATTAATGATGTCAAGAGGTGGCAGATCACCGCACACTCCTTTTATAAAACATTCCCACAATGTCACATGAGAACAAAGGAAGAACATTTTCAAAGCAACATTCAGAACATGTTATTGAGGACTGAGATTGCAGACCATTTTTATGGGATTGAATATAATGTGATATTTTAACCAATAAAATCACATTTTTAACACGTTTTGATATTTAAAATGAATGATGAGTCTAAACTGAAGGAGAACGCTCTAGGAACTAAAAGAAAATATAACAAAAACATTGCATTGTACCTTTTTCAAAACGTTTTTAGAACCAAAATTGCTCGCAGGGATAGTTTTCAACTAGCCATACTAACACAGTAGTTATGTAATTCAGTTATGGCTTTTGGTTTTTGTGCCACCTCTAGATTTTTGGCCCCATCTGGCCATCCCTATGACCACCGCTGACGTGGCTTTAATAGCTGTAATAATAATTTACAATTTCCTAATATAGCATAGCATATAGTAGCCTAGTGACCCAACTAAATGTGTGACAGTTTAAGAACACAAGAATGCTCTTGCATGAGGCCCATCATGTTGGATGTTTCTAAAAACTAACTTGTCTTTTCTCCCCCCCCAGAAGTTTCCCGGGTATCGGGAAGAGAAGAAGCGATGCGAGTACCTCCATCTGAAACTGTCGCATATCAAAGGCCTGATCACAGATTATGACCAAGCACAGGGACTCTCATAGTGACCAGCCTCTGCCCTTAGCAGGGTGTCAACATGACTGGACCAAAAGACTCCTAATGGACCCAAAGACTGGCCAGCTGAGTCCCGGAGTTGCTGAGACACTTATTCACTTTACTCCTCCGAGTGTTAATGGCATTGAGGAGCATTTTTTTTAAAAAAAAGTGGGCTGAGACCACCGACTCGTGATCAAATGTTGCCCTTTAACTTTATGGTTTCCGACTATGATTATTGCTGTAATGGCTGATTCTGTTCTGCTGTAAAATGGTCTGATGACACAGTGAAAGCCAAATCTGTTTTTTTCTGAAACGCAAAGCAGAGGTGATCCTTTCTGCCTAATTGCAATTGTATTCTATCATGTCAGAACTAAAAAATAATGTGTTGATTTGTAAAAAGAAAAGTATTAAATTGATGGTACAATCAATCTTAGGGGGAAACAAACATACTTAAAGTCTTTATATTTGACATACAGAGGAATCTGTTTATTTGCTGTTAGCTGATAGAAAGTAAACACATTTGGTATTCATTAGTTGCAGTAATATGGTCATTAATGACATTAATAAGGTCGAGCTATTAACAATTTCATATTGTGGTCTTCAGACTACATGCAAACAAAATTTTTATCATCTGTACAAAGCCTGTATTTCTGCAGGACTAAAACCCTACAAAGGTGTGTCTTGTATCACTAAAATGATCATAAAATGAAGTTTAAAGCATCATATGCAAAGTTCTTCTGGCTTTGATCATAAGGAACAATACCATGTAGCTTATGCCACAAAACCACTCCTCCCAGTACCTGAATGCTGGTTTCAAGGTAGTGCTCGTGCACAATTAGTGTCAACCTTACCCACATGTAGCCTACCACCAACTGCCTTTTCACTATCAACTCTAGGTTTGTTTACTGGTACACAGTTAATATGCTTTATTTATGCTGTAGAAAAATAATTACCAGCTGCCCCATGAAACTTTTCCTTTTACATGCAGTTTTAAAAGCTTACAGGGTATTTTATCTCGGTTATCACACTTGTCCACACATTTTTTGATTTACTGTGATTTTGTTTTGGTTTGAAGTCTTGAGATAGATTTGCAAAAGCGATGCCTTGACCTAATTGGACCATGTCATTTTTAGTCCCATGAGCAAAAACGTGCAGAGGATGGCACTATGGGTCGGTCACTGGGGTCATACCACTTCAGTTCAGTTGGTAAAGAGCAGGTGGACCTCTAAAGGCTGCTGGCAAGGATTTCAGACTCACTTTAGACTTTCTGGAATTATCTGTCACAAGGCAGGTACATTTGAATAACCACAAACTGTAATTTATTTTACTTTATAATTAGCTGTAGTCTGAAGTAGGAAATAGTGATCAGATTTCAGTGTTCTCTGGATGTTTTCATCAGCGTATCTCACAGCCGTTGTCTTAACAATGACTTAAAATGGAAAAATTAAGCTAATATTTGCCTTAACATGTATGTCGGACATCTCCAAGATTATGCCATCCCTGTTCAGAAATGGTCTTGGGTTTACATGCACAGTTCAAAACCTTCACAGACTTTTCTGTAATTGTCTATTAGTTTGAAGGAAGTTCAGTTACTGGATAGTTGTTACTGGATCGTCATATCTGTGTTGTTATTTTTTCCCCATGTAGCAACGTCTTACGCTTATTCCGTTTCAGCTTCATTTGTCGTCTCGTAATCTGTCGGATAATCATGAACTGTTAAGGAATTCAATTTACTGTCCTATCTTATCGAGCACCACTGTCAGAAGAAAGAATTGTTGCAGAAATCTATACAACATAATGTACTTTGCTTCTCTTGATTTCTCATTGAAAATGCTCAGTGGGCAAATTGTCACATATTTAGCAGTGTTTTTTTTTTTTTTAATTTTATTTTTACATAAGTTAAATGAATGTTTTTCCAAGATTTGGTAGGTAACTTCTGGTATGTTTGAAGGATTTGAGACTAGCAGCAGTTGCTCTGTCTTGGCACATACGAGTTTCCAAGAAAGGAATATTGACTAGCAATGACTATTGGAAAAATGAGAATTGTAAGCCCAGATTTTGAACATGAAATATCATCAAAGTTTAAAATGTTGGATTGCTAAAGCTCCGGTACACCTACAGATATGTCTTCTTTATTTTTGGCTTTTTTGGACCTCACACTCTTATGATTTTTCTGTCAATATGCATTTTGATGAGCTTAGCAAATGTGCCACATAGCTCCATGCAACTTCAGAAAATTGGCCAAAATGACAACTGTGTATTGGTATGGTACTGGATCTGGAAATCAGTGAGTTGTTTTAAAAGACAAAAGTGCAATGCCTGCTCAGATATACAACATAATTTATTTGTGTTTCATGGAATTTCTCATTCAAAGACTAAAAGGTACTGAAAAGGGTTTTGAGTGAATGAAGTCAGGATGGGATCCTCAACATTTAGACACCATTCAGTCCATGATACCTTAAAAGTAATAATTTACAGAAGTAATACAAGTTAAGGGCTTCCCATGTACCACTAATGTACTATTGATTCATTGTGCAAGACATATGTGATCAAACACATGGCATTGTGGGCAAAATATCAGTCGAATCAGTATGAATGAAGATAATCAAACTGTTCATGCCAACATGTTTTTAGGACACCGGACCCTTGGTGAAAGGGGCCTCTCAAGTGCTAACTGTGATGTTTTTTTACTGTTGCAGGAGCGAACTACTGATGGTGCCTTTCTCATTGAAAAAGCAGAGCCAGTCTGCGTGTAACGATCATTGGTATTCTTAAAAAATTGTTTTAAAAAAAGTTGAACCAGCAGTATTTACACATCTGTAGTTTCACACTGTTGCCACTGTTCAGAGTGCTTTGATCATAATTTTTGGGAAAAAGCTGATATCAGATGCCTTGTAAAATGTATTAAGTGGCGCTGACATTTTTCCAGATGTAAAAATTCTGCATTTTAAAAATGCAAGGTTTTACAGGACACCAATTAAATTGCATCTAATGTAGCTGTCTGCATACAAATGGCCTGGATTTTGTTTTCAAATTTAATACTGCTGCGTTTAATTACTGAACAGTACTGGAAAAGCAAGGCCATGATAGCAATGTGAAATCAAACATTTTGCCTATTATGAATCACTGCAATTGATCTACGTAGGAGAACAAATTTCTTTTATTTATTGCTTTGTATGTGTTTGTCCTTTTTTGGGATTCGTCCTTGCATAGTTTGTTCATTCTTTTCACAGCAAAACTCATAGTACGGTGAAAGGGAAATGGAATATATTTTTGCAATTTTTGATGGTGGATGCTTTATCATAATGTCATCCTCTTGAAAAAAGCTTTCAGAAAAAAAGTGTATTGTTGTTTCAGTATAAATGAAAAATAAAGCTCTTTTCAATTCAGGAAGGCGTCATTTTTCCCCAAGAGGGCAGTGTTACCACATCTCTAAACTAAACTGCAGCTGTTTTCTACTGATCACCACTCACACAGACAATTCAATACATGTAGTTTTTAAAAAAGCAATTAAAGAGTTTCATCTTTATTTTAGTGTTTTATAAAACTTCCATTCAACTGTGAAAACATTAAGTTATTTGAACTAAATGACACTAGTACATGTGAGCATAAATGTCACATGCACTTGCAGCTTTTTACTTCTTTCATATTTTTGCATAAGTTGGAAGTTGTAAATTTATCTTAGCACACTTGTCTGTATCACAAAGATAAAAAAAACAGTTATACACAAGCATACGATTCCTAGACAATATATTAAGATTTTAATCTTTTTGTAATCACATTATTGTGGGTCTATTTGCCCATGTTATGCATAGTTGTTTTGCTCTAATTCTTTTTTTTACACTTTCTTTAAAAGAACATATCATATAATCTGACAGTCAAAGTCCCGAAAAGCAGAATTAAAAATAAATAGATGGCATAGGCTTTTTTTCACAGAAGATATTTTGACTTGTCACAGGAGGAAAAGCACAGAAATTTTCAGGATCCTCATACTGAGCATGCTGGCACATCACAGTCACTCTCACTGGGACACTTTAAAAGAACAGAACCATCCTGTTAAAAGTAACATCTTCCAACTATGACAAGTCAAAATGCCCGCTGTGGAAAAGGCCTACCCCCTGAAATCTCCCAGCTGCTTTTTCCCCTCTGGAAGCACCTTATTCATCACTAGAGTCATAGAAGTTAAACTTTAAGCATTACAAAACAGAGAAACAGAGAGCAAAGAAAGACAGTGGATTAAAGGAATACTTCAATCACAAAGTGACCATTTGTAAATCAATTAGTCTTACTGTGTTACCTTGGATTTGTGAGGAAAACTTTTTTTCTATCATGACTTCAAGGAAAACAGTGTACAATTCATTGGGGACCAGGTTTAACAACAGGCAAAACTATATCTAGACATCAGGTTAAAAACTGAAGTCTCAATTATCCAGTGGTATGCTCAGTACTTCCCAAATATGCATTTTGTTAGAATTGGAGTCTGACTTTTAAGAGAGCATAGAGGTTTCTAGGGCTGACCTGCATTGATCAACAGTGAATAATCAGAGCTTCAGCTGGGGGGGCAACATGTGCCTGCAGCCAACCCACAACAGTTTCAGCATCAGGAGAGACAGACACCTTCAGTGCCAGGTGAGGGAGAGCGCAGAATCCCAACCCCAACAGTTTTAGCGTCAGTTAAAAGTTAAATGATTTGGTAAAAGTTAAAAAACTAAAACAGTTACTGAGTACAATAATCTGTATCCAGTGTTCTAAACTAGTTAAATTTTGTTGTGTGACTGAGATGATATGTGTCCCCACTATGACAGATGTTAAAATTCACCTGCTCTGTGCTGCAGGACAGGGCTCCACTCAGGGAGAGCTCTAGGGGCTCATGTGTTTGCATTCCGGTGCTGCTAACACCGACACTGGAATGGCCCTTCTCAGTCAATAAACCTTCTAATAACCATTGGGTAAAATGATCATTCCTGTCAGTGTGAGTGACAGGCGCAGCAGCAGGATCATGATAAACAGAGAAAGAAGAGGCGCTGAGCGGGCCAACTCAAACTTCCGAGATGTTGGGTTTAATTAACTTTTTATGCACTTTTTGTGACATTACCAAGCATGTGCCAATTTTTACTATCATGGACAAAGGATTATAGACTTTCAAACTACTAAAAATAACCTGATAAAGCCCTGTCAAACAGAAGCAGAGCAATGCAATGTAATGACATTCATCCTCTGCCAAAAAACCCTAAACAAACAACAAACTAAACAAAAACTCATTTTTTGACTGCTGATCAGACTAATTGATATACAATTGGTCATTTCTGTGTGTACAGTCTTCCTTTGAAGTGGCAGTAAGATCTTACTTTTGGTAAGCAAAAGCAAGTGCAAAAAAGTAAGGAGCCCTTATTTTTACAGTAGTACTAAAACAGTCAGCTGGTGTTGTATGTAACGTTGGAGAAGACGGTTATGCACACAGGTTTAGCCTTGGCTCTTTTAAATTACAAAAAAATAAAAAATAAACAAGGATACTAATTAAACTTGATTTGCTCCCTTTTAACCCAGTGTTTTAAACTTTAACTGGTCCCAGTTCATGTTATTTTGTGTCTCAAAAGTATATTTATATGTTATTAGTTCAATCAAACGGTTAATCAAATATATGTTACAAAACAGTCAAATCAAGTAAGTCATGGCTTCAGTTATTGCTGACCTGAGTTTGGTGCCCATGGTTAGTCGCCTAATTTCCACACTTATCATCATGGTTTGAGTTTTAACCTGGGCTGTGCAAGGGTTAAAATTCCAATAACTGAGGACATCAAACCACAAAATCCCACCACTCCTGCATTTGACTGGTATATACCCAACCTATCTAGGGGAATGAAAAGATCACATATATTTTTGAGTGTGTCCAAGGCAACAGCAGGATGTGATTTTAGGCTCTCCCACAGCAGAAAGAGAAAGGCATCCAGCTGGGGAACCACAGCTTCGGCCACCTCAGGACTCTCATTGAGATGCTTCTGCATTTTCTGCCTAAAGTGTGTATCTCTTGCTCTCTCTGCCATTAACTGGAGGACCACATAAACGTCTCTGGTCAGACTCATAACTAGCGAGAAGAAGTAGCAGCGAGAGGAGTTTAGGCTCCAGCGGTCCTTGTTGATATCATGGATAAGGCCGACACTTCTGGCCCAAAGTACATTGTCACAGACAAAGTAGAGGGCACGGCTCACGTTGACCGCAGTGAGACACAGGCACAGCACGCGGTCAGAGAGTTGCATGGTTCGCTTAGCAGTCTCAATGGAATTTATTGTGTTCCCCAGCCTGAACACTGACAAAGGAAGAAGAAAAAAAGGATATTAGAGCAGTAATCAATTTAATATGAAATGTCAGCTCAACATTTTATAGAAGCAGCTTTTATAGAGAGCAGAACACAATTTAGTTACATTCAGTACAAACTACACTGTCTTTCATCTTATACATTGCTCAAAACAATTAAATATCACAGTAGAACAGAAAGTCTATATAAAATCTGGGATATCTATCTGCCCAGTCTGGGAGTGTAATCTATTGTGAAACAATTTTAGTTGCTATGGTGCAAATATAACCAACAACAGGTGGACAGGAGAGGCAACAGCAAGACAATCCCCCAAAAAAGGGAATGATTTTGTAGTTAGTGGCAACCCAGCTAGCAAGTTTTGGTTCGAAAAACACTGAGAATGGTACTGTGCAAGCAATGCAATGTTTTAGTAACATTTTCAGTTTTCTTTAAGTTCTCCAAACATTCTTCTTAAAGTTAAGAGTAGCATTCTCTAAAAACACCAAAAAATGTTCAAAATGTTTTTTTTTGTTGTTGTTTTTTTTAAAATTATTACAACATATCACATTACATTACATTTTGACTTTAAAAATGTTCTGTAACCTCAGGCCTCAATAATATCTTCTGAATGTTGCTTTGAAAATGTTCTTTCTTTGTTCTCATGTAACATTGTGGGATCCTCACAATGTAGCAGTTGAAACATTACATCTTGCATTTTTAACCTTATAGGGACATTATTTGAAATGATAAGCATCCTTAAAATGTTCTTTGAACACTGGATTAAAATGTTTTCTTAAAAACATTTTTGCAACTTGTAGGTAATGTTAGCCAGTGCTGTGTGAACATTCCTTGCTAGTTGGGTACAAACCATTTCTCTCTCCTTAACCTTTTTTTTCTATAGTTTAGCATTTTGCTAGGGCCCTTGTCACTACTGGCAGCATGAGGTGGTACCTGCATTTCGGTTGCACAGGTAGTTCAGCTCCTCCGGGATGCCAAATCTATACATGCTGTTACAAGAAGGTTTGCTGTGTCTCCCTGCACAATGTGAAGAGTGTGGAGGAGGTACCAAGAGACCGGCTGTTACTCGAGGAGAGCTGGACATGAGGCTGGGCGTTATGGCTTAAATATAAAATTGCGTTATTTTAAAGCAATATCACGATACGCTATATATTGCAATATTTTTAAATGTCCTTTAAACTAATGATAACTACTAAAATCAAAAAATACTGAATGAACTGCAATTACAACTAGAAAATGCATTTCCTGCGGAACATGCGTGTGGATACTAATAGCGGAACTCAGTTTGAGAGCATGTTTGAAAATGCATAAATTTATTGCTAAAAATGCAGAGATGTATTACAAATTGACGGAAATATCTCAAAAAACTGGCAGAAATAAAGCTAACTGCTTTAAAGTAAAGAAGCCACAAGTTGAACTGCAAGAGTGTCATAGGAAGAAGTTTATGTCAGCTGAAAAGATTAAAATAATCAGTGTTTAATAGTTTAGGCATAATGTGGAAAATAAAATGAGAGAAATAAATGTCCTTGAAGAGCATAATATTTTGACACTAAAATGGTTACTGTAGCTTAAAGTATGCAGAGGTAGCAGTTGACCAGAAAGTACAGGAGAAATAGTACTATTAGTATTAGTAGCATGAGCGTTAGCCGTAGTAGTAGTAGTTGTAGTTCTGGAAGTAACCATAGATAAAACCAATAATTATTAACTGGGCTCTTTCATTGGCTCGAAGAGCCAATTAAGGGCCCCTTCCACCTGAGGGATCACAAGGGCCAATGATTGCAATATAAGGGGTCATTTAACCATTAATGACTAGTGGACAAGTAGACCAGGCATCACTAACTGGCATCTTTGCTTTGAAAAAGTCACGCACACACCAGGATGGCACTCTGTGTGTGTGTGTGTGTGTGTGTGTGTGTGTGTGTGTGTGTGTGTGTGTGTGTGTGTGTGCCTGTTGCCATGGTAATTAATGGCCCAGGTGCACTCTTCCTCTCCCTTTTCCTCTCAGGTCAGCTCAAAGGAGGCAGTTGAATTTGATGGAAATGTCCCTGTCAAACTCCTCCATTTCACAGCCATACCTTTCACCAAATAGTCGAAATATTACAACGGGAAGAAAAGGAGGTCGTACCAAATGCAGATAAACCAAATTTGCCTGAAAAAATATCTGCTACATATCCCAAATCCTTGTGTAAGAAAAAGCTTGCAGCAGCAAATTTCCAGAAATTTCTCATCTCAGTTTGTATTGGAGTAAATGGGGAATTTTTGGGGTCTCCCTTCCTTTGGAGGTGCACTGAGCCAGCTGTGTTGGGTTGTCAGCTTTCAAACTATCCTTTTCCGACCTCCTAAGTTTTCCTTAGGAGGAAGAGGATATACATATTGTGTATGAAGACCTCAAACTGTTGGCAGCAGAAGACTTTGAGAAATCTTTGTGAAAGAGCAGAGACAGAGATATCTCAGAGTGCAGGAGCTCGTTATGATGTCACGTGCTCTGACCTCCAACATTCCGTCTCCATTTGACTCCATTATAAACGCAGAAATCGTCTGAAAAGAGCATAAAACTTAAATCGCCAAAACTCAAAAACAGTAAAAAATACAAAAGAGCTGGACATACCAGGAGAGTTGAAGGCCTTGTGATCAGTTAAACAGTTAAATGGAGTCTCGAGCTGAAAGTATGCGGAAACAGTAAACTTTGAAAGTGGAGTGGGTTAAAGAGAATTTGAAAAATTTTAATGGGAACATTTTTTTTTTAAAAAAAGCTTAATATTTTAAAAAGTATAAACAGTAGAAATGAGAAAAGTCATAGCAATAATGTCCTGAATGAGCTGAGCATTCTAATAGTTGAATGGTTTAAATAGCACAAAGTATCCAGAACTAGTTAGCCGATGACACGAGCGTCAAGTGTAAAAAAAAATGGCAAGCCACCGTTTCTCTAGGTGTGCTGCAGCTGACACGCAGCTCAGATGCACCTGACAAGCGCTCCACAGGCGAGAAGTGTGCACGCTCTTACTTGATAACATGAGCGCCGAAACCAAAAACATGGTCGCCGCTGCTCATGCTCTCATGATGTGCACTGTGTGAAATGGTGTGATGCGTCAATGCACATTACATGAATCAACATATTCTCGTAATCGATTACGCCAATTATGTCGACGCGTCGCCCCAGCCCTAGCGTCGACACAATGCATGGCACCAAAACAAACAAAGCACAGGACACTGACACTGACCAGCCTGCTCAAAACAAGGAGTAGCTCGCAACTGAAAGAGGGGCTCCTTCTGCCGTTTGGACGTGGTTTAGGTATGACAAGTCAAACACAGAACTAGGGGTGGGTGAATAAACGAATACACTCAATGCAATGTGGCTTGTTCCCTGGGCGATGTATAAAATGACTATCGCCAGCATATAAATTGTCTTGTCTCTCAAACAGCTCTCTGCCTTTCACAGAGACACACCAGAAAGCAGGGCTTTCGCAGAGCTCCAGACCCTGACTATTAAGTCACATTTTGTGACCAGTGCACCAGTGCAACTTAAAAATCTTTGCAATCTATAAACTGGAGAACTGTTAGTTTGTTTCCAGCTCGCAGTGCATGAATCCTCATACCGCAGTTACAATTTAACTTTCTGCTATCGCTAAAATCCAGCTGTTGACCAGAAGCTTCAACTCCGCAGCAAAAACATCAACACTTCTGGCCTGAGAGAAGCCAGGTCCTTCATAATAAAAGCATCATGAGTTCTGCTTTTGTTTCATTTAATTATAACAATACTTTATTTAACTTTACTATAATAGTAACATTAGAACAGTATTTTATTAAACTTTGATGTAACAGTAGTTTTTTTTAACTTTATAGTTAACTTTATTTAACATTAGAACAGTATTTTATTAAACTTTGATATAACAGTAGTTTATCAACTATTTTACGGCAGTAGCTACTTTATTTGTAACTGTAGTTCATTTGATAATTTTGTATTTCAGTAGTTTACAGTAGTTTAGAAATGTCAAAATATCAAGAGTCACACTATAGCCTAAAAATGTTGTGATACTATTTTAAAACCATATTGCCCAGCCCTAGATAGACTGAGACATTCCAGATTTTATAGACTTTGTTATACTGTGATGTTTAAGTGTTCCCCTAATTGTTTTGAGCAGTGTATATTTGTCCCTCAAAGAGAAAGATGTCAATGTCTCCACTTACTGTGTCTTTACATACTGTGATGGCAACTACTCAAGCTGAGGCTCCTCCTTGCATTTGGTGCTTTCTGAGGCCTTCATGGCATCATTTACAAGCCACTCTCCCAAGAAAATTCACCTCTCACAGGCTCTATTTTTTAAATTGTGACACCTGTCTCCTTCACCAACTATTGCTGACAGACAGACCTGACGTAGAGGCCAAAGAGCCTTGTGGCTGCAGCTCTGAAGCACAGCAGAGATAATTAAAGGGTGCATGAACACAGACTGCCCTGGTTCTCTATGGTCCTGAAAGGGATGAGGTCTTTCTTTCCTGTCTCTGCTCTAAGGCATCACCCTGTCCTTTGTTTCCATGTGGAGCTAAGTCTCTGAAAGATTTGAAATCATGATATAGTGACAGAGTGCTGTAGAAGAGGTGTGATGTACGGTGACACTAGGCAGGTTTCCATTACAGATCTACGTAAAACTTAAGTGATATTTTCGAAATGTTAATAAAACACAAGATGTATCAATTCCATTGCGTGATGTTATGTGACTTCTCTAGATTAACATTCCAAGAAGCATGGTGATGGATGTTCAAAATATGAGCAGCTTATAGGCGTGTTATGCGAGCAATAATTTGAAAGGCAAGCCCCTTACACGTGGGAGCAGCCATGTATGAGGGATATCTGGGAGGTGATAGTCTACGATTTCACAGAGGAATCGTGGATTAAAAACTTCCAGATGATCTGCTCAAGTTTTGAAGAGTTATGTGATGCAGTAACACCTCTTAGCTCCTGCTGCATTGTGAGGGAGCGAGTTCCTACTGACAAGCACACAGCCATAGCATCATGTGACCTAGAAAAGCCAAAAAGTGTTTCCATTGCAGTTTTGCAAAATATGGCTTTTGCGATTCACCTGAAATACCAACTCATGCGAGTGTAAAAAGTTTTTTGCCATAAATGGACAGTTTTTTTAATTGAAATGTTTCTCTTAGGCATATTTTGTATTTGCTATTTCAATTTGCACAATTTGAAGGGTTAATAGAAACCTGCCTACTGAAATACTGAGAAAAATGGGAAAAGTGGACTTCTTACAGAGCCCACCAAAAAGATACAACGAGAACCTCTGTATAGAGAAGAAGTTGTATCAAAATGCTTTATATCTGACTGACATAAAAGTCTGTTTGTTCTGTAATAACTAAATGAAAAGCAATAAAAATGTTGCCAGAGTGTCAAAGTTCAAAAAGTTTCAGTCCGGGCTGTAAAGTAAACTTATGAGCTGTCAAGGCCACTCAGGGGTCATCAGTTTTACAGTTCCATATGACAGCTCGCTGTGCAGTCACCCACACACCATTTATATCAGCTCCCACTGGAGAACACGCTACAGACTTCAACACAGCCACAAACAACCATTAGTCTGGTCAAGCAAGAGCTCTCAACTTGTGAAACGTTCACTGTGATTTGCACTGCACTAATACAGAGCATGAGCAAATGGGACCCTGACAATTTTTTGGAACATCCTGAAATGTGTGCTAGGTTATAAACTGATCATGAGCTGGAAAGAGAATATAAGCATAACTGCAGCTACAAACTAAACATGAAATGTGTACAATTTAAACACATTTTCAGATTGAGCATCTTGTCAACTTCATGTGGAAAAAATGTTGTATACAGTAGTGTTTTCAGAGACAGTATGTTGGCAGTTGCCGTTTTAAAAAACATATGTTAAGATTGATGCATTGAAAGAGAAGCGAGTAAAATACTGTTGATGCTGATTTAATGGTGGCATCATGCTTGCAGGTTTCCAGGTAATGCAGACGAGGGCAACCCCCTCTTAACCCTTTTAAAACCTGAGCAAACTAGCTTAATTTTTTTTTTAAAAAGAGGCAATAAGCAACTTAAGAGGAAATTACCCCAAAAATTAAGAAATCATTAAAAAGTTACAAAATACTTACCTGGAAATTGGAAAGAAAAAAAGGATATAATATGAAAAAACTAAAAATTACCTCAACAGTAAAAAACAAAAACAAACAAAAGTTAACTTAAAATTATAATTTTGTAACATAATTTAAAATTTGGAATCATGATGATTATAAATATAGTTTTCTGAACATTTTCCCCTGGCTTTAAAAAAAATCTAAATCTACAAAATCTGAGATTTGCAGGACATTTCTTGCCAAGTTGCTCATTGCATTTTTCCCCATGTTTTCCCCATGTTCCCCAACCAATAAAAGAAAATTTCAAAATTTTAAATACTTATAAAAAAAGGCATCCGAATGCAACACAAGGAAACTGATGTTTATCCAGGTTTAAAAGGAATATATACAGACCATCCTCAGTAGCATTTAGTAAAATGAAAAAGCAATAAACAAAATAAAATATTTATCTATAGGGAAAACAAGGGCAGAGGTGCTTTTTCACAGAGAAAATGCAATAAATGTATAATTTATTAATGAACTGAATTTAATAAGTGTGTCTACTTTGTAAGCTCCCATCTGCTAATTCAACTTTACACGAGAAAGGATGTTTGTGCCTCAGCTGACCACTTCTCTGGTATAGTAATAACAGGTTGAAAGGTTATTCAACAAAGTACTTAGGAACAAATGTTTAGAACAAGCTTTTTCTGCTCTTTTCTATTCTATTAATATTTCCTGAAACAATCGTGGTGGTTCCAAAAGTTTTCATCAAAGAGGTTAGTTTATTAAAACATTGACAATAGACAGAATTTGAGTAAGTCACACAACTAAAACTATTTTGTTTCTTTTTGCTGTGACTCAGCTCCTGTGTGGTGGGGAGTCTACAGTATGTGCTGACCTTGAAGAAAGTGAGATATAACTGTTTATAGAGAAAATCAGCAGCAAGGCAGGTTTTCTGAGGAGTAAGAAAAAAGGACTGAGGCTGCCATGGAGTGAAAAAAAACAGCTGATGTCATTATCATGCAGCAGACCACAGTGCTATTATAAATTCAATGACAGATTGACAGAATAATGAAGAGAGAAGCTTTAATTTGCTCAATTTGTGCTTGGAGTTCTATAAAACTGATGCTGAATATGTAGGAAGATAACTAAACCGACTTCACTGAAATTCACAATCATGGCGTAGAATTATATTTAGAAAAGGAGAAAGCAAGAAAAACTAGTAGTTCAGAGAGTTATAATTGCATGTTGTGGTGTGAATGGTTAAAAGCATAATTGGCATTTATTAGAGAAAAATGATCGGCCAAGTCCATCCTCTAAAGTGTGAGAACTGTAAGTTTCATCAGTGGACTGTCAGTAATGGACTTTGCGATGTCATCCGGTTTTATAAAATTGCAAATCATCTTTTGACTGCTGATTAAACAAAACAAGCTCTTTGAAGAAGCCACGCTGGGCTCAGGGAAATTTTAAAGGGCTTTTTTTAATACATTATAAAATGATTCATCACAATAACAAATGAAGGGACCAATCCATACAAAAGTGATAATGATTTGCACCCCTAGGGTGAACAGTTATAACAATGTTATTTTAGTTTCACCTTGTTGGCAAGCTGAAACTTAAATTTAGCATCTTTTTCAGGAACAAATCCTGTTTCTTGCTCCAGGCAAGGAAACACTTGATTTTGGCAACTTTGTTGCCTTTATTGGACTTTGGTGATCTACTCCTTGTGAGTGCACCTGACCAGTGCCTAAAGGTGGACACTGTGTACCATTGTGCTTTATGTTTTAATGCTGGCTGTGGAAATCATGTACGCCACTGCACACTGTATGCTACTCTAAATGGCCTTCTCTGTCCATCCGTAGACTCTCACATTGGTTGCTTTTTGCTTTCTTAATCTCTCATTAAGCCGAGTCCTTCTTATGTATTAAATGTATGTACATGTGTAAAAACCAACAGCAATATGACAGTATTCCACAAATAATAATCACCAAGGTTTGAACAGAACTTGGCAAAAAGTAAATATGCTGCCACTTCGTCTTTGTCTAATTTACAGACAGACCTGACACTGCCTGAGCTGATAACTTTCAGGGCATTTGAGGTCATTTTAAAGGATTAAGAAAAAAGCAGTCTTGGTCAATGTGATTGCTATCCAGATAATCACTGAAATTGTTTTAGACAACTGTTTTTTTTAACTGGTTCTTGTGTTTGATTTTGACTGGATTTTATGCTTGCTTATTTGTAATGTGTGACAGTTGTAATATTTGTCTGCTTGTATTAATTGTTTTATCAATTGTCTTATGCTGCTGTCTTGGCCAGGTTGCTTTTTAAAAAAATAAAAAAATAAAAAAAAAAATATATATATATATACACACACACACACACACACACAATACACACAATACACAATACTGTGCAAAAGTCTTAGGCCACCTTTGTTATTTTACCAAGGTAGTAGTCTCTTTATTAAAATACAACCAGAACATATAGAAAACATGTATGCAGTATTAACAATTCAGTTAAGTATTCAGAGTGACCTCCCTTTCCACTCAGTATATCTTGAACTCTCCTGTGTAGGCAGTATTAGATTTACAATACTAATCCACTGGTGTACTTACATGAGGCTGCATTCAAGACCTGTCCAAAGCTCAATACTGATTATACAATACTTTGGGCCACCTTTTGTTTTAGTTGTGCAATTCCACGTTTCACGCTAAGGCTGCAAATCATAAGCACTTTCCTTGATCGATAATTGGTAAAATTAACAATTCATGGATTCATTGTTTGACCTTTATTTAAAAAAAGCGTTCCTTACATCAAATAATTACAAATTTGTTTTTTCACAGCAACATATTGCAAATAATTCGACAGCAATACACAGCCCATGGACTAATCAATTCAATTTCATGATTAAATTCTTCATGACCAATTAATTGATTATTAATTAATTTTCATCATCCCTATTTCATACTAAATATTGACTTCAATCCGAAGAATACATCTTGTTGTGACTTTTGGGGTGTTTTAATGCTTTGAACATTTTCTCTGTATTATTTGTTTATACCTACACGAAAAGAGTTACCCTACTCCTCATTTTGTTCGGCACCTCCTGAACTGAGCAAACCCAAGTCAAACTGCTGTAGCTGCACTGAGTGAGCCTACCTTTACAGTCACAGGTGCAGGCTACTCACGTTTTCTTCCAGCGCTCATGTTGGTTTCCAGACTTTTAAGTTTCGCAACCAGGTCCTTTCTCTCCGAGTTGTTTCGCAGTAAATATCTCGACAGTGCGCAGGCATATTGAGTTGCCCTGGAACAAAGAAAGAAGACGGAGAGAAAGTTGAAAGAAGAGAAGTTTGACTTTAAATTAGGAGCTGTCTGCACGCGCTGCCTTTGTGCCACCTACTAACTTAACTTTCTATCAATAAAATACTTTTTACGCCAGTCTACGACCAGGTCCGAGACACTCGAAAGGACTCACCTGAAGATACGGTCCCTTCCTTGACTTTGGTTTGTGAATGTGACTACCGCGTCCATGGTTTAACCGAAGAAGAACAACTTGTTCTAGTTAGCAAAGCAGGGCTGCACGCGCGGTCAAAGGCGGACCCCAGGAGACATTTACGCCAGTTTATCGCTTCCGTCGGTGATGCCAGTTACTTCTGTTCGAGTTGAACGACGTTAGAAGTGGTGGTTCGTCTAACGTTGCGTATTAAAATTCAGGTTGATAATCTGTTTTTTGAAACTTCTTCCACGTTGACACTAGGCTAATTATCCTGACACAAGACAGCTGAGCAAGGCATGCTTGTTTCACTACGGACAGCTTTGGAAACGGATCAAAAGCCGGACAGGTTTTGTTGACGGACCACCACGTTACTATTGGTTACTATGGTAACTGTACAATTTATCGCAGTTAGTGTTCATTAGTGCACTAGAATAAACAATTAACTCTTAAAGGGCTCTGGTGTTCATCAGAGTCCTTTAAGAATAAAAGAACAAAAGAAGTTTATTCAAGTGCACTAGTGTTCATTAGTGCACTAGAATAGAAAAGGGGCTCTGGTGTTCACTCAAATAAACATAAGTTCACAAACGCGTCGAAGTAAGAGAAAATGTAATTATCCACAATAAGAACATTTAACAAATATATTTTTTGTAAGTATTACTAGATTTTTTTTTATTTTTTTTTTTTTAAAAAAGAATGTAACCAGTACGAAAAAAACAGTCACTGTAAACACGCTATTGATTTTTACAGACGCACTAAGTCCTCTTAATTATATCAGAACAATTTTACAAAGAATTTTGGGTTTCTTGCAAATTAATTTATCTTAAATAAGTGTTACATGTGTTGAAAAAATATGTATGTGCAAGTTGTATTTATTTTTATGTTTGTACATGACAGGGAAATGTACCAAACTATGTTGCATTTCCACATTGTTTTTATGACACATTTTGATTTTGGGCGTTTTCATACAATAGACCTATAAAAAAGATCATGGATGCACTGGACCTAACTCTCAAAAATATTTTTTTGCAACTTAAATTATACATTTAAAAATAACTATGTTATTGAAACTACATAAATACATTTCATTATGTTTTTTAATCTTATAAGATAAAGTTGAAATTTCAACTAACTGTTGGTGACTCACTTAAACAAGTTTCAGAGATGGATTTTTATGATCAGCTATTAGCCAATTTTTTTTAAAAAAGTTTCCTTTTACAGATAAAGATAACTGAAACTGTTGAGATTGTTTGTATTTTCTGTCCCTTAAGGAGCTGTTATGCATTAATCAGAGGATGGGGAGGACCATTTTTTGATATGTAGAAAATCACATTAACATTAAATGTCACTGTTTTAGGATCAGATTTATTTGGGGGTTTTTTTTATGATGGAAGTGTTTGTCCAATATAATGTGTTGGACCATTGAAAATTTGAAAGTGTAATGTGTAGTGATTTTTTTTTTTCACAGTTTCTGGCTATGATAAATAGTATGATTTTGGTGATTTATTTATTTTTTCATTGGCAGTAAAATAAATGCAAAATACAGTCATTTCAAGTTACCCCTCCCCTGATAAAAAAAAAAAAAAAACATAGGTGCCTCCCTAGTGCTTAACAAACAGTCCCTGACTACAAAACAATCAGTCAGTCTAAGCTTAATGCATCACACTGTACCGTTGTCAGCTCAGCTCTAGCTCCATTGCCCCTGTTATTTTTTTCTAAATGTATAGATTAATTGCTGTATGTGACAGGAATAAGTAGCAGGAGAGCAGCATAAAATTTCCATATTTTACGCATAATCTAATATCTGAAAAGAGATTAGTGACAGTTCACATGAATTGAATGAGTGACTCAGGCTGCTTACTGGAGGCCCACAGCTGGCATGTTCAAGGACTTAAGATATGCTTAACTTAATGCATCATTTCAGTTATGTCTCCCTCCTTTGTATATTGTAGTAAGGGTCAAGTGTTACCCATCAATCAAACACAGAATATCTTATCACAGTCATTTCACATTGTTGATCCCAAATTTGTAATTGCCATAAATAAATGATGTTAAATGTATCTTAGAGTGTAACATGCCATTATTTGTCATTGTAAGTTTGTATGCATATATTATACCTCAAACATTCACCTGGCATTATCATGATGTTCTTATAAGTTGACCTCTTTTTCATTCAAAACAAAATTCTTGACTGGATCTTGCCTCCAAATCCTTTAAAAAAAACATGAGTCTGGAAATATATGAGGACATTTGGGGACCTTCTGTACTTATTAACCCTCTGAAACCTAGAGTGACATTGCTTTTCTTGTGGTACTTTCAGATGCCTTCCACAAGTGTTTAAACCTTTGAACTCTGAGCAAATTGTTGCAATTTCTTTCAAAATCATGACCAAACAGGCAATGAGCAATGTAGATATAAATGTTTTACAAATGAGTGGATTTAGAAAAGGTTTTTTTATGATAGGGAAAATATCTGGAGAAAAAAAGAAAAAAAAGGAAAACTATATTTAGAATTATCAAATTTGAAATTATGTGACAAACTTAAACAATTTTTGAAAGCATTATTTCCATGTAATTTCAATGTTTTTTGTTTGTTTTTTTTGTTTTTTGTCTTTTACGTTCATTTTTCACTATTTTTCAGGATTTTGTTTTCTGACTTTTTACAAATGTCTTGCTCATTTTCGGGTCAGTCCTTCTTCCGTTGCCTTCTTCCCATGTTTTTGAAAGAAACTGAGCTAATGTGCTCAGATTTCAAAGGGTTAAAGGGGATTTTTAAGATGGGTGGGGTTATCCACATGGTGGGATTTGACAGCCATCCTCATGAGAAACAGTAACAGCACAAACCTCTGCAGTGTAGTCTCAGAGCATGACAGTGTGCTTGGTAACAGCTAAGCAGTTTTACAGGCTTCATCCCTTCACTCAGCAGATTTCATCGCTCCTTTAGCAAGAGAGATATTTTAGTCGCTGACATTTTGATTGTCAGTGTTTGGCATGTGGTGGGCTGATAATTCACGTTGAAAAGCTGACTAATTGGGCACCACATCCAAAAGGCTCTCTGTCACTGGAGGCTGTCCAGAGTTAAGATGATTTCATGCAACTGAGGAGATAATTCACTTGCACATTTTGCTCAGCGCAGCACAAGACATCCATGTGACTTCCCTGGCTTCAGTGGCACTCCTAGTCTCAGTTTCACAAGTTCATAATACCATGTTTGATAATATTTTCACTATTCAAAACAGCTTTTTTGAGAATAGATTAAAATTTATTTTTCTGCAATCCTGGCTCTAAACCCTTTAAAAAGTTTTCTTGTGCTGCTTTCAGATGCCTTTATTGAAATGTTTGAAGCCTGAACAAAACAGTACGAAAAGTTTAGGGGAAAAAAGCTAGGGGAAAACTGTATTTATAATTATCTTTATGACTATATGTTAATAACTATGTTGCAAAATTATTTTCATGTTTTAAGAACTTTTTCCAGGTCACTTCCTTGTTTTTTCACTCACTGCCCTCTTAGTATGTTTTAGAAAGAAATCATCCAGTTTTCTCAGGTTTCAAAGGGTTAACATGTCCAATAAGAGAACTGTATTGTTTCTCCAGCCTGTCTCAAACACTTTTACATGCAGTAAATGTATGCAAGTGAACAGAAAGCCACTTAGTGTGCCAAAACCTTTCTTCCCACAATCTGCAGCACCAAAGGTGGAGTACTGTTTATCCTCCTCTGATCTGCAGTGAATTTAAGGTTTAATGTGAGAAAAATATCCATAACTATAGAAAACAGCTTTACCAAAAAAAAGAGAAAAAAAAAGAATTAAATGTCATCCTGTAGCAATTAAAAAAATGACACTCCTAGATTTTTATCACTTAAAAGGTGAATTACCCCAATCTCCATAAATGCCAAGGCTGCAACTGACAATGTGCAAGTAAACACAGTGGAAGGTGAAATGGTCATTTTGGGAGTGTGTGTAACTATAACAGCCATCCTTATTAACCCTTTGAAACCTGGAGGACCATCATTTTTCTTGCGCGTTCAGACACCTTCCACAACTCTTCAAACCTTCGAATCCTGCGCATTGGTTTGATTTTTTCTTTGACATCATGGGAAAAAAATGGCAATGAGCAACTTGGCAAAAAAAAGTACCACAAATTAAAAAAGAAATCCCACTAATTTTTAGGTAATTTCTTTATAACTCCCTTACTAATTTCTTGCAATTTTTTAGGTCCTTTCTTCATTGCCTTTTTTTATTTTTTTGAAAGAAATGAAGCCAGTTTACTTAGATTTGGATCCTGGATCAACATCACTTATCATCTGCTAGGTTCAGACACCTTCACAAGTATTTAAATGTTCAGACCCAGAGTTATTCGGACTGCTTTCTTTAAAAAACATGGGGAAAAAGGCAATGAGCAACTCGGCAAGAACTACTCTGAAAACTGCAGTTTAGTTTAGTAGATTTAAAGTTAGTAGATTTAAAAAAAAAAAGAAATAAAAGCTAGAAAAGATAAAATAAAATTATTTCAAAAATATTTTACAAAATAATATTAATAATTATTATTATTTAAAGATCTTTTCAGATCATTTCCTTGTTTTTTCTTATCTTATTTCTTTTTTAATTATTATTTTAATTATTTATTTTTTAAAACAAATTTTCCTTTGGGGGTAATTTCTTCTTAAGTTTCTTATTGCCTTTTCCCCATGTTTTTGAAAGAATTCAGGGTTCAAAGGGTTAAATCAAATGCTGTCATCATCAGTTGTGCAACACTTGAGTGATAATGATGAATGGATTTATAAATCAAAATTACGTACGCATCAGAACAAATTGAATATTATCTGATTACTGAAACAAAGATGTTATCTTAAAAACTCCCATGTTTTTTTTCCATACTGCTGCATGTTATTTGAGCCATTGCCATGTATCGAGAAATGGGCAGATGTGTGAAAGGCTCTGTGAATTTCTTTTTGTTCATGTGTGTTGCTTGAGAAATATCGTGGGCTGAAAAATCATTGTCTCTGCTGCCAGCTATGTGTACACAACCAGTGTGGCAACTGCTGGAAAAATTGACATATTTATCCTATTATTATGGATGTGTCTGTTTTCAAATCCAAGGGAGTCCTTTGCAGATAAGGTCACTCTATATTACAACATAACTGGACTCATTTCCATGAATATAAAGCCATTGTAGTGTTGATGTGGGCTAATACAAGTGACATTGAAATAATGTCTTATTCCAGGCCCCTTTGGATTTTATACTGTATATCTTCAATTATAATTTTTAATTTTACAGACAAATGTATAATTTATTTGAAGCAAACTTCAGAGTGTGGCTTTGAATTATATTTCAAGGCTGCTGTTTCCACAGTCAAAAAGACTGAATACAGAATAGAAAGGGCAGCTCACTGTTCCGGTTAAATATTTAAAGTCATGCACTGTTTAGTCGGTGAAAGTGTTTTTCAGGGTTGAAAAGTTTAGCGTAAGATGAGATGACTTTCAGAGTGTTTATATGGGCTTCCAGGACTTTCACTGAGGTGGAAAGTTAATTTTGCAACAGGTTCTCCAGAGGCAGATATTAAAAGTTGAGATATGATGAAAAACAAATGAGCAAGAAGTGTGCTGTCATAACAAATACGAGGTCAGGGGGAAAAATCCTGGATGCCCCGGGAGAAAAAAACAAATCAGCCAGGAAATGTTTACATTTACAAATGATGATCACAACTGTAAACTGGCCAATTATTTTTAAAACAAAAAACCCCAAAACATTTTAAGGTTGATAAAAAGCTTTTTTTGTTATCTCTGGTATAACCATTCCACACTCAACAGAGAAATTAACAAATGCCACAGACTGCACAACATCAGTTCTCTGTCAGAAAAGGCTGTCTGACAGCAAGTTAATGGGATGTTAATATTCAAAATAAAGGATGCTACTAAACTGATGTCGATTTTTTCAGGTTGTGTTTTTTTTAGACGGTTAAAATTGACCAATTGAGGCAGAGTTTACTCAGCATCGTTTCATTTAATGTGCCTGACTTGGGGTTTTTCTACCCAGAAGTTATTGTAAACTAAAATTGTAATTCGGTCTATGTAATTTACATACTGTGTTGCTTTGCCAGTCTGTACAGTTTAAATATTCACATACCAGTGCTTATTGTCTATTACTATATTTCTTTACATTTATATTTGTACACATTTATATATATATATATATATATATATATATATATATATATATATATTATATATACTTGTATTTTTAAAACATTTACATACTACTGCTATTTGTTTACTACCACTGAATTTCTGTTTTCTATTTTTACATGATTGTGCTAGACCTTATTTCTACCTATAATTGTCTATGCTGGCATCAGAGTGACTGTAACGAACCCCAGGGATATATACACGTATATATACATACACACACACACACACACACACACACACACACACACACACACGTGTGTGTGTGTGTGTGTATGTATGTATATGTATATATATGTATGTGTATGTATATATATATATATATATATATATATATATATATATATATATATATATATATATATATATATATATATATATATATATATATATATATATATATATATATATATATATATATACACACATATATATATATATATATATAAATGTTTTTGAAACAATCAAACCAATTTGCTTAGGTTTTAAAGGTTTTGAATAACTGTTAAAAGGCATCTGAACATGAAAAAAAAAAACAAACTGATGTTGATTAAAGTTTCAAAGGTTAAGAAAGAAAGCCTACCAAATCAGATGAAACAGAGGCTGGATTCAGCTGCTCTGTCAGGTGTGTCTCAGAGTGGCAAGAAAGGTCAAGGTGAGCTTCCTGCCCCTTTTTATAGACTCTGCCCCCTTTACTGGGTCCTAGTGCTAATCCGTCTGTTACCTTCCCTTTCCATATACTAATCCCAAACCGCCATGCTGCTACAGCTATACTAACATTGCTGACAGGTGTTGTTATGGATCCAACTGCTTTTTCTGGCAAGTCCTGTGTTGTAACTGGTTAGAACATGAAACATCTTTGGTACCATCATAGTGAACAGATGTTGTCAGAGGATGAAATCTGGTCATGAAAAAATTACTCAGGATACAGCTCCATATCCAGAGGTAACATCATGCGAACTCAGGAGGAAAGCTAGCTGAGTCGGTCATGGGCACAGACCCTTCTGCCCTCCCGCTCTCCCTTTGGTTCTCTGGCAGCAGAGCAGAGTACTGTCTGGGTCAGTGGAGCTTGCTGGAGGCTGTACCAGGGTTGAAGGCAGTTAAAGCAGCTGAGAGAAAAGCCAGGGACCGCAGATCATGTTGAAGAATCAGAGAGAGGTCATAAGGTCTGCAAGGTCCATGCCCAGGGATTGGTGCCCTCTTTCGGCTGTCCTCCAGTGTCCACACACTCCTGGATGTGAAGTCTCCCAAAACCTCTGCATGCACGGCTCACCCCTCACCTGAAATGATTGTCGCTTAAGACCTCCAGATTTTTATATACAAATCAAATATAAAGAATTGACAAATAATGTTTTGTGATAAATTAAAATAATGAGCTATGATGGCAGAAAAAGCTCTATGGCTGTGGTCCAAATCAATACACCTCACATAAGCCGTTTACATGCTACGACTGTTTGATCCATGTGAGAGCAGCTCAAGACGTGATTACTGGGCGATACAACTTTAACAGGTTGCGCACGCTCCCATGGACAGCAATAGGTTACTGGCAGACAATCACTTTTTGGCACGATCCAATTGTTCAGCTGGATTCTGCGATACAGTTGGAAAAATTGAAAACATCTGTGGTGGACAAATAAGGGTACTTTGTCTCAAAATTCGAGAGCTCTTAAACAAACTGACAACAGGCAGGTTACCCACAGATTGCACAAATTGAAATTACGAATATAAAATGCATCTAATGGAAACACGTCAATTTTAAAAACAAACTCCCATTTATTGCAAAAAAAAAAAAGTATGCTTGCATGAGGTAGTATTTCAGGCAATTTGAAAAAACTATATCTTGCAAAACTGCAATGGAAACACTTTTTTGGCTTTTCTTGTTCACATGATGCTAGTCATGCTGACTATGACTCCCACGATGCAGCAGGCACTAAAAGAGATGTTATTGCATCGCATAAGTTGAGTGGATCTTTCAGAAGTTTTGAATCCAGAATTCCTCTTTGACATTGTGGATTATGACCTCCCAGAAATCTCTCAAACGTGGCCATTCCCACGTATAAGGAGCTCACCTTTCCATTATGGCTCCATTATGCCTATGTGGCCTTGGATTGGAAATAATGACGGCTGGTGCGTTGGCTGCAATAGAAATAAACCCGCTAAAGTTTTGAACATCCATCACCATGCTTCTTGGAATGTTTTTGCCAGGGGAAAGACTCAAAACATTACTCAGTGGAAACACAGTCATCTTGCAATTATGTTTTTTTGAAATTTAGAAAATATTGTTTAAGTTTTGCTCAAATCTTTAATGGAACCGCCTAGTGTTACAACCACCCTTTGTCTCCCCTATCTCAATGTTATTTTCAACAAGTGCGCTTGCTTAAACAACTAAAACTGACATTTTACTATTTCTTGAATACACCCTGACAACCAGTCCCTGATCAATCAAATATTTTACAAAGAGCTTATTTTAATTTCTTTATAACAAGACTGCCCTGCAGTAAAGAAGAAGTTTAAAGAAAACTGGAGCAGAATATCCTTTTGATTGGGCCATAAAAGCATAACCGTTGGCTAATTGATTCTGATATTTCCCAAAGCAGTTGGTATGACGCATCATTAAAAGTCCATTTTGAGTGGAAACTTCTGACATTAGAAAGTGCAAAAATTCCTGATTATACAGTTTGCTTTGGGGGGGGGTAAGGACATTATAAAAGGGTATATGTATGGGGGGTAAGGACATTATAAAAGGGTATATGTATGGGGGGGTAAGGACATTATAAAAGGGTATATGTGAGCTCAGAAATTCTAGGAGAAGACAGCCCATTCTAAGTCTTTCACACAAGCAACAGAAGCTTAAAGTCGATATCGAGCATAGAATTCAGTGAATTCCAGCTAAGGCTGATAGGCTCAGAGCCAAGTATCGGCTTTCTCTAAGTTTTTGCCAAATTGTGCATCGTTATGTTAGTCTTTGAATTTCTGAGACAAACAGACAGACAGACAGAGAGAGAGCGTCTTGGCTCCAGTTCTTTGTGAATAATTCTTTTTACATCCACTTGCATGGTTGATGCTACGGCTGTGCAAGCACCAATAGGCCACCACAGTGTTGCATGCACTCTCTACATACGTGCATGCTGAGGTGACACATAAAGGTGAATGTCACCACACATTTCCCAAGGCATCTTTTTATAAATTTTTTAAAAATTTTTATCCATACGTGCATGCTGAGGTGACACATAAAGGTGAATGTCACCACACATTTCCCAAGGCATCTTTTTATAATTTTTTAAAAAAATTTCATCCATACGTGCATGCTGAGGTGATACATGAAGGTGAATGTCACCACACATTTCCCAAGGCATCTTTTTATAAAATTTTTTTAAAATTTTTATTGGGTTATCAAAGCGATACATTGTTAGTGGGATTATAGATATCTTATGTGAGCAGGAGTTAATGATGTCCTTCACCACACCTGGGGTAATGACGTACTGAGAAAGAGTGGCATGATTATGTGTCTTAACACTTTTAAAGTGGTGCATTAATTAACTTAGCTTGGTGATTTTTTGATTTATTTATTTTTTTTAGATTTCGTTTCACAAGAAACCTGAGATTAAGAAACCTTCACAGACAAAGACATATTGGGAACACTTCAGCCTAAAAAAGATGCTTTAGTAAATAAAGTCAATCACGTCTATTTGCTATTTAGCTATCTAGCTGCTATTTTTCAGCTGAGTACACTTAATCTAACACTCTTCTAAACTCATCATTTTAAGTCCTTCAAACCCTTCTCCTTGAACTCCGTATATAGTCTTTTGGTTTAAAAAACTATAATTGCTACAACTGCACTTCATTCCACAAAAGCCATAAAAAAAAAGTTTCATACATTTTAGTATAAATATATCAGCTGGGGATGATATATTTACACATCACAGTACGTGTTTTTCAAGTATCATGTAAGCTTTCAAACCACAGCGAACATTTCTTTAGTGAGTCAGAGGAAATAACAGAAGACAAGAAGCTTTTGTCTTCAATTAATCTTCACAATGCCAGGTTTGCCTTATCTTAAGTCCATCTGTGGTTACAATAAACATAACACAAGAAGAACTTCCATTATGTGAGCTGTCAATCTTAATGGCATGACATTCATCAGCTGCACGGAGAAACATAGAAACATGCACAGAAATACGTGTCTTACAGCAGGAGAGGAAATGAAACAAAGAATAATGAGAATGTCTTTTCTTGACACTTTCAAAAATGATTGTATATGTTCTGAGAGTTATGAAGTCAACTCATAATGTCTTATTGCTAGAATGTTATTTTTTCCAGAGCTTTCAAACAAGCACATCAGTGAAGCTTATTGTGGTGTGATGGCACTCGGTGAGGCCCTGATCTCATCCTGCCTGAAAAACACTGTTGTCATTAGAGGTCTGAAGTCCACAGAGACATCATATTCATATTTATCATATCAATGCGCATCAGGCAAGAAACAATTTAGGAACTAA